>NC_140967.1:69008274-69070774 GCF_056783735.1 Eptatretus burgeri
ACAATGTGTGGCTCTCAATGGAATCCTTTCATCTCCTCTCCCTGTCAAGGCTGGAGTACCCCAAGACAGTGTTCTAGGCCCCATATTATTCCTCATCTTCATCAATGATCTCACTGACTCTGGAAAATCCTCTTTATCTCTTTGCTGATGACTCCACTCTCTGCCGTGACATCTCCCATCCTTCTGACAGACAGGTGGCAGCTTCTTCCCTGTCCTCAGACCATGACAAAATCACAAATTCATCAAACACAATTTTGCTTATGTGTCCATATTGTCCACCCTTTGCGTTCTCCCTTACCCCTCATCATTACATGCATCCCCTGTTTGTCCGTCTCCGTCTACTTCCTCCCTTCACCCTGCTGTTGTTTTCTTCCCCTTTCTCCTGCTGTTTCCTTTGTTATGCTGTGTCCTGATTTGTTCTGTGTCATCTCTCTTCAACGAGCCGAGATGATGTAAAAAAAAAATAAAATAATAATGCCCCGACATTCGCGGCATTTTTGTACGCCCGATATATGTGTATATATATATATATATATATATATATATATATATATGTATATATATGTATATATATATATATATATATATATATATATATATCGGGGCGTATTATGTGATACCGGTCGTCTGTCCGTCCGTCCGTCCGTCCATTCCTGTCCGCACTCTAACTCCCAAAGTTTTCAACTTTCACGTTTCATATTTGGTACATAGGTATAGAGTGTGGAGACTGTGTGTCGCGACATACGTTCGTCATCTAAAGTGGTTGCCATGGCAACCAGGATGCTGTTTTCCAGGTGGTAGCACAATTCTGTATATACCTTCTTGTTCTTCATAAATTGACGTGTTTGAATATATAATTGTGTGTGTACATGCGTGCTCGTGCATGTGTGTGTGTCACAGAGACTTTTTTCAGGCGTATATTGTGCTCACTTGCGCTCTTGTTCAGGAATGTATCTCCCGTGAATGTCCGGGTCTGACAGTACTGTGTAAAGGTTTGGGATATTGTACACCACTCCTTTCCAATTCCATATCCAGGTGATGCATGACGTCATCGCCGGGCACCGAAGGAAGGGAGCACTCAGTTTTCACTCCGTTTTCTTGTTTGTTTGTTTGTCTGGGCGATATCTCAGCCATCCTTTGAGCTCAAAGGAAGCTGAAATTTGGGGCAAAAATGAAGATGTGCTTTGGCAAAAACGTTACTTTTTAATTTTTTTGATTAATCAATTAATTGATTAATTATCAATTTATGACTTATTTATTTTGTTTCTCATCTGGGCAATATCTCGTGCACGTTTTGAGGTAGGACGCTGATATTTAGACGTAACAGTGAGCCAGTGATTTGGCAATAAAGCGTATTTTTGATTTATTTATTAATCGGTTAATCGATTAATAATTTTCTTTCTTGCTTTCCGCATTTTCTATCCACTCATCATGTAGCTTTGTTAAAAATTTCTTCATGGTTAGGCGTTTCAATGTTGAAAATTTAATGTCAATCGCTTAAGCAGTTGTGAAGAAAACAAATTTAAAAGGGAACAAAATAAAATAAAAAGGAATAAAGGGAGGGCGGAAGTAAAAAAAAAAAAAAAAAAGTGAGGTTCTCGGCTGATGTTCCACAACATGGTCAAGGATGGTTATGGATGCCTATTACTCGTAAATTTTATTTTTGCCAAACATTATATTATCATGTGCTGGTAATATCCACTTACCACATGAAAATATGCAGAAAACAGTTTGTGGATTTTTGTACAGTAAATAATAATAATTAAACTGATACAGTAAAAGATGTGTTTTCCAGCACCCATGGGACTTTGCCCCTGCCTATTAATCAAATATTCCGGTTATCTTAACGTCACATGGAATGGTACAGAAGAGCGACTTATTAAACTTTGCTTGTGAAAAATAGACTAAATAATAATAATTTTGCAGGATAGTATAGAGGAAGCCTGGTGTTGGCTCAGTGGTTAGGGTGGTGGCTTGGGATCCAATGGTCCTGAGTTCAAGCCTCGTTGCCCGCTGAATTACTTCACCAGGGGGTTGACTCAGCCTGCCATCCTTCTGAGGTCGGTAAAATAAGTACCAGCTTGCTGGGGATGATCGAGTCATTCGAGTATCCTGCGTCGGAGTGGTGACCCGTCCAGGATTGTGCCCAATAGCCAAGGAAACTGCTTCGGTAGAACTGATGCTCTGTACAGAGTATGGTTCCAATGGATGAATGGATAGTATATAGGTAATTACGAATGAACAAGTGGAGGTACGTTCAAAGTACACCGCCCCATGACAAATAAATAAACAGCAAATCCTTCAGCAGGCAACATTGCCGGAGTGTCTTCGGCACCCAGCGATGCCACCATGCAGCACATGGAGATGGGTTTGGAGTGACCGGTGTGCAATTTTGGAGTGACCGGTGTGCAATAATTGATTGATTCAGTGATTAGTTGCGTAATTAAAATAAATAATAGTCGAAAAATAATTGATTTCTCTATCAATTTCCTAATTGTAGACCTAAACCACCACTGTTTCATCCGACTCTGTAGCTCTTTGAAAATTAAGTAATTAATTGAAAAATGAATAATTAATCGATTAATTGATTGATCAATAAATCAAAAATACCCTTTATCATCAAATCACTTGGTCACTATCATTTCCAAATATCAGCTTCCTACCTCAAAAGGTGCCTGAGATGCTGGCCAGATGAGAAATAAAATAAATATATAATGAAGAAATCGATAATAATTAAGTAATTAATCAATTAATTGATTAATCAATAAATATAAAATACCGTTTTTGCCAAAGCACATCTTCACTTTTGTCCACAAATTTCAGCTTTCCAGCTCAGAGGGATGGCTGAGGTATCGCCCGGACAAACGAACAAGAAAACGGAGTGAAAACTGAGTACTCTCTTCCTTTGGCGCCCAGTGATGATGTCATGCATCACCTGGATATGGAATTGGGAAGTAGTGGTGTACAACAAGTAGAGGTACATTCAAAGTACACCGCTCCCATGCCAAATAAATAAATAACAAATACACCAGGGCGTGATATTGCCGGGGCGCCTTCGACGCCCTGCAATACCACCATGCAGCACGTGAAGATGGAATTGGGAGGAAGTGGTGTAAAATAATTAATTAATCGATTAATTGCATAATTAAAAAATAATAATATTAATCGTAAAATAATTTCTCAATCAATTTCTGAATAGCATAACTAAACCACCACGGTTTCATCTGAATCTGTAACTTTTTGAAAATGAAGTAATTCATCGAAAAATGAATAGTTAATTAATTAATCAATAAATCAACAATACCGTTCACAGCCAAATCACTTAGTCACTGTCATGTCTAAATATCAGCTTCCTCTCTCAAAGGATGGCTGAGATATCACCCGGACACACAAAATAAAAACTGAGTACTCCCTTCCTTCGGCGCCCGGCGATGATGTCATGCATCGCCTGGATATGGAATTGGGAAGGAGCAGTGTACAATTGTGCAAAGCAATAATGTACCCTTGTTATAAACCATAAACGAATCTTTTGAAGTTTATGGATTCACTAAAGTGTCAACTTCCACTCTCTTACTCATCATCTTGTCGAATTCCAGAGGCTTTCTTGAACCATTTACTTCTGTTGGACTGCTGCATTGTGTCTTGTCTCTTCCTCATGAAATGTTCTTATATGAGGTGCAGAAGCATCACTTCCTGGTTGTTCTAAGTGTTCTATCTTTCAGCAAACTTCACAAGCATGTCAAGACCTTTACCAGGGGGGTGTTCCATTACCAATCGGCTTGCTATCACTTGCCTAGCCAGCAGTTCCTTATCAACCGTATTGTTGGAGTGCTCGCTTGAGTGTTTAAACCACCTGACGAGTGCTCTGCAAGCTGATAATAGAACACACCCCAGCATTAGGCCAAGTGGTATGTTCAGATGAAAAGTCTTCTTCTTCTGAGTCGTCTTCTTGCTGTTGAACTTCCTTCTGTGGATTACCAACACTGTGGATGATTTTGGAGCCAATCATAACACGGTCCACTGCACACAACTCTTCAATTTTTGGTACGGTCAAGCTTTGAAGTGGATTGTCGTCACTTGCTTGTGTCACCATATTGGAAATTTCTTGGATCGAGATCTGCAGACTTGTATTCCCCTGAGATATCAAGCTGCAGTATTCAATGTCACAGTTTGAAACAAGCCAGCCAGTCATCAGAAAAAGCACATTGATCAGTCAATCCCATTTTTAATAAAAATTCTTTGCCTTCTCAATGAACCTCAGTGCTGAGATTGGAATGCCTTCCAAATGCTTGAGAGCAAACCATTCATACAGAACTTTATCTATCTGCTCCATATTCGCCTTGTGTGGAGTACGGCACTTGTCGGCAGCTTTGTCTGTTTCTAACTTGGTGTAAAATTCCAGGAACTTGTCCTTCTGAGTCTTGATGTTGGAGATGGTTGATGATCTGATGTTGCACTCGTGCATCAACACATTCTGTTTTCTCCCTTCTCCGATATATTGTGTCATTCTTTTGATTGATTCTGAGAATAATCCTCTGTTGTGTCGTAAAATACTCCAAGAATGTGGAATCCAATATTCTCCAAAGGTTTTATTCAACTGAACATCAGAAGGTAACAAGCTTTGCACCGCATACCTCCTGAACTCTCACCCCAAATTCCTTCTTCCTCATCGCACCCTCTAGCGTCCAGTCTATGCACAACACCACATATCCCCCTTTCTTTAACCACATGCATACCGTATCTCAGTGGACAACAATAATATCAATTAACGAGAAGTTGAAATGTAGTAATTGCCACAGCATGGATTAGCCATAAAACAAGTGATAATAAACATGGCCACAGTTTGAATTAGCTTCCTTTTCTTATTCTTAAAGGACTTTATATTACTTCATCACATAATCTTGAGTCCAGACTGGAGGTCTGTGAATTCTGGCATTTCGGCCGACCGGCCCAGATTCTGCTGTGTCTTGCGCTGGTGGTGTGGTGTTGTCAGGAAGGAGTGGTAGCTCGGCATCATCTCTTGCATTCCTTTGAAAGGCAGATGCTAAATGAGATGCATTCCAGATCCGTCCGTCGGACAGTTTGTATGTGCGAGATCCTCTTTGCTCCATGACTTGGAGAGGCGCTAAAAATTTGGATTGTCCTTTTCGGAGGCTGCCAGGTTTCCTCACTCAGATAAAGGAACCACATTCAAAGTTCACATCCTTTGCTCCAAGGTGTTTGTTGGTGTACACCCTTTGTTTGTTCTGCTGCTCTTGTACTCTGAGCGCCGTGTCTTTGTGTGACGGTGTGTTGGGCTTTGGCATCTGCAAGCCAGATACATGTAGCTTGGTGTGCATCTCTCTTCCATGAAGCAGTTCAGCAGGTGATCGCTGTGTTGTGGCATGTCGAGTTGTCAGGTATGTTTTGAAGACAGTCCATTGTAAATGTTTTCCAGTCTTTCCATTCAATGTTAGTAGTGAGCAAGCTTTCCTTTAAGCTTCTATTGAATCGCTCCATTTCCCCCCATTTGCTTGCTGGTAGGACACTGCTGTCTTCCTGTGGGTAATGTCTCTGTCTTTCAGAAAGGTTTTAAATTCCTGAGATGTGACTTGTGAACCATTGTCAGATATCAATTCCTTTAGCTTACCTTCTCTGATAAAGACAGTTGACTGGAACTTGATCACTGTAGTGGAAGTGACCTGTGAGGTGAAGGCAATTTCTGGCCATTTGCTAAAGTAATCAATGAGAGTAATAGCGAAACGACAATCCAGTGATGCAGAATCGAAAGGCTCCACTATGTCGATTGCCAATTTCTCCAGAGTGGCATCGAGTTGAGTAACCAGCTGTAGTGGTGATGCGTGTGTCACAGCTGTCTTCTCGTGCTGCTGGCAAGTAATGCAAGCCTTGATGGCAGACTCGACATCTGAAGTCAGAAAGTAAGGGCATCTTAAATAAGGAAGGAGATCAGGATCCAGGCCTTTTTGACGTTTTCGGCCAGAGCTTTGCAAGCAATTCACGGAATTTTGTTTGAATGGGGCAGAAAATACAGGCAGTTTTGAATCCTTCAGCTGTCACTGCAGTGAGGGTCGATGTGAGTGCGACAACCTCAATATCATCCTCCAGACTGGGCTCTGAAGTAGGTAGTGGAAGTGAGACAATCAATCCGCTGTAACGTTTTCAGAGCCAGGCTTTTACTGAATGTCATAATTAAATGACGGAGCCCATGCGGACCATCTGGCCACGTGCAATCCAGCTCTTCCAAATCCCTTTCATGGAAAGTAGTGTAGTGAGGGGACTATGTTCAGTGCATAAAGTGAAATGCCTATCACAGAGATAAGTCCTCAACTTCTCTGTCGCCCACATGCATCCAAGCACTTCCTTTTCCCCCGTGGAATATTTTCTTTCTGATTCAGTCAACGTTCGTGATACAAATGCGATAGTTTTCTCCATTTTGTCGGCATGAATTTGCGTCAGGACCGCTCCAAGGCCATAATCGGAGGTGTCAGTTGTCACTATGGTGTGTAGCTCTGGATCAAAGAGAGCAAGAGCTGGACGACCGACAATCAGTGCTTTAACCGAAATCTAAGCTTTCCTGGGCTGTGACTGACCAGGAGGAGGTTGATGGTCCCCACAGTATTCTTACAGTGGTTCAACGACTGATGCATAGTTAGAGATGAACTTCGCATACCGTGATGTGAGCCCGAGAAAAGAACGCAAGCTCTGCATGTCTTTCCGTGGGGTGCTTCTGACACCACAGCAACATGAGCAGGGTCAGGTTTCGGTCCTGTGTGTGACACTACATGTCCTAAGAATGACAGCTCTGTTTGTCTGAAGTGGCATTTTGAAAGGTTGAGTTTCAGTCCAGCTGCATCGATGTGCTGGAGCACTGCTCTGAGGTGTTTGTCATGTGCTTCGGGAGTCCCTCCAAAAACGATTACATCGTCAAGGTAACACCCTGCTCTGGGTTGATTTTTTTTTAAATGGCAGACATCATCCTCTGAAAACAGCTTGGTGCTGAAGCGAGCCCGTAAGGGATTCGTTTGTAGCAAAACTGTCCCTCATATGTAATGAAGGCAGTGAGGTCCCTGCTGTTCTCATGCAGTACAACCTGGTGGTATGCACTTTGCAGATCCAATGTTGAGAAAAGTGTGCCGCCTCGCAGCTCCGCAAATATTTCCTACACATGCGGAAGAGGATATCTGTCAATCACTACCGCTTTATTTGGTTCTCTTAAATACACGCACAGAGGAATCCCTTGGTTGTTCATCATCATCATCATCATCACGACAATTGGTGAAACCCACTCTGATGATTCGATTGGCTCAATTACATCCAGTTTAACGAGCTTTTTCAGTTCCTGCGAAACAGCATCTCTCACAGACAAAGGTAAATGGCGCAGCTTTTGCTGGACTGGAGTCACATTGGGTCACATCTTAACGAGATGAATAAATGCCTTTGCACAACTCAGGATGTCTTCCATGCTGTCATCTGTAACATTTGTGTTACACCCCGAACTCCTTCTTCCTCATCTGACCCTCTAGCATCCAGTCTATGCACAACACCACATCCTCTTCCTCTTCCCACCATTACTGCTCGACGGGGTAACAGAAGCTATGATGCTTTGGAAGGCGAACTTCTTCCGAGTTTTCATTTCCATGTTTTACCAAAGATTTTGGATCATGTGATTGGTCGTTTGGCAGAGAGAGCCGGATGCCTCATGGTGGCGATTTGAACATGGATTTGTTCCCATTTTTATTGAAACATTGCAGGTTTTCTGCCAAATTGAACATTGAACCTAACTCAGGAAACTGTCACCGAAGGGTTTTCAAAATTAAGAAAGTGAATGCCTGATGTTTTGAGAAGCCAAGAGATTTTTGTGGCACCTTGGATGGTTTGGATTTACGACAGATGGACGTGGCTCTTGAACCATGAGGCTGCTACCGAAGGTTGTCGAGAGAAAAGCCTCATTTTCACAGCTGAGGCTAGGTCGACTCTGTATCGCGTGTTGTTTTTTTATATCCTGTTTTGATGGGGGTAATAATTGATGAGTCAGCTGTATGTTCATGTGTAAACAACTTATTTGAGATCCCTCGTGTGCCGACTGGTAGAATGTACCTGTTTGTAAAGTGCTGGATAACACAGCTTTTACTGTAATGGGCATCCACAACCATCCTTGAGCATGTTGTAGAACGTCAGTCGAGGCCCTTGTGTGAATGAGATATTAAAAAAAAGAGGACCTCTGAAAGTTCCGGTTAATACAAAGTTCGGAATAATATTTTAGCGCATATATAGACGTGCTTGCAAGTGTGCAGTGTGCTCTGTGCACCTCCTTTCCCACCATTAAGGAAAGACTCATCAACTTGTATTTTATAGCCTTCTAAGCCATCCAACAACTAAGTTGGAAAATGCAGCCAGCGTTCCAAAAAAAAAAATCTTTTCTGCAGGCATGGTTTGCAGTGTTTCACGCAGTAGGAACGTTGCTTTGCTCGGGCTCGGCCAAATTATTGACGTAATCAACACCAATTACATTAATGCAAATGACAAGAAACCACAAACAAAGTTGCAAAATAGTGAATATGTGAAATAAGTTTTCATCAGCTTGTTCCCTTGCTTGAAAGTCAATGAGTGGGTTCAGAATGGCACCAAGGAAGCAACTTTCAATCGAACAATGTGTGAAGATTCCGGGTTTGGCTTCCGTTTCTGGGTTTGGAGCGACGAGAGGTCTCCTTAGGGGCTCTCTGCTGACGTTCTCAAAGTTAAGTTTCCGGTCGTTATCTTTCCTGTTTTAACTGTTTAATTTTCTCACCTTCATGTTACTGTGTGTTCCTAGTTCGGTTTTGTTTCAAAAATCGTGCTATTTTGTGAGTATTTTTGTCGACGTTCTTACCAGGTGTTTGAGGCCTAGGCCTTGGCCTAGGCTTGAGGCCTACCGGTTCCACTCGGTGTTCGATCGTTTTTTTTTTGTTTGTTTGCTTTTTTGTTTTTTTCTCCCCATTACCTTCAATTTCTATCCTCTCCATTACCTTCAATTTTCATCCTCCCCACTTTTCTAACATCCCCCATTCTCCCAACTAATCTCTTTCTTATCTCAAAAAAAAAAAAAAAAAAATACCCAACAACAACACGCTGACCTTCTCCCGATTCTGCTTCTTCTTCTTCCTCTTATCCTCCTCCTCGTCTTCTTCCTCGATTTTTTTTTCTACACTTCCATGACCTAATCTGTTGAAAACTCTCTCAAACATTAATATTAACAACAAAAACGATCTTATAATTCTTCATCTTCCTCTCTCACACATGTGGTACTCTTTACTGTTTCATAATGCACTACTTGTGGTGAATTGAAGGTCGTGACGTGTGATCACATGTTGCACGGCTCGAGCACGGAATAGATAAAGCTAAGGTTCCGCTCGGTCGGGGGGATTGTCCCAGGGGCATTGTCGTTTACGGCGGCGATTCACTTGGTGCTCGTTGAATGGTGAGAATTGAGAGTATATCGGACTCCGGGCTTATACTGATTTATTTTGTGGTGATTAGTTGCACGTGTATACCTTACTGCTTATGTACTCCTTGCTGCACCTGTATTCCCTGATGTGCCCGTAGAAGCGGCTTCAATCAAATGGAATAAAGCCTACACTCTGAAGGTTCTTCTCTCGTTTTCATTTCAATTTATTCTATTTGGTTTTCTCGGCTCTCTCAACCAACGATGGACAAGATCTACAAACCAGAGAGGTTCGACGCAGACCCAAACGCGACTGACTCAGAAATGAAATGGTCGCATTGGTTCCGTTCCTTCTCACACTATCTGACCATCATCGAAGAGGGAGCCGACAAATTGGCCGTCCTTGTGAATCATGTCTCGCCCAGCGTATACAGGCTCTTCTCGGAGTGTGACACCTACGAAGCAGCGATCGACGTGCTGCAGGCGCTCTACGTGAAGCGCAAGAACGAGGTATACATACGACATCTTCTCAACACACGCAAGCAAGCAGCCGGGGAGACAATCGATCAGTTCCTGCAAGCTCTGAAACAGCTGGGAAAAGACGGCAGCTTCTGGGCCGTAAACGCCGAGGAACACCGAAATGAAGCGACCCGGGAGGCATTTATTCAAGGACTCAGATCAGCCCACATACGGCAACGCTTACTAGAGAAAGCGCAACCCACTCTTGAAAAGGTAGTCGACCAGGCTCGAGCGATGGATACGGCTCAGCAGCAATCTGAGTCATTTGGGACACCGATGCTGCTAATGAACGCCGCTACGGTGGAAACTCAAGGAACCCCACAGACACAGACACAGCCTGACACAGGGGATGGAGAAAAACCCGAGGAGTCGGATACCCAGACCTCGTCAAACTCCTCAGCAACTACTCCGGTTGGTAAATGCTTCTTTTGTGGGTACAAAAGACACCTCCGCCACAAATGCTCCGCCAGAGATGCCACATGCATGAATTGTGACAAGAAAGGGCATTATGCCAGGGTATGTAAATCTACTCTAAGGAGAAATAAACCCACTTCTGCGGCTCTCTACTCACAAAAGAAACTAACTGCAGCCTCACCGGGGAATCTATCCAAGGCTATCATCAACGTACGAATTAACGGGCATATAGCTGAGGCTCTGATTGATACCGGTAGCTCTGAAAGTTTCGTCAACAGCTCGCTAGTGAAGGGCAGGAAATGGAAGATCCACCCGACAGACAATACGGTATGCATGGCCGCCACATCACTACAGTCCCGCGTACGAGGGTACTGCAATGTTGAATTGGACGTAAAAGGGTACACGCATCGGGATGTAAGGGTACTGGTGCTTCGTGATTTATGCGCAGACGTAATTCTGGGTCATAATGTCCTCAAGCAGCACACGAGCGTCGAAATACCCTTTGGAGGAAGCAAGCCTCGTCTAATTTTAAATGCTTTGACCACCGCAGAGGTAACGTCCCCCCAGCTGTTTGCTAACTTGTCGCCGGTCTGTAAACCGATAGCGATCAAATCGTGGCGATATACCACTGCTGATATGAACTTCATCACTTCAGAGACCAAGCGATTACTGGAAGAAGGAATTATAGAACCGAGCGATTCGCCATGGCGCGCACAGGTGTTGGTCACCGCCAATCAGAATCATAAGAAACGAATGGTTGTTGATTATTCCCAAACGGTCAATCGTTTCACCCAACTCGATGCCGACCCTTTGCCGCGCATAGACGAGATGGTCGAACGCGTGGCCAATTATAAGATATTCAGCACCATCGATTTGCGAAGCGCCTATCATCAAATTCCCATCCGAGAGGAAGACAAACCTTACACTGCATTCCAGGCAGGTAGGCGCCTCTACCAATTCAGGAGGATTCCGTTCGGTGTCACGAATGGAGTAGCTTGCTTCCAACGAGTTATGGACGACATCATCTCAGATGAAAACCTCAAAGACACTTTTGTTTACGTGGACAATGTCACAGTGTGCGGTAGGGATCAGGGGGAACATGATATGAATCTGGACAGATTCTTGAGCATTGCTAGAAAATATAATCTGACCCTCAACTACGAGAAATGCGTATTCTCGGCAAGGTCAATTGACCTTCTCGGCTACACGATAGCCGACGGCACGATTAAGCCTGATCCTGAACGATTGCGCCCATTTCGTGAGCTACCCCCACCTCAGGACCTGCAGACAATGCGCCGGGTGATCGGCATGTTCGCTTACTATGCAAGATGGATTTCCCAATACTCCGAGAAAATACATCCCCTAGTGCATTGCAAAAACTTCCCACCAGATGCGGCTGTTGTAAAAGCTTTCCACAGCCTCAAAGATGATATCAGTAATTCCGTGGTATTATCGATCGATAGCTCGGTGCCCTTCGTGGTGGAAACAGATGCTTCTGATCACGCGATAGCTGCTACGCTTCATCAGTCTGGGCGACCCGTCGCGTTCTTCTCGAGAACTGTCTCTGGAAGCGAGCAGAGACACTCGGCAATAGAGAAGGAAGCGTACGCCATTGTCGAAGCCCTACGTAAATGGAGACACTATTTACTGGGAAACCATTTCACGCTCGTCACGGACCAACGATCCGTGGCATTCATGTTTGATGGGAAAAATAACGGGAAAATTAAGAATGAAAAATTATGAGATGGCGGATAGACCTAGCCTGCTATAGTTATGACATAGTTTACCGGCCCGGGAGGGAAAACCCTGCTGCAGACACCTTCTCTCGGGTCTACTGTTCGGCGACAATCAGTCGGGCTTTGCAAGACCTCCATGTGTCTCTGTGCCACCCGGGGGTAACCAGAATGGCACATTTCGTGCGCAGACAAAACCTTCCCTATTCTGTTGAAGATATTAAACAAATGAATGCTTCATGCCCTGTTTGTGCTGAACTAAAACCCAGATTCTATGTCGCGGCTTTTGGCAGATTGATCAAGGCCACTTCTCCCTTCGAGAGACTAAATATCGACTTCAAAGGGCCCCTGCCGACCGAGACAGACAACAGATACATATTCACTGTTGTTGATGAATATTCAAGGTTCCCTTTCGCATTTCCGTGCTCGGATATGACCTCGGGCACTGTCGTGAAATGTCTGTCTGACCTCTTCGCTATGTTTGGGAAACCTTCGTACATACATTCAGACAGAGGGCCGTGTTTCATGTCGGCCGGGCTAAAACAATTCCTATTAGAGCACGGCATAGCAACTAGTCGAACGACGGGTTACAACCCACAGGGTAATGGGCAGGTGGAACGATATAATGGAGTTATTTGGAAAGCCGTAACTCTGGCGCTGAAATCTAGAGGACTGGGGCCCGAGCAGTGGGAGGTTACCCTTCTCGACGCTCTGAATTCCATACGCTCTTTGCTCTGCACGTCCACCAATGCAACTCCTCACGAACGAATGTTTACTCACCAACGACGTTATGTTGACGGCCAATCGGTGCCCAACTGGCTAACCCATCCCGGAACAGTGTTCATGAAACGCCCGGTACGACAAAGCAAGTATGAACCCATGGTGGAAGAGGTCGAACTCATCGATACTAATCCAGAGTATGCTCATGTTAGGCTCCCGGATGGCAGGGAGACCACTGTGTCGGTTCGCCATTTGGCTCCCTCAGGTACTCCTCCCGCAGGTACACCACCATCTGGCACTCCTCCCTCTGACATCCCCTCCCCAGCTGTTCCCTCCCCAGGAACTCCACCCGAGAATGGTGGCGACGGAGCTGCCGCGTTCCACCCGAGAGCGATCGGGGAGTCATCCCCGGCACGAGTCGAGGCTCACCAAGAGGATCGGAAGCCTCCCTCAAGTGAAACCGCCATTTACTCCCGGAGAGGTCGACGGATAATACCCCCTCGCCGACTCAATCTGTAAAGGGGATTATCGGCATCCTCGATGCTCATGCTCCTATATGCTCGTTACATAATATATCGATGCTCATTACCATGCTCCTACAACTCAAAATAATCCTCACTGCTTGGCATGTATGCTTCTGTAGTTTAGATAGTTCGCGTTGCTTGAAATGTATACTCCTATAGTGCTGAAGTAATCATGGTGCGTTAGTTGGGCCTCTAGTTACATTTTAAAGACGGGAAAATGTGGTGAATTGAAGGTCGTGACGTGTGATCACATGTTGCACGGCTCGAGCACGGAATAGATAAAGCTAAGGTTCCGCTCGGTCGGGGGGATTGTCCCAGGGGCATTGTCGTTTACGGCGGCGATTCACTTGGTGCTCGTTGAATGGTGAGAATTGAGAGTACATCGGACTCCGTGCTTATACTGATTTATTTTGCGGTGATTAGTTGCACGTGTATACCTTACTGCTTATGTACTCCTTGCTGCACCTGTATCCCCTGATGTGCCCGTAGAAGCGGCTTCAATCAAATGGAATAAAGCCTACACTCTGAAGGTTCTTCTCTCGTTTTCATTTCACTACTCTTCTGCTATTTTAACAGACTGCTCTCATTTCGACCTTTCCTTCATTCCTTGCCTAAAAAATCCAACTATTACAGCGCTTCTTCTCTCCATTCTCTGAATTCGCCTTCATTGCATCCATCAAGAATTGTGTTAAATCGCATCTCTGACCTAAAACTTTTAAAAACCACAGTTTGCCGTGGATGTTCGCTTTCCGTCAACCATTCTTTTTTTCCAACTTCAGTGCCAACTCACCCCCCTCACCCCTCACTCTCACTCTCAAAGCAACCATCCCACTCTTCTCCCTCCAAGCCTCCCTCTCACCCCGCTCAAATTCCCCCCTCACCTTTCTCCCACCTTTCATCCCCCTCACTCATCCTTCTCAAAGTTGCCCCCCCTCTCATCCACCAAGCTTCCTCCCTCCACTGCCCTCTCACCTCCATCTCTTCACTCCACCACCTCAAATCCTCAACTTCCTTCTTTCTTGTCTCTTGTCCCCTCTCTCCCCCAGCACCACAGAGCGTTTTCTCCTCCTCATCCGGCCCCTCCCCTCGCTATTCTGCAATCCCCCACACTCTTTCAACAACCCTCCTTACCTCCCCCTCATCGCTTGTCCTACCCCCCTCCCCTCCACCCCCTGCACCCAAAGCCTCCTCCCCTACCTCTTCATTAAAAGTGTGGACCTCAAATATCCGGTGCCTTCGCTCAAACCTTTCAGATCTTTCCATGCAGGTTGCCACTGACAAACCAGACATAATCTGCCTAACAGAAACTTTCCTCCCTCAAGCTGTCTCTGACTCCCAAGTGTCTCTCCCTGGTTACTCCCTCATCCGGTATGACAGACCTGAGCTTCGTCCTGGTGGCGGACTGTTCTGTTCATCAAAGACTCTATTCCTCACTCTCCATGCACTGCCCTCACTCCCCACATCCCCAGGAATACCTCTGGCTATGGCTTCCCCTCCACTCCCACCTCATGTTTATATGTGTACTGTACCGTCCACCGAACAGTGATGACTCCATCTACACCTCACTATCCGAAAACATGGACCATCTTCTATCTTCTCATCCAAACTCTCTCTTCCTCTTATGTGGTGACTTCAATTGTCATCACGCCAGTTAGCTAGGTGTGGGTACCTCTCTCACCTGTCATAGCACCTCAGCAAAAGCTTTCTGTGACTCATTAGGACTGACTCAATCGGTCAACTTCCCGACCCGGATCTCAACCAATGGTACTCCATCTCTTCTGGATCTGATTTTGAACAAATTTCCCTGAAAATATCCGCTGTTGTTCCTCCACTCCAATCGGTTCTTCTGACCACGTCCTTGTCAAAGTGGACATCTCTCTGGCTGTTATCAGAGAACCACCTCACCGGCGTCGAGTCTGGCATTTCACTCAAGCCGACTGGCAGGGTCTCCGAGCAGCCATCAAACTTACAGACTGGTCTCCCATCACTACTTTCTCAAACATCAACTCATCCTGGGAATTCTTTCAAAGAAACTTGCTCTGCCTCATGCACAGATTTATCCCCTCTCGTGTTCAGTTGTCTTACCCTTCCTCTCGCCCTTGGTTTACTGAAGCTTGTGGCGAGGCAGTTGTCCTGAAACAACTTGCCTTTGCCTCATGGAAAGCAAACTCAAATGAGGGCAATCTCAGTTCCTTCCATAAAGCTTGGAACAAGTGTGTATCTACCCTCAGGAGAGCCAGAAAACAACATCTTTCTCATCTCAAGTCTGAACTCTCAAACCTCTCTCCCTCCTAAAAATCCTGGTGGCGTTTAATCAAATCTGTTTCTGGTGTATGTTCCCCCTCCATCACCTCCCTTACCTCAAATGGCCGCACTGCTGATACCACATGTGATAAAGCTGAATGTCTAAACTCGGTGTTTGCAGCTAAATCTTGTGTCCTAAACCCATCACTTTCTCTACCCACCTTACCCAGTCGCACCCAACTGTCCCTGGACTCTGTATCCTTTTCTCCTGACAAGGTGGAGAGCTTGCTTTCAAACCTCGACTCAGATTCTGCAACCGGTCCAGATGGCATCAGCCCACGTGTCCTCAAAGCCTGCTCTTCTGCTCTTGCTCACCCTCTCTCTGTTCTATTCACCCTCTCATTTTCCCAAGGTCATCTGCCATCTGCTTGGAAATCTGCTAACATCACTGCCCTGCATAAAAAGGTGCAAAAACAGATCCCTGTAACTACAGACCAATCAGCCTTCTCCCAATCATCAGCAAGGTTATGGAATCCATCATCGCTTCAGACATGAAATCCTTCCTCTTCTCCAATGGCTTGATTTCCGATCACCAATTTGGTTTCAGACCAGGTCACTCTACCCTGGATATGCTGCTTCTGCTCTCCCATCAATGGATGGAGGTCCTCAATGCCAGACAGGAAATCCGAGCTGTATCCCTGGACATATCACGTGCTTTTGACACAGTCTGGCACCCTGCCCTACTCACCAAACTCTCTTCCCATGGTATTCAAGGCCATCTCCACTCATGGCTCGCAGACTTCCTCTCCTGTCACAGTCAAAGTGTGGCCCTAAATGGAGTTCTTTCATCCCCTCTTCCTGTGCAGGCTGGAGTTCCTCAAGGTAGCGTTCTGGGCCCTGTTCTTTTTCTGGTTTTCATCAATGATCTCTCCGACTCTCTGGAAAATCCTCTATTTCTCTTTGCTGATGACTCCACCCTCTGCTGTACCATCTGTCATCCCTCAGACCGGCAAGCGGCAGCTTCTTCGCTCACTGCAGATCTGGGTAAAATCACAAACTGGTCCAACACGTGGAACATGTCTTTCAATCCAGACAAATCTCACACTCTCACTTTGTCTCTTCGAAAGGACCGTTTATAAAACCCCTCATCCACTTTCTCAACAATCCTCTGGAAGAAGTCTTTTCTTTCAAGCTTCTGGGTCTCACTATCTGCCATGACCTTTCCTGGGAAAGTCACATTTCCAACCTCGCCTCAAAAGCCAGTCGCCGACTGGGAATCCTCCGTCGTGCAAAGTCCTTCCTCGGCCCTCTTGAGCTCCTGACCACTTACAAAGCTTTTGTCCGTAGCCTGATGGAGTACTGCTCTCCCCTCTGGGCTGGTGCTCCTGCCTCCCACCTTTCTCGGCTTCACGCTGTCGAAACCAGGGCATTTAGGATCATCGGCATCTCCCGCAATGAAGCTGAGTCTTTGGGCCTCTCACTCAATCACCGCAGGTTGGTCGGTGGTCTTTCTGTCTTCTACCGACTCCTCTCCAGCCTTGTCCCCCCTGCTCTCTCTCTCTCTCTCTCTCTCTCTCTCTCTCTCTCTCTCTCTCTCTCTCTCTCTCTCTCTCTCTCTCTCTCTCTCTCTCTCTCTCTCTGCGATTTGTCCCCACCACATTTCCACAGGGCGCTCAAGGTCCACCAACAACTCCCATTCTGGTAAAACTACCAAAATCACGAATCACTGCTCACCTTCACTCTTTCATTCCTCTTTTTCCCCGCCTTTGGAATAAACTTCCTCACTCTATTCATTCCCATTATGCCTGGTGTTGGCGCAGTGGTTAGGGCAGCGGCTTGGGATCCAAAAGGTCCTGAGTTCAAGCCCCGTTGGGCCACTGAATTAATACACCAGGGTTTGACTCAGCCTGTCATCCTTCCGAGGTCGGCGAAGTGAGTACCAGTGTACTGGGCCGGTGTATACCCCGGTTAAAATAGGTGTACCATATCCCTGTGTCATAAGAGGCGACCAGGGTTGCGTCAGGAAGGGCATCCGGCATAAAACGTGCCAAATCACTGAGCGGATCATACGGATGATCCGCTGTGGCGACCCCTAACGAGAGCAGCCGAAAGAAGAAGAAGAAGACTCTATTCATTCCCATTCTTCCCTCCAGGCTTTCAAAACAGCTGTTCATCACCACCTCTTATCATCCCCCATCCAAATCCTCGATCTTTTCTACCCCCGATAATCCACCCAAGCCCACTTTCTTCAATTCCCCTTCTTTCCTTCCTGAAAGTCCCTGTAATGTCCATCTTCTCTTCGCCATGTTCCCCGTCCCATCCCCATCCCTCTCCCTTCCACAGTTCACCGAATGTGTCTGTTCCCCACTGTTTTGTCCCTCCCACTCCCACCCCTCTTGTCTCATGCCCCCTTGCTGTGAGTTGTGTGTTAGCTCTCATACGAGCCTCGACAAGGTATACTAAAAAAAAAGAAAAAAAAAAAGATCCAAACTCTGTGAAAAGATGGGAACATTATGAAGAAAATAGCAAAGATGACTTACTACAATGGTGTTAGGTGCACTTTGCAATGCCTTAGAGAACCTGGCTTGGTATAAGACAATAAAAGACCATTAAGACCCAGAAGAGCCTCCACAAGGCAAGACAAGCACTTGAAGTTGTGCAGCTTACACGATGGAAGAAAATCAAGTGAGCAGCTAACAAATGAAATTAGAGCAAGTCTGAACATCAACATCTCATCCACAAAAGTGCACAAAAGGCTGCTTGCAACAGGTCTCCATGACAGAGTTGCAGTAAAGAAACCACTGCTCAGACAACAGAACAAGGTGAAAGGACTCAAATTGGCAAGGTAATACCAAGATTGGGCGACTGAACAATGGGATCAGGTCCTCTGGTCAGATTAATCGAAGCTTTAACGTTTTGGATCGACGAGACACCAGTTGGTACACTGAAGACCTGGAGAACGTTATGACACGCAATATTTGCAGCCTACTGATAAACACAGGGAGGGTCTGTGACTGTCTGCGGTTTATCTCAGCTTTTGGTGTAAGAAAACTTGTGAAAAATCAATGGGACCTGAACAAAAGAGAAGTACAAGCAGATACTGCAACACCATGCAGTTCCTCATTGGAAATTGCTAAATGAGAAGAGGATTCATTTTCCAACAGGACAATGATCCAAAATACACTTCTGATGTAGTAAAGCAGTATTTGGAGAACAAGGTTACATCTGCTGTGCTCCAAGTGTTAGAATGGCCACCCCAGAGTCTGGACGTGAGTCCCATCAAGGCTATATGGGATTACCTGGAAACAGAGAAGAACAAGAGGTCCCAACAAACCTTACCCAACTGTGGAATGTACGACAGGATACTTGGCACAATATTCCTGTGAGAATCCTTCAGTATTGAGGCAAAACATTCCATTACCAGGATTATAACAGGTTGTGGACATTGCCTTCGCAAGTAGGACACATGCAAACAATCCACCTGAAGGACAAATACATTGGCAAACATCAATGGACTTTTACACTAATTAAAAGGGCATTTGTAACACACTATTTGAGAATTAAACCTGAGATCCCACCACCATGAGCCCTGGGTTCAGATGGGAACATGAACCAATCCACTATTCCTCTCTTCCCCCCACAATCAAATCCCTCTTTCCACTGCCTTTGCAAAGACCAAAATCTTTGCTTTATCCATGAAAACTGTGCATTCCTATTTGTATTGATTTATAACTTCTCTATGTCTCATTGCTTGAATGGCATAACTTGCCTGTGCCTCAGTGCTTGCTTGACATTCCGCCTCAACAATTGATTGCGTGGCATTCAATTTAAAAGTACTCTAACTTGCACCACTGTCCTCCTCGCACCGTAATCAGTCGAGTTCAGGAATGAGCAATAAGCTTTACCTTAGCAACCGTATAATCCTCTGAGAATGGTGTATGTGTGTGTGTGTGTGTGTGTGTGTGTGTGTGTGTGTGTGTGTGTCTTACATAGTACCACTTCACTGGAATGGTGACCACGAACCCTTGTCTCACACCTGCAATTGCTGCAAGTGTTCTGACCAATAGGGGTTGCCTGCCACACATCCACACTATTTAGGCATCCATTACATGGTTTATGAGGATTGAGGCAACTGGAAAATAAGATTTTTACAGTTAAAAAGGCACTTCCGAGTTAATATACAGACTGTAGGGTTTGACCGGTGGGTCGCAGTGTGGCAGCTGACACTGCTTCTTTACAGTGGGCGGTTCTATATTTCACAGACTCCAACCATTGCAGAGAGCTGAAGCTGGAAGTACCTTTTGAACTGTAAAAAAAAGATATATGTAACAAAATCTGGGGTGGAGGGAACAGCAAACAGCACACAAAACTAGAATGCACTTAGTGGAGTGCATACCTCTGCCAGGCTGAGCAGTTTATATTTTGTATCCCACTGATCGGTCGGATCTGCATCCGGACCTTACCAAAATCGAATTGGCTTGTTCTTGTCACCTACCCAACTCATCCACCAAGTTTTATCATAATCCGTCCATAACTGTTTGATATATCATGCTGATGTCACGTCTGAGTGTCCGTTAATATGGAATTTCTCAGAGTTGGGACCTTTCAGCCTGAGAAATGGTCAAAACGGTCTTCTTAAATGGCACTGCGTTCAATATTACTTTACTTTACCGTTCCCCAAGGTCGCCTAATGAGCCGAAATGACAGCAATCAGACTCGGAAAGGAGATGGCTGAAACACAGTTTTTTTCAATGTTAAAAAGCACCAGGAAGAGGGTCGACAAGATGCTATAATAAACGGAACAAACCAAGCGAGTCAAAAAACACAAATGGGAGAATGAGAATATGCAAACTTACATACAATGAATGAGAAACAAATGCTCAAATCTGAACACACTAAGTGCCACGACAATAATGCAGGTGGGACTTCCCTTATCTCTGATGCACAGGGTAGACACAGTTCAACACAACGCAGCCTGTTTTAGAGACCAGGTGCATGAGGAGAGTTACTTAAGATGGTGCCCAGCCAAAGTAAAACGGCCACCAGCAGGGCCAGCGATGAGTAGGCCTTCAAACAAGCAATGTGGCTCCCTTTGTCCTTTTTAGAGCGAGGCCTCCTGGCCCTCTAAAAATACAGGGTGATCCCAGCTTGGGTCTATTCCACATGAGGCTTCCCCTCCAAGTGAGGTTTCCATCCTCTTTTCCACAGGAGCCTCTCTGTTCTCTCCTGGTGGTCTCAGTTATCCTCCTCAAGGACTCTCAAGCCATCGTGAGCCTCTCTTTGTCTTCTCTCATGGACTTTCCGGTGAATTCTCCAGTGGACTCCACTGGTCGACTCTCGTGAAGTCTCTGGTCGACTGTACTCATCGACTCTATTCCTCTTCTTCTTTCTGGGCGGAGTCTTCCTCTTTGGTACCACCGCAATAAAAATCAAAGTACATCTTTTCTTCTGGCTCCACAGTACACTGCACCACCATGGCAGAGAGATCGTAATTGGCCTTTCACACACGTGACACATGTGCCACTGCGATGGGAAGTCCTCTCCTTGCCCTGCCTACAAGAGGTTTTTACATATATACATAATTTATTAATGTCTACCCTGTCTATAAATTATATACACTGCCTCCTCAGCATCAGGTGAAACAAACGACTTGCTCAAACACATCCATGTTACGTGGCCATCTAATCTACTTGAAACACTTGGACCATACTACACTTACCACAGTCTAGCTATGGATCCCACCGCCCCTTTCCACATAACACTATATATAGTTTTTGGTTCTATCTCACAATGGTGAAGAATCACTTAGGAAAATTATAGCATCAGGATCCGGATCTGGATCTTCACCAAAATGTATGACTTCAACATTGTCACACACCCAACCTGTCCACCAAGTTTCATCTGAATCAGTGTCTAACCTTTTGAGATAACCTGCTCACAAACAGACAGATAAATAAACAGGGGTGAATACATAAACTCCATCCACCTTCGGTGACGCAGGTAATAAACAGATGGTCTACTTGCTTCTCAGTCGCTGTAAATACGAATATATCAACACTATACTATGAGACAATGTTCAAACATTCAATGAAATATGCAGCAGAGTCACTCGTGTCACTGTTAACCTTACCTAGTAACTTTATAAACACAGAACATGCTGAGAATATATTGTAGATGGGACTGTCAGATCAATAATAGGTGTGAAGTGGAGGATGTTAGGGGAGGGGCAAGGGGGCACACACTACCCCCACAACTCGCAGCTTTGGGGAGGGGGTGGACTTGTTTGCCCCCCAACTTTTGTCAACCACCACTCAGTTTAAATCCTGCTTATTTTATGTTGACTATCTTTAAATTTTCCCAATCACTCCCAGTTTCCACTGTGTCTCCCTTTTGCATCCAGCAACCCTTCCCTCCCATCCACCCCCCCCCCGGTAATGGTAATGGTGGGAAAAGTGTGGGGTGAGAAAACAAACAGCTCTCATAGCATGCACTGTCTGGGTGTGGACGTCTTTTCTGCCCTACCATGTCAAGTGACTTTTCATTCTTTGCCCCTCAACTGAGTGGTTGAGGGGCAAAGCCCCTTGTGGTTATTATCACAACTCCTCCCTCCATATGGAATATCTCTTTGATAGCTGACTTAACAGATAATAAATAGCAAGAGATAAAAACACAACTTAATGTTTTATTGTATGAAACACAGTAGCCGACACACACTATCACACAACACAGTGCAAACACCATGGCAGTATCTTCACAGCAACAAATGTATATAGGTTCATGCAAAACATTAGCACATCATCATATTAGCAGTATACACTGAGATCATTGCAGTGCTGGATACAAACACCCTTAATTAAGTTACCGCACTCGATTAAAAAAACTGCACTTACACTGGCAGACCCATGTGAAGATGATTTTATAAGAAGAAGCTTGAGTTGCATTAAAGCAGTAAAATGTATATTTGTATTTCCATTGATCTAAGGCTCAAGGAAGAACTTGAACACCCATCATGCGCAGAACAGGCATTAGTAGACATCAGTGTACCTTTCCTTACATGAAAGGACATTAGTTGACAATGAACAAACACAGATGGATTTTGGGGATTTGCACCTGGGATATTGGCATCATGAGCCAGGGGGGTCAAATGGGAACGCAAACTGGACAACCCCATACATTATATACCGTTTTACTCCCTGGTTGAACTAATTTATGAACCACTGTAAAATTCAAGGCAAACCATTCGACAACCTCATTCATCAACTGGTATATGTCCAGAGTGAAATATACATGCTCCATGCAGTTTACCTTCACTGAGAACATACTATATGGTCTGCTGCCATGCATTGAGCATGACTTCTTCTAACTTTAAAGTTTAGACCATACCCAGAGTTTTGCAATGTTTCTTTACATTCTGCTTCAATGACTGTCTAACATTGTATTCAACTTCCTAGTTGATCTTACCTTTACCTATAACTTGTTAACGACACCATCTGCAGATCTCTGAAGTATGCAATAAAGTGTAATATGAGCAATTTTAAAGTCTTCGAACATTGTCTTCACTGGAAGACACAATTTGGTGCCTTCACCATATAAGGCTATTGCTGTCAGTTTGGGAGTTACATGAAACCATTTACTCAACCAACTCTGAATCTTTCTTTTGATGATATCCACCTTACCCAAAACTACCTCATTTATCACATGGGGAGCACATAAATGGAAATGCCACAGCTTGAATTTGTTTGGTACCACACTTCTGTCTGTGTTGCAAACTTTCCTGCACCATTCATGCAACTTCCAATGCAAGGAAGCACAAGGAAATTAGACACAGGTGGAGGCCATTCAGCCCATCATGCCTGCTCTACATCAACACCACACCAATACATCACCAGATCAAAATAAGGAAATGCAAAACTTAAAAAAAATTAAGTGTTTTTTTGTGCGCTTTTTTTGTATTTTTTTTTTCGTTTTGTATTTATCCCCCCCCCCCTCACCCCCTAGGGGAGGGGGCATGGGCTTGGGTAAAAAACACACAACATCATTCACACAACATCTCTTGATAAGACCCCCCCACAACAGCACTCTGTACACATGCACACAATCATCCATCAATAATCAAACTACAAAAGAGTCCTGCCAACAACCGCATACCCCTCTATCTCCATAACTTCCAGGTACCTATCTAATTATAATTTAAACTTATCTACTGTTTCTGCTGCCACTACCTTTCCAGGGAGGCCATTCCATGCATTAACTACTCTCTGAGTGAAAGTCCCATGCATAACTACCATCTTAACTCTCCTCTTCTTTACTCTCGGGCTATGGACCCTGGTTCTATCACTGTCTACTCTGCTGAATAATTATTCTGCACTTGTTTTATCAATTCCATTCATTATCTTAAACATCTCTATCATATCTCCTCGTAACCGCCTCCTTTCTAGTGTATAAAGCCGTCTCCTTCGGCCGCTCCTCATAGCTGAGTCTCGCTCGGCCCGGAATCAATCTAGTAGCCCGATGCTGAACCCTCTCTATGGCATCTTTGTCCGTCCAGAACTGTGGTGACCAGAACTGCAAACAATATTCTAAATGTGGCCCTCACTAAATTCCTGTACAATGTTAACACCGCCTTTATTGATTTATCAATGATCCTCCTCTGAATACAACCTAAATCCCTCTTTGCTTTACCGAGAGCTGCCTGGCACTGTGCTGCCTACTTACCTCCCGTATCAATTACCACCCCCAGATCCTTCTCCCATGTGACATGCTCCAAAATTACCCCTTGCATTCTGTAATCTCTATTTTCATTGTTTTTTTCCCATCCCCAACACCTTACACTTGCTCAGGTTAAATTCCATCTGCCAGTCTTTTGCCCAATCTATGCAAGTATCAATACTTTCCTGTATCTGATCACCACCCCCTCTGCTATCCACCTTACCTCCAAGCTTTGTGTCATTTGCAAATTTGGAAAGCTTACTCTTCACCCCATTATACAAATGATTGATGTAAATAATGAATAGTAATGGTCCGAGTCCGGATCCCTGAGGATCAGTACTCGGACCCGACTACTTACATCCGCCCAGCAAGACAACCTCCCACTCACAGCCACTCTTTGCTTCCTATCACAAAGACAGTTTGCAATCCAGTTAGCTTCCTGACCAGTCACTCCACAAGCCCTCACTTTGGCGAACAACCTCCGATGTGGTTCCTTATCAAATGCCTTCTTAAAGTCTAGATATACTATGTCCACTGCCTTTCCCTCATCCACCCAATTAAACACTGATTCATAGAACTCTAAAACATTTGTAAGACAAGAATTACCTTTGGTAAACCCATGCTGACTCCCTTTAATTGTTTGAGTTTGTTTAAATGGTTCCTTATCTGATCCCTAATTAATGTCTCCAACATCTTCCCCACAACTGAAGTCAAACTAACAGGTCTATAGTTTCCAAATTCTTCGCTGGATCCTTTCTTAAATAATTGCATTACATTTGCTACTCTCTCATCCTCCGGTACCTGTCCTGACTCCAGTGAGCTTTTGAAAGTACCCGTTAACATCTCGCCTACCTGCTCAGCCACCTCCCTCAATACTCTCGGGTGCATATTATCTGGACCTGGAGCCTTATTTACTCAGATTACCTCGCTGTTCCTTTACTTGCTCCACTCCAACCTGGATCTTCTGTAAAAGCCCTTCTTCACCTCCTTGATATACACTCTCAGCTATTGGTAATTCTCCTGACTGTTCTTGTGTAAAAGTTGAAGCAAAATACCTGTTTAATTAGCCTGCCATCTCACTTTCATCACTAACCACTCTCCTGGTGCTGTTCCTCAAAAACCTGTTCTTTTCCCCTGATATACTTGAAGAAAGCCTTGTTATTGTGCTTCATATTCTTAGCCATGTCCTCCTCATACTCTGTTTTGGCTTGCCGAGTTATTTTCTTAACTTTCCTCTGTTTACTTCGACAGTGATTAAATCTAACTCCAGTCCTGTTATTTTACACCTCATAAATGCCTTCTGCATCTCCTTGATATCATTCCTTATCTCACTACTCAACCACCCAGGCCATCATTCTGGAAACACTCCCGTTGTCCCTGAAATGATTCCCACTGCTTCTTAAATGTAAAACTTTCCTCCCTACACCTTTCTTCCAGTCAATGGTTGACATATATCGTTCTGCTCATAATTTCTATATCATCTCCTAATCTTGGGAGAATCCCAGAAAACATGACCTCACCACCCTTTGCTTTCAGCCACTTCCCCAATATCCTGCATTTATTTTTCAAATCCTCTGAGTAAACTTCCCTATATCTTTTGCTCCTCGGTGTACCACAGCCAACTTCTTCCTACCATGATCCGATACAATATTGTTTACCCTTCCTTCAATGTCCCTATCTCCTGCTCCTTCAAAACTGCACAGAATTCTGTCTACGATCCTTCCTGCTGAATGAAATCAACATATTCAATCATCTCATCACCCACAAAAACTGTCTCCCATACCTCATTTCCACTAATTTCTATTGCTGCACCATCACCACTGCCTGCACCCGCTGCACCGCCACCACTGCCTGCTCCTGCTGCACCGCCACCACTGCCTGCTCCCACTGCACCGTCACTACTGCCTACTCACGCTGCACTGTCACCACTGCCAATATCCTCAGCAACCTCACTCCACAACCTTAACCAAATATTATCTACAAATTTCTCATATTCTGCTACTTGCTGCAAATTATATATCTGTTCCTTCAACCCAATAATAATCATCCTCAAGTGGGCTATTTCCTCACACTTCCTACATCAGTAAGAACCCTCTGCTTCCACTATTGTTGAAATAGCCCACATTGAGCAACCATCACATTTTATGAACTCCTCTTCCTTTCTCATTCAGTCTCTATTTATATCCTTTTTAGATCCTCGTGGAGGATCTCGAAGTCTTACTCACGTTGTTGTTCTTCATCTTCTTCTTGTGGACTTTTTTAGATCCTCGTGGAGGATCTCTCAGTCTTACTCACGTTGTTGTTCTTCATCTTCTTCTTGTGGACTTTTTTGTTTCACAGCCTACAGTTTTCATCGAAACTTCCTGAAACTTGGCATATATATGTAAAAATACCCTGCACAGGCAGCAACCATCTCCGATTTTGAAAATTCCTCCAAGAAAAAAAGTTATGACGTCAAAATATCTCCGCTAATGGAAATCGCCGAAAAAATTATCTCCGAAACTAGGCAAGCTTTTTGAATTCTGTTTGCTGGAATCGAACAGGGCATTAGCAGAGATGAATTACCGCACATATGATACATCACTATGACGTCTTATCAATTTTATGACGTCATTCCTATTTTTTGACATTTTTTTGTTTCCCAACCCAGAGTTTTCACCGGATCTTCGTGAAACTTGCCATGTATATGCAGAAAGCCCACGCGCAGACAGTAACCATCTCCGATTTTGGAAATTCTTCCTAGAAAAAAAAGTTGACCATAATATCACCGCTAATGGAAATCGCCTATACCATTATCTCCGAAACTAGGCAAGCCGTTTAAATTTTGATTGTGGGAATCAAGCCGGGCATTAGCACAGATCATTTATCGCAAACCTGATACATCACAATGACGTCATATTCGTTTTTATGGCATCATCATTAAGAGGACGCGGATCTTAGCTCATTTGAGCTTGTTTACCCCCATACTCCCAAGGCCCTAACTGACTTAAACACTATACCCTGCTTCTTTCAACAAACTAACACAAATACCTGCTAAAGCTGTTATGAACACAACTCCAGCTTTATAAGTACAGTCCCACAGCCCCTGACACTAATCATGATAACAAAATAGGCAAAATAACACACAAAAACACTTGCTTTGTTCTGGTCGAGCTTACACAGCCTCTTGCGAACTACAGGAAGTGACCAACCAAACCCTCAACATCTGATATACATGTTTTAAAATTCCACAAACATTCAATTTTTCTCAAGATCAAACTAATTGTATCAACTTATTGGACACGATATTGAATCCTCTTACCAATCGACACTTTCTTTTTGCTGAGATGGAAGAGGGTTACAAGTAAACAAGAGGATGACACAGGGGACATCAAAATTGTGGAAGGTGAGGTAGTAAGTAGTTTTACCACAACCACAGTGCCACTCAAGATATGTAGTAAACACAAAATGGCAACATTTTCATCGACTTTATATCAAAGCATTGCTGTATTCGATGAGTTAATTTATTTGCTCAGAAGGTGTGACACCTGCAGAAATGGAGAAAAAAATATTGGTTTGATTATGATGAAAGCATCATGATACTAAGGAAAGGATCAGGGTGTTAAAACGTGGATCATTTTCAGGGACATTAAAGAGTGCTATAAGTGTTGAAGGAAAACCATCAATTAGCATTCTGTAGTTGGGAGAATCTATAATCACCAAAACTGCAAAAACTGCCAAGCAGTTCACTTCGTTTTGATCCACTTGACTGCTCAGAGTGAGGGGTTTTAGTTGTTTCAATTCTTTGCGAGGAATTGGCAACCTGACCAGGGTTCGTTCTCTGTCATGGAAGCATTCACGACTTGGAGTGAGCACCATGTTACCCGGTCCAAGTATGAGTCTGCCTGCCTACTTGCATAACTGCCTTCCTATCAACCTATCTGTTGTTCCAATTTAGGCTTAATCATATGCCAGTGTCAAGATACCACATTTAAAAAGCATTGGTGAACACAACGTGATTGAGGGAAAGCTTTTAATAATTTATTTTAATACCGTCCTGGTGGTGGAGTTGCGCTGCACTATACATCAAAAACTCCATTTCTCACTCCCCGTGCACTGCGCTTACACCTCCCAAACTCCAGGAGTACCTCTGGCTGCGACTTATCCTCCTCTCTCACCTCATGTTTGTGTGTTGTACCGTCCTCCCAACAGTGACGACTCGATCTGCCTCTCTCTCTCTCCCAGACGAAATGGACCAACTTTTAATCACTCAGCCCAACTCTCTCGTCCTCATACGTGGCGATTTCAATTGTCACCATGCGAATCGGATGAGTGTTGGTACCTCTCTCACCAGCCATGGCACTTCTGTAATGGACTTTTATGACTCCATGGGACTGACTCAGTCCATGAATTTTCCCAATTTTTCTCCTCATGGCAAATTTTCCCTTCTGGATTTGGTGATGACCAACTTCCCCACCAAGGTATATTGCTCATCCTCTGCCCCAATTGGCTCATCTGATAATCTAATATATAAAGCTGAGTTTGTGTCTGTGGGTCTGTCTATCTGTCTATCTGTCTGTGGGTGGTTCATAAGCACCGCCCATTCTGCACTCAACGCCCTTCAGTCGTCCTGAAATCGCCGCCATCTTTTTCTCTCCATGTAGCTCAGATTGTTTTCAAGGCCTCATGTACATTTAAAGACTGAACAACACATCTTCTATCATTAAATTAAGATACCGTTTTGAAGAAACAAAGGTACATTTTGATTACTACTCAAATGATGTAAGGCATGTTTTGTTCGCAGTGATTGTGGCAGCTAGCTCATATACACCGGACATTGAAGGTTCGTTCTCATGATGTAGATTGTGGAGGAAAGAATACAGAGGTCTTTCATTAAAAATAAAAACTTTTGGATTTGCCCAACTTTTAGAGGCTTATAAACAAACTGATGAGCATGTAATTCACATGCTGTATTATGTGGGGTAAGTAAACATTAAAATTGGCTATATATATATATATATATATATATATATATATATATATATATATATATATATATATATATATATATATATATATATATATATATATATATATATATATATATATATATATATATATATATATATATATATATATATATATATATATATATATATATATATATATATATATATATGACATGAAATGTACATGTACACTTTCATACACTTAACATCACCTCTGAGTTTATGTTCATTTTTAAACTGAACAAGAAACGTTTTCATAACAAAGAAAATACTCATGATTAATATTTGACATCTTTAATTAAAAAACTGTCCTTTTGTTGGCATTTTGTAAGTACTGTATGCTGTCGAGATGTCCAGGGGCGTGTTCAATTATGAAGTAGCTTGATAGTGCTTGTCAAGACAACCGTTCCTTATGAATGAAATCCCTCATAAACACTGTCTCTCTGTCTCTCTGTCTCTCTGTCTCTCTCTGTCTCTCTCTGTCTCTCTCTGTCTCTCTGTCTCTCTCTGTCTCTGTCTCTGTCTCTCTGTCTCTCTCTCTCTCTCTCCCCAAAAGGACTGTACAGCAAATCCTTCCATCTACTTTCTCAACAACCATCTCAAAGAGGTTCAGTCACTCAAACTCTTGACTCTCACTCTCAGCCATGATCTCCCTTGGACAAGCCACAATTCAAGTTGGCCTCAAAAGCCAGATGCCGACTGGACGTTTCTTCATCCTGCAAACTCGTTCCTTGGCACACCTGAGCTCATTTCCACACACAAGGCTTTCATCTGAAGCTTAAGGGAATACTGCTTCCCCCTCTGGACTGGCTCTCCTGCCTCAAATCTTGCTCAGCTTGATGCTGTGGAAACCAAGGCTTTCAAGATCATTGGAATCTCTCGCGATGAAGCTGAGTCTATGGGCCTATCACTTTGCCATCGCTGACAGGTCAGTTGTCTCTCTGTCTTTTTCCGCCTCATTTCTGGTCTTGCACCATCTGCCTTCTCCGTGCTTTGTCCCCCTGCCTCCCCAGGTACCGGCAGGATACACGTGGTCCACCAGCAACCCCCTCCTCGTGAAACTGCCTAAATCCAGAATCATTACTCACCTCCACTCATTTGTTCCTCTTTTTTCCAACCTGTGGAAACACCTTCCATACTCTCTTCAATCTCATTCTTCCCTCCAGGTCTTCATGACAGCTGTTCATCATCTCAGGTCATCCTCCATCCAAAATCATGATGTTTTCTATCCATTACACCAACCTATACCCTCCCCAAATTTTGATTATGTATTCATTTTGTCCACCCCTAGTGTTGTCCCCTTGTTTGTCCTTTCTCCATCTACTTTCTCCCTCTGCACTGGTGTTGGTGTTTCCCATTTCTACTCCATTTGTGATGTTATGTCTTCATCTGTACTGTGTGCTAGTTCTTCCATGAGCCTTGACCATGTATAGAAAAAAAGTTTTTTTTTTTTTGGCAACAAGTCTTTCACGATCCGGCAGGCCAGAACTGATGTTCAACTGAAGGTATCGAGAATTTGGAATTTGTTCCAGGGTGCTGGTGATAACTCACGTACTCTCACCTAGGATACTATAGGATCTTTAACTTCCACCAATTAATGCTCACAGACAGACCACCTGACTTCCCATCCATCTGAGGGATGGAGTAATTACCTCCACCACCAAAGGTGGATGGAGGTTATGTTTTCACCCCTGTCTGTTTGTTTGCCTGTCTATTAGCAGGATATCTCAACAAGTTGTGGATGGATTCGGATGAAATTTGTTGGAGAGGATTGGTATGTGAGAAGGACGAAATGATTAGATGTTGGTGAAGATCTGGATCCAGATACAATCATTTTTTTTTTTAAAGTGATTCTTCACCATTGAGAGGTGGGACAAAAAAAAAAAAAACGATATATAGCATGATATTTCAAAGAGTCGTGGACGAGTTATGCCAAAACTAGGTTGATGAGTTGGTTAGGTGAAAAGAACAAGCTTACTAGATTTTGGTTCTGGTCTGAATCCAGATCCAGCCTATCAGTGGGATCTAAAACGTAAACTGTTCAGCCTGGCAGAGGTATGCGCTCTACCTCGTGCCGTTCTATTTTGGGATGCATCCGCCTGTCTGCGAAACACCAATCAAACAATTTATAGTCAAATTGGGAATCAAGCCAAGAATAGACAGCTCAAAGGTAAGTGCAGTCACTGCATGTGTACCATTCTGTTATGACAGATTCAGATTGTCATCAGGGTTTTTCAAAGGCAGGGTGATTCATCAATGTGTGTGTCGTCCCTCGGAGTATGCAAGTTGTTGTCGACACCCTGAACAAATTACAAATTCCTGCTCACATCAGTGGCACAGTACATCAGTGGCACAGCTGTACTCCCCCACCCCTACAAATGAGGCTACCCACAACCATGTGCTGCATATGAAAGGATTAAGTTTCAGTAATGCATATTCTTCTTTTATCAGCATTTTGTTGCAAAACTCGATGCTCCTTTAAAAGGGAATAAAAAAAAAAATTCGTAAAATGGCATTTAAACTTGACTCGTTTGGTGAGACAATTAATGACCCAAGGAAGCAATTAATCATTTAAAAGTTTAAATTTCCCAGCCAGAAAAAAATGATTCACATTATGTAACAAAAACCCTCTTAACAATGATGATTTGTTCTTTGGTGTTGAAATTGCATGTACTTCAAAATATGCATGTAATAAAATACATAGTTAAACATAAATCAGGAAACAACTTAGTTAATGTGCATTTTCAATGTCCAAAAAATAACTTGTTACATTGAACATTTTGCATTAAAAAAAAACTGCGCACTCTCTCTCTCTCCTCTTCTCTCATGACCATTGCAAACGATGTTTTTGTATAACTGACACGTCACCAATTAACCTTTCACCCTCACTTTGCTTTCATAGCACTGTTTGGAGGTTTGTTTCTCATCAACTCTTGCCCTGTGAATCCCAATAGACACATCCCCTGTTGTCCCTCCCTCCCCCACCCACCCACCCTAACCACCATCACAATACACATTTGAAAGTTGCAATTATTATGACAAAAAAGTTATTGAAACTACTAAGTAGCTGAAATAGGCTGATAGGAAGGCCACGAGTTACGCACACTCGCCTCTAAACTGCCTAGTCTGGGTTTGAATCCTGACCCAGCTATAAACTGTCATCCCGGTGTTTCACAGGCAGGGTGTCTGTCGTCGCTCGAATGGATGTTGAACTGGGCATCCCGTCTGTCAGCATTACTTGGTGGATGTTAAAGATCTCATGGTGTCCTTCATGTAGAGTTGGCGAGGTATCGCCAGCACCCTGACCAAATTACAAATTCTTACCCTAGCCAGTACAGGGCATTACATCAGCGGCAGCCGTGCCCTCGGCCAATTATGCTTCCCCTACAGCCTTGTACTGCATACGAACAAAGAAGAAGTAGGTTAAATTCCAATGTTCACATAACTGTGGTGCTTTTCATGAGATAAAATATAAAAATTATTTTGGAAATATACATCGAGGTTGTAAAACTGGGCAACAAAAGAGAAAAGTCGAAAGAAAAAAAAATCAATGGCGTATGAAACATATTGTTACGGGTTTGGGGTTATCACGAGAGGGGTCTCTTGGACCCAGTCTCTGACCTCCGACCCTGAGGCCACCAGGCCATGAATAACTCCGCAGTCCGACGGATTGTTAAGCAACCACGGACACAGGTTAAAGCAATTTAATCAAGCAGGGTCCTCTCGGCCTCAGTCGTGTTACCTTACTCACTGATGGAATTACCATAACTGGGGACCGCACCCTCAATGCCCACCTGTCTACTTATTACAGCCGAGTGAACTGTGGGGTGGACGTTGGCTATACCAGCGAAGAAAATCAGTGGGGCACAATCATCCCGTCTATCTAATACGTACACACTATGTCAGACCAATGAAGGAAAAAGGACAACCAAGCATGTTTGAAATGTTTACCAAATTATAAAGCATGCATTTACAATCAAATATTCACATGTTACAGATACAACAAGAGCGAGATTGCTTTTCAACACATGTCCCTACTTTACTGGTCCCAATGAATGTTCAGGAGATAAAAATTTGTTGCATTTAACACACGCTCGAGCCGATACCAGAAGCAAAATGAAGAAGAAGAAACCCTCCGTTCCTCAGAAGCTCGGCTCTGCTCCGGCAGCTTGGCTCTGGCGGCTTGTTGTCTTTTCATCTCGTTGACTTTTGGAGCCAGACACAAGGCAAGCAATGACTTCCTGAGGTTCCTCCGACTCACTCATGGACTCCGTTCATTGGGTCCTGGCTCACAGAGTTTTTGAGTTCCTTCCAGAAGAATCTCCCAACACCGACCACTGGATGCCCTTCTGTAAGAATCTTCTGGTGCGGTAATCTCCACCTTAGCGCTGAGAGCTAATAGGCCATGGGCCAGATATGGTCCACGTGCACCCCCCTCCCCCACAACCCATCGACCCCATATTTTTCTGAAGCCTTAGGGTCCCCTGAGCATGAATTCAAATGGTAACAGTGAATAAACTGGGTCTCACTTTCCATTTTCCAACCATTTCTGACGGTACCCTCAAAATGTCAACTTTTCCTAAGTTTCGCACATAAAAAATCCCCTGTCTGATAAGATCTCTGCAGTTGCCCAATAAGCATTAATATCAACAAATTATATATCAAATGAAAGATTATCACATGCAGATTTTCAAAATAGAGTCATCTGTCAAATTTAATAGCGTTATGTTTGTCCCAAGAAGTGATGAAGAGGAGTACCTCGCCTTTCCTTTTGACAACTCGGATTCAACTCAGATATCTGAAATAATAACGTATATTCATGCTCATTTTACCTGACACAAACAAATAAATATATCTATGATATCACAAATTTTACTACCTTTCAATTGATACCAAATTGTCCCACACCAACTAAAGATGTACCAGGTATTACGTCTTAAACATAAGTCCATCACTGTTGCAACACCCAACATGTAGTCACCAGTAAGATGTAAGACAGAAAATATTCCTTAATTCACATTAAGAATATAAATTATAAGTTTATTTAAGAAAAACAATTGAAACTTATTATGTCATGTCCACAAAATGTCATTGTGCATGGATTACGCATGATATTCATTATCGCCGTCGTCATCACTCTCCAATGCCTGCTCTATATCATCAAATGCATCCATATCTGAATCCTCATCAGAGTCAGTGTCGTCAGGTGTGACTTCAGCAATGTCAGCCAGTTGCCGTGGGAGGACATCTCCTTCATACCATAGAGGATCAAGGTTACCATCCTTTTTCTCCCAACCATGTCCCTGACTGGCCTTCGGAATCTATAGTTGTGGAATATGCGCGGTCTTCCAAATCCGTACTTGGTGGTTTACTCTCAGAATGTGCTGGGTAAGAGCTCGCTTACAAGGTGGTAAGTTAGCCATATCCACATTCCCTGAAGGCACAAGGCGACTTTGCCTGGCACAGAGCTCGTTTATACGAATGAGTCGCAGGTCATCAACTTTTGACACCTTTGACGCTCTACCGTACATGGCACACGTGAAGGTGTCCAACTCATCAATGAGCTCATCAGGAATATCCCAAGCATCGCCCAGTTTCTCCAGAGTAGAGATATGTTTTTGAAAGCGCAGAAGAGTTTTCACAGGTTTAAGTTGGCCAATTCCTCGGAAGGCACGAGTGGTGTCACAGCCACTATAAGCATGGAGTGCCATGAGAGCTGTGCACTTTTCCTGGCCAAAATCTGTAGCTAGTTCACTGACATTTACCATCCTCAGCTTGTTGCCTTTGCCTGTGTCAAACAGGACAGTTGTACCATGAACAGAGGCAGCATAGTGTAATAGGATGAAAAATACATCTCAGTCTGGACTTTTCACTCGGACAAATTGATAGTTTCTGAGTCTCGCATACTGAACATACAGTATCATACGAGAGTCAGTTTCTTCCTGAGTTGATTTCAGCAGTGGTAGCTCCTCTGTAATTGTTGTTTGGCCATCAGCAGATGTGAGCAAATATGCGATGCTCTCACTTACAAAGATCACTCGCCTTCATGCAATCTTGATGCAAAGTTATCACCACTCCAGAGCCTAATCAGAAGTTTGATGAGCTGTATCTTGTTCTCATCATTTGACAGGAACAATTTCCAATCAGGTGGTCTCTTCGTGACTTCACCTGTAAGTAAAAGCTTTTCTCCACAGCCCCGACGTCGCCTCTCCATCGACTTCACTGAATCAGACAAATATTGATCAGTGCTAAATATGACATCTCCTGTTTTTCCAATGATGTCAAACACTTTGTAAGAGATCTGACTAAAATTACTTGGTATTTCTTTCAGGAAATAGAAGCAAGCATTGCCATCACACAGAGTCAATGTTTCATTGGTTGGTGGTACATCAGCATCATTACAATCCTTGATCAGGTTTTGAAATGCCTTTGCTTTGTCAGTCTTAGCAAGATATCCATCAGCTGGAGCGATGCTGTATGGTACGGGATTTGATGGATACGTCAACAGGTCTTACATATCGACTCGTAAGCCCTGGTTTGTGACTTTACAAAGAGTTGAAAGGTTACATTCCCCTGTTGCTTGTACTGTATGACCTTATTCTTGGTTGTCTTCATCTTCGATACCTTGTTCATGTCACTCAGAGTTTTGAGGTTCAGTCTCTTCACAGGCTCAAAAAAATCTTCACTATTCTTCAGTCGAGCTTCAATAAATTCATCCCGTGCTTTTTCAGCAACAGCTTCAGCCTTTAGAACATCGTCTGAAACAGCATCAGATGCAGCACTTCCTGATGAGAGTATCAACAATTGATCATTTGTCGATATCGAAAGGATTAAGAAAACTTCCTATGGCATCTTTGGCCCTTTTCACCAACTTCTCTCCTTTTGTGACCTCTGTCGGACGTGTATCACAATGCTTTGTTCCCTCTCCACTGTCCAACATGTGAGCCATTCCAAGTGCAGCATCAACATAAAGAGACATTGCGTGTGTTGTCCTAACCCATCTCTGGTAGGCCTGGTAGTTGGTGAGTAGTCCAGATGTACCTGCTACACTGGTTCCAGCACCACCATGTGACTTAGCGTGCCTCATGAAGATCTCCTCCATGGTTTTATCCAATGCACAACGATTGCCAGGGATAAAGGAGCGTGCGACACTGATAGCTCCTCTCTTGATCAGTGATACTGCCGCTGGGTGTGAGTTGTCTATATTAGCTATGAACACAGAGAAATATGTCAGATACCTTGCATAGTTCTGTCCACCGAAAATGAAGAAGAGAGACGTCATGCGAATGATGGATGCAGCATATAAAATAAAGTTGTTTGTCTTTACGGCTTCAAGGTGTGATAGAATTAAACAGACATGGTCCATGTATGACAACCACAACTGGGCAGTCTTCCCCAAACGTCCATTTGCGACTCCTTTTTTGAATTCTGCATACTGCTCTATGAATTGGACAATGGAATTGTCCATCAAGACAGCATTCAAAGTATCTTGGCTGTGGGAATCTACTCGGGCAAGTAGCTTATCTGATGATTCATCAGAGAAAGATGAGAACAGATCATCAGTGCTTTTATCTTTGAGGTACTCCTCTATGAGCAATCTTTCAAGACATTCCAACATAATCTTGTGACAATGTAGGGCTCTGTTGTTGTGCTTCCCGGACATCACACCACCCAAAGATCCTCCACCTATAAGTCCTGCTTCGAGGAGACGATCTGCTAACCCAGACCCAGCCATCTTTTTGGCAATCATCTTCATATAAGCGCATACGAGGTGGAATGTGCCAATTAGAATTATGTGGCTCTCATACTTGTCTGGTGAGTTCCACACTAATGAGTCGGCCTTCATCCAAACTCCCAAGTCAAATGTCGTAATGACATAAGGCTGTCCAACTTCTCTGGTGGCCTCTTCAGCAGCACGCAAGCATTCTTGTACAGTTTTGTACTCCCTTATGGGATGGTTAATGACTGGATAATAATCGATAGTTGTCAGCTTTGTAGGAGTCTCACCTGTCTCTGAGATAAAACCTGACCAGCCAGGAAGCTGTGGTTTGTTCTTTGTCAACATCCTCATGATCATCCAAATCATTTCCACTTTAGTTGAGTGCTCCATTGCTTCTCCAGAACCTGGATAAAGTAGCTGATTAACTTTCAGCTTGGGACTCTGTCTTTTGGTGATATAGCAGTCAGGAAGTATAACTGTGTCCGTCAGATGTAGAGACCGCCTTTTACCCTTCTCTTGAGAAGGCATCTCTGGGCATTTTTCAACATCATCACCATCAACTTCTTGAAACATGATTCCGTGGGCAGTATGGACTGACCCTTTACCTGTGAGGTCATTTATTAGTGAATCAAAGTTGTCAAACTTCGAGTGGAATACAGCAGGCCCAGATGGTGACCTGATGATCTGACTGGATAGCCGTGTTGATGACTGCATCACTGCCTCTGCTAGTGCCGTCTCCAGTTCCAGCATAAATGAATAACTCTCACGATGCCCCAACCTGTTCAAAAAAGTCACGAGCTTCTCACTCCTGTAAAGATGTCGTAGAGAAACGCACATAGGGATATGTTTGAGAGTTTCCAAGATCCATTGGTAGTAGCGCGATAAATGTCTTGCCCTATCGATTGAACAAGTCTCTCAATTCGAGGGGTAGTGGGTGTTGCCTTTCCAGTAAAAATGCAGCACAGGAGCTGTTGGAGAACATCTGGGATGACATCTTCCGGTGCCATTCGATCAGAGGGACTTGGTGGCCATTTAGGATCCAGTGCCTTTGAGAAACCATCTAAAATGGACTGTCGTAATTGTGTACCTGTGGTCTCAATCATATCCATTGATGCCAACTCGAAGGCATGCTTCACTGCTGTATAGCTATCGATGTCTGAGCTGAACAAAATGTATGATTGGAACTTTCCCATGTCACAGAATGATAGCTTGTCTTTAAATGGTTCATGACTTTCAAGTTTGTGTTTAAGCTTGCGGCTCCGATAGTCTGGATTACGGTGTTCACTGTCTTCTCGGATGTCACAGCTTCAAAATTTTCAGATTTTTTAATACATCCTTCTGTACAATCTTACATACAGATTCAAATGCCTTCTTATGAGCTGCTTCTAAATTTATCTGAAAAATTTTTGCTTCTTGATTTGTACTTTGCCATTTCTCTGCTTTCTGCGTGTATTGCATGCGACAGTTCTTGTGGTATTTCGCTTCACAAGCAAAGAGACCATGCCCCCTGATTCTTGTTAGAAGTTTATCATCAGTTTTATTCTCTGCCATCTCAAGCACTGACTTCCATCCATCATATTCAAACTGGCTGAGGCCCTGGCTCGTCCAGCTACCTTTAACTTTAATCTTTTTCCGATTCTCTGAACCACAGAAAATACAGTCAGGGTTGAATATCATCTTGTCACTTGAACTTCTGCGGCTCATGCGCCGTTGTGAAACATTTGTGGTCTGTGATGAACTTGCAGTACGTTTAAACCTGTCAAGGTTCATTATGAAACGTTTATAACACTGCCAGTGAAAGCCATGATGCTCTCCTATCAAATCAGGGATCAGGTCACATGCTTCCTTCATCATACGGCAAGATGATGGAGGTTGTGCCAGTCGCATTTCTTTCACCTCCTGCAGTTTGGCCAGTTTCTTTTCTCCATCCTTATCTTCTGACAGCAAGTGTAATTCACCATATTTCAAACCCTTGATATGAACTATGCACACAGGAACTACAGGAGGTTCGCCACTTGTACGTTTTCGTTTTGCTGGTGGCTCTTCCATCATGTCACTTCAATCAGAACACGTCACCTGGAAATAAATATTGATACGTAAATGCATGTAGCATAGATCTTATCAGTCAGGGGGGGTTTTCATGTGTGAAACTGACGAAAAGTTGACATTTTGAGGGTACCGTCAGATATGGTTGGAAAATGGATGGTGAGTCCCAGTTTTTTCATTGTTACCAGTTGAATTAATGCTCGGGGGATCCTAAGGCTTCAGAAAAATATGGGGTCGAAGGGTTGTTGGGGGGGGGTGCACGTGGACCATATCTGCCCCCATGGCCTATAACCTTTATGGTAAAAAGTGTTCTGTCATGTTTTAGACAGGGAGAATGTGCAGCGGAGGAAGGAAAGGAATTTATTTAAACCGAAGAATTAAGGAAGGGTTTGTCACGCAATAAAGGATTTGTTGCAGCAGTTTGGAGGTGATAAAGTGAAGGGTTTTGATGCTGGATGAAGAGGGAGGGTTTCCAAGGGGAGCATGGCAAATAGAGGTTGGAAAGTGAAAGGATGAGGGATTGGAGATGGATGGATGAATGGGTGGATTGAGGTTGAACAAGGAAAGGGAAGTCTCCAGTGGGGTTATGGGGTTTGAGGAGCAAGGGGATGAAGGATGCATGGGGGATGACGGCTTGGAGGGGAGGAGTGGATTGATGGATTGAACTGATGGATTGTGGGATTAAAATATGGATTTAAAGCCAGAAAGTGGGAAAGTTGAAAAGTTAGATGAAGGGGAAAAACCGAGCTAAATCCACACATGTATTTCCCCCATCGCATGTGCAAAGGGAAGGGCCCGATGTACGCATACAAATTAATGAAATAACTTACTCAGGATTCCCCATATGTGAATGCAACTCCCCCAGGGTTGATTTTCCATAACCGTAACGATATTGATTGACAAAGACCAAGGATAAACCGAACCAATGACATTTTAGGCAATGATAATGCAATCAAAATGGCATTACAAATTATGTCAATTCAAGTGAAACTTTGAACACGTGTCGTTTGTTTTTCTGGGGAATGGCTGGGGATAATACCATCTTCAAGAGAGCCTTTGTTGTACGCATGTGTATATGTACACGTTTCAGGAAGTACATATACGTATGTTAAATGTTATTTCTGTCTCATGTATGTTATTACCGCAATAACCTCTTAAGATATTTAACCTGATATCTCGGCATCATGGGCCACGGGGTATACTCCCTCACCGGACAGCAGACCAGTTCACTTTCTGGGAGGAATGTACACCACACAGATGACGGCCAGGGAGTCAGACATGTGTCTGTGAATCGATTCCTTTCCCCAGGTGGTGGGCTGACATATCCTGCCAAAAGAGGCTTCTAAAGCTATGCAGACTGGTTGATGCTGTGGTTTGCAGTGTAGCAGCTGACACTACATTGGGCAACTGCAACTGAACTGGTATGGCCATTTAATGTTAAGAGGAGTTAGAGGTATTTATATATACCAGTGCATGCCCGTAGGTGCGTGCCCGTAGGTGCGTGCCTGTACGTGCGAGTAGTCCAAGAACGATATCAAACCTTGAAAAGGCACATACTCAGGTCCCCAGTGTCAATTGTGACGTCATATCAAACGAAGAAGAAGAATTGTGACGTCAATCATGCAAAAAAGAAAGAAATAAGAATTGTGACGTCATCGTGATGTCATAGCACCATGTCCTGTCATTGGTTGGCAAATAAATGACCATAACTTGGGAACTGCTTGTCCGATTACTATCAAACCTTGAAAAGGCACATCCACAGGACCCCAGCAATATTCCTGGCAAGTTTCAATTAGATCGGATCAGTGGTTGTCGAGAAACAGCGGTCGCAGACACACTGACACACAGAGATTGCTGGAATTATAGATAGATTTAAAAAAAAAAAAAAAAAAAAATATATATATATATATATATATATATATATATATATATATATATATATATATATATATATATATATATATATATATATATACTAGCGATACCCGTGCACATGCATGGCGATAGCAGTACAACATCGCTGGTAGCAGACGACAGACCGTACACGGGGAATGACAAAAATACGCATTGTGCAAAATGCAAGTGGTACTATGGAACGCCAAGATTTCCCAAACATTGTCGGCATGTCCGCTAAGTGCCACAGCAATTTCATAGGGATCGTGTGACGGCGAGCCGAGTTTTTAGTGTGCAAGCTTGGTATTATAATTGAGATATATATATATATATATATATATATATATATATATATATATATATATATATATATATATATATATATATATATATATATATATATATATATATATACAGTCTTCGACATTTTGCATTTTTAGACTCTATGTACAGTATAAGGAAACTAAATCTTTGTGTTCAATGTAAATATTGTACAGTTTTACTGAAAAGAAAATCATATTCAAACTAAAATGGCACACGGTGGAGCGCATACCTCTGCCAGGCTGAACAGTTTACGTTTTGTATCCCACTGATAGGCCGGATCTGCATCCGGACCTTTACCAAAATATAATCGCCTTGTTCTTGTCACATATCAAACTCATCCAGCAAGTTTGGTCATAATCTGTACACAACTTTTTGAAGCATCATACCATATATTGTTTTGCCCCTATCCCTCAATTTTGAAGAATCACTTTAAAAGTTAAAAAATTCTCATGTCCAGATCCAGGTCTTCACCAAAGTCGAATCAATTTGTCGTTGGCACACACCCAACCTGTCCACAAAGTTTCATACCAACCTGTCCATAACTTTTTGAGATATCCTGCTCACAGACAAACAAATAGACAGACAGACATATTGGTGAAAACATAACCTCCGTCCACCTTCGGTAGTGGAGGTAATAACCAGATTTATACACAAAAAACCTTGTTATAAACTAATAGCGAGTATGGTCGCCCTTTTCCTGCAAAACCGTTGAAATTCTTTATGGGACACATTCAAATAATTTGGATATCAGCTTTTGTGGAATTGTGTTCCACACTTCTTCCAAGACCATCCAAAGATAATCCAAGCTGCTGGGATTATTTTTTACTTTTTCTTTGTCCAAGTAGTCCTGTATAGCTTCAATGATATTGAAGTTATATATGTTTCATTATCTTGCGATATGATAAAGGTTGGACCAATAAGTCTTTCACAACTGGGGATAGCACGGTGGATTAAAATTTGTTTGTACCTTGTTGCAGTCAATATACCATCAATTTCAGAAATTTTCCAACACCACTTGAGAATGTGTTCCTGAAATGGAATTGAACTTCCTCCATGCTTAATTGTTGGCTTCAACTAGGGCTCTTTAGAAGTTTCAATTTTCTCCATCTCACATACTGTCTTTGATCAGATCCAAATCAATGAAACTTTGACTCGTCTGCCCAAAACACCTTTAAGCATTGTTCCACAATCCAATCTATGTTCTTGAGCATATTTTAACTTTTTAGTCTTGTTCCTTTTTCTTAACAGAGATTTTCTTCCTGCAGCACATCCTTCAAGTCCTGATTTCAAAAGTGACCTTCTGACTGTTGATGGATGGACAACACCTGAGCCTTCTACCAGTTCTGTTGTCAATTCAATGCTTTTCTTCTTTATGTTCCTTAAGGATATTATCTTCAAGTTTGCTCATTCTTGTTCAACAGCTTTTTGAGTCTTCCAGGCCTGGGTTTGTCAATTACAGATGATGTTTCTCTGTACTTGTTGATTTGGCTTGAGATACCACTCCTTGAAAATAGAGTGATGCAAGCTATTTCACTCAATGTTTTTCCTTATTTGTGCAAAAACACAATTAAATGGCTATTTGGCGATTGCATAGGCTTTGCATTATTAGTATAGGCTCTGTAGACTCTGCCTTATTAGTAACAGTTGCAGAAGCTCTGCCTTATTCGTAGGGTTTGACCAGTTCACTCCAGGGAGGAGGTTCTGCTCCACGCTGGCGAGGGCCAACAAGCCCGAAACACGCGTCCGTGGATGTTCCCTCTCCGGGGTGGACTAGTCTGTACAATTGAGAATTAAGTTTTCTTCCCGGTATTGGCTGCAGTACAATCCTACAGAGATGTAGAGGGCTGCGCAGCTCTGCTAAGCTCATGTCTAATCGGCTGAGCCGATGCAACTGTTTAACAAACACGCAGTCATAAATTATGGTCATACTAGTTTGGTTCACAAATGCAAGAAAGATGACTATGTAACATCCCAATTGAAAGAGCCACAGTGACATGTAAATTAATATTGTATCATGAGTGGGGTGTGCATGAGCCTTCTGGAGTTTGCAAAATGTTGAAGTCGTTCCAGGTATGTGCCGGTTTGACAAATATGTGCATACACAGTTGATGCAAAAACAAGGAGATTCCAGGGATAGGATTATGAGCCAGTCTTGGCACAACTTGGAGCCGCACGTGCGGGGGCGTCGGGCTCAGGAGCATCACGGGTCAAGACAGCACTGGTGAAGCATGTTGCGAGCTGAATGCCGGCACAAAAATGAACTCATCTGCCAATATTTGATCAACTGCCGATTCATTATTCCACATTGTGGAAATCTCAAGCAATAATCATTTGCTCTGAAAGGTGCCTTCATGACCTTTAAACATGTGCCATTTCCAGGACAACATTTTCCTGCCAAGAATACATCTTTCTCCTTATTTCCCACCCATCTTAAGATTGATGGTTTGTTTCTCGGAAGGATCGTTTGGGGTTAGAGCTTGTTAATGTTACTTTTGGCAAACTGGCTGGTTGAGGACAAGGCAGTGCATGAACTTCTGTCTTCCTTTATGTACGTGAGTCATTGACAAAGAGTGTCGACCAATAGTTAAATTTATGCGTTTCTTGTTTCCATCAAGCCCTTACGAAAACAATGCAGAATGACTGCTAAACTGGTCAAGGTATTTTGCTCAGCACCTGAATATAAGTGGAAAGGTACTTATGATCAACAGCACACAAATACAGTTTTGGCCCTCTTGCATGGTGACATTGTGACATATGCACATATAGTGTGATCTTTCATTGGTTCAAGCATACTGGTTTGGAACATAGTTATCCATCCAAAAAGCCAGATTTACGTCTCACTCACTATTGAGCAATTCCATTTTTAAATTCTTTCCAACCATGCACATTTATGCAACCTCTGGTTTATACTTTTCCCATGACTCAGTTTTGAACTTTTCTTGGTATAAAATGAGATAAATGGTTGGAGGTTGGAGGGGGGTGGGAGGGTGTTGGAGTGGATGGTGGAGAATGCTGAGCAAGGCTACATAAGGAGAGATGAACGTTCACGAGAGGAGCCAAGGGAGGGTTCAATGCACACTGTGGCTTGTTCACGAGCCTCCCCCACGCGGCTAGGCTGCGCGAGCTCTGGCTCGTTTCACTCTCTGGGGTGCATTGACGACCTTTACATTATTTCATTGCACTGTCACCCATGTGCATACATTGACCATTTGATAGATGATGTGGGACTCTGGGATATCAGAACATTGTCAGCCTTCGAAATATTTATGAAAAGGTGGAATCTTTTAGACATTTCTTTAAGTCCACAAAAAATCACTTTAATAAAAGTTACTTAACATCAAAAGCCCAAATAGCATCCATTAAAATGAATCGTGATCTTTTGTTATCATGGTTTCATTCAACAACTGGAGAAAAAAAAAAAAACGTTATTCTATTTAAATATCACATCCTAGGTTACGACGCAATGCCATATTGTACAACATTTCACACTCTCACTGTTTCTCCGAAAGGACTGTCTGGACCCCTCCCCCATCCCCCATCTACTTTCTCAATAAACCTCTTGAAGAAGTCCTTTCATTTAAGCTTTTGGGTCTCACTATCTGCCATAATCATTCCTGAGAAAGCCACATTTCCCACCTTGCCTCCAAAGCCAGTTGCCGACTGGGCATCCTCCATCGTGCAAAGTCCTTCTTTGGCCCAGCTGAGCTCCTGACCACATATAAAGCTTTTGTCCGCAGCCTGATGGATTTCTGCTCTCCCCTCTGGGCCGGTGCTCCCGCCTCTCACCTTTCTCGCCTTCACGCTATGGAAACCAAGGTATTTAGGATCATTAGCATCTCCCACGATGAGGCTGAGTCTTTTGGTCTCTCACTCTTTCTCGCCACAGGCAGGTCGGTGGTCTTTCTGTCTTCTACCGTCTCTTCTCCTGCCTCACCCCCCTCTGTCTGCGATTCCCCCCCTCCCCCCTCCATATATCCACAGGGCGCTCAAGTTCCACCAGCAACCCCCTTCTGGTAAAACTACCAAAATCACGAATCGCTGCTCACCTTCACTCTTTCATTCCTCTTTTTTCCCGCCTTTGGAACAAACTCCCACACTCTCTTCAATCCCACTCTTCCCTCCAAGTCTTCAAAACAGCTGTTCACCACTAACCCTAACCCCCATCTAACCCCAAATCCACCTCCTTCAAATTCCCCACTTTCTCCTGAAAGTCCCTCTCGTGTAAGGACCGGAAAGTCCCTGTAATGTCCATTTTGTTTACCCCGTGTACCCCGCCCCATCACTCACCCTTCCACAGATCTCCTAATGTGTCTGTTCCTCAAGGTTTTGTCCTTCCCTCTCCCACCCCTCTTGTCTCCTGCTCCCCTTGCTGTATGTTCTGTGTGTTAGCTCTTATATGAGCCTCGACATTGTATTAAATAAATACATTAACTGTGATTTGGTTGGTCTATTGACTAATGTTAGGTTTTTGAGACGTTTGGTGCAAAACCTTCACATTGAACACACACAGGCCATTCAATAAGTTCTAGGAACGAGATATAGTACTCGCAAGATCCCAAGACGTACCAACGTCTTTTTGTTTTTCAACACATCAGTTTTTAATGCTGACAGGTTACCTTAAAGGTATGTCTAGACGGTTAGAATTTTTAAGCCAGTTATAAACTCACACACACGTATACACACCTTATTCTATTCTTGATGTGTGTTGGACTATTGTATGCTGTTTGGATGAGTTTGAACACCCCATGTAAAGAACACAATATCCTAAAGTCTGTAAAGATTTGCTGTCGTTAAGTGACACTTTATTTGAGTTAATCATACACCAACTGGTGGAAAGTTTTGCCACATTTGTGACTTTAAAATAACAATCAGTATGTATTGTGAATGAACTAAGGCTGGCAGGATAACCTAGAGGTATGCACTCTTACCTTTGAGCTGTCTCGCCTGGGTTCAAATCTCAGCCCAGCTATAAACTCTCATCCTGGTGTTTTGCATGCAAGGCAATGCATTAATGTGTCTGGGATTGGTACTGGTTAATCAAGGTTTCTCCACCAAGTCATGATACTGCAGGGCTCTGGAAAGAGTATGGGTCTCTATTTATGAGAATTATTATTTGAATGAATTACACCATTGATCTTGAGACCATCCTGTATAAAACAATTACAACTATGAATCAAACAGTAGAACATCATGATTTATAGCTCTGACTTGGGGCCAACAAAACTTATGACTGCAAATAGCTCAAAGGACTGTAAGCAGGAAGACCTGTGAAACAGTTCTGATAAAGCAATGAATATAAGTACAGAGACCCAATTGATTCGAATGCTTCGATTAGGGGTGGTCAAAACGTTTTAGAAATTACATACATATACTCTTGTATTGTCACACATTATAATATATAAATTATATACTTTATTGTTGCAGACATGCCAAGGATATCTTTTTTCAATCGATAAGTATTTATTATTAGAGATAACTAATAAATGTGTGTGTGTGTGTGTGTGTGTGTGTGTGTGTGTGTGTGTGTGTGTGTGTGTGTGTGTGTGTGTGTTAGTGTGTTCGTCTCCTCCATAACTCCAAAACCATAAAACCGAGCAGAATGAAACTTTGCATGCATACTAAGGGAACTCTAAAGAAATGCAAGATTGAAAATTGGGTGTTTGGGTTAATTAAAACACCCCTTTTGAAGATAATTAATGGCCTTATTTCACAATATCCTTTATCAGGTGATTCTTGGCCACCTTGCTGAAAATGGGGTCTTAAGGCATCTCCAGGGTTACCTCACTGGGATCTGAAGCTGCCATGTTTTTTGGCCTGCTCAACCATGCCTTGACTCGGAACAGGCCGCAACGATTTCTTAACGGGCAAGTTTTTTTTTTTACACTTTCCTCACTCATATTATCGAATGCCTGTTCATCAGAGCTACAAATTGCTGGTTACATTGCAATGCTTATAAACGCCTGGAGACATCAACGTTCGTACCTTTATTTCATTTCCGCCTTTGTCATAACCTCGAGAATCTCTTTAAGTAAGCAGAATTACACAATTTAAGCTCCATAATCACACTCAGCAGAAATTCTGACTCCAAAAAAAGTGTTCATTTGTCCAATTCGGACTTGCTTGGGCGTCTCCGGGTGCATAGTTTTATCGATGGCAATTGGTAATCGCTTGCCAAGCCGGGCATTCCATTGGAGTGCTTGCTTGAGTGCTTAAGCCACTTACCGAGCACCCTACAGTCAATAGCGGTACAGTTTGTGTTCCAAACAGGATACAGTCGATAGTTACTACAAGGTAGAGGTACGTATACAGCGCTCACCGACGTGGTACATATGGGTATACTTGGATCTGTAAGGACTCTTCGCAAGTGTGTGGACATGCCATGCCTGTTACAGGCACTGTGGTGACAAAGTTTCATCCCATATCCTATGGAGGTTTTATTAGGTTTTCCTTTGTCCTCATGACTGTTTCTAAAGCATAATTTGGTTATCGGGTGTGCTTTACAAAGGTTGTGGACATGCCATGCCCGTTACAGGCACTGTGGTGGCAAAGTTTCATCCCATATCTTATGGAGGTTTTATTAGATTTTCCTTTGTCCTCATGACTGTTTATAAAGCATAATTTGGTTATCAGGTGTGCTTTACAAAGGTTATATGTTTCTCTTTGTGAGTTTCAAAGCAAAATATATTTGATAACGCCCGATTTCCGAGCTGTTTGCTGTATTAACGTGTTTTCTAAATTACCGAGCCAAATTTTTTTGCCACCCGTCACAGGCAGCTACTTATAAAGATCAATGTTTGTGCACATATCTCTGAAAGTCTACATAAATGCAACGTTGTTTTCCAGTGAAAGCTACTCAAGGTTTTTGAAAGCTACTCAAAGCTACTCATGGGGGCCAGGGAGTTGGTCCGTCTCGGCCAATCTAGTGACCATGGAATTTTTCATTCAGGACGGCTCGAACGACTAAGGCCCAAAGAGGGGGAGTGCCGTCCTGTTGAAAAATGATATCGGGTTGTGGGTTTTCAATCTGTGGAAGACAAAGCCTTCCAACATGTTCTTGTAAATTGTTGAGGCCACTGTATCCTCCGCAAAGAAAAACAGACCCACCAAACGGTCATGGAGAAGGCTACACCACACATTGACCTTTGGACTGCTGCATATGTGCTCAATGACCAGATGGGGGACTGGGGGTTTTCAGAGCTGCAGATCCTCACATTGTGCCAGTTGACCTTCCCTGATACTTGAAAGCAAGCTTCATCTGTGAATGTGACCTTTTCAGGACATCTTTGCCATCCTCCATGCGACTGAGCATTTCAAACGCCTTGTGTTTGGGTCCATCATTTGGTTTGAGTTCCTTCAGAATCTGCACCTTGTAGCCATAAAGCTTCAGTCATTTCTTCAAAATCCTGTGTGAAGTGGTGGTTGGTCATCCTAGTTCTCTGGATGCACATCAAATTGATTTTCTGGGACTTTGTTGAAATGATTCACACACTCGTTCAACGGCTGCGACACTTGTGCTTGGTCGACCAGTACTTTTCTGTTTCTGACAACTTCCACTCTCCTTAAACTTCTTGTCCCACTCTCTGATGCTAGTCTACAATGACGGATTCCTTCCATACCTTTTCCGGAAATTAAGCTGAACTTGCGTGTTGGATCTCATCTTGATGAACCACTCAAACCACTGAGCTTTCTCCTGTGAAGTTACCATTTTCTTTTACATTAAACCACCAGACCTGAAAATATGGAAAACTTTATAAGTTTCTGTATCATATCGAACAAAGGGTATCGTTGTATCATTTGTGGTACTAAATATATTAACAACCAAAGTTGTTCAGGTTTTTTTGGAACACCCTGTATAATTGGGCCCTATGGACCTGTAAGCATGCTCAATGAAAATGGAGAGCAGTTGCTAGAGTTCTGCTCTCTGGAAGGACTCGGCATTGAAAACACCTTCTTTAAGCACAAAGGCATCAATAAAAAATCATGTCGGTCCCCAGATGGAAATACCTTGACTAAGATTGACTATATATGCATCAGTAAGAGATGCTGTTCATCTGTCCAGGATGTCTGGGCTTATCGAGGTGCGGATTTAGGGTTAGACCACCATATGGTAGAACGTATGGTTCACTTAAAGATGAAGAAAGTGAAAACCATGAAGTGTCAATGCCATTTTGCAATAGAGAAATTGAAGAACAAAGACACATTAGCTGGTTTCCAGTTCGATCTCTCTAACAGGTTTCATGTTCTGCAGAGAGTAGGTGATATTGAATAACAATGGGACCTCTTTAAAAGAAGCATAAAGGAGAGTGCTGAAGTCACTGTTTGGCAGAGGAGAGGATCCATTAAAGAACGATGGATTAAAGACACAATGTGGTAAATTCATTGATGAGAGGAAATGGGCAAAAAATTTAAGAGACCAAAAAAAGAACATCGACCATAGAAAGGAGAAAGATGATCAGTGGAGACAAATTGACAAGGCTGTGAAAGAAAGTTGAAGGAAAGACCGAAGGGAATGGATAGAATCAAAAAGCAAGGAAGCACAAGAAGCAGCAAGCCAAAATTATTCAAAGATGTTTTATAAGATTGTATGTGACTTGACTGGTACAAGAACAAACACAACCACACCAATTAAAGACAATGATGGCAAAATACTGCTATTAGATGAAGAACAGGAAATGAAGGTGGATGGAACATTTCCAAGAGATTGTCAACCAACTCAATCCCACCTCCACTTTGGAGTTTGATGACAACTTTGTGTGGACACAGCTGTACATCAACTTGGAAGGAATTACTGATGTAGAGGTTCAGAGAGCCATCATGAAATTAAGCAACAAGAAGATGCCTGGGTTGGACGAAATTCCAGCAGAGTTTCTAAAACATGGACGACATGTCATCATCACAGAGATCACAGACCTGCTCAATAAGATCTAGAAAGCAGAAGTTGTTCTAGCTGAGTGGAGACAAGGGGTAATTGTTAGGCTACCAAAAAAGGAAACCTTAGTGATTGCAGCAATTGGAGAGATATAACACTCCTATCTGTATCTGGGAAAGTTTTTTGCACAGTGATCCTTAACAGACTAAAGGAGGATGGAGAGGAAAACCTTCGGGAAGAACAGTCTGGTTTTTGAAGTCGTAAATCATGCACAGAGCAGATTTTTACACTTAGGAACATCATTGAACAGAACCTGCAATATCAGAAGCCACTCGCCATCAACGTCATAGACTTCAAGAAAGCCTTTGATAGCATCCACTGACATCCAACATTACAAGAGAGTATGGAATCCCACAGCTATATATCAATATCTTCAAAAGCTCTGGACCAAAACTCCATTTGCTGCATCAAGACCAGCACAGGGACGACAGACTCTTTTAATATTGCTACAGGAGCATTTCATCCCATATCCTATGGAGGTTTTATTAGGTTTTCCTTTGTCCTCATGACTGTTTCTAAAGCATAATTTGGTTATCGGGTGTGCTTTACAAAGGTTGTGGACATGCCATGCCCGTTACAGGCACTGTGGTGGCAAAGTTTCATCCCATATCTTATCCGCGGCCAAAGGTGTATACTCTTCCCTTTACTATTCCTTTTGGTAATTACCGTCGTTGGTGGAGAAAGTATTGCATTTGGGTCCGTTTGTTTGTTTGTTTGTTATTTGGCAATTTTTTTTAATTTTTCACAAGTACTAGTACACGTAGGTGTACTAGTACTTGTGACGCACCTACGTCTCTGTAGGTGCGTAAATGACGACTGAATTGGGGCATTATTTCAATTAGATTAGACCAACTGTATCATAAATCGCCATAACTTAGGAAACACCTGGGAAACGTACTCAGGTCTCCAGCGTCAATTGTGACATCATATCAAACGAAGAAGAATTGTGATGCCCCCTCTCTCTCGCCCCCTCGCTCCCCCCGAGTCTCACCCCTCCTCTCTCCCCCTCCTCTCTCGCCCCTCTCTCTCGCCCCCTCTGTTGCCCCCCTCTCTCCCCCTCCTTAGTCTCACCCCTCCTCTCTCCCCTCTCTCTCCCCCCTCTCTCACCCCTAGTCTCACCCCTCCTCTCTCCCCCTCCTCTCTCGCCCTTCTCTCTCTCGCCCCCACTCCCAGCCCCCTCTCACACCCCCCTCTCACACCGCCTCTCCTGTCCCCCTCTCCCGTCCCCACTCCCGCCCCTCTCTCTCCCCCTAGTCTCGCCCTTCCTCTCTCCCCCTCCTCTCTCGCCTCTCTCTCGCTCCCACTCTCATCCTCCCCTCTCCCGTCCCCTCTCTCGCAGATATTGGTCGACAGATAAATGGCCGTAACTTGGGAACCGCTCGTCCGATTAATATCAAACCTCAAAAAGGCACATCCGCGGGTCCCCAGCAATATTCCTGGCAGAGTTTCAATCAGATCGGACCGTCAATCATGCAAAAAAAAAAAAAAAAAAATGCATAAACATTAATTGTGACGTCATTCGTGACGTCATCGCACCGTGTCTTGTCATTGGTCGACAGATAAATGGCCGTAACTTGGGAACTGCTTATCCGATGAATATCAAATCTTGAAAAGGCACATCCGCGGGTCTCCAGCAATATTCCTGGCAAGTTTCAATCAGATCGGACCGTCAATCGTGCACAAATAAAATATAATAAATAAATGAAGAAACATTAATTGTGACGTCATTCGTGATGTCATAGCACCGTGTCTTGTCATTGGTCAACAGATAAATGGCCGTAACTTGGGAACCGCTCGTCTGATTGATATCAAACCTCGAAAAGGCACATCCACGGGGCCCCGGCAATATTCCTGGCAAGTTTCAATCCAAAGAGGCAGCATTGTGACGTCATTCGTGACATCATAGCACCGTGTCCTGTCTGGTTGACAGACAATATATAGGTCGTTATTGGTTGACAGACATTGGTCATTGTATCATGTTATTCTTTTTATTCAATGATTGTGTACTGCCAATTATTGTGCTATTATTATTATTATTATTATTATTATTATTAATATGCTGTTATCATTATTCTGAGAAAAATGGCATGATAAGGTGATAAGGTGGAACGACACTTCAGCTGCCATATATACACCTTTTGAACACTGAAAAAAGCAATAAAATGGCCGTAACTTGGGAACCACTCGTCCGATTGACATCAAACCTCGAAAAGGCACATCTACGGGGCCCCGGCAATATTCCTGGCAAGTTTCAATCAGATCGGACCGGCGGTTGTCGAGAAACGGTGGTCGCAGACAAACAAACAGATAGACACACACAGAGATTGCTGGAATGATAGATAGATGTTGATCACTTCCGTTTCTTTGTTTGTTTTATTGTCAGGTCAAGTTTATTTATTGTCAGGTCAAGCTAGAGTAGATCTACAGCTTGTCACAGGTACCATGTAAACGTGTAATAAATAACCCGTTTATGGTCGGGTTGTCGGCAACCAAACCGTCTCCCCCACCAGGTTTTCTGGTGAGGAGGGTTTATGGTATAGACACCCAGCAGGATTAAAAACAAAACCTGTCAAAGGGCGGAGGAGCTCCTTGTGCCCAACTGTGTCTGCGGATGACCACCGACAGTTGGGTTACTTTTTTTTCACCTACCACCTACAGTTGGGTTACAGGAGGTTGGTGGCAGGATTTGCACTCTGGCCACCGTAAAACCGTTCATTCCGCAAAACAATGAAAACGTAAAGAAAACTCAAAACCCACTCCGTGGGAGTACCTCCTGTGCAGCTGTCCTGCGAAGGGCAGCTCACTGGATGACGGGAGTCGGCAAAGCCTTCGGGGCCCCCACTCTTTGATGAAAGGAGAGAAAACACAGGGTAACCTTCCCAGGTTGGATTGCGGTAGTGTGTGTCAGGGTGGTGCTGAGGTGTCGTCTACCAGACGGTGGTCTCCTTTGGTTAACCTGAGACGATCCCTTTTGGGGGGTGCCTGGAATGTCCTATCCATAAGAGAGGATGATCACCTGTCTCTGTTATCATCTGGGCTCAAGTGATTGAACATCATTATTGCAGCACTCTGAGGTTCAGAGACCAGATAGTTCGCGAGATCATGGTGGGTGGTTACACCTAAGATTGGTCTGGTCGCTCTGATGGTTACCATGCCCAAGGAGTTGCTGTAGCTGTGTCCAAGAAGCTGACTCCAATGATAATTGAGGTAACACCAGTCAATGAGCATATTATGAGACGAAGGATTTGTCACTCCTTGGGTGTCGTTTCCCTTGTCTCTGTATATGGTACGGCTGAGGTGAGTGATCTCACCATGAAGGACGCATTCTTTGCCGCGCTCGAGTCTGTGGTTGATCAGTGCCCCAGGCAAGATACTCTTTTAGTCTTGGGGGATTTCAATACATCGACTGGAACATATAGGTGTAGTTATGAGACGTGTGTTGGTCCCCACGGGAATGGAACTATGAACAAGAAGAGCACTAAGTTCCTTGACTTTGCAAGAAGTCATGGACTTCGGGTGGCTGGTTCATAGTATCAGCACCTACAGGCTCATCGCTGGACTTGGGATTCCAACGCTGGTGGCGTGGCAAAGGAGACAGACCATATGCTTGTTGAAGGTCGCTGGAGAATGATCCAGAACTGCAGGGTCTACCGGAGGGCTCAGTTCCTCAATATCGACCACAGGCTTGTGGTAGCAACTCTGAAGTTGCAGCTTAAGTATGGGAGAATGGTACCATCCCAGCCTCGGCTGGATGTTGGCAAGCTCAAGGATGAGAGGGTAGCTGAGGAGTTTGTGAATAGGCTGAGTGGGGATTTGGGGGGTTTCGGTGGTTTGGGGGATCCTGAAGAGTTGTGGAGCGCCTTCAAGACCATCATCCTTGATGTTGCTGGTGGATGTCTTGGAACTCACTGTGGGGCGAAGATGAATTTCATTTCTCAAGGGACACTGGATACCATTGACCAGAGTTGCAGGGCCAGGCTGAATGGCAGAGCTGAGCTGTTCAGGGAGCTGAGGCGTAAAACTGTAAGTGCACTTAGGGTGGACAAGGAGGCCATTGTGCGAGGAATCTGTGTGAGGAATCTTCTATGGACTGTGTTCTGGGGAGGATGTCGGAGAGATCAAGCTGCGGTGCATCATTTGGGAATGTCAAGATCTCTGAGCTTGATTTTGCAGATGATGCAGTCATCATTGCGGAGACTCTGGATACCATTTTGAGGGCCCTCAACGTGCTGAGTGAGGAGTTGGAGCCACTGGGATTACAGGTGTCCTGGGTAAAAACTAAGACTCAGGTTCTCAATGACATCGTGGATGCTGATATCTTGTCTCCAGCTGTTTGTGGTGAGGATGATGAGGTCACGGAGAGATTCACTTACTTTGGCAGTGATATTCATGTCTCTGCTGGCTGTGAGTTAGAGGTCAATAGTCATCTGTGTCGGGCCTGGGGAGTCATGGATTCACTGGATCATGGGGTGTGGCGCTGCCGGTACCTGTGAAGTTAGATGAAATTACGAGCCTTCAGGTCCTTGGTGCTTCCAGTCTTGCTCTACGGATGGGAGACTTGGACTCTGACCAGTGATCTGAGACGGGGACTTAATTCCTTTGGTTCCAGGTCTCTTCGGAGAATCCTTGGCTATTGCTGGTCAGACTTTGTGTCCAACGAGTGGATGCGAAGAGAGACTCAAATGAGATTTGTTGCCTGCATTGTCTGTAAGCATCATCTGCGGCTGTATGGACATGTGGCTCATTTTCCTGACGCTGATCCTGCTCACCAGATTCTCACAGCGTGGGAGCCTCATGAGTGGAGGAGGCCAATGGGCCGACCATGTGCTTCATAGTTGCAGCAGGTTGATCAGCATCTCAAGAAGATGGGGATGGGCTCAGCATCTGCCTGGGGGAGGGCAGTCAGAGGCTCCTGGATTACCGGTGGAAAGTGGACGCAGCGACACACTGCTACGGCACATGCCTCCATTCCTGACCTGACCTGACCTTTAATTGCCGACATGTTGTAATTTTAAACCGATCTTCCTGAAACTTCAACAAATGGTGAAGTTGGTGGTCCTATATAATCCTATTTATTTTTGAGGCCAAAGTCCAACAACTTTTTGAAATTTCTAAAATCCTCAATTTTCATACGATTGACTTGAAATTTGAAGAGCATTTGCATATGAGGTAACTGAATTCATCCAGCCAATTATTTAAGATCAACTTAGGCCAAAGGTCAACAACTTAGGTGAAATTTCTGGCAACACGGGGCCCTTCCTCTCACCCCATCCCTTCCCCTCCCTCCATTAGTTACCAAGAATGTACCTTCATTGGGCGGTTTATATTAGACTGCTGCCATGATTACTGTGAACAAAACTTGCATTACCTCATTTGACTTAGAATCAGAATGTACCTTTGTTTCCTCAAAACGGTACCTTTATTTAATCACAGAAGACGTGTTGTTCAGTCTACAAATGTAAATCAGAGGCTGTTGAACAATCACAACTATGCGGAGCGAAAAATATGGTGGCGATTTCTTGGCGGCTGGAGGGAAAGGTGTTGCCTGGCTGTGTAATGGACGGTGCTTGTGATGCTGGGGGAGAGGGGAAGGCATGTCCTGTGGAATTGGTGGGGCTTATGACCCACCCACATGCCCATGCACCCACAGACACAAACTCAGCTTCATGTATTAGATTATTGAAATTATGGTTATGATGATATGATTGATGTTTTGATAAAAGCATTAGTTGAAAGAAAAGTCTTATAGTTTAAAATTAGAGGCTTTAAACGATAATGAGAGTGAGATACTATATATATATATATATATATATATATATATATATATATATATATATATATATATATATATATATATATATATACACCCACTAAGGTGGATCGGCTCGTGACGCTCGCCTCACACACTTCGCTAAAATAAGACAAACACCACCACGCTATTAAAAACACCTCACCGGCACGTTATTAAAAACACCTCACCGCCACGTTATTAAAAACACCTCACCGCCATGTTATTAAAAACACCTCACCGCCACGTTATTAAAAACACCTCACTGCCATGTTATTAAAAACACCACACCACCACGTTATTAAAAACATCTCACCGCCACATTATTAAAAACACCTCACCACCATGTTATTAAAAACACCTCACCGCCACGTTATCAAAAACACCTCACCGCCACGTTATTAAAAACACCGCACCACCACGTTATTAAAAACACCTCACTGCCATGTTATTAAAAACATCTCACCGCCACGTTATTAGAAACACCTCTTGCCACATTATTAAAAACACCTCACGACCACGTTATTCAAAACATCTCACCGCCACGTTATTAAAAACACCTCACCGCCACATTATTAAAAACACCTCACTACTACATCATTAAAAACACCTCACCGCCACATTATTAAAAACACCTCACCGCCACATTATTAAAAACATCTCACCTCCACGTTATTAAAAACACCTCACCTCCACGTTATGAAAAACACCTTATCGCCATGTTATTAAAAACATCTCAACGCCACGTTATTAAAAACACCCCACCACCACATTATTAAAAACCTCACAACCACGTTATTATAAACACCTCACCGCCACGTTATTAGAAACACCTCACCTCCACATTATTAAAAACACCTCACCTCCACGTTATTAAAAACACCTCACCACCATGTTATTAAAAACACCTCACTGCAACGTTATTAAAAACACCTCACCGCCACGTTATTAAAAACACCGCACCACCACGTTATTAAAAACACCTCACCGCCATGTTATTAAAAACATCTCACCGCCACGTTATTAGAAACACCTCACCGCCACATTATTAAAAACACCTCACGACCATGTTATTCAAAACATCTCACCGCCACGTTATTAAAAACACCTCACCGCCACATTATTAAAAACACCTTACTACTACATCATTAAAAACACCTCACCGCCACATTATTAAAAACATCTCACCTCCACGTTATTAAAAATCCCTCACCTCCACGTTATTAAAAACACCTCACCTCCACGTTATTAAAAACCCCTCACCTCCACGTTATGAAAAACACCTCACCGCCATGTTATTAAAAACACCCCACCACCACATTATTAAAAACCTCACAACCACGTTATTAAAAACACCTCACTTCCACGTTATTAAAAACACCTCACCTCCACATTATTAAAAACACCTCACCTCCACATTATTAAGAACACTGCACCGCCACATTATTAAAAATACCTCACCACGTTATTAAAAACATCTCACCGCCATGTTATTAAAAATACCCCACCACCACATTATTAAAAACCTCACCACCACGTTATTAAAAACACCTCACCTCCACTATATTAAAAACACCTCACCGCAATGTTATTAAAAACATCTCACCGCCATGTTATTAAAAATACCCCACCACCACATTATTAAAAACCTCACAACCACGTTATTATAAACACCTCACCTCCACGTTATTAAAAACACCTCACCTCCACGTTATTAAAAACACCTCACCTCCACGTTATTAAAAACACCTCACCTCCACATTATTAAAAACACCTCACCTCCACGTTATTAAAAACACCTCACCTCCACGTTATTAAAAACACCTCACCTCCACGTTATTAAGAACACCTCACCGCCACATGATTAAAAATACCTCACCTCCACGTTATTAAAAACATCTCACCGCCATGTTATTAAAAATACCCCACCACCACATTATTAAAAACACCTCACACCACATTATGAAGAACACCTCACCACCTAGGTATTAAAAACACCCCACTGCTGCAGAACCACCACATTTTAAAAACACCTCATTGCCATGGTATTAAAAACACCTTACTGCCATGTTATTAAAAACACCTCAATGCCACGTTTTTAAAAACACCTCACCACCACATTATTAAAAACACCTCACTGCCATTGTATTAAAAACTCCTCTCCACATTACTAAAAACACCTCCCAACATGATTAAAACCACGTCACTTCCACATTATTAAAAACTCCTCGCCGGCATGGTATTAAAAACAATCCCCCACATTATTAAAAACACCTCACTGCCACGATATTAAAAACCCCTCCCCACATTATTAAAAACACCTCACTGCCATGGTATTAAAAACACCTCCCCATATTACTAAAAACACCTCACCACCATGGTATTAAAAACACCTCCCCACGTTATTAAAAACATGTCACTGCCACATTATTAAAAACACCTCACTGCCACATTATTAAAAACACTCCCCTACATTATTAAAAACACCTCACTGCCACGATATTAAAAACACCTCACTGCCACATTATTAAAAACACCTCTCTGCCACGATATTAAAAACACTTCTCTGCCACGATATTAAAAACAACTCCCCACATTATTAAAAACACCTCACTGCCATGGTATTAAAAACACCTCCCCATATTATTAAAAACACCTCACCACCATGGTATTAAAAACACTTCTTCTTCTTCTTCTTCTTTTGGCTGCTCCCGTTCGGGGTCGCCACAGCGGATCATCCGTATGATCCGCATCGTGATTTGGCACATGTTTTACGCCGGATGCCCTTCCTGATGCAACCCTGGTCGCCTCTTACGACACAGGGATATGGTACACCTATTTTAACCGGGGTATACACCGGCCCAGTATACTGGTACTCATTCCGTCGACCTCGGAAGGATGACAGGCTGAGTCAACCCCCATGGTATTAAAAACACCTCCCCACATTATTAAAAACACGTCACTGTGACATTATTAAAAACACTCCCCTACATTATTAAAAACACCTCACTGCCACGATATTAAAAACACCTCACTGCAACGTTATTAAAAACACCTCTCTGCCACGATATTAAAAACACTTCTCTGCCACGATATTAAAAACACCTCCCCATATATTAAAAACCCCTCACCACCATGGTATTAAAACACCTCCCCACATTATTAAAAACACGTCACTGTGACATTATTAAAAACACTCCCCTACATTATTAAAAACACCTCACTGCCATGATATTAAAAACACCTCCCCACATCATTAAAAAGACCTCACTGCCACATTATTAAAAACCCCTCCCCACATTATTAAAAACACCTCCCCATATTATTAAAAACAGCTCACTGCCATGGTATTAAAAACACCTCCCCACATTATTAAAAACACCTCACTGCCACATTATTAAAAACACCTCCCCACATTATTAAAAAGACCTCACTGCCACATTATTAAAAACACCTCCCAACATTATTAAAAACACCTCACTGCCACATTATTAAAAAACACCTCCCCATATTATTAAAAACACCTCACCACCATGGTATTAAAAACACCTCCCCACATTATTAAAAACACGTCACTGTGACATTATTAAAAACACTCCACTACATTATTAAAACACCTCACTGCCACGATATTAAAAACACCTCACTGCAACGTTATTAAAAACACCTCTCTGCCACGATATTAAAAACACTTCTCCGCCATGATATTAAAAACACCTCCCCATATATTAAAAACACCTCACCACCATGGTATTAAAAACACCTCCCCACATTATTAAAAACACGTCACTGTGACATTATTAAAAACACTCCCCTACATTATTAAAAACACCTCACTGCCACGATATTAAAAACACCTCACTGCAACGTTATTAAAAACACCTCTCTGCCACGATATTAAAAACACTTCTCTGCCACGATATTAAAAACACCTCCCCATATATTAAAAACACCTCACCACCATGGTATTAAAAACACCTCCCCACATTATTAAAAACACGTCACTGTGACATTATTAAAACACTCCCCTACATTATTAAAAACACCTCACTGCCATGATATTAAAAACACCTCCCCACATTAATAAAAAGACCTCACTGCCACATTATTAAAAACCCCTCCCCACATTATTAAAAACACCTCCCCATATTATTAAAAACAGCTCACTGCCATGGTATTAAAAACACCTCCCCACATTATTAAAAACACCTCACTGCCACATTATTAAAAACACCTCCCCACATTATTAAAAAGACCTCACTGCCACATTATTAAAAACACCTCCCAACATTATTAAAAACACCTCACTGCCACATTATTAAAAACACCTCCCCATATTATTAAAAACACCTCACCACCATGGTATTAAAAACACCTCCCCACATTATTAAAAACACGTCACTGCCACAATATTAAAAACAACTCCCCTCATTATTAAAAACACCTCACTGCCATGGTATTAAAAACAACTCCCCTCATTATTAAAAACACCTCACTGCCATGGTATTAAAAATACCTCCCCATATTATTATAAACACCTCACCACATTATTACAAACACGTCACTGTGACATTAAAAACACCTCACCGCCACGATATTAAAAACATCTCACCACATTATTAAAAACACCTCACTTCCACGTTATGAAAAAACACCTGGCCACAATGTTATTAAAAACACCTCACCACCACATAATTAAAAACAACTGCTGTGCAATTCAAAACACCTCACCACGTGTCGCTTTAGAGACAATCTTGTTTTAACTGAGAAAAGTATGTGAGTTGCTGTGCTGTTTTAATTTATGCCAAGCAGAATTCAAACATTAATTTTGCAAATTTAATTGCAACTAGACTGTGGTGGAGTCTGCGGGCCTATGGGGAAGGGCATGGTGATGATGCATAGTGGGCGTGATGATGGGAGGAGTGGCCGTGGGGGTCGGCAAGGGATATGAGGTGTGCGCGCCGCCTGAGGCATCGTAGTATGCTGGAGTTGTCCGGCTCGTGCATGTGCATACGAATAAAGGAGAGCTGCCGGGCAGAGTACGCCCGTGCTCGTACTTGCACAACACAGCCCGGCTCGACTGTCCTTCCGCTCGTGTCTGCCTGCTAAGCATCTTCCATTTCAGTACAGTACAGTTGGCGAACGAGGATCTGCGGATCGGCGTGTGTAAGGGCGGCAAGTAACCCGGGCAGTTCCAAGCTACGGAGCCAAGGGTCTCACGGAGCATGGCGGAAGGTCTAGGCACGGCACACGGACGTGTACCCGTGTTCGGGGGAGATGAATTCGAGTTGTTTTCTGAACAGTTAGGTTGCTACTTTCGGGCGAATGATGTAGAGGATGAAGAGAAACGCAAGGCGATCTTGCTCGCCTCGCTATCAACGGAGCACTACCGCCTGCTGAGTGATTTGGTGGCTCCAAATAGACCCAGTGATGATGTGCTATCCTTTCAGGACATCGTGGCGAAAATGAAGACCCACTTGGCGCCGGAGAAGTCGTTACATCTCGCGCGGTTCCAGTTCGATCATCTCGCTAAGGGTGGCGAGGAGCGCGTTGCGGACTTCGTAGCACGAGTGAAGCATTCGGCTGTGCCTTGCAAATTCACGGCAGAGGAGCGTCCGACAAGGCTCAGAGATCGTTTTATTTCTGGTCTGCGAGACGCAAAGATGGTAGCGGGCATCCTGCGATTAACCGACATCACATTCGACTCGGCGGTCGTGACTGCTTCGTCTGTCGAGCAGACGCTCACGGATGTCCGTGCCATTGCTGGCCAGGACGCAATGAGTAGCTCCAGCTGGAGCATGGCGGCTAATCCCGAAGTCCACGCGGTAACCGCACAAGTGCCGCGAGTCACGCAGCCCAGAGTCCGAGCGGTGGCTCAAGGGCCGCAGGTCGTACGCGCGCCTGGCGGTGCGGGACGAGGGGCACCGCAGCACGGTCGCACCGGGAGCGAAGGGGCACCGCCGCACAGTCGCACCGGGAGCGAGGGGGCACCGCAGCACGGTCGCACCTGGAGCGAGGGGGCACCGCGGCACGGTCGCACCTGGAGCGGAGGGACTTTCCGCGGCTGCTGGGGGTGTGGGGGTCCGCACCTGTGACAAATGTGCCCGTATAAGAACACCGTGTGTTTACATTGTCACAAGGTGGGACATTTGAAGCGTGTGTGTCGGATGGCGGGGGCCTCCGTTGTGGTCTTGGATGACGAGGTGCGAGAGGACCCCAGTGACCTGGAGATCGGCCTGCAACCGGGGCCTGACAATGCCGGCGAGCCAGAGCGGGAGATGCAACCACGGTTGAGTCTGTTTTCCGTTGGTTCGGAGATGACGACGCCTTTCACGGTTGAGGTCGAAGTGAATGGCCAACCGACAGTGTTTTGTGTGGATACTGGGGCGGCAGTGTCGGTCATGGATGAGCGGGCGGCTCGTGGTCTTCGCGGTATTCGCCTGGTCAAGACGGCCTTGTCGTTATACACGTACACTGGTGAGGCGATTGCACCGCTTGCGAGGGCCGACGTCTCAGTGCGCTACCGAG
>NC_140967.1:69075774-69090774 GCF_056783735.1 Eptatretus burgeri
CTTCTGAGTGGCCAGCACCACCGCACTCCCTCCACCAACCTCCACTGAACGGCAAAGGCTGGCCAGCTTCATCGGCTGGCTGTTTTTCTTCAAGGCCTGTGCCGGCCCACTTCATCGGCAGCTGTTGTGTTGCTGCAAGGCCTGTGCCATCGGCTGGCCGTGTTTTGCTTCAAGGCCTGTGCCGGCCCACTTCATTTGCCGGCTGGCCGTTTTCTTCAAGGCCTGTGCCGGCCAGTTCGTCTGCCGGCTGTGTTTGCCTGCAGCGGCCTTCTTCTGCGGGCTGTGTTTGCCTGATCACCTTTGCCATGCCATGCCCACTGCCCACGTTCACCAGCCCCGTTCAATTTTTGCTTTACCCCCCCTGTTCATTGCCATGTGCACCAGGATCAAGGCAACAGTTTGCAAGCTGCAAGAACTGCCCTGTTGGCAGCTACAACACGGGCCTGCAGTGGCGGCCCGTGCACCGTGTTTGTGTTCATCCATCCATTCGTTGTGTTCATTGCGTGTGCCACTTGAGCTGGCACGGAGACTACGTTTGTGCAGCCCGTGCACCGTTGTGGTTCACTGCGTTCAGTTCAAAAGGGAAGGCCTTGGACTGCGTGTGAGCAGCCAGCCACGTTCCCTGTCACCTGCATTGTTTTGAGCCAGAGACTGCATGCGAGCAGCCTGGCTCCCTGCTAACTGCTTTCTTTTTGCAGAGTTCATTGATCCTGGGCCATGGTTTAGTGTAAAATTTGTAAGTTAAGGTTAAGATGTACTGTAAATATGAGTGCGCCCCCGGCATGTCTGTCCTAGCGCCGGCAATTTTATTTAAGTCGTCCGTGTGAGTGAGTTTGTTTAGGTAGTTACGCAGCCCTCAGGTTATTTATTTTGGGGGCACGAATACCATGAATGTCGCACTCAGGGATCCCTAGGTAAAATGTACTAGTGGAAAACTACACATGATGGCACACGAAAATTTGACGACTCGGGACGAGTCTGTAAAAAGGGGAGGGGGTAGTGTTGTGGTTACCAAATTCGCAAACCACCATTCAGGTCCCTTAGGTGAGATATCTCGGTAAGTATATGTGTAGTTAGGCCCAAACCCGTTGTCTAGTGGGAATACATGTCATTCATGCGTGCTGCGACTCTTCAGGATAGCCGTTTTTCTTTTACTATCTTTATTTTGGACCAACCGCCATTGTTACCACCGCCAACCGCGTCTCAACAGTCGTCACAACATCAACCACCCACCACAACGCCGCTTCACCACAACAGCCACGACCTTTCCCGTCACACCTCGCAACCGTCGCATCGCCACCGTTCTTGCGTCGCTTGTGGGTACCGGTATTGGACTCGTGCAGGGCGCGCGCCGAACAGCGTGTACAAAACCACGGATTTTCCGCTCCAAAAACGGATCAAAAACGACACACGCCCACTTTTGTTCCGTCCAATCGGTGAGCGAGGGGCGATTTGGCCCCGCCTCCAGGGCGTTGGAGGGCGGTCGCTATATGCAAATTCATGGATCAAAATGCATTCACGCCCACTTTTTCTCGGGCCAATGGGGAGCGAGGTGAAAGGTCGAAGGCAGGGGGTCAAAGGCGTAGCCACGGGGCTTATATAAGCGGCTGCGTTCGTCAGAAAAGGGTTGTTGGTCGTCGTCGTCGTCGTCGTGTGCGTGGTCGTCGTCGTGTGCGTGGTCGTCGTCGTGTGCGTGGGAGTTGGGAGTTCGCAGGGGGAGTTCGCAGGAGGAAGAGTTCGGAGTTGGAGTCGGAGCGAAGAGGACGGAGCTGTGGAGAGGCGGCGGCGGCGAAGGCAGACGAGGGGGTGCTCGCGTCGGTGCCGGGAGCTGCACACCAGGGAGGCCGACGGCGCGACCTGGTCGAGGTGGAGACGCTCGTCGCGGGACCCGAGACAGAGTAAAAATCCTCCTGTTTCCCCCCGCGCTGAGATAGTGCGACCAAGGGGGCCCCTTTTCCCACCCCCTACCAGACACTGTCCGCGAGGCCCGTGGAGTTGGGGCACCATCGCCACTTCGCGCCTCATCATCAGACGGGTAGGCCCGACCCGGTCTCGGCCCCAGGCCCGCCTCATCCTGGAGGGTGGTTCTCTTTTCTTTTGCTTTGGGAATGTGTGTTGTCGGCGCCGTCTGTGAAGTAAAATTGTATAAGTGTTGCCGTGTGCTCGCGTAATCGGTATTAGATCTGCATTGTCGCATTTGCTTTTTGTGTAAAATTGCATTGTGTTTCTTCTTCTTTTCTATGTGCTTTTGGTGGAATTGTATATGTGTGCTTTCCGTTCATCGCGAATAAATGTGCTTTATGTTGAACTGTTTCCCGCTTCGCTTCGTCATTTCTTTCATTGAATCCTCATCTTGCTTCACGTAAAGGGTTGGTAGTGGGCTGAATACGCCCGATAATTAATCGAACCGTCGAGGCCGACGATAACACCGCTCGGTTATCCCGATAGTACGGAACGGGTCGCTTAAGTGGCCCGTGTCCGAAGTCGACCTGCGGCGAGGTGCGATCGCCCGGTCTACCCTCCGTGTGGGTACTTAGGTAGGTCGAATTTGGCGAGCAACCCTATCCCACGCGGGGGCCGATTGGCTCGATCGCGGTGAGACCGAAAGGTCCACCCGTGACTGGTTCCCGGCGTTAGTCCGAGAGGGTCACGACTGGATTGTCCGTCCGGTGGGGGACGTGCCGCGATTCGAGTTACGTGGCCGTCAGCACGCCGGCGGGCGCGAATCCGTAACAATATGTATATATAAATCTATGTTTATATGTACAGATATATGTATATATATATATGTATTATGTATATGTTTTGATATATATATATATATATATATATGTATATATGTATATATGTATATATATATATATATATATATATATATATATATATATATGTATAGATATATATATATATATATATATGTGTATATATATATATATATATATATATATATATATAAATGTATATATATACATATATTTATATAACCATATATATATATATGTATATTTGCATATTTATATATGTGTATGTATAAATATGTATATATGTCTATATATACATATGAATATATATGTCTATATATAGATGCATATGTATATATAGATGTATATATGTCTATATATGTATATATAGATGTATATATAGATGTACCGTCATGCGCCACTTAACGACGGGGTTACGTTCTGAGAAACGCGTCGTTAAGCGACGTCGTCGTTGTGCGAACATCATTTTTTTTTTTCGTTTTCGAACATCGTACTTACACAAAACTACACACCTAGGCTATATGGTATAGCCTATTGCTCCTCGGATACAAACCTGTACAGCATGTTACTGAACTGAATACTGTCGGCAATTGTAACACACATCCAAGAGACGGAAGACACGTTACATTTACCTTTGTGCTGTTCATGACGGCCATCGGTGTTGTTAGCGGCAGCTTACAATTTCCTCTCGCATCAATTATAGAAAGATGAATAAATCGCATTTGGATTTTATAAATACAGAATCATTGCATCGATATTATAATTTATAAATGAAGAAACGAGCTCCTGTCAATTGTGATATATATATATATATATATATATATATATATATATATATATATATATATATATATATATATATATATATATATATATATTTTTTTTTTCGGAACAATGCGATTGTTTTAACAATATGAAAAGCTTCACCAAAAAGAAATTTGTGTTTTAATTTCGACCGTAACAACGATTTATTCGCGGAATTCTCCAAACCAAAGGTAATTTACTTGCAAAAAGGTAAACGTGCAAACATTGGTTCAGTTTGAAAGCCGATTTCCTTATATCCCGATTTAGCACGACCCTGCTTTTTTTGCGATGACATTTTATGGACCTCAACGATCGCATTAAAACAGGGCCACACTGTCGTTTATTATCATTATGAGGTATTATGTACTGTACAGTGTACATAATTGTATGTGCTATTTTTATACGACTGGCAGCGCTACGTCGGCTACATCACTCGGCGATAGGAATTTTTCAGCGACATTTTTTTTTCAGAGCTGGCAGGTCCGTCGTATATGTGATCCGTCGTTGCCCGGAACGTCGTTAAGCGGCGCATGACTGCATATATATTGATCTTTATATATATGCGTATGTATATTGTATATATGTATGTATATATACATATGTATGCATATATGTGTGTATATATATATATATATATATATATATATATATATGTATATATAAGTGTGTGTATGTATATATGTATATTTAAATATTTATGTATATACATGTATACATATATATATATATATATATATATATATATGTATATAATTATGTATGTATATATATATATATCTATATATATATATATGTATATATATATATATGTATATATATATATATGTATATATATATATATATATATATGTATATATATATATATATATATTTATATATATGTATATATATTGTTGTGGTGACCAAATTCGCAAACCACCATTCAGGTCCCTTAGGTGAGATATCTCGGTAAGTATATGTGTAGTTAGGCCCAAACCCGTTGTCTAGAGGGAATAAATGTCATTCATGCGTGCTGCGACTCTTCAGGATAGCCGTTTTTCTTTTACTATCTTTATTTTGGACCAACCGTCATTGTTACCACCGCCAACCGCGTCTCACCAGTCGTCACAACATCAACCACCCACCACAACGCCGCTTCACCACAACAGCCACGACCTTTCCCGTCACACCTCGCAACCGTCGCATCGCCACCGTTCTTGCGCCGCTTGTGGGTACCGGTATTGGACTCGTGCAGGGCGCGCGCCGAACAGCGTGTATAAAACCACGGATTTTCCGCTCCAAAAACGGATCAAAAACGACACACGCCCACTTTTGTTCCGTCCAATCGGTGAGCGAGGGGCGATTTGGCCCCGCCTCCAGGACGTTGGAGGGCGGTCGCTATATGCAAATTCATGGATCAAAATGCATTCACGCCCACTTTTTCTCGGGCCAATGGGGAGCGAGGTGAAAGGTCGAAGGCAGGGGGTCAAAGGCGAAGCCACGGGGCTTATATAAGCGACCGCGTTCGTCAGTAGAGTTGAGTTAAGACTTCGCAGTCAGTGGAGTTGGGAAGAAGAGTGGTTGTTGGTCGTCGTCGTCATCGTATGCATTAGAGTCGGAGCGAAGAGGACGGAGCTGTGGAGAGGCGGCGAAGGCAGACGAGGGGGTGCTCGCGTCGTGCCGGGAGCTGCACACCAGGGAGGCCGACGGCGCGACCTGGTCGAGGTGGAGACGCTCGTCGCGGGACTCGAGACAGAGTAAAAATCCTCCTTTCCCCGAGCATCAGCAACCCCCTCCTGTTTCCCCACGCGCTGAGATAGTGCGACCAAGGGGGCCCCTTTTCCCACCCCCTACCAGACACTGTCCGCGAGGCCCGCGGAGTTGAGGCACCATCGCCGCTCCGCGTCTCATCACCAGACGGGTAGGCCCGACCCGGTCTCGGCCTCAGGCCCGCCTAATCCTTGAGGGTGTTCTTTTTCTTGGTTTTGGGTATGTGTTGTCGGCGCCGTCTGTGAAGTAGAATTGTATAAGTGTTGCAGTGTGCTCGGTAGTCGGTATTAGCTCTGCATTGTGTCTTCGCTTTTACATTTGCTTTTTGTGTAAAATTGCATTGTGTTTCTCTTCTTTTCTATGTGCTTTTGGTGGAATTGTATATGTGTGCTTTCCGTTCATCGCGAATAAATGTGCTTTATGTTGAACTGCTTTCCCGCTTCGCTTCGTCATTTCTTTCATTGAATCCTCATCTTGCTTCACGTAAAGGGTTGGTAGTGGGCTGAATACGCCCGATAATTAATCGAACCGTCGAGGCCGACGATAACACCGCTCGGTTATCCCGATAGTACGGAACGGGTCGCTTAAGTGGCCCGTGTCCGAAGTCGACCTGCGGCGAGGTGCGATCGCCCGGTCTACCCTCCGTGTGGGTACTTAGGTAGGTCGAATTTGGCGAGCAACCCTATCCCACGCGGGGGCCGATTGGCTCGATCACGGTGAGACCGAAAGGTCCACCCGTGACTGGTTCCCGGCGTTAGTCCGAGAGGGTCACGACTGGATTGTCCGTCCGGTGGGCGACGTGCCGCGATTCGAGTTACGTGGCCGTCAGCACGCCGGCGGGCGCGAATCCGTAACAATATGTACATATGTATAAATATCTTCTTCTTCTTTCGGCTGCTCCCGTTAGGGGTCGCCACAGCGGATCAAAAGTATGATCTGCATAGTGATTTGGCACATGTTTTACGCCGGATGCCCTTCCTGACACAACCCTGGTCGCCTCTTACGACACAGGGATATGGTACACCTATTTTAACCGGGGTATACACCGGCCCAGTACACTGGTACTCATTTCGCCGACCTCGGAAGGATGACAGGCTGAGTCAACCCCCTGGTGTATTAATTCAGTGGCCCAACGGGGCTTGAACTCAGGACCTTTTGGATCCCAAGCCGCTGCCCTAACCACTGCACCAACACACCAGGCTCTATATATATGTATGTATATATGTATGTATATATATATATATATGTATATATGTATGCATATATATATGTATGTATGTATGTATGTATGTATATGTATATATATGTATGTATGTATGTATATGTATATATATATATATATATATCTAGAATTATTTATGTATATATATATATGTGTATATGTATATATATATATATACAGTAGACTACGCGTAAGTCGGCAGCGTGTAACTCGTCACTTCACCTAAGTCGGCAGCGTCAAAAAGTTCCGAATTAATCTAATGTTAAATCCCTTTGAATAAAGTCTGTAAGTCGTCATCTCTAAGTCGTCACTTCGTCGAAGTCGTCAGATGTTGTCCGTTCCTGCGTAATGGAAACTCAAGTAAATTACCACGCCAAACTCGTCATTACAAACTCAAATTGTACAAACTCAAATTGGAACAAACAAATTGTACAAATTACAAACTCGTCACGGAACTGCTGCCTCGTGAGAAGCCCGATTTCATGGAATCGTGATGCGCGCTCATTGGTGTACACCGCCAGTGATAGACTATTTATAACTGCGCTGCGTTCAGCTCAGTCAGTGACCACGGTGGTCGCTGGCTCAGTGTGTGGTCAGGCTAGACCGTGGAGCTGGGCATTGAGTACTCTATTGAGTATTACGCAAGACGGGGTCATAAGCTGTGGTCGTCGTGACGACAGTTGTCATTCTACTTTGGATATGTACACACGTTGATCGCACTGCAGGCAGGACGATGGCACCTTAGCGTAAGCTTACAACTAAAACCTACCAAGAAAAATACATTATCAAGTTTTGCAAGGCAAACCCACTGATGAAGAAAACAGCTAAAGCTGAGAAGTTCGACATCAAACGGTAGACATTGAACAATATCTTGAAGAATAAGGGCAAGATGTTTGGACAAGTGGAGAAGTTCACGAAGCCGGTGGTAAGTGTGAAACACGTGAAATGTGTCTCCTTTGAAGATCTCGATGACGCGCTCATCATCTGGTTTCGGCAAATGTCGGCTTGGCCAAATATTCGGTTGGACGGTGAAATGTTGCTGCTGAAGCCACGTAAATTCGCTGCGGACCTCAAGCATGATGATGCCGAGACCTTGCCGATGCACTTGATAGACAGATTTAAAGTGAAGTGGGGAATCGGCAAGGTCTAGAAGTGCGGCGAATCGGGCAGCTTGGATTCGGCAGTGGTGCACGACTGGAACCAGATGCCCAAGAGTTTGAGGCAGTCAAACACAACGGATTACTTCGCGAAGGAGTAAAGGATCAATCGATCTTAGTGTTGAAGTCCGATCATGGTTTTATATTGGCTTGTTTTGTACATCACCACACTCACTTACACATAGGCATCGAGTGGTAGTGATCACCACGATGACTGTGTGTCATGTAATTTGTTGACATACTATCACCGATGGTATAGGAGTTGTCCTACAGTTGTTTATTATCTTTACTTTTGATAAATTGATTCATGAATTCCATCTTTGCTTGATCACTTTCCAACTCACCAATGAACCCCCACCTATGCCCCGAGGATTGTGTTTCCCTTTTGGTACAATAGCCGGCTTAGAGATTGTTGCGCCATCTCACACGTACGTGTCCTGGCCACGCGCGACTTCATCCTTCACCCCACAGTCATCATGAATGTTCGCGTACGCGTAAGTCGTCACACGTCAAAGTCATCACTTTTTTCTTGGTCCCGATGGGGACGACTTATGAGTGGTCTACTGCATATGTATATATGTGTGTGTATATATATATATGTATATATATATATATATATATATATATATATATATATATATATATATATATATATATATATATATATATATATATATATATATATATATATATATATATATATATATATATATATATATATATATATATATATATATATATATACATACATACAGTGGGGAGAACAAGTATTTGATACACTGCCGATTTTGCAGGTTTTCCCACTTACAAAGCACGTTGAGGTCTGTAATTTTTTTTTTTATCATAGGTACACTTCAACTGTGAAAGACGGAATCCAAAACAAAAATCCTGAAAATCACATTGTATGATTTTTAAATAATTAATTTGCATTTTATTGCATGAAATAAGTATTTGAAACATCAGAAACACAGAACTTAATATTTGGTACAGAAACCTTTGTTTGCAATTACAGAGATCAGACGTTTCCTGAAGTTCTTAACCAGGTTTGCAGAGACTGCAGCAGGGATTTTGGCCCACTCCTCCATACAGATCTTCTCCAGATCCTTCAGGTTTTGGGGCTGTCGCTGGGCAACACAGACTTTCAGCTCCCTCCAAAGATTTTCTGTTGGGTTCAGGTCTGGAGACTGGCTAGGCCACTCCAGGACCTTGAGATGCTTCTTACGGAGCCACTCCTTATTTGCCCTGGCTGTGTGTTTCGGGTCATTGTCATGCTGGAAGACCCAGCCACGCCCCTTCTTCAATGCTCTTGTTGAGGGAAGGAGGTTGTTGGCCAAGATCTCGTGATACATGGCCCCATCCATTCTCCCCTCAATATGTTGCAGTCGTCCTGTCCCCTTTGCAGAAAAGCATCCCCAAAGAATGATGTTTCCACCTCCATGCTTCACGGTTGGGATGGTGTTCTTGGGGTTGTACTCATCCTTCTTCTTCCTCCAAACACGGCGAGTGGAGTTTAAACCAAAAAGCTCTATTTTGGTCTCATCAGACCACATGACCTTCTACCATTCCTCCTCTGGATCATCCAGATGGTCATTGGCAAACTTCAGATGGGCCTGAACATGTGCTGGCTTGAGCAGAGGGACCTTGCGTGCACTGCAGGATTTTAATCCATGACGGCGCAGTGTGTTACTTTTGGTTTTCTTTGATACTGTGGTCCCAGCTCTCTTCAGGTCATTGACCAGGTCCTGCCGTGTAGTTCTGGGCTGATCCCTCACCTTTCTCATGATCATTGAGGCTCCACGAGGTGAGATCTTGCATGGAGCCCCAGACCAAGGGAGATTGACTGTTATCTTGAAATTCTTCCATTTTCTAATAATTGCGCCAATAGTTGTTGCCTTCTCACCAAGCTGCTTGCCTATTGTCCTGCAGCCCATCCCACCCTTGTGCTAGTCTACAATTTTGTCCCTGATGTCCTAAGACAGCTCTCTGGTCTTACCCATTGTGGAGAGGTTGGAATCTGATTGATTGAGTGTGGACAGCTGTCTTTTCTGCAGATAACGAGTTCAAACAGGTGTAGTTAATACAGGTAATGAGTGGAGAATGGGAGGGCTTCTTAAAGACAAAACTAACAGGTCTGTGAGAGCCGGAATTCTTACTGGTTGGTCGGTGATCAAACACTTATTTCATGCAATAAAATGCAAATTAATTATTTAAAAATCATACAATGTGATTTTCAGGATTTTTGTTTTCGATTCCGTCTTTCACAGTTGAAGAAAACCGATGATAAAAATTACAGACCTCTACATGCTTTGTAAGTGGGAAAACCTGCAAAATCGGCAGTGTATCAAATACTTGTTCTCCCCACTGTATGTACATATAGGCTTGTAGCATGGTATTGTGTACACTGTGGTCGTAAATGAGGAGAAAGCTTAGAAATTGAACCCAGTTTTAATAAGATAAACAATCTTAATGTTATATAATGCCCAAGTGTCTGTGCTTGCAGAAAATGTATACTTTGCTATGGGTCCTATGGATGTAGTTGCTGACAAAGCATGTTTTTTTTTTATCCAAACACAGGCTATTTTTTCAGTTTTTATAGCTCATTTTTTAGAAATGGGTTACATGTATGATTGCATATGTTGTCCAAAATGGTTAAAAATGCATTTTTTGTTTGATATATATATATATATATATATATATATATATATATATATATATATATATATATATATATATATATATATATATATATATATATATATATATATATATCATTATACATAAGAATCGAACAATTCCTCGAAACAATACATTTCTTATGACCTTCTGCATATCTTGGCACCTTCAAATGTGTAAAATCTCAGATTTTGCAAAATTTCCCCCAGTTATAGTGAAGCTTACAAAATCTTATTCCAGAAATTTGAAATGCATCTGATAGAACATCTTAAATAGCAATTTACTTCTGCATAAAGTGATGATTTAAAATGGCAAGTTTCAACATGGATCATTACTACATACCAGTTTTTCGGTTCACTTCCATGATTGGGTCAAAAATGTTCGGAAGTACGTAACAAATTGCATTTACCAAGCTGCTACAAAATTACTGGTAGCTATAAGCTTGATTTTATAACCATAGAATAAGTTTACCAAGATGGCCCTATGATATAAAAATCAATACCAAAGGCCAGTTTGTGTTCAGTATACAGAACATCAAAGGTCGTTAGGAAGTACGTAACGTTTTAAAGAAATCTGCACTTTTAATCCTAAGATGTTAGTTTGGTTCATCACAGCATGTATTTCTATGGTTAAGTTATATGTGCATATATATATATATATATATATATATATATATATATATATATATATATATATATATATATATATATATATATATTCATGACCTGAATGAACACTGATCAATTTGATCAATTTGTTAATTTCATTTGACCTTGACCTCTTTGCTCAAGGTCAAATATCAGGTAAACCAAATATTCTCCATATATTTGTGGTTTCCAATTAGTGTATAATACATATCTAAGCCATCAGACCAATTTTAGAATGATATGAGTGGTTCCTTGATACAGATAATTGATCACCAACTTTGACCCTGTCAGAGCAATAGAAAGAGGAGAATTAAGTTCTGCCCGAATAGATCCTGAATCCCCATGATGTTGGCCAACAAATGATATGCAAAACTTAATCATACAATGACTTTCATTTTTTGGTCTCACGTGTCCTTAATGTGTACATAATACCTTGCTCCAAGCCTATATATTGTTAAGAATTTGGAATTCAATTGCACACAACATACAGGTTCCCTTAGTCAGCTATGTCGATAAGTGCATGTTCTCTAGATAGCTCACCTTTCATTGTTTAAATGTTCAGAGATCGATTAGATGCGCTGCGGATCGATTTAATAGTTAGGGAACGAAACAATGGAGACGTCCCTCCCCCTCTTCTGCAAAGAGGAAGAAGAACCCTGCCATCCCATGATGTCAACAACTCCCTCCCACCCGTGATTGAGCGGGGGGTGGATCACGAAGGCATGAGTCACGCCGGGTGCGGGGGAGGGGGTGGGAAGGATAAAGAGGAGACCCTTTCTTTGTCCGTGTGGGAATCCCGTGGTAGGGCTGAGTTCGTGGGAGTCCCGTGGCAGAGTTCGTGAAGAGTCCCGTTCTGAGTCCCGTGTGCAGAGTTCCTGTGCTGAGTCCCATGGTAGTCGTAAGCTTTTTGCTTCGGCAGTTGTGGAACTCCCGTGGCAGAGTTTGTGAAGAGTCCCGTTCTGAGTCCCGTGTGCAGAGTTCGTGTGCTGAGTCCCGTGGGAGGAGTAAGCTTTTTCCTTCGGAGAGAGCAGTCGTTCAGCAGGCCATCGGGTCCTGCTTGGCTTGCTTGGCTTGAGGCCTTCGGAAGCTTTTTGCTTCGGCTGGCTCAGTGAGCTTCGGCTGCTGCTTTGTTTTGGAAGGAAATTGAGCCGGTTGTTCGGCTCGAGCTGCGAGTGGAGGCTTCTTCCTCTTCTTCCTCTCCTTCCTCTTCTTCTTGGTTCGTGGAGCTTTTTGTTCTCCATTTTGTTTCCTGGCTTGGTGCGACGCATCGGCCGCTTCTTGGAGTTGGATCCTCGGGGAAGCGACGATCGACAGGAAGGATTGGCGCCTCGTCTCACCGGCACGTGTTGACAAGCGCGGGAGGATTCGCGGGAGCTCGGGAAGGATCGCGGCAATTGGATCCAGCTACCTCTCGCTGGAGCCCGGGTCCGGACAAGTTGAAGACCACACGAGGTGGAAAGGTTCGAGTCAAGCTCTGAGTTTCAGCTCACCTGTCCTCCGAGCTGGAGCTCATGATTAAAGACCTCAGCCACCATTTCGTGTGTGTGTGTGTGTGTGTGTGTGTGTGTGTGTGTGTGTGTGTGTGTGTGTACGTACGTGTGTCCGTGGGCCTGCCTAATAAGTGGGAACTGCTGTTAAGTGTAAATGACTGCACATAATAAGTAGACGGTTGTAGTTCTTTTGTCGTGCTTTTGTTGCTTGTAAATTGCATCCGTGTTTTGCCTTATTTAATTGCATACGTGTTTCATTATAATAAATGTCCTTGTGTGAATGTAAACCTGCTCGTTGCGTCCATTCCCTCATTGATTGAACGTTTCGTGTGTTGGGAGTTAGAAAGCCGTTCGTTTGCCGTAATAGGGGACATTTGGACCGACGGTTCTCGGTGATTACGCCGCTCGGAATCGCGCACGGACAAGCTCGCCTCGGCGGTTTGCTCCGTACGAGTTCCGTCGAGGGTGAAATACCCCGGTAGTTGGATCATGTGGGTATTTAGGTAAATTGAAGATTGGCAATCAACCCTACCCCACGTGATCTGCCGATTGGCGTATTTCGGTTCTTGTACAAGGACCCGTCGCTCGGAGTTATCCGGGCGGCGATCTATATTCCGGGCGATCGGTCGGGCCGACTCGACTTGCGGCTCCGTTCAGAGCGGTCGGTTGGCGGCCGACCCCCCGGCCCATAACAATATGTATATATATATATATATATATATATATATATATATATATATATATATATATATATATATGTATGTGTATATATATATGTATATATATATATATATATATATATATATATATATATATATATATATATATATGTATGTATATGTATGTACAGTATTTATATATATGTATATATATATATGTATGTACAGTATTTATATATATATATATATATATATATATATATATATATATATATATAAATATATACATATATATATTTGTATATATATATATATTTGTATGTGTATATGTATGTATATATATGTATATATATATATATATATATATATATATATATATATATATATATATTTGTATGTGTATATGTATGTATATATATATATATATATATATTTGTATATGTGTATATATATATATATATATATATATATATATATATATATATATATATATATATATATATATATATATATTTGTATATGTGTATTTATATGTATATATATATATATATATATATATATATATATATATATATATATATATTTGTATATGTGTATATGTATATATATATATATATATATATATATATATATATATATATATATATATATGTATATGTATATATATATATATATATTTGTATATGTGTATATATATATATATATATATATATATATATATATTTGTATATGTGTATATATATATATATATATATATATATTTGTATATGTGTATATATATATATATATATATATATATATATATATATATATATATATATATATATATATATATATATATATATATATATATATTTGCTCCTGGCAAGATTATTGTTTAGGCTTATTAAAAACTGATATTCAAAATCTGATTCCATATTTGATGATTAAAACTCATGAGCTAAAGAATTATATCAAAATCTTGAGTGTAATTGGGAAAAAATATTAGGAAAAATAGATTTCTTTCTCACACGATATAATTAAATAATACACTCATGGGAGGTCAGGTAAAATGGCTCCAAAATGGGAAGATACAGGGAGTGGGGGAGAGACGGGACGGGGAAAAAAAAAAAAGAGAGAGAGAGAGAGAGAGAGAGAGAGAGAGAGAGAGAGAGAGAGAGAGAGAGAGAGAGAGAGAGAGAGAGAGAGAGAGAGAGAGAGAGAGAGAGAGAGAGAGAGAGAGAGAGAGAAAGAAAGAGAGGTGGAAAGGGGGGGGGGGGAGAGATGGGAGAAGGAGAGTGAGGAGGTGAAAGAGGGGGTGAATTGAGGGAGTTAGAGAGGGGCATTTGGAGGGGGGGTGGGAGGAAGATGTTTCCTTCTGTATAAATCCTGTGCACTCCATTCCTCCCTACCCCATTGTTTGTCCAATTCTCCCTTTATTTTGTCCTTCAACTCCACTGTTGGGTCCCCCCCCTTCCCTCACTATTGTTCCTTTTGTCATGTTGCATCCTGATGCATTTCATGTTTTAGCTCTTCCACGAGCATTAACTCTGTGTGCAAAAAAGTCAGAGGTTCACAACCATTGTGCAGTCTTGATGGGCTGAATGATTTCTTTCTGTGTTGAAGTTCCTTGGAAGGGAAGTTATCTGTTGTATATTGTGAACCGTGGTGTCTGTCCATGCATTTGTCTGTCTCCCATTTACGGTGGCTGCTTCTTGCACTGCATTGAAAAGCTCAACATTCACTTTTGAAATGACGGGAGAACAGACATGAGTAATGTTGATGCCAAATTTTATTTCGCAACGAGGATATTTTGCACTCTTTTGAAAGAAATCGAATTTCCACCGCCCTATGTTGC
>NC_140967.1:69095774-69243274 GCF_056783735.1 Eptatretus burgeri
ATATATACATATATACATATGAAATAATCTTTCTTACTAATAATATGTTGTAAATATTTTCAAGTGATTGTGTGTTTGTACGTTATTCTTTAATGGCCAAACCGTAGCACCTCGAGGTCCCAAATTTTCGGTGTAGGTACTTCAGAATCTGGGCAAGGTTTTACGTTCTCGTACGTAGTCCTTGACATCCATTTTGAGGCTACCAAAGTCTGCTGTAAAGTATATTTTGAGGTGTGGAGTTATGCAGTGCTGCTGCCGGCCCACAGGCAAAGGTTAATCGCCATGAGGCCAATAACTCCATCGCTTTTTAATGTTCAACACGTCTGAAGCCACCGCCGGGAAAAGCTAACCAAGCCAGGCAGCACCCGGTATAGCCCCCTCATCAACCCCCCCCTCATCAATCCCCACCCCCCTCATTTGTGTGTTGCACAAGCAAAGAGAATACATCATGCAAAATGCAAATACGTAAACCACTCATGCGACTAGTCTGAGCCCTTATGACTACGGCAGTGTGCGACATTTATATTACAATTACCGAGATTCACTTCGGTCAACTGACGAATGGGATAGTCAGTTGACCAAAGTGAATTATGAAAAAAGAAGAACATGATTGGTCAGTTTAAAGGTTAACATTATTCTAAAAACGAAGAAAAATACATTTCACAAATACACAAATCTCATTAATTGACATTTTTTTGTCAGGTCACAAACATACTGATCTCACTTTTCCATTACGATTGTGATATAATCCATGCTGTGGATAAATCAGTAACCGTGATTTAACTGCTGAATCTTTACCTGTATTTATGATGTCTACGATTTGCACTTCATAATCCTTTACACATCGGTAAACTTTAAAATCTCTCCTTTCCGGAAAAAACATTTGGAAACAAATCTTATAACGTGTTATTAGTTTGTTAGCACGGCCGTTTTTCACTGCATTTCCGGAATAAAATCCTCTTATAACTTGACATAAGCGTTTCATTATTTGACTTTTTAATGCCAGGACAAGGACTTCCTGGTAATTGATCATACCACAGAGTATATATCGGGATGAGTTACAAACGGGAGAAATTGACTTCGTCAAAAGTGCATTCAGTCAGCAAGTGTCAATCGAACATTGGCCTTGTGCTTTTTAAAAGCATGACACTTTTACACAACAGAGTACTCTGAAAAGCATAACTTTTCATCATAAAATGTTGGATTTTTTTGATAAAGTACCATTATTATGTTGACCTTTCCTGCAAATGCAAATTGCTTATTTTCATGTTCCGATCAATATTGTGAGGTTTGTTTTCATTGCAAACGTGTAAGATTAGCAAATGTGCTGTGGAACCCAGAGTGTCAAATCATCAGCTCGTGCATGTGCAACGTTCGATGGAGGATAAATTAAAATGTTCGTGCAGCCAAAGGTAAAATAAATCAATCAATTATATTAACTGTAGTGTGATTTTACCATATGTATGAGTAAATGATTTTATAGTCATTTCCACACAAATGCTTTTTACAACAATTTTAACCTCGTGACCAACCCAGCCTTATGGTATTGCATCCACTTTTACATTCGGATTTGGATTAACTTATCACTCTTGAATCGTAAAATATATATATATATATATATATATATATATATATATATATATATATATATATACATATATATATTTAATCTATACACATACAGTATATACAATATATCGCAGACGAACACACACAAATATGTATATACATATTAATAAAAAACCTGTACCAGACTCTTTACAGAAAATTGGTGCTCCCGAAGCAGTTTATTGGCAAGAGTTATACTGGGTAGTTTGCCGTTGCCTTCCTGGTGTTGTTTGTCCATGCTATGCTCTATTCTTTTTAATGTTGAGCATCAAGCCATGAAGCAGCATGTACTTTATTATATAAAGTGTTTTTTTATGACTCGATCGGGTTTTGAACCACTGACTTCCAGACTCAGAGTAGACTGCTGAATGGAATACATATATATATATATATATATATATATATATATATATATATATATATATATATATATATATATATATATATATATATATACATACACACACACACACACACACACACACATATACACACATATGTATATATACTTATTTATTTATATACATTATATATATATATATATATATACATATTTATATATTAATTTATATATAAGCATATATATTTATACATACATATATATATATATATATATATATATATATATATATATATATATATACATATACAGCATATATATTTCTTTATATATATATATATATATATATATATATATATATATATATATATATATATATATATGTATATAAATATATTACACACAAATTGGATATGTATTTATGGTGTTTACAACAACATTTGTGAAGTGTCAGCAAGGTTGCGGAAATAATCTATTTAACTACACAAACATTGTAAATCCGAATATAATCAATGAATTTACAGAATGTTTGCATCGGCATTGCAGCTTGTTTATTTTGCGTTTAAGAAAAAGGAAAACCAAGAACACAACTTCAGCCACCACACTCCCACACTCGGCGGATCAATTCAATCGTTCAAAAGCATGACAAGAGAGTTCACAAGGTCACCTGGAAAAAATACACGTGATGCAAACCTTGAGGAGGTAAACGCCTGAATTGTAAGCTCAGTGAACAAAATGTGCATCCCAAGGGTTTTCACCGCAAATGCATCGCTGTGTACATGCATTTGTCACGTACGTCGTTTACACATTTCTACAGCCTACAGTGAACAACAATACAGGATTTTGTCAAAATGGTATTTTTGCACTCGTTATTTCTATTCCTTGTGCTATTGTTGATTTTTTTTGTTTTTCGCTTCTTTAGCGCCAGATGGCTTTGCCTCATGCAGGTGTTAATGTTGCACACCTTTTATTTTATAAATCCACGAATTCACGTGAAGGAAACAATAATATAAATTTCACAAAAAAAACACTTCAAACAAAATGTCGAGCAAAACGGTGCACAGGATTTCAGGTTGGAATTACGGCTTATATATGTGTTAGACATATTTAATGAACTTGGACTATATGCTCGACTGTCATGAAGTTTACACCGAAAAATGTCATTTTCCTGTGTGTTAAGTTTCCTTTTTTTTCTGCGGAATTCACAATTTAAATTAATTTGAGTTGCTTTACAAAGGTGGTGGAGAGAAGCCATGAGTAGAAAGGGTAGAAGGAGTAGGAGGAGGAAGAGGGGAGGAAAAAAGGAGGAGGATTCGATGTTTCATCCCATTATCTCATTCATTCATGCAATGAACCAACGAGAGTTTGAACAGAATGAATGCTTAACATTCATGTATGCAAGGGGTGATCAGCAGGTCCGTGGTCTAACACAAGTACCAAAATATAATCAGGGTGATTATTGGGTTAATACATTTAATTTATTGTAAAAGGATTGATGTGTGGAGAAATATCGGTTTCCTTCAGGTCAGTCATTGTTTTTTTTTACTCAAATATTCCTTTCCTCAGATATTAGGTCGTTAAATAATACTTCTCGACAAAATGAAGCCCATAGAAAGTTAAACTTATAAATGCAATAACTGCAGAAATAAAGAGACAGATTTAACAACTTGTAAGGTATGAATGCAGATTTCATTTGATTTGATGCACAATTCTCTTTACAGTGTTGATGCTCCTGAAGCAATTTCTTGGCAAGGGTTATAATGGGTGGTTTGCCATTACCTTCACAGCATCGTTTGTCCATGCTCTATCCTTTTAAATGCTCAGTGACAAGCAAGGAAACAACAGGTACCTCTTTCTTTCTTTTAACATAGAAAGTCTGGTATTAAATCGGTCGGGTTTGAACCACCGACTGACTAGACTCAGAGCGGATGTTCCAGTGGATGTTCTGCAGGGTGAATCAGAACAATATATAAACACTAAAGTGCTGAATTTCAGAGATGCCATTATTAATTTGAATGAAAATTTCTGCATAATATAATTAAGGCGAGCACTTAACATTCTGATTTTTTTTTTGCAGAGGAACCCGTGGCTGATCAATATGGAAAATAATCATCTCATATTTGAGCAGTGGAAAAACATCTCAAAGTGTTTATACATTATTCTGATTCACTGTGTGTGTGTGTGTGTGTGTGTGTGTGTGTGTGTGTGTATATGTATATATGTATATATATATATATATATATATATTTATATATATATGTATATACTGCATGTATATTTACTGTGTATATATATATATGTATATATGTATATATATATATGTATATGTATATATATATATATATATATATATATATATATATATATATATATATATATATATATCGAAACATGAGTGTGACGAGCACTCCGCTGATCCCCATTGGAAACAGTCCACACCAAAGCATTGCCTCCAACACAGAGGCTTCGGTCCAGTGACTCTGTCAAAGAGACAAAGATTATATAGTCATCATCAGTTAAACATCAAACCGAACCACCGATCCGGATTTCAGGCTTATTTGTCCTCATCAGGATTGTATACCAATAAATATCTAACCAGTGATGACCACATTCGTCGTTTATACATCAGACGCACCTCTTTAGGAGGCTTCGCTTTGGTGTGGACTGTTTCCAATGGGGATCAGTGGTGTGCACGTCACACTCATGTTTCGATTTTCCCACTGGTCACATCACGTGCCTTCTGGTTGAATGGTTTGCATTAGTGGGAACAATTGTCTGGGTGGCAGACAGATGGTTGTTCTGTACGGATTATGCGCTTTTACCGTGGGAGACATAATCCATGGCGATGCTCACCATAACAGTCAGGAGGTGCGTCTGATGATGATGATGATGATGATGATATGATATATATATATATATATATATATATATATATATATATATATATATTTGTGTTATTTGTATTATTTGTATTATTTGTATTATTTGTATTATTTGTATTATTTATATTATTTATTTGACTTGTATTTATTTATATGAATATATATTGTGTGTATGTATGCATTTTTGGGTTTATATACAATTCTCATTTTGAAATGGCAAACTATATTATTGTTTTTGTTTACATTTCACTGGTTAAGCCACATCTTCCACTTCAAAGCTATTCATGCATTGTACAATTTAAAAGCGCTTCATGGACCGATATTAGAAAATTGAATGACATGTAATAATCTGATAAGTATTATTGAGGATCTTATGTTGCAGTTATATACTCTGATATGTATGATCATGTCCCAGTTAATTTTACCTGCGCGTGGTCGCACAAGGAGGCTTACCGGACAACTTACCGCTAACATCCAGAACTTCGGGCTGTCCGTACGAAGCTTCGAGCGAAGGCACGGAGAGGCCGTGCTGTAAAGGCGGCGCTCCGCAAGTGCCGAGAGATCCCTGTTTCCCATATCCCGAAGCCGAAGTGCCAAACCAGCTCGCGTGACCCGAACTTGGTGCGTACCCAGAGTGGTGATGATGCATGTCCAGTGCCGGGGACACATTTCCGTGCGTTGAGAAGTCGAGGTGAGAGACGTGCCCTGCGCACGTCTGCAGGCCGTACGTTGTGCCAGATGTCTGCCCGCTGTGGGAATGGTGGTGCCCCACGGAGTCCAACACGGATCCCAAGCCGCCGCAAGAGGACGTGGAGTTTGCAATCCCTCCGGTGCACAGAGTACCACCGCCAACCCCGCATGTGTTCACACCTTGCCCACACTCTCCAGGCAGAGAGGCCGCACCGCACGCACCCGGGAAGTCGAACTGCGGGAGGATGTGTGAGCCAAAGCCGTAACCATATACTGGCTTGAGTGCCTGGCATTTTCGGCGGAAGCCACGCGGACGGCGGCGGAATGAGCCCTCCTCGAACATGAACTCACTGGTCGGGTCTATGGTCCAGTAATGACCCTTACCCGGCCGTCCGAGTCCCTTGGGCAGTTTAATGAAACATTCGTTAAGCGACAAGTTGTGACGCACGGAGTTCTTCCAGCCCTGGTAGGCACCGCGGAAGAACGGGAAGCGGCTCTGCAGGAACTGGTAGATCTCGCTGAGCGTGAGGCGTTTCGCGGGGGAGCTCTGGATGGCCATGACGATGAGTGCTATGTATGAGTATGGAGGTTTCTCCGGTCTCCTGATCCCTCCACTGCTCTTCTTGCTCTTTCCTGCCGACGTGGTCTCAGTAGCCGGCGTCATCGGACCTCCTGCTTTGCTCTGAGAAGAGTCCTTCTGGAGCTTCGCTTCTTCGGTGGTCATGGCTCGGGCGGGAGTTACTCCACCAGGACACGCATTCAGGGCAATGGACGTCCGAGATTCCGGGGGGGGGGATGCGGCGAGGGTGGGCTTTGGAGAAAGATTTTGGAGGGGTGAGAGAGAGAGCAGATGGGAGGGGCGAAGAGCACAAGGGAGGGGTGACCGAATAGATGGGAGGAGTTTTTGCCCCGCCCCCTATAAACAACCTTTTAACTCACCTCACCATCCCAGCATCTTGTTCTACCAAGACATACTCTGCTTTCATGGAGCCGCCTCGAGCCATCGAAGCCTAAACCCCGACTGCATATCGAGTGCTTTTCTAGGCTCCAGGTTCGTGGATCCAATCAATAAATCGATCAGATGTGGACTCCTTGATTCACGTTTCGGTGTCTGATGAGTCTTGCTCTGCAGGGTCTGGATGTGAGCCCTTCCCGTGGGATCGCAGATTAGATTCGAGCTCGGATAGGGAGGCGGCAATGCAGTTGGGATGGGGGCTCTGGAAGGATAGGGGAATGGTTTGTGAGAGGAGTTGGTCTCCCAACATGGAGTGGAAAAGGGGAGGGGGAGCCGAGTCGAGAGGGGGGCACGGTAGTGGGTGGGGAGGGGGGGATTCTCCCGATTACCTCTTAATGTGTTTGCAGTAGCCCTAACTTACGAGTCATCCTCAGTACAGACTGTTTATGAAATAAAGGACATAAACTAGGTGTTCACCTTCCACTGTCCCTGTGCACGTTAAAGGTAAATGTGTCAAGGATATATGACATGGACCTTACATGTAATGTAATTGAAGTAAATTGGGACGAGGCATGCTTTTATTTTCTTGTGCTTGTACATGATGATTACGTAAATTATTTTTGAGTTGCCTTTACGAGTTGAGTGAAGATTTGATATCTCTGACTTATCATGACTGTATCGGGGGTCCTGGGATAAGTCCCTCGAGCTCGATTGATGAGGCTCACATAACGCCGGGCTCCAAAAGTAAACTGCAAGAAAAAAGAACGATATGTGTGTCTTCTGGACAAGGAAATCACAAGGTCCTCCGCAACTCGATCCACCCCAATCTGCAACCACCAACATGTACCAGGTGTGAGCCGAAAGCACTTTACCACCTCCCGCGGTTTGTACGTGCACATCATCCACCGCGAGCGCCGTGGAGACGCCATCGCCGCATGGGTGCTGATTCCGTGGGTCGGTGTTCTCCTGTGTGTTGTGTGTGTATACATATGTATATATATATATATATATATATATATATATATATATATATATATATATATATATATATATATATATATATATATATATATATATATATAATCATTACAGAGTATTGGTTCTTTCGAAGCAGTTTCTTGGCAGGGGTTGGGCTAGGTGGTTTGCCATTGCCTTTCTAATAGTAGTTAGGACAGGAATTTGGAATTTATTCAGGATACTAGCGATAGCTCACCCACGTTTCACCAAGGTCACCGTGGGACATTTAACATCTACCAACTATAATATCTGCAGACGGGACACCCAGTTTAACATCCATCCGAGGGACGCATCGATACATCACGTTGTCTGTTAAACACTGGGATGATAGTTTATAGCTGGGTCAGGATTTGAGCAGCCAGACAGCTTTGAGGTGAGTGTGCGTACCTCTACGATATACTATATCTTTACATATATATATATATATATATATATATATATATATATATATATATATATATACACCATTTATTAATTTTCTTCAGCAAAAAAAATTCTACTCACAACAATTTGAATTACAGTATTTAATGAATAATGCTATTCCTCTGGCATTACATTAATATTTTAAGCATGTTGTGCAAATAATAGTGACAACACAATTCCCTATACTTAACATTGTTATTAGTCTCGCCCCGAAAGGGTTGCAAGACCACTGTAACGCGCCTCTCTGTCTGTGTGTGTCTATCTGTTTATTTTTCTTTGCAACCGCCTGTCCGATCAATGCGAAACATTAAACAAAGGACAACTCCCCATATAATTTTGTTTTTTGATTACTCTGACGTCATCGGTCACAAGGTCTGGCAGCTTTATTGGGGAAAAGGGAAAAATATTAGGCACCATTTTCTCCGAAAATGCTCAATGTAAAAAATTGAAACTTTGCATGTCATCAACTGCCCTTGTGGTATATAGGGTGTTAATGATAACATCACCGGTGAAGTGGTCTATCAGCCATAATTGGTTGAATCAAAATCCTTACCTGAAAAATCTGAAACTTCATATATCTGATCTATGAACTGAAGTGAGTGAAGAATTAAATTGATCATGTCATCGATGACGAGGTCTGGTGGCCATATTAGATTTAAAATAAAAACGTAAAAAATCTTCTCCAGATCCACTTGACAGATCGATACGAAACTTCGTACATATGATCGACGAGCCATGGGGAATATAGTTTGAATATTGTTTTTCACATTCATCTTCATTGATGCAATTTATCCTTAATGTGCACAAAAGTGGTCGTTAAATGTCCTCATAATCAATCAATAAAGCTATGAATAATGGCAATGTTTGTGAGATAATAGGGTGCATGGATGATATGGGTATATGGGCCATAATAGTAATGTGTTCAGTTAACGATGGTATTTTTGTTCATAATGATCATGTGAGACAACATGATGCACTCTACCGAGTGCAGTTTTCGGTTTGATTGGAAAACTCGATATAGTTGTTCCAGCATGCCTAAAGTAGGATCTTTATTAATTTTTAAGCCAGTGAACAATTTTTCTCATGGCTGAGACAATCAATCAACTGGGCTGCATGCATAAGTTTTCCAGCCTTCCAAACGAGTCTCCAAAACAACCACACGATGATATTCTTTGGTGTTTTTTTCCCCAAAGGAGAACTCTCGGAGATCGCTCAAGAAACATTTTAGACCTTGTTCTCATATAAAACTAATTCTTTCCAGCCAACTCTCTCGAAAAGTTGTATGGAAACAAGACCGACAGAAATCACACTGTTGTGTGTTTTGTTTTAGTACATTTATTTATTTCTGTTTCCGCTTGTGCATGACCTTCAACTCACCGTTTTATCTGGACATCTCTATAACGCAGGTCGTCCTCCATCTGTCTGGTACACCCCAACCCCCACCACACACCACCTTCCCTCATAGCGCTCTTGCTCTTCCTTTTACATTAAACGCTGATGTGCAGGCCTCAAGGATGAGCAATCCGTCTCGATCAGCTATCTGAAAAGCTTTAAGTTCACTTGGCTTTGTTGATCATACCACAAGGTTGTAGCACCAGAAGGACTTGGTAGGAACTGGTCGGCCACACGGGGTGACTGCCGAGGTGCCCAACATGGTCCAGGCAACAGGGATGCTCATTCCAACAAACCCGCACCATTGCGCGCATTCTGCGCATTCACAACACATGCCCCTCGAAGAGATTCGTGGAATTTTGAGTCGTTTATTGTTCTGCACCTCGCAAATGAACTCGCACGAATGTCGCGGAAATTGAGAAATATGTAAAAAATTAACGAAAAACAAAACCATCAAAATGGAGGTTTAACTCATGTGACTTAACATGGCATCAATGATTAGCAAGTTTGGGGATGAAAACATGAAAGATTTTTGACAATAACGGAACTATGTTTATATCATTCTTCGATAGCCTGGTGTTGGTGCAGTGGTTAGGGCAGTGGCTTGGGATCCAAAAGGTCCTGAGTTCAAGCCCCGTTGGGCCACTGAATTAATACACCAGGGGGTTGACTCAGCCTGTCATCCTTCCGAGGTCGGCGAAATGAGTACCAGTGTACTGAGCCGGTGTATACCCCGGTTAAAATAGGTGTACCATATCCCTGTGTCGTAAGAGGCGACCAGGGTTGCATCAGGAAGGGCATCCAGCGTAAAACATGTGCCAAATCACTATGTGGATCATGCGGATGATTCGCTGTGGCGACCCCTAAAGGGAGCAGCCGAAAGAAGAAGAAGAAGAGAGTTTATATCATTCTTCTTTCATAACTACTATACATTTAGTTTTATATGATCAAACAATCATAAAACCTATGTTCCCAAAATGGATGGGCCGTGGAGGTTTGATTGTAAAACTGAAAACTGAAAAAAATTAAAAATAATCATGGGCTGGGGTGAAAGGTCATGGAGGGATTGCTCTGCCCTCAGACCATGCCAGCGGTCAGTAGTGGGTGAGCGGAGAGCGGCGTGGCATGTCATTGATAATGCACGGCCCGAGGCCATAAAGGTGGGGGTGACACTGGAAGAGGGAGGAGACCACCCTGACCCGTGCAGAGAAGGTTGTGCTGCCAGAGAGTCCCAGGCACCTGAGTCTCGCCCTGCTGAGGTTGGAGCCATGCTCTTCTCTCTCTCCTCACCAGTGGCATGGGATGTTTGCCTGCCCAACCTGCCAGGACTGCATGGGACCCCGTCCTGCCAGACTGTTGGGTTTGTGCTGACAACTCTTTCTGTCTTGTCTTACTCACTTTGTCTCTCTTTTGTGGTGTGTCTGATAGCCATGAGGCATAAATAATTGAGGCTCCCATTTGTTTGTTTGTTCTGTGAGTGCGAGTATCGGTGAGAGGTAAGGGGTAAATTTATTTACTGTAAAAATCCTGTAAAATGCCTGTGAAAAAAGAAAAGCCTGTAAAAGTGACTGGTGACCCTTCTGTATTTTCACATTCATCAGCCCTGAAATGTCAGGCTAAAACTGAAATTACATACAAAAACATTAATTTATTATACAAATTGCTTATACCTTTATTTGGGTAGTGTATATATGCCACAGACTGCTGCCATGATCGCTCTTGAAAATAATAAAAAACATCCCGTGGTACATACATGAATCAAAAACATGTCTTTTGCTTATGTGCATATACATTACACCGAAAGTGGTTATATAGCTCGGTCAATTTCAATTGTCTGACACCCGAGGCCTGTGGCCGATGCGGCTTCATAAAATGGTGGCCATATGATTTATTTTGAGGTTGCAATTGTGGGCAGAGTCTGGCGAGCTGTTTATCCAATGGGGCGACGGCAGTCTACCCACACATACATGATCCAAAAATGATCTGGCATATATATATATATATATATATATATATATATATATATATATATATATATATATATATATATATATATATATATATTAGATTACGAACTGGTTATTCATTGCCTTCCTTGTGTTCCCTTCCCCATGACCATTTACTGTTCTTATTAAAATATACTTAGTCTCACGATGAATTCTGGCTGTTGTAGTTCTTCATGGCAATTATAAAAGGCCCGTTGAGGGACTAATTGGCTGAGTAAAATAATGCTACCTATCCAGCCAATACCGTGCACCTCTCGGCATTGCTCGGCCCTAATTTGGATGAGGCATACTGTACCAATAGTGTAAGTGGAAAGACCGTATCAGAAGTGGAAAGACCATAATCCGGTCCGGGACCGCTGACTTAGCTGACCTTTATGGTCGCATTGAGGCGATTCACCATATTTGAATCAGGCAACTGGGATGACCAGATGACTACAACACACACACACACACACACACACACACACACACACACACACACACACACACACACACACACACACACACACACACACACACACACACACACACACACACACACACACACACACACACACACACACACACACACACACACACACACACACACGTATGAACTGTATGTGTGTACAGTATATGTATATATTTATGTGTGTGTGTGTATATATATGTATGTATGTATATATTTATGTATATATACGGGTATATATATATGTATATATATGTATATATATATATATATATGTATATATATATATATATATATATATATATATATATATATATATATATATATATATATATCATGCATGTGTATATACAGGATTATAAATAATTTCAAGTGTCTGTGCAATTTTTTTGTGCATATATTTGTTGCTCTTTCACAGCTGAAGCCAAGCAACTCGAGGCGAAATATTTTTGGTTGTAGGTACTTCAGGATCTGGGTATGGTTTTAAGCTACAACACATTGGTCTTGAATGCCATTTTGAGGCTACCAAAGGCCGCAATAAAGTGGATATTGTAGTGTGGGGTCAGGCAGTACTGCCACCAGCCCAAGGGCAAAAGGTAACCACCACGAGGCCAATAATTCCATTGCTTTTGAATGTCCAGCAAATCTCTCAACTTCCTCTGGGAAAGCTCACCACCATGAGGGCAAGAACTCCATACGTTTTCAATGCACAACATGTGCCAGAACCCCAATGTCGTTTTTGCCCATCCTTCACTGGGGACCCAGACAAGTATATGTATATATAATCGTGCATTTGTTTGAAGTTTGTATCGAAATGTGTAATTTAATGTTACTCTGATATATAATTATCCCTTTCAATCTTTCAAAAGAGTTCTTGCGAAAAGTCATTGGTGATGGGCACAGCTTGAAGGGACTCATTGATAGCACTGAGGAGCCCTTCATGATGACCCCTTGGTGAGGTCTGCACTGCAGACTCTGCAGACCCCTTTAAGAAGCAGAGATGCTGCTTTAATGTGACTGAGAACAGAAGCTAAAGCGCTACTCGAGTGCGCCCCATGAGCACCATTCACATGGTGTCTGAAAGCGAGTGGGGGTAGGGAGGAGAGGGGGGTGGCTCATCTCCCCACTACCCATACAGCCTCTGCCTCAGCTTTCTTCATGGTCAATGAAGGACTTTTTTCAGTGGGATAAAACAGAATGAGATTCGCAAAATTGTTTTTGGCATGTGACAAAATGAGTGAAAAGATATACGCTTTTCCTCGACTTGAATAGCAGATATAACTCTGTATTTTTACTGCAGTGTGATGGTATATCATATATATATATATATATATATATATATATATATATATATATATATATATATATATATATATATATATATATATATATATATATATATATATGTGTTTCTGTGTACATAATATATACATATATATGTATATATATCTGTACATGCACACAAATGAGGTGCTTTGTACCATTATGTACTCATGTATTATCGGAACTATTGTGGTAGAAATGTTACTGCTGGCAGAAACAGGAAAAGTCAGTCATATGTATGTATATTAATAAATAATTGTGTACATGTAGATATATATATATATATATATATATATATATATATATATATATATATATATATATATATATATATATATATATATATATATATATATATATATATATATACCAGATGGGCATAATGGTTGGAGTGTCCACTCTGAGTTTGTAATGTTGGTGGTTGAAATCCTGGCCAAGTTCAAGCCAAAGACCTGTTTTTTTTAAGGTTGGTTCTGCTTCCTTGCTTGACATTTGGCATTTAAATGGATAGAGCACTGACAAACAATGCTGTGAAGGCATTGGCAAACCACCCAGTTTAACCCTTGCCAATAATTTTGCTAATAATAAGATGAGAACAAGCCGATTAGAATTTGGTGAAGGTCCAGATGCAGATCTAGCCTATCGCTGGAATGCAAAATGTAAACTGTTCACCCTGGCGAAGGTATGTGCTCTAACGAGCGCAGTTCTCATTTAATACATAACCATGTTTCACTGTTATCATATGTACATCAACTCATTGATTAGCTCTTTCCCCTACAGAGTGAAATATGGATCTTCTATCTCGAACGTTCAGCGTTTAAAGCTAAATACTGACACCGCATAGTGACATCATCAATCTAATGCTTCATATTGTGGGACGGTTATCAATGCCTCTCCATATTTGCCTCACCTTCACCCTTCTAAGTTTATTTTGTTTTGTCTGATTAAAAAATAATGAACTCGATGATGATTCATCACTGACAGCATTGACGAATTTCTATTTGAATTTCTTTTCGCAAGCATGTTGCCCTCAATTACTGTTTTGCCGCCTTTTTGTTGCAGTTCCAGGGTGAATTCCACACGTTCATGTTCACATGCTTCTTACTTTTAAGAGGTCCAGTGGTTGTTGATTTCCTGAGCAAATTGAATGATTTTTGTTTTTTTGGAATCCTTCTGCTGGAACTGTTTTGCCACATCTTCTACATTCCTATGTTGTATGTACATCTGAAATGTTATGAAGATAAAAAAGTATATGAATCGTACGTAAGAATCTTTTTTCTTACGATCCCAGACCTGTACGTGGGACTTTATATGAGGGCTCGGTGGAATGCAGTATTTGGCAAGGTGGGACTCTGTCCCTGACTTCTGTCAGGTCAGGTTCGATCTGTGACCTGCTACAGGTACCATGTAAACCTGTACTAACCTGTTCCATGGTCGGGTTGTCGGCGACTAAACCGTCTCCCCCACCAGGTTTTCTGGTGAGGAGGGTGTTTGGATATGGACACCCAGCAGGATTAAAAACAAAACCTGTCAAAGGGCGGAGGAGCTCCTTGTGAGCCAACGGCCATCCATATCTAGTGCCCAACTGTGTCTGCGGACGTCCTCCTGCAGTTGGGTCACTTCTTATAAGGAGGTTGGTGGCAGGATTTGCACTCCGGCCACCGTAAAACCCTTCATTCCGCAAAACGCAAAAAAATCTGAAAACCCACTCCGTGGGAGTACCTCCTGTGCAGCTTCCCTTCGCAGGGCAGCTCACCGGATGACGGGATTGGGGCAAAGCCTTCGGGACCCCCAATCTTTGATAGGAGGGAAACCACGGGGTAACATCCCTGGGTCAGATTGCGGGAGAGTGTGTCGGAGTGGTGCTGAGGTGTCATCCACCAGACGGCGGTCTCCTTGGGTTAACCTGAGGCGGTCCCTTCGGGTGGGTGCCTGGAATGTCCTATCCCTAAGAGAGGATGATCACCTGTCTCTGTTATCATCTGAGCTCAAGCGTTTGGACATCGGGATTGCAGCTCTCTCTGAGGTTCGGAGACCGGATTGCGGCGAGATAATGGTGGGTGGTTACACCTACTATTAGTCTGGTCGCTCTGATGGTTACCATACCCAAGGAGTTGCTGTAGCTGTGTCCAATAAGCTGACCCCAATGATAATTGAGGTAACACTGGTCAACGAGCGTATTATGAGATTAAGGATTCGTCACTCCTTAGGTGTCATTTCCCTGGTCTCTGTTTATGCTCCGACTGAGGCGAGTGATCTCACCGTGAAGGATGCATTCTACGCCACACTCGAGTCTGTGGTTGATCAGTGCCCCAGACGAGATACACTTCTAGTCTTAGGGGATTTCAATGCATCGACTGGAACTGATAGGGATGGTTATGAGGTGTGTGTTGGTCCCCATGGGTCAGGAACTATGAACCAGAATAGCACTAAGTTCCTTGACTTTGCAAGAAGTCATGGACTTCGGGTGGCTGGTTCATGGTTTCAGCGCCCACAAGCTCATCGCTGGACTGGGTATTCCAACGCTGGCGGTGTGGCAAAGGAGATTGACCATGTCCTCATTGACGGTCGTTGGAGGATGATCCAGAACTGCAGGGTCTACCGGAGTGCTCAGTTCCTCAATACTGACCACAGGCTTGTTGTAGCAACTCTAAAGCTGCACCTTAAATCCTGGAGAATGGTACCATCCCAGCCGAGGCTGGATGTTGCCAAGCTCAGGGATGAGAGAGTAGCTGAGGAGTTTGCGAACAGGCTGAGTGGACACTTGGGGGTTCTGGGTGCTTTGGGGGGTCCTGAAGAGTTGTGGAGCGCCTTCAAGACCACTGTACTTGATGTTGCCGGTGGATGCCTTGGAGCTCACCGCAGGGCAAAGAAGAATTTTGTCTCTCAAGGGACACTGGATACCATTGACCAGAGTCGCAGGGCCAGGCTGAATGGCAGAGCTGAGCTGTTCAGGGAGCTGAGGCGTAAAACTGTACGTGCACTGAGGGTGGACAAGGAGGCCTATGTGCGAGGAATCTGTGAGGGGGTAGAGCATCACCTGTGGACAGGTGATTCTCGTCCCGCTTACAGGGGAATTCGCGCATTACGTTCATCCAAGCCCATCCCTTGGAGCACTGCAGTTCGAGCAGAGAGTGGTAGGCTCGTGACAGAGGAGTCTGAAGTGAAGGCCCGCTGGGCCGGTTACTTTGAGCGGTTGTACCAGGCTGATCCCCCAGCTGTCGAGTTGGACGTCAAGGGTGTTACAATCCCTGTTGCTGACCCTCGAATCAACTGTGGTCCACCTTCGCTTGTGGAAACACGGGCTGCGGTGAACCAGTTGAAACGGGGCAAAGCTCCAGGGATCTGTGGCATCCATGCTGAACTTCTCAAGGCTGGTGGAAATGCTGCACTCGTGTCGTTGCATGCAGTTTTGTGCTCTGCCTGGAACACAGGCATCATCCCAACTGACTGGAAGAGGGGCCTTGTTGTCCCTCTCTGGAAAGGGAAGGGTGATCGCCAAGACTGCAACAACTATCGAGGGGTGACGCTGCTCTCAGTGCCGGGCAAGGTCTTTGCTCGGATAATTCTTGATAGGGTTCGCCACCATCTGCTTGAGCACCAGCGTCCAGAGCAGTCAGGCTTTACACCAAAGAGGTCAACGATTGACCGTATCCTTGCACTTCGTGTCCTCACCGAATGCAGACGAGAGTTTCGGCAGGGGCTGCTTGCAGCCTATGTTGATCTCTGTAAAGCGTTCGATTCAGTGAATGGGGATGTCCTCTGGAGGATTCTTGGTCTTCGTGGGGTGCCACCAAAACTGATCGATCTGATGTCTGAACTCTACTCTGGTACTGAGAGTGCTGTGAAGTGTGGTGGTACCATCTCTGACTTATTTCCAGTTGTTACTGGAGTTCGTCAGGGATGTGTACTTGCCCCCACACTTTTCAGCACTTGTATGGACTGGATTCTAGGGAGGATGTCGGAGAGATCAAGTTGCGGTGCGTCATTTGGGAATGTCAAGATCTCGGACCTTGACTTTGCAGATGATGCAGTCATCTTTGCGGAGACTTTAGACATCCTCTTGGGGGCCCTCGAGGTGCTGAATGAGGAGTCGGAGCCGTTGGGATTACGGGTTTCTTGGGTCAAAACTAAGATCCAGGCTTTCGGTGACATCTTGGATGCTGCTGTCCTGTCTGTGTCTGTTTGTGGTGAGGATGTTGAGGTCATGGAGAGATTCACTTACCTTGGCAGTGATATTCATGTCTCTGCTGGCTGCGAGTCAGAGGTCAATAGACGTCTGGGTCGGGCCTGGGGAGTCATGGATTCACTGGATCATGGGGTGTGGCGCTGCCGGTACCTGTGCGGGAGGACGAAAGTCCGAGTCTTCAGGTCCTTGGTACTTCCAGTCTTGCTCTATGGGTGCGAGACTTGGACTCTGACCAAGGATCTGAGACGGAGACTTAATTCCTTTGGTACCAGGTCTCTTCGGAGAATCCTTGGCTATTGCTGGTCGGATTTTGTGTCCAACGAGCGGTTGCTGAGAGAGACTCGGATGAGATTTGTTACCTGCATAGTCCGTGAGCGTCAGTTGCGGCTGTATGGACATGTGGCTCGTTTTCCTGACTCTGATCCTGCTCACCAGATTCTCTCAGCGAGGGAGTCTCATGAGTGGAGGAGGCCAGTGGGTCGACCACGTGCCTCATGGTTGCAACAGGTTGACCATCATCTCAAGGAGATGGGGATGGGCCTGGCATCTGCCTGGGGGATGGCCAGACGGAGGCCCCTGGAGTACCGGCGGAAAGTGGACGCAGCGACGTGCTGTTCTGGCACATGCTCCCACACCTGACCTGACCCTGACTCTGTCCAATCATTCGGAGGTCCGGGGGTCACTTTCAGCCCCCAGTGAGGATCCAGGGGGCAAAACCCTCTGACACTGGTAAATTTTAAGGCAAAACCAAGCATTCTGGGATGTCTATTTTATCCTAAAGTTTCTTCAAAAGTAGCACTGAAAGTCAGTTTTCATGATGAATACTGTATTAAGAAGCCCTGCCTAAAGGAAACAGATAGAAGAGACAAACTTGAAATCTCTGACTTCAATGCAGCTTCAACAAGCCAGTGCAGTCTCTGTGAGGCATGTAAACATTAGCTGAACCCAAACTCAAAAAGGTAAAGCAAAAATCACTACTGTCACTCACTGTAACAATTACAACTGTCATCTTCTCTGTTCAGCTATTGTAACTGTCACAAACTTGTAGCTGAATGTTCTTTCTTATGTAGTCTGACATGTTCCAAACATAATTATATCCATTTTACCACAAGACAATTGTAAAGGTTGCGCAGATTGCTCATAGTATCACCGTGAGAGGCGAGTAAGAATGCTGTCTGTGTGAATCCCAATTTCCAAATCACATTGGTCAATAACTGTACTGCAGAATAAAACAAGCACCTGTCAACCTCCCCCCTCCCTCTTTCCCAGGTGCAGGGATGTATACTGCACTGCTGCTTCTTGAATGGCTCCGATTATTCCCACCTTGTGCAATCGGTCAGGGAATGTTTTTGCCCCAAGTCTTTCCTGAACTGGTCAGCAAGATGCTATATTAAATGTGGCAGGAAATTAGAATTTGTTTCGGGTACCAGTGATAACTCATAAACTCTTCGTGAAGGACCGCATGGGATCTTTTGCATCCAACAACTAATGATGGCAGACGGGATTCCCAGTTGGAGGTCCATTCGAGGGATGGCACACACATTTATGCCTTGCCCTGCTTGTGAAACACCAGCATAGCAGTTTACAGTTGAGAGTTGAACTGAAGCTTGACAACTCAGAGGTGAGTGTACAAGGTGTTTAAAAAAGATTGATACAACTTTGACTTCCTGCCATTTCTTTGTTTTCTGACCGATACCCTTTTTCTTTTCAGGGTTTCGTGGTTTTATCGTGATATTTGTTCCCTCGGATTTCTAGCTCCGTAGCTCAACTATGCCATTGACAGTGAAGCAGAAGACAAAAGTGGTGGCTCTGTGGTATGAGACTAAATCATATGTAGACACCTGCTGGAGGTTCTGCCGGGAATACGACATCAGAACACGTGATGGACCCACAAATTGTGCCACTCAATGTATTGTGAAACATTTTGAGCACAAGGGTACAGTGCACAACCAGAGCAAGGGCAACAGTAGCAGGCCAGCATCAGTAACCAAGAGCCAAGCCAACATTGACACCATGCAGGATTTTGCAGTGGACAGTCCCAAGAAGTCCCACCGCCAGCACTCCCAGGAGCTCGGTATCAAACCAACATCAGTCTGGTGTATCCTCACGAAGGAACTAAGCTTTTCCCATACATCATCTCTATTCGGCATAAACTGAGTCAAGATGACATGAGAAAGAGACTTGAAATGTTCAATTGCTTCAGTGACAGGATGGAGTGGTCTGGATCAACTTGATCTGGTTTAGTGATGAAGCCCATTTCCACTTGAATGGTGCCATCAACAACCTCAACAACATTTTCTGGCAGGTGTCTACATATGATTTCGTCTCATACCACAGAGCCACCACTTTTGTCTTCAGCTTCAGTGTCAATGGCATAGTTGAGCTACGGAGCAAGAAATCCCAGGGAATAAATATCACGATAACATCACCAAACCCTGAAAAGGAAAACATTATGGGTCAAAAAACAAAGATGGCAGGAAGTCAAAGTTGTATCAATCTTTTTGAAACACCCTGTACATACCTTTAAGATAGCCTACCGGCCCAAAATAATGTTTTCTTACTAGTTATATGTAATTATGCATTGACAGATTTTAAATATAACTACAGTAAGTTGTGTCTTGTACTAATTGTGAGTATCTTATTTGTAGAATGCTTTGGACATTACACTTACCTATCTATCTGTAAGTGGTGATCACTAAGTGCATGGTGTGAAATAGTATAGATTTATGAAGGTGATCAAAGTTGCTTTTCTAAAAAATTTAAAAACGAATTTAATGAAACATTTTTACCGAGTGCTGAAAACTCATGCAATTTTAAACTTACAACTGTATATTCCCCCTTAAAAAAGAAAAATATAAGAGGACACCATCATGGTTGCCATTCATAGCCGAAGAAAGCCATTCAGATATATCGTGCAAACAACCTGGGAACGTGAATTTGGTTGTAGTGGAGGATGTGCTGACCAGACAAGAACCCAACAACCAAACGAGGATTATCAATGAAGTCGGACAACTTGCAGTTTTAGGTAGGAATTTGTAATTTTTCAGGGTGCTGGCGATAACTCGCTGACTTGTCTTTTTCCTTTTTTTTGTTGGCATTTTTACATCCACCAGAAACCAGTGCTGCCAGACAGGTCGTCTGGCTTGTCTCCCTTTCGATGGACAACGCACACATTGTTGCTTCACCATGAAATACCAGGGTGACAGTTTATAGCTGGGTCGAGTGTCGAACACAGGCAAGTAGCTCAACAGCACAAATGTGAGTGCACATACCTCCAAGCTATTTTTTCAACCACATAGGAGGATATATTGTACAAGGCAACATAGGGCACAGCAGGAAGCCATTTGGCTTGACACGCCCATGACATATCCACACCACATTAACTCGTATGTCAAAACTCGGTCTATAAATTTATTATTTTCTATGTACTGTATAGTTCCTACCATAAATGTAATTAAACTTAACATCTACATCCTTTAAATCACTAAAATATCCCATTTAACCAGGCTACCGATACACAATCCCCAACTCTTTTCACGAGGTACTGTGGGATCTGCTACCTACCACAAACAACCTAATTTCAGCCTGCTTAATGCCCCCCACCCCCCAAACAACCTCCTCTCCCCCCAATAAAGCATGGTCTGAGATGAAGTGTCTCATCTGGCCATTCCACCAGGCCGGAAGTTTTAAAAATAAAAATTATATCCAACTCCACAAGGGGAACAAATTTAGGACCAGACGGTTGATAAGTGAGCACATTACCAACCAAGTTATCCTGCAGTCTCCTTTCTATACAAGGCCACGGTCTTCCTGATAAATATTTATGCATCATCAACCATCCAAAACAGGAACTAGAACGGGCACTCATAGAGCGCATACCTTCGCCGCCACTACTTTTTTTGTTCTTGGTATGAGTGTGGGGAACTGGTTTCATATGAATGGTCTTATGACACAAACCACATATCTATAATGTCATGACCCCCCCCGACTTTCAGGGGCTACGGACTAAACAACAATCAACTCACGTCGTTTTGGCGAATCTTCACTCGCAAGCTCGGTGAATACAACGTTTCAATAAGAGAAGGTAATCTCGGTTGATGCTGGTTTCATGCAAATCGAATAAGAATTGACTGAGTTATGCCGAAAACCGCATATTTTTCAAGGGCGTGACCCCCCCCCGACATTTTACCCCAACCGGTGACATGTGTTATGACGTCATTGTGTCACAAGATTGGGCATTAAATTCTGAACATTTTGGTGCTGGGTTCATGTAAAGCGGACAAGAATTGACCGCGTTATGACAAAAACCGCATATTTTCAAGGTCGTGACCCCCCTGACCTTTGACCCCTAACCGGTAACAAGAGTATGGGCGTCATTGTGTCATATTGCATATCACAAGATGAGGCATTGAATTCTGAACATTTTGGCGTTAGTTGCATGCAAATTGAATTAAAATTGACCGTGTTATCGTAAAAAGACGATTTTGACCTTTTCGTGACCTTGACCTTTGACCCGAACGATCCCAAAATCTAATCGAATGCTTCCTGGCTAATAACCAATCATCCCACCAAATTTCATGCAATTCGGTTTAATACTTTTTGAGTTATACGAATCACAAGATTACAAATAAATAAATAAATAAACACACGCCGACCAAAACATAACCTTTCGCAGAATGCGAAGGTAATTAATGAATGATGTTACTTTGTGACATTTAAGTGTGTAGTTTCAAAAAAAACTTTACAAGTGAAGGAAAACTTTGAGGTGATTTATCCAATAAGAAAGTAATTATATAATCCATGAAACAAAAGCACTAATATAAGTGGATCCATTTTGAGATACATAAAACTTCAAAAGTATTTCAGTGTTTGAATCAAGCAAAAGGTTTTGGGTTGGATTTTACTAAGAGGGTGGGTCGTATTTCGGGAAGCCAGCTATATCTTTTAATATAAATTAGAATAATTTTTTTTAATCTTAAAAAAATAAACTTATACCCTTTAAAAATCGTGCGAAAAATTATTGAAATATCAGCTGATTTTTTATCATATCCTTTTCTCACTTTTGTTGCAAGTTGAGTGAAAGGTGGTGTATAATTAGAAATACTGTTTGAGAGGGCGATATATTACTGTTATGTGACGAAAATGGAAATGTTGAAAAAAGTATTGAATATAGCCAGCGTTTTCTGAATCTATTCGATATGAGAAACGGGATTGAATGAGACTCACAATTATTATAAGTGGAGAAGGTGAAGGAGGAAGAGTTTTTGGTTTAATGTAAATTGAAACCAGCCTATCTATCCTCACCTTACTCAACAATATCATACTATTTGCGGCCTTATTCAAATATATCATACTGTTTGCGTCCTTACAAACTATATCATACTGTTTGCGTCCTTACAAGCTACATCATACTGTTTGCGGCCTTACAAACTATATCATTCTGTTTGTGGCCTTATTCAATTATATCATACTGTTTGCAGCTTTACTCAACTATATCATACTGTTTGCAGTCTTACTCAACTATATCATACTATTTGCAGCCTCACTCAACTATATCATACTATTTGCAGCCTTACTCAACGATATCATACTGTTTGCAGCTTTATTCAACGATATCATACTGTTTGCAGCCTTATTCAACTATATCATACTATTTGCAGCCTTACTCACCGATATCAGACTGTTTGCGGCCTTATTCAACAATATCATACTGTTTGCGGCCTTATTCAATGATATCATACTGTTTGCAGCCTTATTCAACGATATCATACTGTTTGCGGCCTTATTCAATGATATCATACTGTTTGCAGCCTTATTCAACGATATACTGTTTGCAGCCTAACTCAACTATATCATACTGTTTGCAGCCAAACTCAACTATATCATACTGTTTGCGGCCTTACAAACTATATCATACTGTTTGTGGCCTTATTCAACTATATCATACTGTTTGCAGCCTTACTCAACGATATCGTACTGTTTGCAGCCTTACTCAACGATATCATACTGTTTGCGGCCTTACTCAACGATATCCTACTGTTTGCGGCCTTATTCAACGATATCATACTGTTTGCGGCCTTATTCAACGATATCATACTGTTTGCGGCCTTATTCAATGATATCATACTGTTTGTGGCCTTATTCAACGATATCATACTGTTTGCAGCCTTATTCAATGATATCATACTGTTTGCAGCTTTACTCAACTATATCATTCTGTTTGCAGCCTTATTCAACAATATCCTACTGTTTGCAGCCTAACTCAACTCTATCCTACTGTTTGCAGCCTAACTCAACTACATCATACTGTTTGCAGCCTTACTCAACTATAACCTACTGTTTGCGGCCTTATTCAACGATATCATACTGTTTGCGGCCTTATTCAACGATATCATACTGTTTGCGGCCTTATTCAACGATATCATACTGTTTGCGGCCTTATTCAACGATATCATACTGTTTGCAGCCTAACTCAACTATATCATACTGTTTGCGGCCTTACAAACTATATCATTCTGTTTGCGGCCTTATTCAACTATATCATACTGTTTGCAGCCTTACTCAACGATATCGTACTGTTTGCGGCCTTACTCAACGATATCATACTGTTTGCAGCCTTATTCAACTATATCATACTGTTTGCAGCCTTACTCAACGATATCGTACTGTTTGCGGCCTTACTCAACGATATCATACTGTTTGCAGCCTTACTCAACGATATCGTACTGTTTGCGGCCTTACTCAACGATATCATACTGTTTGCAGCCTTATTCAACGATATCATACTGTTTGCGGCCTTATTCAACGATATCATACTGTTTGCGGCCTTATTCAACGATATCATACTGTTTGCGGCCTTATTCAACGATATCATACTGTTTGTGGCCTTATTCAACGATATCATACTGTTTGCGGCCTTATTCAACGATATCATACTGTTTGCGGCCTTATTCAACGATATCATACTGTTTGTGGCCTTATTCAACGATATCATACTGTTTGCGGCCTTATTCAATGATATCATACTGTTTGCAGCTTTACTCAACTATATCATTCTGTTTGCAGCCTTATTCAACGATATCGTACTGTTTGCAGCCTAACTCAACTATATCCTACTGTTTGCAGCCTTACAAACTATATCATATGGTTTCCGGCCTTATTCAAATATATCACGCTGTTTGCAGAGTGGGCTTGATTAGTGGCATCCCCTATAGGACAACTGTTGCCGGCCGGACGCAGGGACGAACGCAGGCACGCAAGAGACCAAGCTCCTTTTATATTATTTAATGTTAATGTGAAAAGAACTATAAAAGGAGAAACTCTCATGCCATTGCAAGAGCAATACAATAATAATAATAACAATAATAATAATAATAATAATAATAATACCACTACTACCAATAATAATAATAAATTATATTTCTTTTGAAGTCTCTAAATCAAAGGATATTTCACTTTGCATCTTACGAAGTACTAAGGAGCTATCAGTTGCTTGCTTATAAGAGCGATTAAAATTGATTACAGCATACAATGTGTGACTTTTATGTTTTGTACTGCCAGACTTGGTTGCGTAATGGTTAAAGTTTTCTGCTCTGAGTCTAGCTCGTTGGTGGTTTGAATCCCAGGTGAGGCAAGTTAAAGACTTTAAAAATTGTACATGCTGCTTCCTTGCTTGACACTCTGCATTAAAAAAGGATGGGGCATGGATTAACAACTTTAGGTTGGCAAATATTGTGCAGGCTTAATGAGCATAACTTTTTAATTTTTTTTGTTATTACGAAAGTTGAAAATTTTCATCATATGTCTGCCTGTCTCGTTTGTTGGCTCGGCTTGGCTCGAGGTTTTTGCTGAGTGCTTTGTCCTCGTTTCCACGGATGGACCTCTGGCCCAGTCGCGCCATCAAAATGACAAGCACGATACAACAGGGAGGGAGGTCTCATGGCCTCACGGCAACAGGCTCCGATGTGATGATGAAAGTTTGTTTGTTATGATGAAAATTGAAATTTTTCATCATATGTCAGTCTGTCTCATTTGTATGTTTGTATGTAAGTATGAATGTATGTATATGTGTATGTATGTTTTTCTGTGAGTGCGATAACTTGTGAAGGCTTTCAGCTATCTTCGTCAAACTTTCCTAGAGGATTCTGAAGGACAAAAGTGAGGCTGTCATTGTCTTTTGACAATATATGTCAAAGGTCAAGGTGACGGTGACGTCATTTGTATAAACATATGACCAAAAGTGCTTGCGCTATGTGACGTCAAATTTGACGCAAATGAGTTGGAAAACATCACCTACAAATTCTGAGCAGATTTGATAATCTGATCGTAATTAAAATGCAAGATTTCTGTCGGCGCTGGAGGACAGATGACACACTTCCAAAATGGCGGCAATACGTTGACATATAATGTTGTTCCAATGGCAACAAAGTCGCCCATGTTAAAGTACAGGGTTTTTTTAAAGACAAAAAGACGATAATTTGGAAACGCTTCAAGATATAGGTATCAAATTGCAACCATATTCAAAGGTCAAGGTGAGAGTGACATCATTTGCATGATTTTCGTCGTACCTGTCAGGCTACCGCCTGACGCCTTCTTGTTTGCTTGTCTGTCTGTCTGTCTGTCCTTCCTTCAGACAATGCTATTACCACGGTCACATCTGTTTATACGAGTACATGTGATTATCGATGTTACTGAACCTTAATGTTTATTTTTTTTTTAAGCAGCTCATTTACATGAGCAGATTGATTTGCAAATGTTTGGTGTGTGTGTGTGTGTGTGTGTGTGTGTGTGTGTGTGTGTGTGTGTGTGTGTGTGTGTGTGTGTGTGTGTGTGTGTGTGTGTGTGTGTGTGTGTGTGTGTGTGTGTGTGTGGGGGGTGCAGGCAGCTTTCATGATTCTGTGTGTTTTCTAAATATAATGGGTAAGTTTCAGAGCCACAATTTAGGAATTTTAGAAAGTAGCCGGGAGAGAAAGCAGTGGGGTATAACAGTGGCACAAAAATTATCGACAAACATGTGACTTGCATAGTTGGTGTTTGGAAATAGTACTTTGTTTTGGTCATTTTACTTGAAGAGAAACATTCAAATGAAGGTATTATTGTTGAATTAAGTTATGCAATAATATATTGTTATGAAAATGAGTAGTTATTTTATATTACTTCATTTTGTTTGCTTTTTTTGTGGAAATGGGATTGCTTTAAAATATAATTATTTCAAAAGTGCTTTAGTTGTTTTGAATTTTACTGTGTTAAGTGTATAAGACCAATAATGGTTGTATAATCGATAATGTCACGGCCCCGGGGTCATGGGGTAACCACGAGGGAGGGACTGGCATGGGTTCCTCTCCGGACTCACTGGGAATCGCAGGCCATTGCACACAAATAACTTTGTGTTGTGGTGGGTCGCTAATCCACCACGAATGCCAATAACTTGACCATATGACCCAGTGTCCTCCGTCTGACAACTGTTTAACTAGGAACACGTGATCGCCTTATCGGGGAATCATGCCCTCGATGTGTACTTGCTTAATTTACCATATCAGATGGAGCCGAGCAGAGCTGCCAAGTACGCACCGGCTATTAAGCAGATTTTGGGGTATAATATTCTGGCTAAGCTAAGTACGGACAATACTGGACAAATGGAGTAAAAGACAAAAATGAGCTGGGTACATTTCCAACAGACACATTTATTTAACAAAGCAAGGAAAGTTATGTGGCACAATAAGGGATTTATTGCAAATGTACAGCATGGGGAATGCAAGTAATTTGTGGGTGCAGCAAAAGACGTACAGTATTTACAAGAGAAGACATGGTGCAGAATTACCCTGAATATGCTTATACATTCTTAACTTATGCTATGACAGGCACACACACACACACACACACACACACACACACACACACACACACACACACACACACACACACACACACACACACACACACACACACACACCCGAGGAAAGTTAGAGATAGCCCAGAGAGATAAGAAGCAGTGGTGGATTAGCAACCTCTCAATACCTGGTGCAGTCGGCAGACCTGCCCAACCCAAATGCTTATGAAAGGGGAAGGAGAGAGAGAGAAACTGAGGGTGTCTATGGTGTGGGAGTAAGAGGTGCAAGTGTAGTGCAACGTGGGGTGCAGCATGGTGTAAGAGAAAGCTATGAGGTGCGAGTCAGTAAGGTTAACTCTGCCAAGAATGGTGGCTTTGCTCTGAAAATAATGGTTGTTTGGGACTTGCTTGTGCCGATTGCTCTTGTACATCCACAGGAGATGAGAGATAGATGGTAGAGAAAGATGCGCAAGAGAAAGAGACCCTAACAGAGTAGTGTGAGAATTTGTAAGTGTAACTGTTGCTGCTGAATGCAGCTGAACTGAGCGTCGATGAGATGAGAAGAACCCTAGCTTCTCGTAGTCACTCATTGTGATTCCACGCTTGACCACACTGACTTGTGGCGTTCTCGCTCAGTGTTGACATTTGCCCTCTTAGCGCCATCTGCTGCTGTCTGCTTCCCTGGCGAGGTCTGACAATATCTGACATCTCCGGCTGAGTTTGCTCTTTTTATGAGCCCCGGGTGGGGAAGGAGCTAAGAGTCAGATCAAATGTGGCTGTTGGTGATTTCCAGCTTCCCTATTGGTCCACACCGTAGCCACACCCTGCCAGACCCCAAAACTGATAAATGGCCTCACTTGCTCATTGACCTGCCCATGCATCGGAACTCCAAGAAGATTAACATGGGGCCTGGCTTTGGAAGTATTTTGGAAGTGCTCTCTGGGCCTGAACGTGTGCTGGCCTCCATTCAAACATGGTATTTTAGGGAAATCCCCACGCTACTTGTACATCCTCAAACGAACTCCAGTGCACGTTTGCACTTTGAGTTTTGCACCAAAATAACCCACCTCTCTTTCCTTCAGTGTCCTTCAAGGCTGTGGTGAGTGTTCGATGAAAAGGTGGCAGCTGCAGCAGTTGTAGATAGGTGAGAGTAGGTTGTGGCATTGCAGCAAAGAGAGAGAAGTTGTTTGTAACGGTGGCGTTTCAGCGAGGAGGGAGAGGTTTGTAATTGTGGCGTTTCAGCAAGGAGGGAAAGGTTTGTAACGGTGGTGTTTCAGCGAGGGCGGAGAGGCTTGCTAAGGTGGCGTTTCAGCAAAGAGGGAGAGGTTTGTAACAGTGGCGTTCTGAGGAGGAGGGAGAGGTTTGTAACGGTGGCGTTCCGGTGAAGAGGGAGAGGTTTGTAACGGTGGCGTTCTAGCGAAGAGGGAGAGGTTTGTAACGGTGGCGTTCCGGCGAAGAGGGAGAGGTTTGTAATGGTGGCATTCCGGCAAGGAGGGAGAGGTTTGTAACGGTGGCGTTCTGGTGAAGAGGGAGAGGTTTGTAATGGTGGCGTTCCGGCGAAGAGGGAGCGGTTTGTTACTGCGGCGTTTGTAGTGAAGATGTGAACACAAGTTGTTTCCGGTATTTTTGGGAGACGTGTGGAGTGGTTGTGGTGAGCGTCGTAGCATCGGGGTGAGCAGAATGAAGGTCTGAGGTGATATGGCAGTTGGAAACTGGCATGCATATGCAAAAGAGGCACTCACTGTGCTTTACTTGGTGCTTTGCACTGTGTGTGTGTGTGTGTGTGTGTGTGTGTGTGTGTGTGTGTGTGTGTGTGTGTGTGTGTGTGTGTGTGTGTGTGTGTGTGCGCGCGCGCGCGCGTGCATGTGCGCTTGCATGGTTCGTGACAGAGAGAAAGTGGGGCAAAGGAGTGGAAGAAAGCAAGGATTGAAGATTGGAGACCTATCAAAAAGAGTGAAGAAACATGAGTTTCTATAAGAGTGAGACATGTGAGACCTATCTCAAAGAGTGAAATTACACAACGCATCATTCCCATTTACCCACTAGGCATATGGAAAGGACTAACTAAACAAATATTATTGAAATAACTGCCTTGGGATCGCTGTATGTTGTGCACCATTGCCTTGGAGGAGTATGGTTTTCAAGAACCGCAACAATATATTGAAGTACCCACATTTTCCGACCGTTTGTCTGTCCGACCCTCTGTCATGCTCTTTTATCTGGGAGATCATCACAGAGCTATGTCTGGGACTTACTATGGTGTTACATCTAGCTGCTAGGGCTCTACTAGGCTAGGCCTCTACGAGCATGCACGTCATCCCAGTGTCCAGCACTCAACCCATATGGCAGTTGAACAACATACCCATATGTGCACACACACACACACACACACACACACACACACACACACACGTATATATATATATATATATATATGTATATATATATGTGTATATATATGTATATATATGTATATATATATATATATATATATATATATATATATATATATATATATATATATATATATATATATCTCTCTGACTCTGTAGGTGACGGGTTGAATAATAGATTCAAATCATCGGGATGACAGATTTAGTAAGATGGCAGTGTAGTAAGATGGCATTATGTCTGGGACGTCATTACGTTTAGTGCTCGGCTAAGCCTTTACGGTGGTGTATTATTCATGACACAATGAGAATTGCATTTTGCAAATTTAAACAAATAACCGATGGAAACATTTGATTCCTGGGAACAAACAAATTAATGATATTGTTTTTTGGCGAATAAATTAGCGTTTTACTAAAATTAATTCTGGGTTGTTAGTAGTAAATAAAATGTTTCTGAAATAAATTTTTTTTGCAAATATTGACTGTGAATAATCTGCATTACTGTCCTGTAACACATATGGGTTATGTTGATCAACTACCATCAGTGAAGTGACAGGTTCAATGGTAGTTTGGTATGAAAGTCTAGTTTTGTAAAGGAGGGGAATTTGCAGGTCAGATGGGCATGTAGCAAGATGAGTAGGGTGAATATACTGATTCTGGCTCGCTTTCCCCCATGTTAATGAATGGGGGATTCTCAGCGATTCCTATTTTTTTCCCTAAAAATAAACCTTTCTATCCCAACCTGTTGAATTCTCTGCTGTTGAAATATCTAAAACATGTAAGTGCATGGAGATTTTAATAGCTTCCCTTTTAACCTTGGAGCACTTTTTTTCAAATAACCAATTCATATTGTTTAGCTCACTCAATCTATAAATTGATGAATAATGCTGTCTTTAGAAAGACAATGGAGAATGTTAGAAACAGGCAAAACATTAGATTAGCAACATCCTGGAAAGAAGCTTCTAGATTGATAAATAAACCAAGTTTTGAGAGAGAAGAGGTTTTTTCAGAGAACTTTTCTGCTATTCATATGGAAAAGGAAAGTATTGTAATAGATAAACCAATTTATAATGGAACAGCAGTTCTTGATTTATCAAAGATATTGATGTATGATTATTTGTATAATGGCTTAAAGAAAGAGTATGGTGAAAATGTTTCATTGTTGTATATGGACACTGATAGTTTTATTATAGATATAAAAACTGATGATGTTTATCAGGATATGAAGAAAAATATTGGAGTATATGATTCAAGTAATTTTAGTAAGAAGAGCGAGTTATTTTCAAAAAAGAATGAGAAGGTTATTGGTAAGTTTAAGGATGAGTTGGGTGGAAAAGTAATGAGTGAGTTTATTGGATTGAGAGCAAAGGCATATGCTTATAAGTATGGTGAATAGATTGATAAAAGGTTAAAGGGAATAAAGAAATGTGTAATAAAGAAATCAATAACTTTGAGAAATTATTATCATTGTTTCATGAATAAGAAAGAAGAATATAGGAAAATGAATACAATAAGAAGTTATAAACATAAGATATATAGTGAAGAAGTAGATAAAAAGGCATTAGGAGCCTTTGATGATAAGAGATTTATTTTATATAATGGAATAGATTGTGTTCCATTTGGATATTGTATGATAGAGTGTATAGAATAGATTGTGTTCCATATGGATACAAGTTTTAACTAAATAGAATATGGGTTAGGATTATTAAGGGCTACCGCCACCTTTTTCACAATATATAAATGGTCGAACCAAGTATTAATCAAACTAAAGAGTGGAGAAAATCTCAGTCTTGGTATATAAATGGAAAACATAATGAATGTGAAAAATATCAAATAAGTCTTATTGAAAAAATAACTAAAACAAAGGTAAATAAAACAAATAAGTGAATCAATTTAAAAACTAGTAAGTTAGAGGATGTAAAGAAAAAAAATATCCTTGAATGGACTGAAAACTTTGATGGTTATCAATTGAACAATGGAAAAATAATTTACTACAATCTCAAAATGATATGCAACTCAGGAGGTAGTCAAACAAGAGCATTGAGAGAAGTATATAATTTCATAATGACACAAAAGGGGTATCTTGAAAAATATAGATTTTCAAATGTTTTATTTTTAAATATTTTAGATGGGGATTATTGTGCAAAGAAAATTAAACTATTGAAGGAATTTGAGAATGAACAAATCTTTATAGGTTCAATGAGTGAGCTAAATAATATGCATTAGTTATTTGAAAAAAAGTGCTCGGCTAAAAGGGGAGGCTATTATAATCTCCATTCACTTACATGTTTTAGATATTTCAACAGCAGAGAATTCAACAGGTTGGGTTAAAAAGGGGGTTTATTTTTTAGGGAAAAAAATACGAATCGCTGAGAATCCCCCAATCATTAACATGGGGGAAAGTGAGCCAGAATCAGTATATTCACCCTACTAAGATGGACTGGTACAAAAATTAAATGTATTTGGTAAAAAAATGAGACATACCACACCCAATAACAAATACTTGTCATGGTCACCACATTATATGGACATGAAGCAACGATGACAACCACATCACAACGATACACGAGGAACTTTGGTGCAAGAGAAAGCCATTTGGCCCATCATGCCTGTGCTGCACCAACCCCAGAAATCATCATGCATCCACACACAAGATACTTACAAGTCCTGCCAATATCCCTGTACCGCTCAATTTCCAATCCATCTCAGTACCTATCTAATTCCAATTTAAACCTATCTACTCGTTCTACTGCCACTACCTTTCTCGGGAAACCATTCCATCCATTAACTACTGTGTCTGAAAGACCCCTACCTTAATACTGTCTTAACTCCTATCTTCTATAGTTTCAGGCTGTGGTCCTTGGTCATATCACTGCCCATTCTGCTGAGAAACATTTCTGCACTTGTCTCTACCCTTCATTATCCGAAGCATCTCTATAAGATAATCTCATGATCACCTCTTCTCTAATAGATCCTGTCTCTCCTTCAGCCACTCTCATAGCTTTGTCTCGCTCACCCCAGAATTCATATAGTAACCCTATGCTGTACCCTCTCCATGGCAGCTATGTCCTTCCTCAGATGTGGCAACCAAAACTAAACACAATAAGCCAATATTCTAGATGAGTGCTCACTAAATTCCAATACAGTGTAAAAAAACCTCCTCTTTTGCTATACAATTTATTCCCCTATGAATACAACCTTAAACCCTATTTGCTTAACCTATAGCTGTCTGGCATTGTGCTGTCTACTCACCCACCTCCCCCAGATCTATTACAACCCCCAGATCCTTCTCTTGTGTGACATGCTCAAAGATTGCCCTTTGTATCATGTAATCCCTTTTTTCATTATTCTTACCCATCCCCAGCACCTTACATTTATTGATGTTAAACTGCATCTGCCAATATTTTGCCCAATCTATGAAAGTATCGACATTTTCCTGAATACTTAACAGCCCCCCCCCCACCTTTTCCCCTCTCTGATATCTACCTTACCTCTAAGCTTTGTCTTATCCGCAAATTTGGAAAGCCACCTCTTAACCTCACTGTCCAAATTGTTGATGTAAATTATGAATAAAAATGGTCCCAGTACTGATCCCTGAGGTACCCCACTCTTTACATCCTCCCAGCTAGACATCCTCCCACTCACAGCCACCGTTTGCTTCCAATCACTCGGCCACTTTCCAGAAAAGCTCTTCAATGGCTTAGTTAGTGTAAATCGATTGAGGACATTGATTGGTGGGAAGTGGTCACAGAGGGAGACAGTCGAGAAGTTGAAGGTGCAGAGATGATGGTTGAGTGATTGAGCAAGGAACAAATGTGGCTCTCACCTGTTTGTGTCTTGTCATGAGAGACTGAAGCCAGCTGTGATTGGGGCCTATGTTGTCTCTGCCAGCTTGTGAGCCAATGTGGGAGCAGCTGGTTGAGTCGTGTTCCCAGGGAATTTTGAGATGGCATTGTCTCCATTTGCCATGGGGTTTGGTGTGGGGCAGAGGAGCGCTGTCTTCGCCTGTACTTGTCTGTGTACACATTTTGCCATGGGTGCCATCATTGGAAACTCCTCTTTTGAACGACACTTGCTCTTCTGCTGCCCTGCACATCGTTTCTGAAACCAGCAAATATCTGGACGTAACTCTGGGCTATGATAGTATGCTGAGACCGTGACTCTTTTTATTATCTTCTGACCTCTACCAGATGCATCACCTTTGCCATACTTCAGATGAGGTCATTGCCGCCACACATCAGTGGGATGTTACAAAGGTTCTACAAATGAGATACTCACAATAGTTCATGTCATGCCATTAAAAAAAAACTTTCCACTACATTATGAAATTTGATGAGTAAGGAAAATAAATGCCTTTATATATTTGTAAGAAAATATTTAAATGTATATATATATATATATATATATATATATATATATATATATATATATATATATATGTAAGAAAATATATTTTAATCATTATATTTGTAAAAAAACAAACAAACCGATGTATAAATAAGGTATTTTTTTTAATCTGCCTTGCATAATAATACACCACATACTTAATTTTGTTGTGTATTGGGTTATTGAGAGTTCAGCACTGCATGTGTATCTCATTCTTTGAAGTTTTTGAACTCCCAATGTACACTGAACTATACTCTGGTACTGAGAGTGCTGTGAGATGTGGTGATACCATCTCCGACTTATCTCCAGTTGTTTCTGGAGTTCGTCAGGGGTGTCTACAGGCTCACACACTTTTCAGCGCTTGTATGGACTGGATTCTGGGGAGGATATCAGAGAGATTAAGCTGCGGTGCATCATTTTGGGAATGTCAAAATCTCTGACCTTGATTTCGCAGACGATGCAGTCATCTTTCCGGAGACTTTGGATATCAATTTGGGGGCCCTCGAGACGCTAAATGAGCAGTCGGAGCCACTGGGATTATGGGTTTCCTGGGTAAAAACTAAGATCCAGGAGGAGGAGGATATTGGGATCATACTCTATGCAGAGCATTGGTGCTGCCAAAGCAGTCTCCTTGGCTATTGGCCACAATCCTGGACAGGTCACCACTCCGACACAGTACACAAGCATGTTGGCACTGATTTTGCCAACCTCAGAAGGATGACAGGCAAAGTTAACCCCACCTGGTATTAATTCAACAGCTGAGTGGGATTTGAACTCAGGACCTGAGGATCCCAAACCCACCACCCTAACCATTAAGACAACACCAGGCATAAGATCCAGGCTTTCAATGGCATCTTGGATGCTGCTATCTTGACAGTACCTGTTTGTGATGAGGAGGTCATGGAGAGATTCACTTACCTTGGCAGTGATATTTATGTCTCTGCTAGCTGTGAACCATAGAACAATAGACGTTTGGGTCGTGCCTGGGGAGTTATAGATTCACTGGATCATGGGGTGTGGCACTGACGGTACCTGTGCAGGAGGACAAAAGTCTGAGTCTTCAGGTCCTTGGTGCTTCCAGTCTTGCTCTGTGGATGTGAGACTTGGACTCAGAATGATCAGAGATCTGAGATGGAGACTTCACTCCTTTTGTACCAGGTCTCTTTGGAGAATCCTTGGCTATCGTTGGTTGGACTTTGTGTCCAACGAGTGGTTGCTGAGAGACTGAGATGAGATTTATTACCGGCATAGTCCGTGAGTGTCAGCTGTGGATGTATGGACATGTGGCTCGTTTTCCTGATGCTGATCTTGCTCACCAGATTCGCTCAGCGAGGGAGCCTCGTGAGTGGAGGAGGCCAATGGGCCGATCACGTGCTTCATAGTTGCAGCAGGTTGATCAGCATCTCAAGAAGATGGGGATGGGCTAGGCATATGCCTGGGGGATGGTCAGTCGGAGGCTCCTGACTTACCGGCGGAAAGTGGATGCAGCGACGCGCTGCTCCGGCACATGCTCCCACACCTGACCAGACCTTACCTGAGGTACACATGCTGTGAATTGCCCAATTCTTCTTTTCCCTCCATTTCTGTGTTGCTCTTCTTAATACAATTCTGTTCAGTTTTCATGCATACTGTATCTATGTGGAACCATAATATTGCCTGCTGACAGTCCTGCAATGTTAAGTGTCGTGTTTAGATAAGATAAAGGGTATGTTTGTGGTGTTTGTAGCTTTTATTGTCACTTAATTGCTGTATTTGTTGTACATATATTGAATTTTCTCATTGTAATAACGGTACCTGTGTAATAACGGTACGGTACCTGTGCAATATGTAAATGAAAACATTAATTTTTGTGCATAGTCATTGCAGGGAGGTCTGTCCTCTATGTTCTGGCTCAGACTTCAAATCTCTCAGCTATTCCAGCCATTATTATGGGCTTTGTGCTCAAGGGTAAAGTGCCTATATAGGGATGTCTTTGCTCTGACTTTCTTCAAATGCATGGCTTAGCTTTGTAAACATCTCGTGGTCTGTCGTGATCCCTGGTCATGTGACCTTTTCCCCTTAAAAGAGGGTGGTGAGGAGTTGGTCCCTACCCCCTGGATACCCACATCACCCTCTTATCTTGCTGGATCTGTCTTGTGGTTCTCCAGCATGCTCTTAGATGAGTCCAAGACATTGTCAAACAGATTTCGGAAATGGATGAGATTTGGATTTAGAGATTAACTTTGATTGTCAGTAGGCAGTTCAGCATATAATTATTGGAAGTAAAAGTGGATAAATTATTCTCTGAAAATTTTAGGGGGTGTGTGGTCCATCCAGACTTGATCCACACTAGTTCCACTGATCAAAGGTTTGAGGAAGATGGCCATTACACCATCTATATATTCTTCTGATCGAAAATTTTATGTTTTTGGAATCAACATCTCAACAGCAGACATATTGTTTATTTGTCTTTTGTAACAACACCACAAGCAGCTTGTCTGCTTGCAGCTGTAACGTTTGTTTGATCTGCGATGTTCTTTTGGTTCAGGACTCATTTGGACTTAGTCTATGGCAGATAAAGTATTAAAATCAACCCACCACTGCTTCGTGACAATCTCCCTTCAATTACAGCTCAACTTAAATAACATGTGCCATTGCTTTCATGTTCAAACACCTGTATTCAGCCAACTTGTGGTGGTAGTGGACCAAGGGTTCTGTATACTGTAAACCATAAACTAACCTATTTCAGTCCACGCTGTAGGACGCAGGCCTCCCTCAACCCTATGCTTGCAAAATGCTGATTGGTGGGAGTGAGCGGATATGCAATTTGAACCCACACAAGCCAGTGGAGACAGAAACAAATCCTTAACCACTCGACCAAACATTCAGCTCTCTTTTAAAATTTCATTTTAATCTGTCTACCAGGTCGAGGCTCATGGAAGAGCAAGGTAATAGAGGGAATGAACTGAGTGGGGCAACTGTTGGACACAGTTGGAGGGCTGAGAAAGCAGAGGGAGCTTCAACAATTCCACACAACGATTCACACTCAATAATCATAAATTTGCAGTTGATCACATTGCTGTGGTTCCAGTGCCATCTTGGGTGCTGTGGAGCTTGTAGTTTTGCTCTTTCAGCTCCAGGTACAGTATATTATCAAAAGCATTGGGACAGCAAGGAAATAAGCTTTCTTATTAATTAACAACCACATATTAAATTTGCACACTGTTAGTCCACAACATTTTGCACCAAATTTTGGTAGATATCAGGTTATATATGACTGTTTTTCGTAACTGACTATTACCATTTTTGGACCTAATGGGTGGTAAAGCATCAAGATGTAGATACGACACAGGCTATTTTCCACTGAGATAGTGATGTGTGCTTGTGTGCTTGGTAAAGCTGCTTTCCATATGAGCAACTTAGCAGTGGTTGAGCAATTGGCAGAGAGCACCAAACTAAGCCTTTGATCTGTGGCATTCGCACATCCGCACTGCAAGCCAAGAGCACGTCTTGCGGGAAGCGCATCTTATGGAATGACCCGGTCGCTCCCTGGAACTTGGAAAACCAACACAAAGCGGTGCTTAAATTCACTCACCGACACTAAAACCAACAAGTGTTATATTTTGAGCCACAGTCTAACTTGCCCACAAATATCTGAAAACATTAGCAAAAGTTAAGTGATCATGCAATGAGGTCTTAAGTTAAGGGGAGTTGTGACTCCCCCCCCCCCCCCCTCAGAAAGGGGAAATGCTGATTGGCTGAATTGGCAGGACATCCCATTGCCAGTTCCCTTCCCAGATAATGGTCATGCTACCTATTTAGTTTCCCCGCCAATGGCAGACAATGTGCAAGCATCCCCATTTCCCATGCTAGTATTATCAGTTTTAATAATAAATGATGACAGAGAAAATAATAAATCATTGGCAGACAACAATAATTTGAACAGTTATATGATAATAAATACGCAACAAAGAGGCACAGCACAAATCGTGAAGGCTCCGATAAGACACAGAAAACACATAGTATATGATAATTATAGTATTTGGATGAAACTTTCAGCATAAAACTGTACTGTACAAATGGAGGGTTTTGGTTGGGAGTAAGGGAAGCAAAGGAATAAATTAACCTGTAAGCAAAGAGAAACAATAAGGAGGGAGGTAACGGGGAGAAAGTAATGGCACCCTCGGAGCGGTGATGCCCACTGGTGGGAGATGGACTCCAGGGTGGCTGAGGTCTCGCGAAATCACGTCTGTCAGCAGCTTACACGGTCCAAGGACTCACGCCTTTAGGATCCTTGCCTCCAATGGTGCTACGCTTTGCCAGATCAGTTCCACCTTTTGACTTTCAGCTCCAGCCAACTCGCACTCTGAACTCCTTGCATGAGTGACCCCGAAAGAGTGACGCCAAAGTAAAGTACTGTACTGTATTACAAATTGGCAACCTAGAGAAGTCCATGAAAGAAGAAGTGGTAGACCTGATGGACAGATGAAATTGAAAAATCTAATGGAGATAGACAGACCTAAGATCAGATGGACAGATGAAATTGAAAAGCCTGTTGGAGTGCAATAATCTCAGATTTCATTGAATAGAGCAGAATGGATCATCATGAGGCAGCTAAGGCCATTTTTGTGTCACAATCAACCAAAAGGTGATACGAATACCAACATTTGTATGTGCACTCCTTTTGAGCCATTTATTAAGAAAAAAACGTTAGCCACTTGAAAATCCAAGATGTCCACCATTTTTCAAGATGGTCACCGATCATTGACGACCATGCCATTTTGACCTATAGAACTTGACACATTTAAACGATCTTGGTGTCCTTGATGTTTCAGACCATGCAGAAACTGATTTTGCAAATGTTAATCATCTCAACAACTTTGTTTTAACATTTATAGAGACATGGAATTAAACCCCTACTAATCCTTTCAAGATTGTTCCCACCAGTCCAGGCATGTACAACTGCATATTGCTGTACAGGTGAGACCAGAGTGATACAATTTGCACCTTCCATCACATTCCATCTTGTATCCACATTTTATCAGTTCTTGGCAATTTGGAGCAATAGGTGGAAGGGTATTCCAGGAGATCTGCCAAACCTCAGCTTGTTATATCCAACCCCAATCTGCAGGACTCTGAATTTATGGCTGGCACACTGTTGACTGACTCCATATCTGCATCATGCCGAGAAGGAAGTTTTCTTAGAATGTTACAGAAGGGTTGCTCGAGTATGTGGCAAGGATTAATATGACCTCTGCTTATAAGCAAAGAGTTCCAGCTGTGCATCATTCACATTTGTCGCAGTGCTGGACCTATCATATATTGTGACTCCAAGTTTCTCAAGGATCTCAAAGTCAAAAACTCCAACTGTTGGTAGATCCTTGTTAAGTTGTTTGAAGACATTTGATACATCATTGCACACATTCTATGTTTGCCATGCAGACTTCTTTCCTTCTATCAAAGAATGCAGACATGATATCACAACTTCTGAAGGCATTAGAGAAGAGGATTCCACTTGTCTTCTCAGGGCCAATTGTAGAAACTATGTCATGTATTGGAATCCATCTCAGATGATTTCCTTGACCAAAGGCAATCCATAATTTCTGCAAGGCAAGGGTGGTGGAGTAGATATTGCTATGACTACAACATCTGTGTCATTTACCTTGATCGTGAGAACTTTGTTGTCTTTTGTTACTGCATGCCTGGCATACACAAAAATACATGTATCTACCTCTTCATGGGTACATGGAACCACATTGTCCAAGATGATCTTTTGATCGCGGAGTGGAAGTTCTTCATTAGTCACGATTGATCATATTTTCTGCGTGCATTGCAGAAATTCTGTCTGCAAGAAAATGGAAGAGTTCTATCTTCTTGTTGGCATTACGCAGGAAGCTCTGCCAGTTTTTGGTATCTCGTTAGTTCCTGTCACCCTCCTTTTGACTCCCTTTCCTCGTTTCAAGCTGGATGGATGGTACACATCAAACACAATATCTGTTCTCTTGAACTTGGCAGAAATTGCTTGTATACGTGGGAGGACATTTACTCTGGCATAGTCATCAAATGTTATTGATGTACAGTATGTGGGGGCAGAGAGTTTACCAATGTTGAGCCATCAATGATGATAGCATCTGCTTCTGCTTCTGTCTCTGGTATCGTCACTTGGGATTGGAGAAGTTCAACAAGATGAGATTTCTGCCAGGTTTCTAGCTTACCATTGTCACTCAAAGCAGAAGAAACGGACTGGTTTTCATACTTAAAGAACTCACTTAATTTGCACTGCCTGCTCTGGCATGATATAAAGAGCTGTGAGAAGAGGTGACAGTCTTCCTTACGAGCCTTGTGCTCGGGATCATTGGCAATGCATTCTTTCTTGAAGAAGTTAATCCTGTTCTTCTTAAGGGGTTTATAGAACATTAATTGTTCTTGACTTTAGTCCCTTCATAAATTGACAGAATCTGCCTGTGCCTCTCTCGTAGTATGTGCTTCTTAGTCCTTGGTGTCTAAAGTGAGCAAGTCACTTGACTCCTTGAAAGGATTGCCCATGTTGTGAAGTACCTTGGTTAGCTTTCCTACTTTCTCAAGGAATACTGTTTGTGCCTGCATTGTTCGCTCCAGATGACTGGCATTTTCTATTGCATCTTCAGCACCTTATGCTACCCCGTACTCAGCAACCAGATGACTCACTTCATGGCCAGCGACCATCCACCTTCTGAGGGCTTATGGATCCTCAGTCACACCGATTGCCCCCCCCCCCATCACCTTTTATGACAGTATTGGTTTGTTCACGTGCTTGGTCGATGGCCAGTGCTGAGAACTCCCGGCAAGATTTGTGCACCACAAAATTTCCATTGTGAAACTCCTTAGCCATTGAATAGTGGTGCTGTTTACGGGACATCGTATCTCCAAGGTGAATTGGAAGCCATCATGCATAGTTCATGTTGTTGGTGAAGAAGTACAGTATTAATTCACACAGTGCCTCACAGTGCAGTGCAAAATTGGCTTCTCTGAATGACCATATCAATGTCAGAATAGTCGACTCCATTGCAAGAACAAGGTACCAGAACTGAAATTGTGGGCTCTGAAGTTTGCATCTCTCATGGCAGTTTCAAAACTTATCACTTCAACGGAGTTCTCAACTGCTTCACCAAAGTTGTCAGTGCATGCTATCTTCATAAGCCTATAGAGACTGACTGCTTTTATTTGATGAGCTGGATGTGTTCTTGTGATGCATGAAGCTGACAAGAAGGACCCTGCAGCACCAGATAAGGCCACCCCTGCCTCAGTGAGTGCACTTGTTTATTCATTGCCTTGAAGAACACTTCCAATTGACCTAAATACAGCCATCTCAATGTGCAATCTTCCAAACATGATCACAAACTTGTCCTCACCATAACTCTCCAGCCAGTGCCACTGTATCTGCTTGGCTTGTGTATAGAGTATCTGGTCTGCAGCAATGACAGGTATTTGTCAGGGATTTAACAATGCCATTGTGTTTCTGGCATTGTCCATCACATGCTTTATAGTGGCAATAGAATGAGCTTCATCATGAAGCAGAGGTAACAATGATGTGATACTGACTTCAAACTCTTTGCTTCTCTGCTGTGATGCATGATGGGCTGACCATCTCATGCTGAGAGCATCATCTTCTTCTTCAGTGAGAGTCACCTTCTCAAGCCATTCATACTCTGGTGTCAGATGTGGTCTTGGCAAGCTAGGACCTGGCAAAGACAAATCTGGGGCCTGTGCTGGAGGAGGATTGGGGTTCTTCTTTGTGAAGTAAGCTAGTTTTCTATTTGTGAAATATTCAAGCAGCTCTGGAACAGTCCTCGCTTTACCTTCTCTGATTTTAGCAGTTCACACATGTCTACCTTTATTGGCTGTACTTGAATGCTGGAAGATGGAAATGCTGGTGCCATGAAATGATGTGCTCATTGTTCTCACAGTTAGGTTGTGATCATAGCTGATGTTGTGAAAAACCCTTTTCTAAAAGTTGCTGGGCACACTACTCTATCCTCTACAAATTTTATGACAACTGCATCTCCTAACTGTGCTGAAATCTGCAATAATCTACAAGTAGTTTAAGAACTGACCACCAAGTGGGGTTTTCAACATCTGTAATGATTTTTCCTTCTTTAATAAATACAGACTTTCAAAAATAAACTTTTTTGCCACAACAAAGCTAATGTCTTCCAATTTGGCTATCTTTAATAATTTGGCTAATCTATTACATAATTTATGTTGGTTTAAAATCTGCAAAGGAAAAAGAATGGAGCATGAGTAAGAAAAATGGATTAAGACAGACACGATAAAATATAGCATACGAGAGGTCTGAAATATGCAAGATCGGCTTTGGCATGGTCAAAAACATCTGAATTGACACCAAGAGCATTAAAATTGGTCAACCTCAACTCTGTCAATTTCTAATCGATGGAATATTCGTAATTCAGTGACGACCATCTTGAAAAAAATTGCGGCCATCTTGGATTTTCATGTGGCTAACATTTTTTTTTCTCCTAATAAGTGACCCAAATGGAATGTATATGCAAATTTTGGTGGTTGTATCACCACTTGGTCGATTGTGACACTTATCTGCCCCACTACCATGTTGAGGGAGGCTTTTTGTAATGCAGTGTACTAAATTGACGAGTCAAGTGAGGCCGTCATTGGCCCCTTATTAATAGCCTTTTTGCATATTTCCGTTATTTGTAGAGTTAACCTCAGCTGGTACAGTTAATCGAAATGGAACATCATGTGAATATGAATGGTGTAACTGAACTGACGTGTCCAACCTCATGAGTGGCTTTGTAAACCATTTTTAGGGAAATGATGCCGATGATGATAAGGCAATGTCGGCAACCGGTTGTGATTAAGTGAAACCATTAAACACGTCACTTCTTGTTTGCGTCATCGTATATAGAGAGATTTATTTGATGATGGTAATCTGATATAGCAGCCATCAACATGTGCCTTTGCAAGACAGAAGATGTTGAAATTTGGGGGGGAAAAAAGGTTTAGAAAAAGGAAGGACAGTTGGAAAGGAAAGGAAAGGACATATATAAAAAAGGAATGGGAAATTGAGATAAATGCTTAATAAAAGGGAAAAGCAGTTCAGAAGAACATTTCTCTTAAATCTCTTAAATTAAAGTTCATGGATAAAAATGTATATTCATTCACAGTCTAAAAAGAGGTTGAAAGTTTACCATCTGCCTTGAATATAAAAAGGAACTGGCTGCTGTCCATGATTTGTAACTGCATCTTATACCCATTTAAACCTTCTGCCTGGCTTTGAAGAAGATGTCACATCTACACGTGGACATATAAATCGTTATGTAGACAAAATGGTTCTTTAAAAGTCAGGTCTTTCTGTATTTTCTTTATTTAAGTTATCCTGATAACAAATTGAAGTCTTCTGCAGCAAGGGGGAGGAATAATAATCTGTACCGATTGGGCACTGGTAAGTATTTTTTCGGGGCTATATTATACATATGACGCTCATTAGATTATTGGAGAGGAGGTAGCGGGAGTTAAATGAGAGAAACAAATATGGTCAAAGGGAATAAAAAGGAAATGGCATAGAGAATAAGCATAGAAGGAAGGGGATCAAGGTCTGGTGTTGGCTTAACGGTTAATGTGGCTGGCTTAAGATCCTAGGGTCTTGAGTTCAAGCCTCTGTCGGGATGTTAGAATTAACGCCAGGTGGGGTTGTCTCAGTCTGTCATCCTTCCGTGGTCAACAAAATGATTACCAGTGAACTGGTAACATGGGCATTGCATCAGTGGCAGAGCTGTGTTCCCAGCCAATGATGCTACAGTCAGCCTTGTGCTGCACATGAAGGAGGAGAAGGAAGGGGTTTGGAGAGGACTAGGAAGGAGAAGGCAAAGCATAAATTGGGACTAGGTAGTTAGGAGTAAGAAGTGGTGAGGAGGATGGAAGGGAATGAGGAATGCAAGGGGGTGGAGGGTTTAAAATATCACTATCTTATGTTCATCACATGTAGGTAGCCTATAATTATATCTATCACCTTAATGGGGCAAAACATCTTTAACTTGCTAATGTAAACTCATCAAATAATGAATCATGGTGTCTTAGGTTGTGAAAATGATGAACCTGGTGTCAATAATACGTGACTTTCAAAATTATGTAATCCACCCCAGATTGGCACACTGTTTTGTCAGATCAGATTTGTGACTTGCTGCATGTACCATGTAAACCTGTACTAACCTGTTTCATGGTTGGGTAGTCTGCGACGAAACCTTCTCCCCCACCAGATTTCCTGGTGTGAAGGGCGAATGGATATGGACACCCAGCAGGATTAAAAACAAAACCTGTTAAAGGGTGGAGGAGCTCCCTGTGAGCCCATGGCCATCCATAGGTGGTGCCCAACTGTGTCTGCGGACGCCCTCTTGCAGTGGGTGACCTTTTTCTTGGAGGTTGGTGGCAAGATTTGCACTCCGGCCACCGTAAAACACTTTACTCCACAAAACACAAAGAAAACTAAAAACCCACTCAGTGGGAGTACCTCATTTGCAGCTGCCCTTCACAAGACAGCTCACCGGATGATGGGATTGGGGAAAAGTCTTCGGGACCCCCATTATTTGATGATAGGAGGAAAAGCATGGAGTAATCTTCCTGGGTTGGGTTGTGGTGTTGTGTGTCAGGGCCGTGCTCAGGTGTCGTCCACCAGACGGCGGTCTTCTCAGGTTAACCTCAGGCGTTCTCTTTGGTTGGGTGCCAAGAATGTCCTCACTCCAAGAGAGGATGATCACCTGTCTCTGCTATCATCTAAGCTCCAGTGTTTGAACATCAGTATTGCAGCACTCTCAAAGGTTCGGAGACCGGATAGTGCTGAAATCATGGTGGGTGGTTACACCTACTATTTGTCTGGTCACTCTGATGGTTACCATGCCCAAGGAATTGCTGTAGCTGTGTCTAAAAGCTGACTCATGATAATTGAGGTAACACCAGTCAATGAGCATATTATGAGACTAAGGATTCAACACTCCATGGGTGTCATTTCCCTGGTCTCTATGGGAACTCCGACTGAGGCGAGTGATGTCATTGTGAAGCAGGCATTTAATTATATGCTGTGCTCGAGTATGAGGTTGAGGAGTGCCCCAGGCGAGATACTCTTCTAGTGTTGGGAGATTTCAATGCATTGAGTGGCACTGATAGGGTTGATTAGGAAACATGTGTTGGTCCTCATGGGTCTGAAACTATGAACCAGAATAGCTCAATTTCCTTGACTTTTCAAGAAGTCATGGACTTCAGGTGGCTGGTTCATGGTTTCAGCGCCCACATGCTCATTGCTGGACTTAGTGTTCCAACACTGGTGGTGTGGCAAAGGAGATTGACCATGTGCTTATTGATGGATGCTGGAGGATGCTCCAGAATTGAAGGGTCTACAGCAGTGCTCAGTTCCTCAATACCAACCACAGGCTTGTTGTAGCAACTCTGAAGTTGCAGCTTAAATCTAGGAGAATGGTACCATCCCAGCCTCGGCTGAATGTTTGCAAGCTCAAGAATGAGATGGTAGTTGAGGAGTTTGGGAACAGGCTGAGTGGAGATTTGGGGGGTCTGGGTATTTTTGGGGATCCTGAGGAGTTGTGGAGTGCCTTCAAGACTACCATCCTTAATGTTGCTGGTGGTTGTCTCAGAACCCACTGTCAGGTGAGGAAGAACTTTGTCTCCCAAGGAACACTGGATACAATTGTCCAAAGTCACAGGACCAGGCTGAATTACAGAGCTGAGCTGTTCTGGGAGCTGAGGCATAAAATTGTACATTCGCTGAGGGTGGACAAGGAAGCCTATGTGCGAGGAATGTGTGAAGGGGTAAAGCATCACCTGTGGTCAAGTGATTCTCGTCCTGCTTGCAGAGGAATTCATGCATTGTGTACTTCAAAGCCTGTCCCTCGGTGAACTGCAGTTAGTGCAGAGGGTGTTGGGCTCTTGAGAGAGGAGTCTGAAGTGAAGGCCAAATGGACCGGTTACTTTAGCGGCTGTATCAGTCTGACCCGCCAGCTGTTGAGTTGTATGTCTGGGGTGTTACTATCCCTATTGCTCACCCTCCAATCAACTGTGAACCGCCTTCTTTTGTGGAAACACAGGCTGCGGTAAACCAGATGAAAGGGGGTAAACTCCTGGGATTTGTGGCATCCATGCTGAACTTCTCAAGGCTGGTGGAAATGCTGTACTCACGTCATTGCATGTAGTCTGTGCTCTGTTTGGAGCAGACGTCATCCCAACTGACTGGAGGAGAGGCCTTGTTGACACTCTCTGGAAAGGGAAGGGTGATCATCAGGACTGCAACAACTACCGAGGGGTGATGTTGCTCTCAGTGCCGGGCAAGGTTTTGCTCAGATAATTCTTGATTGGGTTCGCCACCATCTGCTTGAGCACCAGCACCCAGAGCAGTCAGACTTTACACCAAAGAGGTCATTGATTGATCATATACTTGCTCTTTGGGTCCTAACTGAACGCAGGCAAGAGTTTCAACAGGTGCTCTTGAGAGCCTTTGTTGATCTCCACAAAGCATTCCATTCAGTGAATCAGGATGCTCTCTGGAGGATTCTCGGTCTTCGTGGGGTGCCACCAAAAGTGTTTCATCTGATTTCTGAACGATTATCTGGTACAGAGAGTGATGTGAGGTGTGGTGGTTCCATTTCTAACATTTCTAGTTGTTCCTGGAGTTTGTCAGGGGTGTGGACTGGCCCCCACACTTTTCAGCACTTGTATGGACTGGATTCTGGGGAAGATATCGAAGAGATCAAGCTGTGGTGCACGGTGTGGAAATGTCAAGATCTCTGACGTTGATTTTGCAGATTATGCAGTCATCTTTGCAGAGACGTTGGATGCTATTATGGGGGCCCTCTAGGAATGAGAAGTCTGAGCCATTGGGATTTCTAGATCAAAACAAAGATGCAAGCTTTCATTGACATCTTGGATGCTGTTATCTTCTCTGTGCCTGTTTGGGCGACGTCTGGGTTGGGCCTGGGGAGTCCTGGATTCACTGGATCATGGGGTGGTGGTGCTGTCAGTACCTATGGGATGAAAGTCTGAGTCTTTAAGTTATTGGTGCTTCCAGTCTTGTTCTACGGATGTGAGACTTGGACTCTGACCAAGGATCTGAGATGGATATTTAACTCCTTCAGTACTCGGTCTCTTCGGAGAATCTTTGGCTATTGCTGGTCAGACTTTGTGTCCAACGAGCATTTGTTGAGAGAGACTCAGATGAGATTTGTTACCTGTATTTTCTGGTGCTGATCCTGCTCAGTGTGGGAGCCTCGTGGGTGGAGGAAGCCAACAAGCTGCCCACGTGCCTGCCTTGTGGTTGCAGCAGATTGATTAGCATCTTCAGGAGATGGGGATGGGCCAAGCATCTGCCTGGGGCATGGCCAGACAGAGGCCCCTTGAGTACCGGTGGAAAGTAGACGCAGAAACGTGTTGCTCCAGCGCATGCTCTCATACCTGACCTGACTAGATTGCTCGGTATGCTCGCACAGAAACTGCTGGTAATGATGTCCATCGGGGTAGCCTGGATGTGTATCATATCTGCTGGATAAGGATTGTAGCATGGAACGGCTAACAGCTTGGTAGTGGGAGTGGGAGTTGTGTGGGCTGTGACTGCCATGATTAAGTATTTATTTCTTGTTTGATTCCACGGCCAGGAGAGAAATTATACTGGATTTTTGCATCCATTGGTGAAAGGAGAAGCATCCGTTCGTGTGTGTGGTGCAAACCCGACTCCTCTCATCCTCGGATAATTCTCGTATTTGCTATATTTCCCCAAGTGTGATTTGCATTCAGGAACAGAACAATTGTGGTTAACCATCCAAAAATTTCCACTCTTTCGTCGAAATGCCCAAAATTATGTTTAAAAGACTATTTGAATTTTAGATTTCGTGCTAGCAACGGCAGGTTAAAAGTGTGCCCAGTGAGCAGAACCGAATCACTGTAAACACACACACACACACACACACACACACACACACACACACACACACACACACACACACACACACACACACACACACACACACACACACACACACACACACACACACACACACACATACACACCGCATGTGCAAAAGGCCTAAACATTTTTGTCATAATGAGTGTCATAATAAGTGTCGGTTGCCAGTTTCAGCTTCTCGGGCAAGCAAGTGATTCATACCAGGCTCTTTCAAAGGTTCCATCCACCGGCCTGAATATTCTGCGTACACCTATTGTAACTGTTAATTTTTACATTGTTGTGTTGATTTCTATCCTGAAATGTCCCTTTTGTTTTCATTTACTCTTCACATTCTTATGTTAAAAATTTCTTTATTTCTTTCCCCTCTCCTCAAAGCTTAATTATTTGTTCCTTATTTCATCCCACACGTGCTGGTAATTAGTATTTTGTGTGCTTATCTATGTAATCATGAAGAAATTTGTTAATTTTCTTTTTCTCACCATCTTCTTTTCCGATTCCCATCTCCGCTCTTGTTCTCTTCACTCCTTTTGACTTTCCCACTCCTGCTACTTTTGTGTCCCTTCCTATTTTCTTCATGTCCTTTGCCAATACTAAAACCCAATTCTTATGTATCATTAAAAAACAATTATTTACTTAAGGGCATTTACTTGTGCACTTTTCCACACAGGGTACAATCCATGTGAAAGTATTGCATAGCTGAAAGTTGGGCTGAAAAATTGTGCACCATGTTATATGAAAAGCAAGCTTGCATGTATCCAGTTGAAATCACTTCCACATCTACTCCTGCCCTCTCTGTTATCACTCCTTACAACCCTCCCTCACCATCGCTGCAGCACTCCCACCCCTCCCTTAAGTTTGCCATCCCTTCCCCCACTCAGCTCTTCCATCCCTCATCTCAGCTCTCCAGCCTTCACACAGAGCTCACCAGTACCTCACCAAAGCTCTCCAGCCCCTCATCAGTCCTCCCCAGCTCCTTCCTCCCAATCTCATGCTCCTTCCACTCTTCCCCTCACCCCTCCCCCTCCCCACACCATCTGTCACCATCATCGTCCTATCTTCCTAAAGCTCCAATTCACACAGTCTCTGTTCCTCCTCTCTCCCTCAATCTATGGGTCTCTAACATCAGAGTGCTATCAATAAACTTCTCTGATCTCTCTATCTACGTCATATCCTCTGCATCTCCTGATATTATCTGTCTAACAAGAACCTTTCTCACACAAGATGTTCCGAAATCATCTGTCTCCCTACCTGGCTACTCTCTCCTGCACTGCAGACCCAGATGTTGTCCCGGTGGTGGTGTAGCTGTGTAGGTTCATAACAACACCATCACTGGGGAACCTTATCTGATCACTCATTCATTTCGTTTACCCTTCCTTTACTTCAACCTTTCCATCCATTGAATTATGTGACACACAGTAACATTAACTTTCTAGATATTCGATAGTTCAGGAAGAAATGGTTACCATTCTCACAACTCACTGATCATACTGAACAGATGATCTCAATTTTTATATCAAATGCTTTCAAATGTTGGATCAATCGTCTCCACTTATCATTAGATTCCCTAAATCATGCAAGCGCTCTCCGTAGTTTGATGCTGATTTGTACTCTTAAAATAACTTGTCGCAAATTGGAAAGAAAGTTCAACAAAACTCAAACAGTGGCTAATAATAATTATCTGACTTGTAAAAACACCAACGGTCCATTGTATGAAATCTCTTGCTGCAGAAAAAGTCCCATTTATCTTTCCGTTATTGAAAACAACTTTTCCAAGATCAAGGTTTAATTCTGTTTTATTGATAAACTTCTAAATAAGTTACAAACTTCTTTTCCACTAACTTCTTCTCTTTCACTAGCTGAGCAATTTGCTGCTGTCTTTCAGGACAGGATTTCAAATATGACATTCTCGATCCCTCAGTTCTATCGCACTATAATTCACCGCCTGTCCGTCTGTCTGTTCCCATGTACCACAAAAACGGCTGAACCGATCACAACCATTTTTTGGGTGTGTAATCCTGGGACCCCTTGGAGTAAAATAGGCATAAATATAATAACATGACACCCTTGACGGCTCCCGTAGGGAGCGGGTGCTTCTAGTATTTATAATCTAAGGAGACTTCTAGTTCCACCTTGTCAATAAACTGAAAGTCCATCCTCAAACTATAGTTTCAATGTTGCAGTGAAGGCCTTTTTTTTTGAAATGGCTGCCCTTCTACTCAGTTTCTCTTTTCCTACTCACATCTCTCCAAATGGCAGTCATTCTTTATGAGATTTAGTCATATCGAACCGTCCCTCAAGCACGTCTTGTTCGTCATCCACTACTCTTGGCTGTTCTGATCCTGTCCTTTTGAAAGTGCTTGTTTCTTTTATGGTCAGTCTTCACAGAGCCGCCAAGGCGCTGACGTGTATGGCATTTTGGAAAGGCAGATTGGTCTGGTCTGAAATCTGCTATCTCCCTCACATGCTGCTCCATTATCTCATCAAATGCTGAAATCCACAGTTTCTGGAATTCCTTCCTGAACAGATTGTTTTCTCTCCCTCACCAGTTCGTTCCTGTATGCTTCCAAGTGTCCTTTTTTTATTTTTCAACATCCTGACCCTCATGCACTGAGCCATGTATCAAGCCAATGGTGAAAAAAGCAGCTTGCATTCTCCACTTGGAAGGCAAGCTCGACAGATGTGAACCGAAAGTAGGTCCGCATACCCACCACCATCAGTGTGTATCAGTCCTTCGACGATCTACAGCACAGCATCAAACTTACCTGCAGTTTAACCTCTTGGGTCTCTTACCATCCTCCAAAGCATGGTCGCAGCTGGTGAAGTCAGTATCGAGTACACATTGCTGTTGCTGAGTCATGTCTGATACTGATCTGGAAAAGGTTGAATATCTTAACACTGACTTTTCTGCAAAGGTCCTCAATCCCTCTCCCCCTCCCCCGCCCCCCACACCTACCCTGTCAATCATTGCAGATTGTTCTCTGCAGTACATGGACTTCTCTTCCACTAAGGATGACAGGTTCCTTGTCAATGTTGAAACCTTTGCAACTAGACCCGGTGGATATTGTAGTTCCTTGGCTGTTTCATTTCCACAACAGTTGTTGAGTTGATCACCTCCAAACAATTAGTCATTTGACAACATTTCAATTGATAATTACCTTTCATACCTCAGTTATTCTTGCTTTCAAGGGTAGCGACAAGCCTGTTCCTTAAGATCTGATTTGTGAGAAAGAGCAGATTGTAAGGTAGCACTTGGACCATGGTATTTTACAATGTCTATGCAGTAGTGAAAAAAAATTGGACATATAACGATGATGGCAAAGAGATGGACTCATGCAAGGAGGAATGCAGGAGAATGCAGGAGAATGCCCAAGTGTAATGAATGCAATTACTGCAAATATTTCTGGTGCAATGAAATGGTTTAGTATCCATTCCGTAAATGGTCAAATCTGTTCCTCAACCAAAGATGTCCTTTAAAGTAGCGCTGTCTGAAGAATTATATAAAACGTGTGCTTTCATTGTCAAACCTTTATCTCTTTTTACCTTGTCCAATGACAGGATTCACATTTCGATGCAGTACTGTGTACAGTTCCTCATATAGGCTGATGCAGTGCCCCCTTGTCTATCTGGGCAGGCATGTATAAGCTGGCCAAGGTACAGGCACCTAACGACCTGCTCTTTTGTGAAAGGTACGGTGCACGCAGATTTTTTAACATCCACAACTGAATGCTGGGTGACGAAACAACCTGATTAACATTGTAATACTTGTTGCAATTTGAGTTTCTGCAAGGAAATAAAAACTGATAAATATATTAAGCAACTGCCAAAAATGCCATTGATTACACAATTCGCTTTGCATATATTAACAACACACCCATATGATCCCAAAACGTGGACCCCTCGTGTTTTTTGTTAGATTGGATTGGTTTTCTTGAGTGTAAAAGGGCCCGATGGCACTTCGGTCCTTGCAGAAAGGCAGTCGGTAGATAACATTGAGTTAAGCGGGTGAGCGGTAACCCTGACACAGCATTCCAGACTCGGAATATAATGAAAGAGTCAAAGTTATTTGGATAACTTTGTAAAAGGAAACGAAACCAAAACCGAGGGTAGAGAATTTGGCGGAAGCATGCTTTTGCCGGAGACTTAATGCAAATATACGGCCGAGATTCTTAATTCCAATTTATCTAAATACCGGTCTAATGCTCCTTCCAACATACACACAACCTTTGGTGAGCTTGTTCATTTCCCTTCATGTGATTTGATACTGTGGTGTATGGTGGTGAGGGCTGCCAGGATGGCCTAGAGGTCTGCATACTCGCCTCTAAGCTGTCTGGCCCGGGTTTGAATCCCGACCTAGTTATAAATTGTCATGCCGGTTTTCATCAGTGTGTGTGCACGCCATTATTCGGCTGGATGTTAAACTAGGCGTCCTATCCACTGGCATTAGTTGGGGGACGATAAACACCTTACAGAATCTTTTGTGAAGAGTAGGTGAGCTATTGCCAGCACCTAGACCAAATTACCCGAACTACTGCAGGGAAGGAAATAGCAAACTACCCAGTATAACCAATGCCGAGAAACTGCTTAGGCAGCACAGGCGTCCTGTAACAGAGTATGGTACATCAGAATATGGTGGTGTTCCTTTCGGGAAAGGTGGGGTAAGATGATCAACCCCCATCCTACACCGTATAACCTTCCTGGTACTAGTTACACATTCAGTATATCATGAACGTCCATCATGGAGGGCTTTCTGGCTGATGATGTAACGGGCAATTTCAAATGAAATGTGCTCGGTATACTGACCAAAATGACCAAGCATCTTGCCCCATCTTACGATGTATATCCTGGTGAAGTGTGCATCATCATGACGTGAAGATAACAGTTGTTTAAAACACGAGACATGATGTAATTAGTGAGACCACGTTTTTCCTGGAATAAAGCAACCAAAAATCAATCTTGTATATTACTGCCATAGGTATACCACACCGTGTTTGCAACATACATCGAGGTCATTTATCAGTTCTTATGGCTGCCTTTGTCCGAAGCAAAGGGCCATAATACTTTTTCTCAATGTACATCATGGCCTCTGGCTTAATAACGTAAATTTCTGGCATTCTAGTTGACACAGCCTCCTCTATCCTAATTAACCCGGTTCATAGTCGATGTACGACAGATGTATCCTACGATAAATTTGCAATTGGTCACTGGCTTTGACACCAACACAAATTTTTATTTGGGAACTAAGGAATCAAAAAGCTACATATATCGAACAAACAGTTTCAAATGAAGCACCTCGCCACCATTAGAGCATTAAAATTGCATTAGATGTGGCAATAAATGGGAATTCTTGCTCCCAGCCTGTCGGGTCATTGGCAGAAGATGCCATTCGCTTTTTTGCCCTCTCCATCCTTTTCCGTTTTGAAGCCTGTGCTTGCTAGTTGCTTAAATTGTCTGTATATATTTATTTATCAGCTAACATTCCATAGAGATATAATCATTAGGCATTAATAATCGTTCATGGTCACCGTTATTGTTCCACAGAGCATCTTTTGCCTGACTTTCGGTGAGAGTGGCAGATGTGATGCACGCAGCTTTTTCACTAATTGGTTTGCGGCGCCGCAAGTGCTTGCCATGTGTGGCTGCGATTCGTGTTTTTTTTCCTCCCCTCCTCCTTCTCCTTCTCCTCATCTCCTCCTCCACACCAAAAGAACAACACCAGAGGACATCACGGCGCTGTCTGCTCTCTCCGTAGTCCGGCGCCAGCGACCAGTAGATAGCGGCTTAATGCCAACCGCGCCTTCGGGAATCGGAGTTAGATGGGGAAGGGGGTGGAATTTGAAGGGGTTTCTTTTATTACCCCACTGGCTTCGCACACTCTCGACACCCGGCTCGCCTTATCGGTACAAAGCCCTCGGTCCTTGTGGCCAAGGGTGTCCACTTGGAAAGTGTCATCACGAATCGATGGAAGAGTGAGGATGCATCCTCCTATAATCTTCATAGAATTCTTTCAACAGTGATGATTTCTGGCTGGTCTGACCGATTTGTGACCATGTCTCATGAGAGTCCTTCATGGATGGAATGGAATGGTCTTGGTAGCAACAGGAACAATATGCTTAAAATATTTTGGGTACCTAGAAACAATGTGGATACAGGGGTACATGAACAGAGGCAAAAATGGAAGGTCCACAGGAATTTAACCTGTGGGTATTGTGTACATGTTATGCTGTCTCAGTATCTTGAGGTGTTCTTATCAAGAGTATTTCATGTTTTCTGTGTTAATGAAAGCCACACCTAACTGCCCCCCTGCTAAAATAATATAACAAAACCCCCTAATCCTTTTAGAATGTGTCATTGTTAATATCCTGTCTGTGATGTATCTTCTCACCCCCGTGTCTCTCCACTTTCCTATTGAGATGATACCGGGTTGGATCGGGTTTGTGATGTGGGTTGGGTTGGTATCGTGAACTGTGTTTATTCTCATGGATTGGCTGATTGGGTTTGTGTGTGACAGGCATGATGATGGGCCTACTGGCCTCTTGTATCGAAATTTCCTTTCATTGTGGGGGATCCACACAGCAGTTTGGATCACGATAGTGCGTGCTTCGTCATTGTTACCCTCGCCAGAGGATAGGGAATTGCATTTGGGTCCATTTGTTTGTGATATTTCCATCGTATGTCGGTCTGTCTCGTTTGTTTGTTTGTTTGTTTGTAATGTTTGTCTGTGAGTGCGATAACTCGTAAACGCTTTCAGCTATTTTCGTCAAACTTTACCAGAGGATTCTGAAGGACAAAGGGGAGGCTGTCAATTTTTTTTTTTTTGACGATATAGGTCAAAAGATCAACACATGCCAAAGGTCAATAACTTTGTCGAATTTCTAAAATCCTCGATTTTCATCCGATTGTCGAGAAATTTGAACATGATTTGTATATCAGGTCATTAAATCCAACCACCAATTATTTTTGAGGTCAATATAGGCCAAAGGTCAACAACTTAGGTGATATTTTTTAATATCCTCAATTTTCATCCAATTGACTTGAAATTTGAAGAGGATTTGCATATTTGGTCATTGAACTCAACAACCAATTATTTTTTTAATGTCAAATTTGTTTTATAGACTTTCACAAGTATACTATGCATGACGTCTTTTTACTTGTGAAAATCGAAGATTTTTCAAGGATTTTGGTTGGTCTTGTGCGTTATTCTGTCTGTCTGTTTGTCATGGCGAAAATTGAAAAATGTCATCATATGTCGGTCTGCCTAGTTTGTTTGTTTGTCTGTGAGTGCGATAACTTGCGAACGCTTTCAGCTATCTTCGTCAAACTTTACCAGAGGATTCTGAAGGACAAAAGGGAGGTTGTCAATATTTTTTGACTACATATGTCAAAGGTCAAGGTGACAGTGATGTCATTTCTATAAAACGTATACGACCAAAAGTGTTTGCACTACGTGACGTCAAACTTTACACAAATGAGTGGGAAAACATTACCTACAAATTCCAAGCAGATTTGATCATCCGATCGTTATTAAAATGCAAGGTTTCTGTCGGGGCTGGGGGACGGATGATGCATTTCCAAAATGACGGCAATCCTTTGATGTATAATGTCGTTTCCATGGCAATGAAGTCGCCCATGTTAAAGTATAGGGGAGTTTTTTTTAGGGATGAAAAGACAATAACTCGAAAAGGCTTCAAGAGACAGGTATCAAATTTCAACCATGTTCAAAGGTCAAGGTGACAGTGGATATTATTTGCATGATTGTCATGATACCTCTCAGGATACCGTCAGACGCCTTCTTGTTTGCTTGTCCGTCTGTCTATCTGTCTGTCTGTCTGTCTGTCTGCACATAATGTGCTAACTTGGCTACAGACGCCACCTGGTGGTAATCAGTGTTACACGTTATCTTTTTCAACTGAGTACCTCTAGACAGTGCCTACAATTAGAATATGAGTATGTCTTTAATTTATGTACAATTGGCATGCAAGTACTTGTATAAAGTATGTACTATTACAATGAGAGCACATCTGAAAGTACATACTTTTAAAATGTGGATCGAGGATGTCTATAAAGTACATACGTGTATGGAGCCCAAAGCCATCAAACTCATTGGAATATCTGACAATGAAGCTGAATCACTAGGTCTATTACTCCTGCATCACAGGTGGTTTGGTGACCTCCACCCTTTCCGTGCTCTGCCCCCTCCCCATCACCTGCAGATTTCTCCAGGGTGCATGTGGTTTTCCAACACGTAATCCACTTCTGGTGAAACTCCCAATATCCAGGCTCACTGCTCACCTCGACTCATTTTTTCCTCTTTTCCCTCACCAGTGGAACCAAAATCCTCAATATTTTCAATCTCATTCTTCTCTACAGGGCTTCAAAATGGCTGTTCACCTCAATGGGTGGTTCACCTCCATGGCTGTTTACCTCCCAACCCATACTTTTACCCTCATTAACCCTCCCCAAGCCCACCCATTCCTTTCCACATTATTGTGTTTCCCACCTCTCCCTCCAGCTACCTTTTCTGTTATTACTTTCATTGTTGTTTCATCCCCTTTCGACGCTTCCTGCTCTTCCAGGCCCCTTCTTGCTGTGATTTTGTATCCAGCTTATTATCTCCACCAACGAATGTGGACAGAGGTTGTTTTCACCTATGTTTTTTATTTTATTTTATTTTTTAAAGTGATTCTTCACCATTGAGAGATGGGCCAAAACAATATATATTGTTGCGAATTCACGCCCGCCGGCGTGCGATCGACCGCGTGTAGCCAAAAGCGGCCGCCTCGTCCACCGGAACGGACAATTCAGTCGTGACCCTCCGGGAACTACCGCCCGGAGCCAGTCACGGGTGGGGGTTTAACCTCACCACAACTCAGTCCGCATTCTACCCGCGCGAAATAGGGTCCGATCGCCAAATGGTCGATTTACCTAAGTACTCGCGCGAGTAGTGCACCGAGGAGTTGTACCACGCCACAGGCCGACTCCGGACACGAACCGCTCAGCGGTTCGTTCCGTATTACAGGGATAACCGAGCGGAGTTTTCGTCGGCCTTGACGGTTCCGATTAATTACCGGGATGTTGAAACCCACTACGAATCCCTTACGTGATGCAAGATGGAGATTCAATAAAAGGAAGGAGACGAAGCAAAGTGGGAAACAGTTCAACAAGCAATGCACATTTATTACGGAAACACGGAAGGCACATATATTCCAGTCAAGACAAGATGCAACAAAAGCAAATGCAATACGACCGAATAAAAGGGCAATTATTTACAACACTTGTACAGTTCTACTTGTCGGGACTCGGCGCCACATCACTCATACAAAAAGCAAAGGAAAGAAAGCCACCCTCACAGGCAAGGAGGCAGACAGGTCCGTGGACCAAATGTGCGTGGATCCTGGAGGAGCGGCCAGGTCCACGAGACTGAGAAGGGCTTACCCGCGTCCTCGTGACGCAATGGCGGGCAAACCGCAATGTCCGCGCAGCTGCGCCCCGACTCAGTGCCCCTGGCGTGGTCGGCGAGCCCTCTTCAGCATGCTCCGCGCAAGCAGTTTTGTTGGCACCATGTTTAGGGTGGGGGAGGAACGGGCCCCCCCGGCACTATCTCAGCGCAGATGGGGGGGGAATTGCTGATGCTCAGGGAGAGGGTAATAGCTGGCTGGCTTGGACCCCGCGACGAGACGAGCGACCTCCACACCTCAACCTCGTTGCCGACCGCCGCCTTCACTTGACTCGAACTTGAACTCTTCACTTGCCCCGACCACCCGCCTGCAACTCAACCGCGCGAACTCTGCGAGTCGCCTTATGCTCGCGTCTTTTCGGCCGCAGTAGGAGCCTATATGCAAATTTCAGGATCAAAACGCGATTGGAGGCGGGGCCACGCCACCCTCTTCAGCCATTGGTGCGGCAAAAAGGGGGCGTGAACCTCTTTTCATCCGAATTCCTCTCGTAAAGAATCCACGTTCATCGCGCTTGGAGGCGGGGCCATACCGCCCGACGCTCGCCCATTGGACTGAGAAAAAGGGGGCGTGAAGCCTTCCTGATCCGAATTTCTCCCTCGGAAAGGCCGCCATTCGCGCTCGCGGCTCGATGCATTCGGCACCAATCGCCGAACAGGCCCTGGACAGCACGACGTTTGGTGTTGACTGGTGGTGTGGTCAATGGTTGGAGAAGGAGATAGGTGAAGGTGGTGGGGGGTTTTCTGTGGTGGTTTGGTGGTTGGCGGGCGTCGTTTGGGAATGGCGGTGAAGCGATGTTTGCGGGATGGAGTTGTGAAGGTAAAGGTAGTGGCTGTTTGCATTGTTGGTGGCTTAATGGTCGAAAATAACAACAGAGAAAGAAAAATGGCTAACTCAAAGTGTCGCAGCCCGGATGAATCACACATATTCCCTCTATACAACGGGTTTGGGCTAACTACACATGAACTTACCGATATATCTCACCTGAGGACTCTTTATGGTGTAATGCGAATTTCCACAACCGTAACAATATCATCATATTTCAAAAAGTTGTGGACGAGTTATGCCAAAACAAAAACAAAACAAGGACGAAATGATTCAAGAAAAAGCCGATTAGATATTTGTTCAGGTCCAGATTCAGATCCGACCTATCGGTGGATAAACCAGAGTTGGTGTCAAAGCCACCCAATGCTCGCCTGTTTATACATTTATCATTTTTAAAAGACGAGTCTAATAATTAATATTTTTTATAAAGCATTGCAGTGACGTATAATTATAAAGCAATATATGCATTTGTATATTGTAATCAGTAACGAGAGCGCAAGTGAGCACAATATACGCTCCAACAAGAAGGTATATACAGAATTGTGCTACGACATGGAAAACAGCATCCTGATTGCCATGGCAACTACTTTAGATGACGAACGTATGTCGCAACACACCGTCTCCACAGTCTGTACCTATGTACCAAATATGAAACGTGAAAGTTGAAAACTTTGGGAGTTAGAGTGTGGACAGGAACTGATGGAAAACAGCATCCTGGTTGCCATGGCAACCACTTTAGATGACGAACGGATGTCATGACACACCGTCTGTACCGATGTACCAAATATGAAACGTGAAAGTTGAAAACTTTGGGAGTTTGAGTGCAGACATGAACGGATGGAAAAAAGCATCCTGGTTGCCATGGCAACCACTTTAGATGACGAGCGCATGTCATGACACACCGTCTCCACAGTCTGTACCTATGTACCAAATATGAAACGTGAAAGTTGAAAACTTTGGGAGTTTGAGTGCGGACATGAACGGATGGAAAACAGCATCCTGGTTGCCATGGCAACCACTTTAGATGACGAACGGATGTCATGACACACCGTCTGTACCTATGTACCAAATATGAAACGTGAAAGTTGAAAACTTTGGGAGTTAGAGTGCGGACAGGAACGGATGGAAAACAGCATCCTGGTTGCCATGATAACCACTTTAGATGACGAACGTATGTCGCGACACACCGTCTCCACAGTCTGTACCTATGTACCAAATATGAAACGTGAAAGTTGAAAACTTTGGGAGTTAGAGTACGGACAGGAACGGACGGACAGACGGACAGACAGACGGACGGACGACCGTTATCCCATAATATGCCCCGATATATATATATATATATATATATATATATATATATATATATATATATATATATATATATATATAATCTTCTTTCGGCTCCTTCCGTTAGGGGTCACCACAGTGGATCATCCGTATGATCCGCATAGTGATTTGGCACAGGTTTTACACCGGATGCCCTTCCTGACGCAACCCTGGTCGCCTCTCACGACACAGGGATATGGTACACCTATTTTAACCCGGGTATACACCGGCCCAGTATACTGGTACTCATTTCGCCGACCTCGGAAGGATGACAGGCTGAGTCAACCCCCTGGTGTATTCATTCAGTGGCCCAACGGGGCTTGAACTCAGGACCTTTTGGATCCCAAGCCGCTGCCCTAACCACTGCGCCAACACCAGGTATATATATATATATATATATATATATATATATATATATATATATATATATATATATATATATATATATATATATATATATATATATATATATATATATATATATATATATATATATATATATATATATATATATATATATATATATATATATATATATATATATATATATATATATATATATATATATATATATATATATATATATATATATATATATATATATAGGACCCAAAAGGTCCTGAGTTCAAGCTCCGTTGGGACACTGAATTAATATATGTATGTATATGTATAAATATATGCATATGTATATATATATATATATATATATATATATATATATATATATATATATATATATATATATATATATATATATATATATATATATATATATATATATATATATATATATATATATATATATATATTGTTGCGGATTTCGCGCCCGCCGGCGTGCGGACGGCCACGTAACTCGAATCGCGGCACGTCGCCCACCGGACGGACAATCCAGTCGTGACCCTCTCGGACTAACGCCGGGAACCAGTCACGGGTGGACCTTTCGGTCTCACCGCGATCGAGCCAATCAGCCCCCGCGTGGGATAGGGTTGCTCGCCAAATTCGAACTACCTAAGTACCCACGCGGAGGGTAGACCGGGCGATCGCACCTCGCCGCAGGTCGACTTCGGACACGGGCCACTTCAGCGACCCGTTCCGTACTATCAGAATAACCGAGCGGTGATATCGTCGACCTCGACGGTTCGATTAATTATCGGGCGTATTCAGCCCACTACCAACCCTTTACGTGAAGCAAGATGGGGATTCAATGGAGGAAAAGACGAAGCGAAGCGGGAGAACAGTTCAACAATAAAGCACATTTATTCGCGGCACACGGGAAGCACACAAATACAATTCCACCAAATGCACACAAAAAAAAGAAAACACAATTCCATTTACACAAAAAGCAAATATAAAAGCGAAAACAATGCAGAGCTAATACCGACTACCGAGCACACGGCAACACTTATACAATTCTACTTCACAGACGGCGCCGACAACACATACCCAAAACCAAGGAAAGAATATCCCCAAGAATGAGGCGGGCCTGAGGCCGAGACCGGGTCGCGCCTACCCGTCTGGTGATGAGACGCGGAGCGGCGATGGCCCCGCAACCCGCGGGCCTCGTGGACGGTGTCTGGTAGGGGGTGGGAACGGGGCCCCCTTGGTCGCACTATCTCAGCGCGGGGGGAAACAGGAGGGGGTTGCTGATGCTCGGGGTATAGAGGATCTTTATTATCCCTGGTGTGCGTCTCCACCTCGGCCAGGTCGCGCTGCCGGCCTCCCTCGGGCGTGCAGCTCCTGGCACCGACGCGAGCACCCCCTCGTCCGACTCTCTTCAGCTTCTCCAGCCACTGCAGGCTTCGGGCTCCAGACTTCCACACTCTTCTCTCTCTTCTCCGACTCCTTCTCGTTCCTTTCACTGACGAACACCGTCCTTGTATCCCCCCCCCGTAGCTTCGCCTTTGACCCCCTCCCTTTGACCTTTCACCTCGCTCCCCATTGGCCCGAGAAAAAGTGGGCGTGAAGGCTTTTTGATCCACAAATTTGCATATATCGATCGTTCTGGAGGCGGGGCCAAATCGCCCCTCGCTCACCGATTGGACGGCAAAAAGTGGGCGTGTGTCGTTTTTGATCCGTTTTTGAAGCACAAAATCCGTGATTTTGTACACGCTGTTCGACGCGCGCTCTGCACGAATCCAACACCGGTACCCACAGCGGGGCAAGAACGGTGGCGATGCTACGGTTGCGAGGTGTGACGTGAAGGTCGTGGCGGTTGTGGTGAAGCGGTGGTTGTGGTCGGTGGTTGATGTTGTGGTTGTGATGGTAATCATGGCGGTTGGTCCAAAATAAAGATAGTAAAAGAAAAACGGCTATCCTGAAGAGTCGCAGCACGTATAAATGACATGTATTCCCACTAGACAACGGGTTTGGGCCTAACTACACATATACTTGCCGAGATACCTCACCTAAGGGACCTGAATGGTGGTTTGCGAATCTGGTAACCACAACACTACCCCCTTCCCTTTTTACAGACTCGTCCCGAGTTGTCAAATTTTAGTGTGCCATCATATGTAGTTTTCCCCTAGTACATTTTACCTACGGATCCCTGAGTGCGACATTCATGGTATTCGTGTCCCCAAAATAAATAACCTGAGGGCTGCGTAACTATCTAAACAAACTCACTCATACGGACGACTTAAATAAAATTGCCGGCGCTAGGACATACATGCCGGGGGCGCACTCATATTTACAGTACATCTTAACCTTAACTTACAAATTTTACACTAAACCATGGCCCAGGATCATTGAACTCTGCAAAGAAAAGCAGTTAGCAGGGAGCCAGGCTGCCCACATGCAGTCTCTGGCTCAAACAATGCAGGTGACAGGGAACGTGGCTGGCTGCTCACACGCAGTCCAAGGCCTTCCCTTTTGAACTGAACTCAGTGAACCACAACGGTGCTTGGGCTGCACAACGCAGTCTCCGTGCCAGCTCAAGTGGCACACGCAATGAGCACAACGAATGGATGCATGAACGGTTTGAACTGAATGCAGTGAACCACAACGGTGCATGGGCTGCACAAACGCAGTCTCCGTGCCAGCTCAAGTGGCACACGCAATGAGCACAACGAATGAATGGATGAATGGATGGACGCAAAACACGGTGCACGGGCTGCCACTGCAGGCCCGTGTTGTAGCTGCCAACAGGGCAGTTCTCGCAGCTTGCAAACTGTTGCCTTGATCCTGGCGCACATGGAAATGAACAGGGGGGGGGGGGGCAAAGCAAAAATTGAACGGGGCTGGTGAACGTGGGCAGTGGGCATGGCATGGCAAAGGCAGCAGGCAAACACAGCCCGCAGAAGAAGGCCGCTGCAGGCAAACACAGCCCGCAGAAGAAGACCGTTGCAGGCAAACACAGCCGGCAGATGAACTGGCCGGCACAGGCCTTGAAGTACAGCAGCTGCAGACGAAGTGGCCGGCACAGGCCTTGAAGCAAAACACGGCCAGCCGATGAAGTTGGCCAGCCTTTGCCGTTCAATGGAGGTTGGTGGAGGGAGTGCGGTGGTGCTGGCCACTTCGAAGGCGGGCTCGGACCTACCTACCTGTCTCCCTCCCAACCTATAGCCTTTGCCTGTCACTGTACATACCCACTCCCTTAATTTGTCAAACCCCAATTTAGCCCCAACTTATTTTTTTGTTGTTTTTATTTTTACTTCCCCACTATAAATCGTCCCCTACCCCCCTTTATCGTCCTTGTTCGGCTAACCTATCCTGTCACCTAGCCTACTCCCAACCCCTACGTTCCCTTCCCGGAGGGGAATAAGGGAGAGCTAACGTCCTGTGTCGAGGCCCAACGAAGCCTCAGAATGGCCTCCCCAGAGTTCGGCGATCTTAACACCAAGTGGGTCCAGCGGCCCACAACGACAGCGAGGGGATGGATGGTGCGGAGGGGTACATCTCCTAATCTACCCTAACCATTTAACTGTTAAACTACCCCGGGGCTTTCAACAAGCGCCTCTCGCTTAAACTATTGGTTCTAACAACCCAGATTCCCGTCGCCTGTGTTGGTGTCCTCACAATTTCGGGCCTTGCCCCCCAATTTTCTCTCCGTGCCCTCACACGGTCTCCTGGCTGGGACACGTGGCTCCCTTTGGCAGGCACGACCCTCTGCCGAATCTCCCGCTATGGCACCCCCGGGCACTACACTGCCTCCGAGCCTACCAGCTCCCTAACACCGGGGAGTGCCCCCATGGCACCTCCCCTGAAACGCACACGTGGCAGGCCGGCCTCCCGGGCCCCTTTCCGAGGGTCACCCGTGCCCACAACACTGCCCACGCGGCTAATGGCGCCCGGGCCCCCGCACCAAGCAGGCGCACCCGTGCCCACTACTCTATCCCGGCCCCCCATGGGCCCATGGCCTACCGCGGCCGACTAGCCTGGTGCCCGGGGTACCCACTCAGCGATACTCACCTTTCGCAGCCACGCTCCCAAGCCCGTCAACAGGGCTCCTGCACCCCTCCAAATGGGTCTCGAGCCTACTTTCCCACCAACAGCAAAACGACCTCCATTTTCAATTTGACTAACCCAGCTAACTCACTTTACTCTGACCCCGGGGTCCCTTGGGCGGGAGTCACTCCTCCCCCCAATCACTCATCGCACCATGCATTCCCCATTCGCTCCATCCACACAGACCCGCTGGCCTCACTCACTCACCATGTACTCACCTCACAACTCTTCAACACACTCACCGCTGAACTCTGCCATCCTTCTATCTGCACCCCCTAACTAACTCGTGCTCCCACGTCGTCCCTTACACTAGTAGCACGTTCCTTTTAACCTCCGTAGCTAAGCTAGGTCCCCTCTACACATTCACAAGTCTGTCCTTGTCTCCTAACTCAAAAATTACTTTTATTTCCCCACCTAAAGCTCATCTAAATCCCTCTAACTCATCCATTCCACGGACTCCATGAGGACTTACCCCTGCCCCATGGAGTCGGTCTAACTAAGTTGACCCTTCCCCCTAACTAGTTTCCATCCTGTGCCCAGGGTAAGGGGGTCTTTCACCCCTTGCCCAGGAATCCTGTACACCCGAAAGTGAGGCTTGTTTTTTTTTTTTTTCATGCGCAGCACCTGCGCGGCAACTCAGAGCTCGCGCACTTTGCACCTGCCCGTGACGTCATGCAGCTGCACGTGTTCCTCGTCCCTCCTTGGACGGGACCATCCGGCAGAGATACCCCTCCTGCCGGATTCCAACCCCACGTGCAGCCATGACGTCACCGTGCGCATAAAAAAAAACAAGACCCACGTCTCGAGGGGTTCCCCACGCGAACACATGTGCTTTGCCCGTTGGAGCTTAACACACACGATCGCGTGGAGAACCCGTCCGGTCCAAATCCATTTACCTGCCTAAACTTTGTCCGTCCGCGGGATCGGCAAATCCACCGCGTGCGTTTCCGGACCGGGACTTCACTCTCGCAAGCGAGCACGTGGCGGTCTCGTGCGTTGCACAGCACGAACCGCGTGCTCACTGCTGGGTGAACCCGGCACGGTCCCCAAAATAGCTACAGCCGCTACTCGGCTTTCGTTTCTCCCATGTCGCCATCGTCGTCGCCATTCAATCCACGCACACCTGCGTGTTACGACGCACACAGTCCACACCATCACATTCACACGGGGAGACGCGGCTGCGTGCTCCCGCATGCCAACCGACATCTCCCTCACATACCGCTCTCTCACACACACGGTCTCCCTGGCACACAGCGACCTTGCACACGGCCGTTCACTCACGCGTGCCTCACTACTCACATAAACCATACTACTCACACACGCGGGGGCACTCACCCGCGGTGCCTCAGCCACACACCGTGCCTCACCCACACACGCGGGGGAACTAACCCGCGGTGCCTCATTCACACTGGCCGTTTCACTCACACACACGGCCTCTTCCACACACGGTGCCTCACCCACACACGCGGGGGCACTAACCCGCGGTGCCTCACTCACACTCCGTGCCTCATCCACACACGCGGGGGCACTCACCCGCGGTGCGTCACTCACACACACGGCGACACTCACACACGGTGCCTCATCCACACATGGCGTGCTGGGAAGCACGCACTCCGGCACACTCGCCACCACACCACTCACACGTGTGGTCGCTTCCACACACGGGGACGCACTCACACCTTGCACCACACACACAGGGACAACCACCCTGGGGATTTGTGTCCCCACAAGGGTCTCCGGGGCCTCTACACCACCCAAGCTCTCCGTGCACCCGTCCACAGCACCCGTCCCCTCGACCTCGCAAAGCACGACCGAACCCACCTGGTCGTGACTCGCCTCAAGGGGGCATACTCCCTCCCCTCGTTCCTGGAGGAGGCCATCCAGGTGCTCGCACCGGGTCCCTGCACGCTCCGCGAGCTCACCCCCGTTGTCCTCCACTACCTCCGTGTGTGTGTGTGCGTCACTTACCCCGTCTTCCTCGTGTAGTCTTTCCTCTATCTCCCGTGTCTCTCCCAACTCTTCACCCTTTACCTCCCTTGTCTCAACTATTATTTCCTTTGTCACGGCCTTCATGCCCGCCTGCAGGCATCGGCCCATGTTCTGCGTCTCACCCCGGAACTTTTTCATTTCTTCCTTCATGTTTGCTTCCATTCCGTTTATTTGCTGTGTATTCGCATCCATCGTCGTTTTCACTTCATTCATTTGCTTGTTCATTTCATTTGTATTTGTATCCATCTTTTGTGTATTCGCATCCATCGTCGTTTTCACTTCATTCATTTGTTTGTTCATTGCCGCCAGCATGGCGCATAGCTGGGCCATGTTGGATGCACTCAGCTGAGCCGTTTCGGCAAGGGTTGGGGAAGGGTCTTGGTGGAGAGGGGGGGGGAGGTGTCATACACCGCGGCCGCTGCCGCACCCACCTCGGGCCCTGGGTTCAGTTGGGCGAGTCCGTGTTCCTGCACAATCAACATTTCCTGCACGGGGATTCCATCCTGGACCATGGATTCTACATTACTATTACACATACCTAATCCACCCGGCACCCGCTCGCCTTGAGACGCCATCTTGCTTCTCGTGAAGGGTTAATTTGAATCGCTCGTAATTTGGAGGGAATCGGGGGTCGCTTCTCTCACCCCTGGACCGATTCCCGTGAATTTAGCCGGAGACAGGAGAGCCCGTTTTCCTGTTCTCCGATACCAGTGCCGCGAGGAGGGCGATGAATTTGTATCGCACGACCTGACACCAGTGTTGCGGATTTCGCGCCCGCCGGCGTGCGGACGGCCACGTAACTCGAATCGCGGCACGTCGCCCACCGGACGGACAATCCAGTCGTGACCCTCTCGGACTAACGCCGGGAACCAGTCACGGGTGGACCTTTCGGTCTCACCGCGATCGAGCCAATCAGCCCCCGCGTGGGATAGGGTTGCTCGCCAAATTCGAACTACCTAAGTACCCACGCGGAGGGTAGACCGGGCGATCGCACCTCGCCGCAGGTCGACTTCGGACACGGGCCACTTCAGCGACCCGTTCCGTACTATCAGAATAACCGAGCGGTGATATCGTCGACCTCGACGGTTCGATTAATTATCGGGCGTATTCAGCCCACTACCAACCCTTTACGTGAAGCAAGATGGGGATTCAATGGAGGAAAAGACGAAGCGAAGCGGGAGAACAGTTCAACAATAAAGCACATTTATTCGCGGCACACGGGAAGCACACAAATACAATTCCACCAAATGCACACAAAAAAAAGAAAACACAATTCCATTTACACAAAAAGCAAATATAAAAGCGAAAACAATGCAGAGCTAATACCGACTACCGAGCACACGGCAACACTTATACAATTCTACTTCACAGACGGCGCCGACAACACATACCCAAAACCAAGGAAAGAATATCCCCAAGAATGAGGCGGGCCTGAGGCCGAGACCGGGTCGCGCCTACCCGTCTGGTGATGAGACGCGGAGCGGCGATGGCCCCGCAACCCGCGGGCCTCGTGGACGGTGTCTGGTAGGGGGTGGGAACGGGGCCCCCTTGGTCGCACTATCTCAGCGCGGGGGGAAACAGGAGGGGGTTGCTGATGCTCGGGGTATAGAGGATCTTTATTATCCCTGGTGTGCGTCTCCACCTCGGCCAGGTCGCGCTGCCGGCCTCCCTCGGGCGTGCAGCTCCTGGCACCGACGCGAGCACCCCCTCGTCCGACTCTCTTCAGCTTCTCCAGCCACTGCAGGCTTCGGGCTCCAGACTTCCACACTCTTCTCTCTCTTCTCCGACTCCTTCTCGTTCTCGTTCCTTTCACTGACGAACACCGTCCTTTTATCCCCCCCCCCCCCCGTAGCTTCGCCTTTGACCCCCTCCCTTTGACCTTTCACCTCGCTCCCCATTGGCCCGAGAAAAAGTGGGCGTGAAGGCTTTTTGATCCACAAATTTGCATATATCGATCGTTCTGGAGGCGGGGCCAAATCGCCCCTCGCTCACCGATTGGACGGCAAAAAGTGGGCGTGTGTCGTTTTTGATCCGTTTTTGAAGCACAAAATCCGTGATTTTGTACACGCTGTTCGACGCGCGCTCTGCACGAATCCAACACCGGTACCCACAGCGGGGCAAGAACGGTGGCGATGCTACGGTTGCGAGGTGTGACGTGAAGGTCGTGGCGGTTGTGGTGAAGCGGTGGTTGTGGTCGGTGGTTGATGTTGTGGTTGTGATGGTAATCATGGCGGTTGGTCCAAAATAAAGATAGTAAAAGAAAAACGGCTATCCTGAAGAGTCGCAGCACGTATAAATGACATGTATTCCCACTAGACAACGGGTTTGGGCCTAACTACACATATACTTGCCGAGATACCTCACCTAAGGGACCTGAATGGTGGTTTGCGAATCTGGTAACCACAACAATATTATATATACACCAAGTCGAAAACACCAGGGGGTTGACTCAGCCTGCCATCCTTCCGAGGTCGGCGAAATGAGTACCAGTTGTACTGGTCCCGGTGTATGCCCCAGTTAGATTAGGTGTCCCATATCCCTGTGTGTCGTAAGAGGCGACCAGGGTTGCGTCAGGAAGGGCATCCGGCGTAAAAACCTATGCCAAATCATTATGCGGATAACAAAACGAATTTCCATACTGGATCGGTCGAGGCCCGGGTTACCAACGACCGCCACCGGTACCGGTGGTCAGCAGGGTACCAGTGGAAATTGTGCTACTGCTGGGCGAAGGAGGAGAAGGAGACGGGGAAGGCGAGTCCGGAGGCAGTGGGAGAGGGGGAAGGGTAGAAGTGTGGAGGTGAGAGTTGGAACTCTGAATGTTGGGACGATGACTGGCAAAGGGCGAGAGTTGGCTGATATGATGGAGAGAAGAAAGGTGGACATACTGTGTGTACAAGAGACCAAGTGGATGGGGAGTAAGGCGAGGAGCATTGGAGGTGGTTTCAAACTGTTCGACCATGGTGGAGATGGGAGGAGAAATGGTGTCGGGGTAATCCTGAAGGAAGATTATGTCAAGAGGGTATTGGAGGTGAGGAGAGTGTCTGACCGAGTGATGAGTGTGAAGTTGGAAATTGAAGGGGTGATGATGAATGTCATCAGTGCATATGCCCCACATATGGGGAGTGAGATGGAGTATAAAGAAGATTTCTGGAGTGGGTTAGATGAAGTGGTGGAGAGTGTATCCAAGGATGAAAGAGTGGTGATTGGAGCAGATTTCAATGGACATGTTGGGGAAGGGAATAAAGAGGATGAGGGGGTGATGGGGAGGTACGGTCTCAACAAGAGAAATGTGGAAGGGCAAATGGTGGTAGAGTTTGCAAAAAGAATGGAAATGGCAGTGGTAAATACGTATTTCAAGAAGAAGGAGGAACACAGGGTGACATACAAGAGTGGAGGAAAGTGCACACAGGTGGATTACATCTTAAGTAGGATATGCAACCTGAAAGAGATTAGTGACTGTAAGGTTGTGGCAGGGGAGAGTGTAGCTCGACAGCATCGATTGGTAGTCTGTAGGATGACTTTAGAGGTGAGGTTGAGGAAGAGAGTGAGGGCTGAACCAAGGACCAGATGGTGGAAGCTGAAGGAGGAAGACTGTTGTGTCAACTTTAGGGAGGAGGTGAGACAGGCGTTGGATGGTGGTAAAGATGGGTGGGATGATTGGGCAACGACAGCAGAAGTTGTGAGGGAGATAGCGAGGAAGGTACTTGGTGTGACATCTGGACAGAGGAAGGAAGATAAGGAGACTTGGTGGTGGAATGAGGAAGTACAGGAAAGTATAAGGAAGAAGGGGTTGGCGAAAAAGAAGTGGGATAGTCAGAGAGATGAAGAAAGTAGGCAGGAGTACAAGGAGTGGCGTCGAAAGGCAAAAAGAGAGGTGGAAAAGGCCAAGGAAAAGGCATATGACGAGCTGTATGAGAAGTTGGATACAAAAGAAGGGGAAATGGATTTATACCGATTGGCAAGACAGAGGGACCGAGCTGGGAAGGATGTGCTGCAGGTTAGGGTGATAAAGGACGCAAATGGGAATGTGCTGACGAGCGAGGAGAGTGTGTTGAGAAGGTGGATGGAGTACTTTGAGGAGCTGATGAATGAAGAAAATGAGAGAGAGAGAGAGAGAGAGAGAGAGAGAGAGAGAGAGAGGGAGAGAGAGAGAGACAGAGACAGAGAGAGAGAGAGAGAGAGAGAGAGAGAGAGAGAGAGAGAGAGAGAAAAAAAAAAAATATCTGGAAGTGGGGTGGATCAGTAAGGATGAAGTGAGGACTGCTATGAAGAAGATGAAAAGTGGAAAGGCGGTTGGCCCAGATGGTATACCAGTGGAGGCATGGAAGTGCTTTGGAGAGATGGCAGTGGGGTTTGTAATGTACTGAATGGGAGATGCTTTGCAGGCAGACACGAGCGGAGGAACAGTCGATCCGGGCTGTGTTGCACAAGCGCGAGCGTGGGCGTACTCTGCCCGCGGCTCTCCTTTATTATGTATGCACACGCACAAGCCGCGTTCGACTACTGCATTCCTACGACGCCTCAGGCGGCGCGCACACCTTATATCCCTTGCAGATACGATGACCACTCCGACCACTCCCACACCACCATGCCCTTCCCCGTAGGCCCGCAGACTCCACCACACTCCTCCCCCCTAAAACTATGATTATTAAATGATCACCATTATAAGAAGCATAACCAACACGAAGGACTTCGGTATAATAATCACGAAAATAAAATGAAAACACCGAAGTATAACAGCACACCACATCATATAATGCGTGAAAGCAGGTAATGGAGCTGCCCCGACCAGATTTCGAAGACACAGCACCTCCCAAACTCTGGCTGTGTTACCGATATGAAGCAGCAAGGCGAAAAAAAACACAGCAGCCCTACCCAGCGGAAACGCCCCTAGGCGGCTCATGCTGACATGGCCCTCGCTGAGGTCGTGGCGATCTTTCGAGCCAACCTCCCCCGGCACCATCAAACGCCTCCGGCCCACTCCCCCCAGGCAGACCCGACGTAGATAAACATTCCGAGGCCGGAAGCCCGCTGTCTGGAAGCCGTGGCGCCAGCGGCAGCCTTGACCGACCTTGGCCGGGGGCGCTGAACAGCGCCGCTGGCTGTACGCACTTAATGCTCCAAAACAACTCTCGCACCACAATCAGTCGAGACGCCAACGCCCGTCTAAACGGCCTTGAGCGAACACCGAGAGCTGCGTTCGCAACCAGAAGTGGGGGTAACGCCGACCAGTGCACCAGTCGTGGTTCCGAGTCGATCTCCGAGACCCACACGGCAGCTAGACGGTCGCAATTCCATTTAAACCACACTTCAATCATAGGCTCGTTATAAATCACTACGAACATCACCTGAAGCATTGCAAACTCATTTTTTTCGTACAGCACGGTCTTTTGATAAACTCCCAGCACATGACAAAGCAACTACCTGCGGCCCGGGACAATGGAAGGCCAACCCAACCTTTTTATTTGCCACCACTGCTCCCACCTCACATTGATCATAATACCAACCCCATTGACTGATCTCCGCCAAATCCACTTTCACACGAGAACTGCTGGCATTTATTTCAACAACGTTAAACTGCATCACGAGAGCAAGGAAAAACACATATGCCATGAACAACAACCCACAACCCACATCACGAGTCCGTTTCTTGGTTGACGACTCGATGTTGTGACTCGCGACTCCCTTTAACGCCACGGGCTCACCGCCACCTGTTGAAGCTGCCTGAACAACACCGACGCGCATTGCCTCACGAACACTGCCGAAGCGCAGGAATTCATCGCGAGCGAAGCGCGGGAACTCATCGCGAGAGCTGATACGGCTCTCGCCGCTCCCGAACCGCACATCACTGCCGCCGGCAGCAACGAACAGTCGCTCCCGCTGCATCGACGCGGCCCCCGCCGCCAGAGCCTCGCCCTCGGTACTCGACGAAGGCCTCGAAGAGAGCACTGGCACATCTGGAGGTACGAACCGGAGATCCAGTCCGAGGTGCGCCAGCCAGTCCCGACCCAAAAGGGGGGCCCCTCCCCTCGTACAACGAACACCGAGAGCCAGGCGCGTCGATCCCAGTAGCGCACTGAGACGTCGGCCCTCGCAAGCGGTGCAATCGCTTCACCGGTGTACGTGTATAACGACAAGGCCGTCTTGACCAGGCGAATACCGCGAAGACCACGAGCCACCTGCTCACCCATGACCGACACTGCAGCCCCGGTATCCACGCAAAACACAGTCGGTTGGCCATTCACTTCGACCTCAACCGTGAAAGGCGTCGTCATCTCCGAACCAACGGAAAACAGACTCAACCGTGGTTGCATCTCCTGCTCCGGCTCGCCGGCATCGTCATGCCCCGGTTGCAGGCCGATCTCCAGGTCACTGGGGTCCTCCCGCACCTCGTCATCCAAGACCCTAACGGAGGCCCCCGCCATCCGACACACACGCTTCAAATGTCCCACCTTGTGACAATGCAAACACACGGTGTTCTTATACGGGCACATCTGTCGCAGGTGCGGTCCCCCACACCCCCAGCACCCCCGGAAAGCCCCTTCGCTCCCGGTGCGGCCGTGCTGCGGTGCGCGCCCTCGTCCCGCACCGCTAGGCGTGCGTGCAACCTGCGGCACTTGAGCCATCGCGCGGACTCCGGGCTGCGCGACCTGCGGCACTTGTGCGGTCACCGCGTGGACCTCGGGATTAGCCGCCATGCCCCAGCTGGAGCTACTCATTACGTCCTGGCCAGCAATGGCGCGGACATCCGTGAGTGTCTGCTCGACAGACGAAGCAGTCGCGACCGCCGAGTCGAATGTGATGTCGGTCAACCGCAGGATGGCTGCTACCATCTTTGCGTCTCGCAGACCAGAAATAAAACGATCTCTGAGCCGTGCCGGACGCTCCTCTGTCGTGAATTTGCACGGCACAGCCGAATGCTTCACCCGTGCTACGAAGTCCGCAACGCGCTCCTCGCCACCCTTAGCGAGATGATCGAACTGGAACCGCGCGAGATGTAACGACTTCTCTGGCACCAAGTGGGTCTTCATTTTCGCCACGATGTCCTGAAAGGATAGCACGTCATCACTGGGCCTATTTGGAGCCACCAAATCACTCAGCAGCCGGTAGTGCTCCGTTGATAGCGAGGCGAGCAAGATCGCCTTGCGTTTCTCTTCATCCTCTACATCATCCGCCCGAAAGTAGCAACCTAACTGTTCAGAAAACAACTTGAACTCATCTCCCCCGAACACGGGCACGCGTCTGTGCGCCGTGCCCCGACCTTCTGCCATGCTCGTGCTGGCGAGACCCTTGGCTCCGTAGCTTGGAACCGCCCTTCACACGCCGATCCGAAGATCCTCGTCAGCCAACTGTAATGTACTGAATAGGAGATGCTTAGCAGGCAGACACGAGTGGAGGAACAGTCGAGCTGGGCTGTGTTGCACAAGCACGAGCGCGGGCGTACTCTGCCCGCGGCTCTCCTTTATTACGTATGCACACGCACAAGCCGCGTTCGACTACTGCATTCCTACGACGCCTCAGGCGGCGCGCACACCTTATATCCCTTGCAGATACAATGACCATTCCGACCACTCCCACACCACCATGCCCTTCCCCGTAGGCCCGCAGACTCCACCACAGGGTTGTTAACCAGATTGTTTAATTAAGTCTTGGAAAGTGAGAGGATGCCGGAGGAGTGGAGATTAAGTGTACTGGTTCCGTTTTTCAAGAATAAGGGTGATGTGCAGAGCTGTGGAAATTACAGAGGGATAAAGTTGTTAAGCCACACCATGAAGTTGTGGGAAAGAGTAGTGGAAGCTAGGTTGAGAGGAGAGGTGACGATCTGTGAGCAGCAATATGGGTTTATGCCAGGAAAGAGCACCACTGATGCGATGTTTGCTTTGAGAATGTTGATGGAGAAGTATAGGGAAGGCCAGAAGGAGTTACATTGTGTGCTTGTGGACTTAGAGAAAGCTTATGATAGGGTGCCAAGAGAGGAGTTGTGGTATTGTATGAGGAAGTCGGGAGTGGTGGAGAAGTATGTGAGGATCATGCAGGATATGTATGAGGACAGTGTGACAGCGGTGAGGTGTGCGGTAGGAATGACGGACCGGTTTAAGGTTAAAGTGGGATTGCACCAAGGATTGACTCTGAGCCCTTTCCTGTTTGCAATGGTGATGGACAGGTTGACGGACGAGATCAGACTGGAGTCTCCATGGACTATGATGTTCGCGGATGAAATCATGATCTGTAGAGAGAGTAGGGAGCAGGCTGAAGCGAGCCTTGAGAGGTGGAGGTACGCAGTGGAGAGAAGGGGAATGATAGTCAGTAGGAGTAAGACGGAGTACATGTGCGTAAATGAGAGGGAGGGTGGTGGTATGGTGCGGTTGCAAGGAGTTGAGGTGGGGAAGGTGGATTGGTTTAAATACTTGGGATCAACTGTCCAAAGTAACGGAGAGTGTGGGAGAGAAGTGAAAAAGAGAGTGCAGGCAGGATGGAGTGGGTGGAGAAGAGTTGCAGGAGTGATTTGTGACAGAAGGGTAGCTGCAAGAGTGAAGGGGAAAGTATATAAGACGGTAGTGAGACCAGCTATGTTGTATGGTTTGGAGGCGGTGGCGCTAACAATAAGACAGGAAGCGGAGCTGGAGGTGGCAGAGTTAAAGATGCTGCGATTCTCGTTGGGAGTGACGAAGATGGATAGGATAAGAAATGAGTATATTAGAGGGACAGCGTAGGTAGGACGGTTTGGAGACAAAGTGAGAGAGGCGAGATTGAGATGGTTTGGACATGTGCACAGGAGGGAAACGAAGTATATCGGGAGAAGGATGTTGAAGATGGAGCCGCCAGGCAGGAGGAGAAGAGGAAGGCCAAAGAAGAGGTTCATGGATGCGGTGAGGGCGGACATGCGGGTGGTTGGAATGTCAATGGAAGATGTGGAGGATAGAGCGAAATGGAAACGGTTGATCCGCTGTGGCGACCCCTAACGGGAGCAAGCCGAAAGAGGAAGAAGATATATATATATATATATATATATATATATATATATATATATATATATATATATATATATATATATATATATATATATATATATATATATATATATATATATATATATCGGGCGTATAAAAAAAATAGTGTGGTCGATAAAAACATTAGAAAGGAAACTCGAGGGGGAGCACTCGGGAGAGTGCAAAACCTCCGCCGCCAATACTGCTGGGTCACTCAAGTGAACCTTGTATCTTATTCATTAAATATGATATCAACAGTGCTGACAGAGTTATAGTTTTTTTTTCCATTTTTTTTTGGGGGGGGGGGGGGTTGGAAATCACTTAAAACATGTAGAAATGCAAAAAAAAAGAAATCGAAATTTTGAAAAAAAAGTTGCAAAAATTTTTTTTTCTCTCTAACAATTTTTTTTTTTTAGGGGGGGGGGGGTTGGAAATCACTTCAAACATGTAGAAATTCGAAAAAAATTTTCTCTAACAATTTCTTTTTTGGGGGGCGGACCAAGTCCAAAATCTAATGGCATGATCCTTGGACCATACCTAACCCCCCCCACCAAGTTTTGTCAAAATCCTCATCACTTAAAACATGTAGAAATGCAAAAAAAAGAAATCGAAATTTTGTTGAAAAAAAAGTTGCAAAAATTTTTTTTTCTCTAACAATTTTTTTTTGGGGGGGGGGGTTAGAAATCACTTAACACATGGAGAAATGCAAAAAAACATTTTTTTTCTCTAACTTTCTTTTTTGGGGGGGGGGGACCAAGTCCAAAATCTAATGGCATGATCCTTGGACCATACCTAACCCCCCCCCCACCAAGTTTCGTCGAAATCCATCGAGGAGTTTTTCCGTGCATCAAAATATTTAACATTTTCACGCTCACGCTGACGCTCATGCTGGGGGTATCGCTATAGCTCTCTGTTCTTCGAACAGGCGAGCTAAAAATGTAAACTGCTCAGCCTGGCGGAGGTATGCTCTCTACCGAGTGCCGTTCTCGTTTACCCCTCACCCACATGCTCTCATTATTCTCCTCATTCATTCCTCCTGATATCCATCCCTCTGTTGTGTTCCTCTATTCTACTGCTGATGATTCCTCGTTTTCTACTGTGGACTATCTGTTCTGTTCCATGACCCTCAATTATGCAAAATAAATTTAAAAAACACCACATCCAGGAATCGAGCTCCCAATGAAAATCTGGTCTTCCTTAAATGGATTCCAGAGGCTCCATATAAGATGTGGTCAATTTTTAAACCAATGGAAGATCAAAGATCGTCCAAAGTTAAATCTATGGCATAATCAGACCATACCACACATCGTTTTCAAATGGCCAACAACATCCTTATTCTTCTTCTTCTTGGGATAATCTTCAAATATCTCTTCCAGCCTATCACGAAAATGATCAATATATAATTGATCAATAAATAACTTGGTGGGAATTTTTAAGAGTATTCATGTGAAAGGACTCTTGACACCGTCGAACGGTTATCTAAATGGATATCAGATTCAAGTTACCTCCGTAACCAAAGTTGGACGGAGGTCATGTGTACACCTATATCTGTCTGTTTTTTCTGGGATCAGGATATCTCAAAAAGTTATGGACGGATTCGGACGTAACTTGGTGGGCAGGTTAGGTGTGTGACGAGGATTAATTGATCAGATGTTCATGAAGATCCGGATAATATACTTTTTAAAGTGATTCTTCACTATTGAGAGATAGAGCGAAAAACAATATATAGCACAATATCTCAAAAAAGTTGTGGACAGATTCAGACAAAACTTTGTGGATGAGTTGGGTAGGTCGGTGATAAGAACAAGCCGATTCAATTTTGGTTCAGGTCCGAATCCATATCTGGCCTATCAGCGGGATCCAAAACGACAAAACGAAACAACGAGTTTGGTGGACGGGTTTGGATGAAGTTTGTTGGATTTGGTGAACACCAAAAGTTGTGGACAAGTTGTGCCAAAACTTGGTGGATGAGTTGATTTGGTGACGAGAAGAAGCCGATTTGATTTTGGTTCAGGTCTGGATCCAGATCCAGTCGACTGTATCAGTGGGATACAAAACATAAACTGTTCAGCCTGGCAGGCGTATGACAAGGACGAAATGATTCGATTTTGCTGAAGATCTGGATCTGGATACTCGATTTTTTAAAAGTGATTCTTCTCCATTGTGAGATTTGGCCAAAAACGATATGTAGCACGATATTTCAAAAAGTTACGAACGGATTCGGACTAAACTCGGTCGACAGGTTGGGTGTGTGACAAGGACCAATTGATTAGATTTTGATGAAGTTCCAAATCCTGATCCGGAAACGAGAATTTTTTTTTAATTTTCCAAGTGATTCGTAAGCATTGAGAGCTCAGGCCAAAAACGACACATAGCATGATATCCCAAAAACGTTGTGGACGGATTATGACAAAACAAGGTGGATGAGTTGGTTGGTGACGAGAACAAGGCGATTCGATTTTGGAGGTCCAGATCCAGATCCAGCCTATGAGTGGGATAAAAAAGGTAAACAGTTCAGCTTGGCGGAGGTACGTGCTCTCCCGAGTGTCGTTCTTTTTTGTTGCTGTGTCCACCGATGCCATATACTGTCCTTTAAAGAAGAATAACTATTAATTGTTAAATATGTAATCGTTTGTAATTAGATCGGTTCGCATTGAAAATGAGATATCTATGATTTGCAGGGAAAAGTTATCGTAAGTACAATCTCAACATTTTGCTTCTTCGCTCCAATTTATAATTCAATTCAATGAATCAAATGCAAATTCAAGATGCTTCCCCACACTCCCAAACCCGTGATTGTGACGTCATCAATTTGCACATTTTGTCCACGTTTTTATCATCCCGAAATATTAGTCATTTGACGGGTGATAGGGAAGTCGGTGGCCTCACATCAGCACGTTTTACTAGTTATTGACCGACATATTTTATTTATATTTATTTATTTATTTTAAAGAAGCCATTCAACACCAATTTAACGTTTTAACTGAACAATTAAATTTTCTTTTTACTCTTGTTTGATAGACCGCGACCTTATTGAGGTCAGTTGTTCAGCTGGGCTGGCAGAATAGCCTTGAAGTAGAACCTCGTCTCTAAGCTGTCTGGCCTTGGTTGGAATCTCGATGCAGCTATAAACTGTCACCCTGGTGTTTCAGAGGTGCAGGGACGGATTAAGGATGCTTTGGGCCCTGAGCGGTAACCCAACCATGGTCTCTCCTACTCCCCTTCCCATCCCATAGGAACATACATCACTGATCTAGGTCCCAGTGCAGTATGTTAAGTATGCATAAGGTCAAAGTCAGGTCAGGTGTGCAGATATCAGGATATGTTATTGTCGATGCTATGACTAAACTCATTTAATATTTTATGATGTTATAAAAAACGAAACTCTGCACAAACAATGACCAAGAACGCGTTAATTAAAAAAATCGTTACTTTTTGAAACAAAATCGACATTGTTAACAATTCCATCTTGTTTATCAGCGTTGGGTTCCTGACACCTCATCCTTGATACGTTGTCGTTCCAAGAAGGACCGATCACCACTGCGACTCGCGACCATCATCATCGACAGATATATCCGAAGATCTGCTTCTGTAACAGGGGGCACTGCATCATCGGCACAGCCGCACTCCCAGAAATCATGCAACCAGCAGCCACAGGCTGCACACCAAACAACAAAACCGATCAATGATGACAAGGATCAGCTCAGCCTTGGCTTTATCCTTGGGTGACAGCACAATTGTTGATGCGATAACAATAATTCTTAATTACAATGATGACAACGATAATTATCCGCCCCTGCATGGGCCTCTTGGACCCTGGGCGACCGCCCCATCCGTCCCTCCTTAATCCCTCATTGCTCAGGCCGAGGGTGATTCATCAATGTGTGTGCCGTCCCTCGGATGGACGTTAAGCTGGCCGTCCCTTCTGCTGGCATTAGTCGGTGGACGTTGAAGACCCCACGGTGTCTTTTAAGACGAGTAGGCAAGCCATCGCCGGCACCCTGAACAAATTCCCGATTCCTCCTCTAACCTGCACAAAGCATTGCCCCCGTGCCTTGTGCTGCATACGAAAAAAGAAGTTGTTGAGCTAGTTGTTTCGTTAAAACGTTAGTTAACCCTTGTAAACGAGCGAAGGGTTATAGCGAACGCAGTGAGCTTCATACTTAACGCGTGCACATGAGAGAATAGGAAACAACAACAACAACAACACAATACCCCTGGCTATTTGGAATCCGTGTCGTCAGCTATGACTTTTTGCTTCCGGTTGTTGTTAAACGCTGTGCGGTGTATAAACACGATTGGGTTTTATTTCTATCTTGTGAATATTACTTAACGCGTGCACATGAGAGAATAGGAAACAACAAAAACAACACAATACCCTGGCAATTGTGAATCCGTGTCATTGGCTATGACCATTTTGCTTCCGTTTTTTTTGCTTTTGGTTTTTTTTTGTTTCCGGTTTTTGCCATGGGGAATGATGCATGCTGGAGATCATGACCGGAAGTGTTTATTTATTTATTCAATTATTTTTTTTCCCAAAGTTAATTTTATATTTCCGAAAGTGATTTTTTTCATGACAGGAAGTGTTTATTTTGTATTTTAAATAAGAACAGAGTTCAATTTGTTCGACCACTTTATTAGCGTGGAACGACAATAATCAAACAAGTATTGAACAGGTTGAAACACCCACAACATCCCTGGCTCCGGGTCAGGCTGCGCATGCGCACTGGCACAGGGGACCGTCGATATGTGGAATTACCGTAAAGTACAATGTTCTCTATCTCCCTCCGAGTCTTTATTATGTTAATAGATAAAGGCTGAGAAAATATTAAGTTTAATGAATGAACAAAAGTTTATATCGCCCATCGTGTGACTATTCCATGGAGTAGTCCTTGTGCCAGGCAGGCACGCTGGTCGCTCTGGTGGATCGGCGTTGACCTATCGCTGGTGCTGGTGGTGTCACATCGGGCCCCAGTGGGGATGGGGCTCTCGGGGTTTCAGGGGCCGATGGTGGCGTCTGAAGGATCGCGCGCCTCGGTGTGCCTCGTCCTGGTGCTGCTGGCGTGTCTAAAACGGGTGTCGTCTTGCGCCGGGGTGTGCATACTGACGTCAGTGCCGGCGTGGGCCCCGTTGGCGTCGCAGATGTCACGGGTTCGCTGTCGAGGTCAGGCAGTTGCGGTGTTACAACGGGTGCAGGTACAGTGATTCGGGTTGCTAGATCATCATAGATAGACCGGGGTGGCAGCTGGTCATTGCGAACTGGGCTAAACTTGCGCAGGAATTTCCTGTTCCGAAGTGTGACTCTGCCCGAGCCGTCGATCTTGATCACGTATTGGTCGTGTTGGCGTACCTCCACGATACTGCCTGTCTTGTCCCATTTTTTTGGGTGGAATCCTGTCTGGTTCTGTACGCGGACTTGGTCCCCTACAGCAAGTGGCGGAAGGCGTTTGGTGTGTTCTGCCCAGGTGTCGGCTGTGCGGATATGACGTTTGCGGAGGGCCTCCTCCCTCGCTTTCAGGGTCTCATGCCAAGTGTCGTGCGGTCTGTACTTCCCGGGGATAATTGGGATGAAATCGCGTATCGGGCGGCCGAAGACACACATTGCCGGGGAGATCTTCGTGTCAGGATCAGGCGTGTTACGATATTGTAGTATCGCTCTCTGCACAGCGTCAGTGTCAAGTTCTCCCTGCGGGCTGGTGTTGTCCGTGATAAGTCGTTTCATTGTCTTAACTCCAATCTCCGCGCGACAGTTGCTGTGAGGGAAGGCCACCGATGACAAGCGGTGGTGTACGCCCCATCTGTGCAGGAATGACCTGGTCTCGGTGGAGGTGAACTCCGGTCCCCCATCTGACGCGAGCTCTTCTGGTGTCCCGTACGTCACGAAGGCGCGACGTAAGTGGTTTATGAGTCCGGCGGCGCCACCCGTCGACTTTGAGATGATCGGCCAGTTCGAGTATCTGTCCACTGTCACAAGGTAGTGTGCACCCCTGTGTACAAAGAAGTCCGAGCACACTGCCTGAAAGGGGTAAACGACCGGAATAGGTGGAGTTGGTGGCGCTCCAGGCTGTGATGGTGCCATCCGGTGGCAGTGTTCACAGTTTTTCCGAGTGGCGCTGATGTCGGCCGACATGCCTGGCCAGAATACAGAGGATTCTGCGCGGGCGGTCATCATTGATACGCCCTGGTGGGCAGCGTGTAGGGCGCTCAGCACATCGCCGCGGAGTGAGGGTGGTATGACTACTCGGTCCTTGTATAGGATCACTCCATCTGTCGATGTAATGTTCTCGCGGTACTGGTGATAGTCGCGAATTGTCTCTGGCATCTCGATTTTTGAGTCGGGGATGCCGTTCATTGTCATTCCCTCCAATATGTGCATATCGCCATCGCTGCTGGTGGCTTCCCTGACGCGATCCCATGTTACTGATCGCAATGATTCGAGGCCCGCGGCACACCATGCCAGGTTGTCCTCGACGTCGTCGTCATACTCCGGCTCAGTTTGGCGTAGGAGGGACAGGACGTCGGTGTGCGTGCTTGGTTGGAGGTGGGTCGCTATGGTGGCATTGTCATCTGGAAGGTTCATGAGTGGAGGTCGCGTGGTGCCAACTGGCCTGCGCGACATGGCATCTGCCGCCTTGTTCTTCATTCCCGGGATATGTATGATGCGGAAGCGATAACGCAGGGTCTTCTCCTTGAGGTTCCTGAGGCGGGGGTTGGGTATGTCATCAAGTGCTCTGTCCGAAAGGAGTTTCAGCAGTGGTTTGTGGTCTACCGCAACGATCAGGTTCTCGCAGCCCAGTACGAAGTAGCGCGCTTTGTCCAAGGCGTCCGCGACTGCGAGAGCCTCGCCCTCTATGGGCGCGTATCTGGATTCTGCCGCGTGTGTAAATCTGCTGCCGACCAGGGTTATTTTCCATCCATCAGTGCAGCAGAATGGTCTAACTGGCACGCATCGGCAGTGCTTTTGAAGCAACCAGAATCCGATTCCCTCCTTCGACCAGTCCGTGGCGATGCATGTTGGCTTAGTTTTGTCAAATATGCGGACACCGTGTTCGATTTCTTGTACGATCACGTCTTTCGACTCGCGGAATATGTCCTCTAACTCCATGGACCACTGGAAGCGTTCTCCACTTTTCAGGAGCTTCCGGAATGGCTGCATTCGTTCGGCCATACTAAAGGCGTATGCCACCTGGTTGACAAGCCCGAACCACGATCTGACGTCGGTGATGTTACGCGGTTGTGGGAAATCGTGGATTGCTTCCAGGTAGCGGCTGCACGGTCGCACGTCGGTCATGGTGATGGTGAAGCCCGCGAAGTTCACCGTGGGTGCGCTGAAGACAAACTTCTCCGGGTTGAGGATGATTCCATTCCGGCCGCATATATCCAGCCATTGGACCGCCTGGAAGTAGCTCCCCTCAATCGTGTCTGACCATAGGAGCGTGTCATCTACGCACTTGGTCTTGTTACCAATGTCCGCGACGATCTCATCGTATCGTCGTGAGTAACCGTCCCCCGATGCCATATACCCTTGTGGGGCAGATAGGTACCGGTAGCGCCCCCATGGAGTGATGAAGGTCGTCTTGTGGCGGTCGTCCTCGTGTAGGCGGACGCTATGGTAACCGTTCCATGCGTCGAATACTGTCTTGCGCTTCCCGTTAGGTACGCGTCTCGCCTGGTGGAACGGGGATTGGGTGTGGTGGGTCTCGCGGAACGCATGCTTGTTCAAGGCCTGAAAGTCGACGGTGCGTCGCGGCTTGCCATTCTTTTTCGCGCAAATTACCATGCGGTGACACCATGTCACCGGCGTGCCGACGGGTACTTCCTCCAACACGCCGAGCCGAACGTCCTGGTCGAGGCCTGCTTTTACCTCATCTTGCCAATGTATGGCCACGGAGATGGGAGTGTGATGGGCAACCGGTGTCGCGTTCTCACTGAGCATGAGACGTAGTGGCGGGCCGGTCATTCTCGGTAGTGGCTGGTGTGGGCACGTGTTGAATGTGCTCTGAGCATACATCCTGAGTAAATGTGACTGTAGTGCCTCTCTGTTGGCCTCGGTCGCTGGCATGGGGAGTGCGGTCGGCTTGGTCGGCGGCTCCGCGCGTCGCGGGCAGTCGCACAATTCCGAGGTCGTCAGATTCACCTCTCCGAGTGTCGGGAATCTGTCCGAGATCATTCCCAGGTCCATGCAGGCCGCGCGGGAGAGGAATATGCGGTCTGAAGAGTCCGTCACATACGCGATTTGGCGCGTCTCCAATCTCCGAGCGTCGTCACTGTTACCGGCGAATCTGACTACCACGGCTCCGAGGATACGAATTCCTCTGTTGTTTGCGGCCTTCATGGTCATGGATACAGGTATGAGGTCCTCGGTACTCAGGCCCATTTGTTGGACGACTTTAATGCCGATCAGGCAGCTCTGGCACCCCGTGTCTGCCATAGCGGGTAGGGTTACCGCGCGGGTGTGTTTCAGGAGGTTAAAACCCAGCGCTTTGTAATCCTCGCGCTTGTTGGTGAGAGTGAGGTTGACGTATGGCTGCGGGTCGGATATGCGTTTCATCCACTTATCGCACATATCATCGTACAGGTGGTGAGCGAGGGGAAGCGTGCGCATTTCGTCCTCTGTGCTGGCCATGGTGACCGTGCATAGCTCGACGAAGGCTGCCGTCTGCTCGTCGTACATCCCGTCGGTCTCCTTAGATGGGGGTCTTGCCGATCGGCCGCCCAGGCACGCCTTGTCGAGGTGATTCTGGCGGTCACACTTCCGGCACTTTTTACCGTATCCGGGGCACTCGGCGCGTCTGGCGCGCCATTGAGGCGTTTTGCCGTGGCCCACCTCGCCGCAGTAGATGCATACTCCTTCGGGCTTGGCCTTCCGTTTTTCCGGCCTGGCTCCTACTCTGGCGCGGACGTCCTGTCGCTTTCCCCGCCGATACGAACTACTGATCGCGTCCGTGCTCTGAGTGTCAAGCAGGCGCGATGCCGAGCGTTTTCCAGACTCTTTGGCCTCGATATACTCTATCATGTCCTTTAATGGCATGTCCTGGTTCTTCTCACCGAGTAGGTCAAGTTGTATTGCTTGGTCCGCGATGCCACGGGCAACCACGTTGCGCAATATCTCTTCGGTGAAGTCGTTGACCTGATCGCACCCCGCCTTGGTGCACTTCATTTCATACTTGCACGTGTCCGCCTGCCCCTTGATGCGGGCGTGGAACGACCGGACGGGCTCCTCGTGTCCCTGCCGCATGTTAGACAGGGCCACTCGAGCTACCATCGTGTTCTCCGTCCGGACGGCGAGCGCCTTCATGGCGGCGAGGACGTCTTCTTCATCGCTGCCCACGAGGCTCCGACCCGCCGCGCGAGTGAGGTCCTTTCTCAGCTCCTCCTCACAGCACTCCAGTAGCTGCGCGACTATGTCGGGTCCGACAAGCTTAGTACCTGTTTTGTATTCGCCCCAGCGGGTTATGAAGTACGACCAGGCCTCGCCCGTTCCGGCCAGTGCTATGGAGGGACGCTTGAGTTTCTCCATCTTGGCATTCGAGCTCGCCGCCCTGGGGGCGGCGACGTGCACAGTGGCGTGTATACTCAACATGGCCGCCACCACTGCCGCCTCTGCGTGTGTAGCCATATAGTCACAACCCTCGATCGGGCACTCTGCTTCCACCGGCGCCATAGGAACAGTTATTCTGGAGTAAACGTTCTATTTTCGGTGATGCACACGTGTGTACAGTGTCCTGGGGGCGAAGATTGGGTACAGAACCCGAGAAATCCAAACTCACTGTCGACGTTCTCGTGGTCCGTTTTCACCCAGTCGTGTCCTCCTCAGCACCGACGATCCTTACTCGACTGCATCAAGTTGTTTGATTATAAATAAGAACAGAGTTCAATTTGTTCGACCACTTTATTAGCGTGGAACGACAATAATCAAACAAGTATTGAACAGGTTGAAACACCCACAACATCCCTGGCTCCGGGTCAGGCTGCGCATGCGCACTGGCACAGGGGACCGTCGATATGTGGAATTACCGTAAAGTACAATGTTCTCTATATTTAACATTACCGGGAGTGATTTTGAAACTCTTTCCGGAACTTTTAATTTCTTTCATTCTTGACCAGAAGTGATCGTTTATTTATTTGTTTATTCAATTTTTTTTTCCCAAAGTTAATTTTAATAAAGATATCTCCCGCATCATCAAAAAATATTTTTTTCATCGTGATTTACATTATTGATCGCTGATCCCGAATCCAGGCTGAAGTAACCGGAAATTGTGTCAAAATCATGAGCTGTGCGGCGCGCTTACATGTACCACGGTATAGTTGGCAAGTATACAGTTGTGAACAAGTTTTATGTAAAGTCAGAAGCGAATGTAAGAAGAATTCTACGTTCGCTTCTAGGCTTTGCCTATTCCATATTGGCGAACGGAGTGAGCTTCATACTTAACGCATGCACGTGAGAGAATAGGAAACAACAACAACAACACAATACCCCTGGCTATTTGGAATCCGTGTCGTTAGCTATGACCTTTTGCTTCCAGTTGTTTTTAAATGCTGTGCGGTGTATAAACACGATTGGGTTTTATTTCTGTCTTGTGAATATTACTTAACGCGTGCACATGAGAGAATAGGAAACAATAAAAACAACAAAATACCCTGCCAATTGTGAATCCGTGTCGTTGGCTGTGACCCTTTTGCTTCCGTTTTTGTTTTGTTTGTGGTTTTTTTTTGTTTCCGGTTTTTGCCATGGGGAATGATGCATGCCGGGAGATCATGACCGGAAGTGTTTATTTATTTATTCAATAATTTTTTTTCCCAAAGTTAATTTTATACTTCCGAAAGTGATTTTTTTCATGACAGGAAGTGTTTATTTTGTATTTAACATTACCGGGAGTGATTTTGAAACTCTTTCCGGAACTTATCTTTTCTTTTATTCTTGACCAGAAGTAATTGTTTATTTATTCAATTAATTTTTTCCCCAAGTTAATTTTAGTAAAGATATCTCCCGCATCATCAAAAAATATTTTTTAATCGTGATTTACATTATTTGATCGCTGATCCCGAATCCAGGCCGAAGTAACCGGAAATTGCGTCAAAATCATCAGCTGTGCGGCGCTTACATGTACCACGGTATTGTTGGCAAGTATACAGTTGTGAACACGTTATAGGTAAAGTCAGAAGCGAATGTAAGAAGGATTCTACGTTTGCTTCTAGGCTTTGCCTATTCCATATTATGATACTACTTTCATATTTTGGAAAGATTGGGAGATTCGTTTTAATATTTATAAAATGGCTTTTGTGATGACGTCACTACGTAATTGGTGGACCAAGGTATCACTTATTTTTTTTCTTCCTAAAAACAGGGTTTACATTGACTGGAGACTCGAGCACCCCGTGCCACCCCCCCCCCCGCTCCTTCCCGCCAAAACGCTTTTGGCATTGTGCGCGTAATTATCTCGACATGACGAATGTGCTACGTCATCACGTAATTAATGACACCGAATGTTGCGGTGTTACGTAAATACCGCGTCATGTAAACGAGAATGCAGTCGATGGCGGCCTTCTGGCTGAGTTTACGTGGGAACTGGGAACATGCAAATGGAGGTTTTAAAAGCCGTTAGTTAACACAATTAATTCCTCTGGAATCATTTTTCGAATGCCTGCAGAATTATCTTAAATTGCGAATAATGTTTGGCTGTCATTGTGAAAAGAGCGGGAACGTGATGTGAACGGCGCTTTTGAGGATCACGTGCTGCTCGGACACAAACACGTGGCTCCTGCGCGGCCTAACTATCGCCGGCACCCTGAACCTGCCCCAAAGCCTCTTTTATGCCTCTTCGGCCACGGGTTGTCGGAGGTTTGAGAATTCAAATCGGTAGTGCGGGGGGGGGGGGGAGGCATTCATTAACCTTGCCCGAAATAGTAAACGTGATGAACAACGAAAATCAACCCACGGGTATTGGCCTTGCTTTGGGTCCATGGGTGGCCTGTCAAAGCTTCTTCAGGGCTGCCTGAAAACAAACTCAAAAAGCTCGAATGAGCTAATATCCTCGTCCTCTTAATGATGACGTCATAAAAACGAATATGACGTCATTGCGATGTATCGGGTTTGCGATAAATTATCTGTGCTAATGCCCGACTTGATTCCCGCAAACAAAATTCAAACAGCTTGCCTAGTTTCGGAGATAATTGTATAGGCGATTTCCATTAGCGGCGATATTATGACGTCAACTTTTTTTTCTAGGAAGAATTTCCAAAATCGGGGATGGTTACTGCCTGCGCGTGGGCTTTCTGCATATACATGGCAAGTTTCACGAAGATCCGATGAAAACTCTGGGTTGTGAAACAAAAAGTCAAAAAATAGGAATGACGTCATAAAATTGATATGACGTCATAGTGATGTATCATATGTGCGGTAATTCATCTCTGCTAATGCCCTGTTCGATCCCCGCAAACAGAATTCAAAAAGCTTGCCGAGTTTCGGAGATAATTTTTTGAGCGATTTCCATTAGCAGAGATATTTTGACGTCATAAATTTTTTTCTAGGAGGAATTTTTTCAAAATCGGAGATGGTTACTGTCTGTGCAGGGTATTTTTACATATGTTTGCCAAGTTTCACGAAGTTTCGATGGAAACTGTAGGCTGTGAAACAAAAAAGTCCACAAGAAGACAAAGAACAGCAACGTGAGTAAGACTTCGAGATCCTCCACGAGGATCTAAAAACGACATTTAGTGGTAATAATATTAATAATAATAAATCACCCACTGAAAAGCCAAGTACTTGAAGAGAAGGGCATGCTCTTACGGGATTTATTTCGAGCCAAATTTATTTCGAGCACACACTTGTGACGTCATTGATCATGTACATGTCACATATATGATGTTAACCGTTTTGTGGCTTGGGAGGGGATTTGAGAAACAGAAAAATAAACCAATGTCACCTGCAGGGTGACCCGTATCTTGCCAAAAGGTGACCCCGTGTGACTTCTTTAAGGTCACACTGAGGTAAACAGAGCTGCTATCCACCAGGAGCGACTCCTTGAGGAATATCTGCCAACGAGAGATTCCGTTGAGAATCGTTCTACAGAGTAACCATGAAAAATATGCGTTTGCCTCATACCGTCACCAAATGACGTCATAATGTCTCAAGCTTGACATATCTAGAAAGCACTCATCAAGGTGTTCAATTTGAGGTACTACACGAGATGGTTCCTAAAACTTGAAAATTTGACCTTGGGGTCAAATATGTTTGACCTTAGGCGCTAACCATGAAGGTCAAGGCCAATCGCCACCAAAAATTAATCAGCTGAGCGCTAGACCATGAACTATATTCCCATGAAGTTTGAAGACGATCCGATCAAAATTACTCAAAAAAAAATCGTCGACTCCCCTGATTTGTGCCAAAGTGACCTTGACCTTTGACCTTGACCTTCAAAATTTTATGCGCTGAAAGGGACCTCTATAGGCCTCTGATATGCGAAGTTACAAAAATTTCCAATGATAACTGTGCTCTGTAGAATTTTTTATACGTGATTACAGACAAACAAACAAACAAACAAACAAAACATACAAGCTGACTAACATATCTTGCAAAAACTTCGTTTTGGCAAGATAATAAGAAAGTAAAGGGAAATACACGGAGTGGGGCAAAGGTTATATAGGATACAGAATATTATAGAAGAGGAGAAGGAGGGAAGGAAGGACGTTGGGGAGAGGGGGGGGAAATGGGGTGTTTATGGTTGAAAAAAAAAATCAAGATTTATTCGTTGGGAGAATGGAAAACAGTGGAGTACCAGTTACAACTACATTTAATGGGTCTGAGAGTTCTTGCTGATGACCCCCACTCACCTTTGTGATGTGTGAGCTAGTCTCTACAGATTTCAATGAACATCGGAGCAAAAACTTTTAAAACGAGTAAATAGGGACTTGGTATCCATGACAACGCATCCAGAGACTTTTCCCCGAAAAGTGACATTCCTTGAAACATTCTTGCCGGCTCAGGACGACACGACTTCGACACACGTGTGATGCACTCCATGCACGCACCCCAACGAGTTTGTCAGTCCTACCGAATCCTCAGAACCTCTCCCGCACAGAACAATGAATTTGATCTCTGTTCATGAAGTGTGCCACGATGGTCCAGAGGTATCGCACTCACTCCATTTTGACATGTCTAGTCTTCGTTCGATTAAAGAAGAGTAGGTAGGTGAACCGAACGTCATCACAAACCGGACGTCAAGTCTTTCGTGAAGAGTAGGTGAGCTCTCGCCGGCATCTTGACCAAATTCCAAATTCCTGACTTAACCTGAGTGGAACGTCAGGCCTGGCCAGCCGATTCGTGAAAGACTTGGGCCAAGCTTCCCACGGCCAACTCCACAGGAGCGTGGGAATAACTGTAGCCGTAAAAGAAGAGTGGCGTCTTCACTTGTGCTCGCACGCACAGGCAGGGAATATTACAAACAAGGAAAGCCCCGACTCTCGGATGGATGTTAACTTTGAGAGCCGTCTACGACCATTAGCTACTGGACCTTTTAATACGTCACGATGTCTTTCGACGAAGAGTTGTGTGTCACTAACCTCTCCAACCTCCAGCCCATCCAGCTTCATTCGAACGTCAGACCTGGTGAGCTACTTCCTAAAAGACTTTGGTCAATCAAACATTATTACACACACACATCATTGACCCCCAAACTCACAGTAAGCCTACATGACATAAAAAGGAGGAGAGAGGGTATGGGTATGGCTGGTTATTTGGAATAGTCCACCATCAAAATAGTGTGTCAGAGTAAGGACTCTTGATTAATTCAAGAAGGAACCATAGAAGAGTTGCGAAGATAAAAAAAAGGTTTATTGAAAAGTTTTAAGTCGAGTTGTTTCAAAAGAAATCGTTTGGAGACGCTGAGAATAGAGGGTACATCGATTCGGTTGAGTTGGCATGTTGGAGTGTGTTGTGCTGCGTGCTCTGTTGGGGGTAAAAAACAGAAAAGTATGTATTTATAGTGGGGAGGACCGGTGAAAAAAGTTATACGATTGAGATACGATCACAATGTAATCCAAAACTTGGCAACAACAACCAAAAAAAATATGAGAAGCATTTATATAAATAATAATAATAATTTTTTTGTTGTTGAAACCTTGGCGTGCCTCAGGGGCGATGACGAGCTCCTCGTTGGTGGTACGATTTTGAACGTCCCTGATCGTACATGGTGTTCGGGTGGCGATGTGTGGCTCAGCTTTCCCAGATCGGAACGGTTGCCTTTTTCTGTCTGCGCACATCATTAATTGAGTGACGTAATAAAAATTAAAACAGCAAACTGTGATATGGAGGTATTGATCTCCATGATGGTTCGATGTTTGGAGGTAGGTACATGATCACCTATCGGTTTCCGTCACTGAATCACGAATCTCTCAGATTATCTCAGCAGGATGTTTGAGCTTGCTGACTTTGTGGATAGTAAAGCATCCGGATTTCCGGCCTGGGTATTCTCCAAAGGCTTCGCTGCATTCTTCTTCCTGCATGCCAACGCCGCTAATTCTGCTTCAACAAAATTGCCTGTGGACGATGTTGGGATAAAAGGGTTTAATCCTTGTACATGTCAGTAATGTACCCAAGTGATGATATATATATATATATATATATATATATATATATATATATATATATATATATATATATATATATATATATACATTTATTTAATTAAAATCAATATGAGCCCTTGCCTGACAGTCCTGAGATTCAGCATGACATTAGACGGAATATATTTATTACGTATGCACTTGCGGTGGTCTCTCCAACTTTTTAACGCTCTCAATTAATCCCACCTTCTTGTAGGGTCAACCGGGGAACATTTTTGACTCGAGTCCATCACAAACCGGCTGGTCAGGCCTGAGGTTCGACTGACGGTGTCATGAATTTGGAATTCGTTCAGGACGCCAGTGATGACTCACCGACTCTTCAGGGAAACACACCGTAGGATCTTTAACACCCATCAATGATCAGTGTTGACAAGCGGATCATCCGGTTTAACATCCTTCCAAATTGATGCCTCCCTCACCTTGCATGTGAAACACAAGTGTGACTTTTTAATAGCCCGGTCCAGGGCCGGATTGAGGTCTTATAGGCATTTTGGTGGATGCATTTTTATGGGGATCGATTTGTATGGGAAAATGAGTGATCAAAATTATCTTGAATATCATATATACACTGTGCCTATCGATGTATACACATCAGGACCTCGACATTCACAGGAAATGCATTCTGGGGAAATCCAAGAATGTTGAAACCGTGAATGTGGGGGCATTGTTTCAATGGGAAATGAGGGGGGTTCCTGGGATTTCCCAACCCACGAAAAATCTGCGAATGTCAGGGAAAATCTCACAAAAATGCTGTGGAAAGAGACAAAAACCGTGAATGTTGGGATAAAATCTCCTGAATGTTGGGGAAAATCTCACGAATGTCGGGGAAAATCTCACGAAAATGCTGTGGAAAGAGACAAAAATCTGTGAATGTTGGGGTAAAATCTCACGAATGTTGGGGAAAATTTCACGAATGTTGGGGAAAATCTCACGAAAATGCTGTGGAAAGAGACAAATATCTGCAAATGTTGGGGTAAAATCCGCGAGTGTAGGGGTAAAATACGCGAGTGTCGGGGTAAAATCCGCGAGTGTGGGGGTAAAAGCTCACAAATGTTGGGGTAAAATCCATGAGTGTGTGGGTGAAATCCGCGAGTGTCGGGGTAAAATCTCACAAAAATGCTGTGGAAAGGGACAAAAAATCCGTGAATGTTGGGATAAAATCTCCCGAATGTTGGGGAATATCTCATGAATGTCGGGGAAAATCTCACGAAAATGCTGTGGAAAGGGACAAAAATCTGTGAATGTTGGGGTAAAATCTCCTGAATGTTGGGGAAAATCTCACGAATGTCAGGGAAAGTCTCACGAAAATGCTGTGGAAAGAGACAAATATCTGCGAATGCTGGGGTAAAATCCGTGAGTGTCGGGGTAAAATCTCACAAAAATGCTGTGGAAAGGGACAAAAAATCCGTGAATGTTGGGATAAAATCTCCCGAATGTTGGGGAATATCTCATGAATGTCGGGGAAAATCTCACGAAAATGCTGTGGAAAGAGACAAAAATCCGTGAATGTTGGGGTAAAATATCACGAAAGTCGGGGAAAATCTCACGAAAATGCTGTGGAAAGAGACAAAAATCTGTGAATGTTGGGGTAAAATCTCCTGAATGTTGGGGAAAATCTCACGAATGTCAGGGAAAGTCTCACGAAAATGCTGTGGAAAGAGACAAATATCTGCAAATGTTGGGGTAAAATCTGCAAGTGTTGGGGTAAAATCCGCGAGTGTGAGGGTAAAATCTCACAAATGTTGGGGTAAAATCCATGAGTGTGGGGGTGAAATCCGCGAGTGTCAGGGTAAAATCTCATGAAAATGCTGTGGAAAGAGACAAAAATCTGCGAATGCTGGGGTAAAATCCGCGAGTGTCAGGGTAAAATCTCAAAAATGCTGTGGAAAGGGACAAAAAATCCGTGAATGTTGGGATAAAATCTCCCGAATGTTGGGGAATATCTCATGAATGTCGGGGAAAATCTCACGAAAATGCTGTGGAAAGAGACAAAAATCTGCGAATGCTGGGGTAAAATCCGCGAGTGTCAGGGTAAAATCTCAAAAATGCTGTGGAAAGGGACAAAAAATCCGTGAATGTTGGGATAAAATCTCCCGAATGTTGGGGAAAATCTCACGAAAATGCTGTGGAAAGAGACAAAAATCCGTGAATGTTGGGGTAAAATCTCACGAATGTCGGGAAAAATCTCACGAAAATGCTGGGGAAAGAGACAAAAATCCGTGAATGTTGGGGTAAAATCTCACGAATGTCGGGGAAAATCTCACAAATGCTGTGGAAAGGGACAAAAAATCCGTGAATGTTTGGATAAAATCTCCTGAATGTTGGGGAATATCTCATGAATGTCGGGGAAAATCTCACAAAAATTCTGTGGAAAGAGACAAAAATCCGTGAATGTTGGGGTAAAATCTCATGAATGTCGGGGAAAATCTCACGAAAATGCTGTGGAAAGAGACAAAAATCTGTGAATGTTGGGGTAAAATCTCCTGAATGTTGGGGAAAATCTCACGAATGTCAGGGAAAGTCTCACGAAAATGCTGTGGAAAGAGACAAATATCTGCGAATGCTGGGGTAAAATCCGCGAGTGTCGGGGTAAAATCTCACAAAAATGCTGTGGAAAGGGACAAAAAATCCGTGAATGTTGGGATAAAATCTCCCGAATGTTGGGGAATATCTCATGAATGTCGGGGAAAATCTCACGAAAATGTTGTGGAAAGAGACAAAAATCCGTGAATGTTGGGGTAAAATCTCACGAATGTCGGGGAAAATCTCACGAAAATGCTGTGGAAAGAGACAAAAATCTGTGAATGTTGGGGTAAAATCTTCTGAATGTTGGGGAAAATCTCACGAATGTCAGGGAAAGTCTCACGAAAATGCTGTGGAAAGAGACAAATATCTGCAAATGTTGGGGTAAAATCCGCGAGTGTCGGGGTAAAATCCGCGAGTGTGAGGGTAAAATCTCACAAATGTTGGGGTAAAATCCATGAGTGTGGGGGTGAAATCCGCGAGTGTCAGGGTAAAATCTCACGAAAATGCTGTGGAAAGAGACAAAAATCTGCGAGTGCTGGGGTAAAATCCGCGAGTGTCAGGGTAAAATCTCACAAAAATGCTGTGGAAAGGGACAAAAAATCCGTGAATGTTGGGATAAAATCTCCCGAATGTTGGGGAATATCTCATGAATGTCGGGGAAAATCTCACGAAAATGCTGTGGAAAGAGACAAAAATCCGTGAATGTTGGGGTAAAATCTCACGAATGTCGGGAAAAATCTCACGAAAATGCTGGGGAAAGAGACAAAAATCCGTGAATGTTGGGGTAAAATCTCACGAATGTCGGGGAAAATCTCACGAAAATGCTGTGGAAAGAGACAAAAATCTGTGAATGTTGGGTTAAAATCTCCTGAATGTTGGGGAAAATCTCACGAATGTCAGGGAAAGTCTCACGAAAATGCTGTGGAAAGAGACAAATATCTGCGAATGCTGGGGTAAAATCCGCGAGTGTCGGGGTAAAATCTCACAAAAATGCTGTGGAAAGGGACAAAAAATCCGTGAATGTTGGGATAAAATCTTCCGAATGTTGGGGAATATCTCATGAATGTCGGGGAAAATCTCACGAAAATGCTGTGGAAAGAGACAAAAATCTGTGAATGTTGGGGTAAAATCTCCTGAATGTTGGGAAAAATCTCACGAATGTCAGGGAAAGTCTCATGAAAATGCTGTGGAAAGAGACAAATATCTGCAAATGTTGGGGTAAAATCCGCGAGTGTCGGGGTAAAATCCGTGAGTGTCGGGGTAAAATCCGCGAGTGTCAGGGTACAATCCACGAGTGTCAGGGTAAAATCTCACGAAAATGCTGTGGAAAGAGACAAAAATCTGCGAATGCTGGGGTAAAATCCGCGAGTGTCAGGGTAAAATCTCACAAAAATGCTGTGGAAAGGGACAAAAAATCCGTGAATGTTGGGATAAAATCTCCCGAATGTTGGGGAATATCTCACGAAAATGCTGTGGAAAGAGACAAAAATCCGTGAATGTTGGGGTAAAATCTCACGAATGTCGGGAAAAATCTCACAAAAATGCTGGGGAAAGAGACAAAAATCTGTGAATGTTGGGGTAAAATCTCCTGAATGCTGGGGAAAATCTCACGAATGTCAGGGAAAGTCTCACGAAAATGCTGTGGAAAGAGACAAATATCTGCAAATGTCGGGGTAAAATCCGCGAGTGTCGGGGTAAAATCCGCGAGTGTCGGGGTAAAATCCGCGAGTGTCGGGGTAAAATCTGCGAGTGTCGGGGTAAAATCCGCGAGTGTGGGGATAAAATCCGCGAGTGTTGGGGTAAAATCCACGAGTGTCAGGGTAAAATCTCACAAAAATGCTGTGGAAAGAGACAAAAATCTGCGAATGTTGGGGTAAAATCCGCGAGTGTCAGGGAAAAATATCACAAAAATGCTGTGGAAAGGGACAAAAAATCCGTGAATGTTGGGATAAAATCTCCCGAATGTTGGGGAATATCTCATGAATGTCGGTGAAAATCTCACGAAAATGCTGTGGAAAGAGACAAAAATCCGTGAATGTTGGGGTAAAATCTCACAAATGTCGGGGAACATCTCACGAAAATGCTGCGGAAAGAGACCAAAATCTGTGAATGTTGGGGTAAAATCTCCTGAATGTTGGGGAAAATCTCACGAATGTCAGGGAAAGTCTCACGAAAATGCTGTGGAAAGAGACAAATATCTGCAAATGTCGGGGTAAAATCCGCGAGTGTCGGGGTAAATATCACAAAAATGCTGTGGAAAGGGACAAAAAATCTGCGAATGTTGGGGTAAAATCCGCGAGTGTTAGGGTAAAATATCACAAAAATGCAGTGCAAAGGGACAAAAATCTGCGAATGTTGGGGTAAAATCCGCGGGTGTCAGGTTAAAATATCACAAAAATGCTGTGGAAAGGGACAAAAATCTGCGAATGTTGGGGTAAAATCCGCGGGTGTCAGGTTAAAATATCACAAAAATGCTGTGGAAAGGGACAAAAAATCTGCGAATGTTGGGGTAAAATCTGCGAGTGTCAGGGTAAAATCTCACAAAAATGCTGTGGAAAGAGACAAAAATCTGCGAATGTCAGGGTAAAATTCGCGAGTGTCGGGGTAAAATCCACGAGTGTCGGGGTAAAATCCACGAGTGTCGGGGTAAAATCCACGAGTGTCAGGGTAAAATCTCACCAATATCTAGGAAAATTTCATGAAAAGGCTGTGGAAAGAGACAAAAATCCGTGACTGTTGGAGTAAAATCCACGAGTACAAGGGTAAAATCTCACAAAAATGCTGTGGAAAGAGACAAAAATCTGCGAATGTCGGGGAAGAATCCACGAGTGTCGGGGTAAAATCCGCGAGTGTCGGGGTAAAATCCGCGAGTGTCGGGGTAGCATCCGCGAGTGTCGGGGTAGCATCCGCGAGTGTCGGGGTAAAATCCGCGAGTGTAAGGGTAAAATCTCACGAAAATGCTGTGGAAAGAGACAAAAATCCGCGAGTGTCGGGGTAAAATCCGCGAGTGTCGGGGTAAAATCCGCGAGTGTCGGGGTAAAATCCGCGAGTGTCGGGGTAAAATCCGCGAGTGTCGGGGTAAAATCCGCGAGTGTCGGGGTAAAATCCGCGAGTGTCGGGGTAAAATCCGCGAGTGTCGGGGTAAAATCCGCGAGTGTCGGGGTAAAATCCGCGAGTGTCGGGGTAAAATCCCACAAAAATTCTGTGGAAAGAGACAAAAATCTGCGAATGTTGGTGTAAAATCCGTGAGTGTCAGGGAAAAATATCACAAAAATGCTGTGGAAAGGGACAAAAAATCCGTGAATGTTGGGATAAAGTGTCCCGAATGTTGGGGAATATCTCATGAATGTCGGTGAAAATCTCACGAAAATGCTGTGGAAAGAGACAAAAATCCGTGAATGTTGGGGTAAAATCTCACAAATGTCGGGGAACATCTCACGAAAATGCTGTGGAAAGAGACAAAAATCTGTGAATGTTGGGGTAAAATCTCACAAATGTCGGGGAACATCTCACGAAAATGCTGCGGAAAGAGACAAAAATCTGTGAATGTTGGGGTAAAATCTCCTGAATGTTGGGGAAAATCTCACGAATGTCAGGGAAAGTCTCACGAAAATGCTGTGGAAAGAGACAAATATCTGCAAATGTCGGGGTAAAATCCGCGAGTGTCGGGGTAAATATCACAAAAATGCTGTGGAAAGGGACAAAAAATCTGCGAATGTTGGGGTAAAATCCGCGAGTGTTAGGGTAAAATATCACAAAAATGCAGTGCAAAGGGACAAAAATCTGCGAATGTTGGGGTAAAATCCGCGGGTGTCAGGTTAAAATATCACAAAAATGCTGTGGAAAGGGACAAAAATCTGCGAATGTTGGGGTAAAATCCGCGGGTGTCAGGTTAAAATATCACAAAAATGCTGTGGAAAGGGACAAAAAATCTGCGAATGTTGGGGTAAAATCTGCGAGTGTCAGGGTAAAATCTCACAAAAATGCTGTGGAAAGAGACAAAAATCTGCGAATGTCAGGGTAAAATTCGCGAGTGTCGGGGTAAAATCCACGAGTGTCGGGGTAAAATCCACGAGTGTCGGGGTAAAATCCACGAGTGTCAGGGTAAAATCTCACCAATATCTAGGAAAATTTCATGAAAAGGCTGTGGAAAGAGACAAAAATCCGTGACTGTTGGAGTAAAATCCACGAGTACAAGGGTAAAATCTCACAAAAATGCTGTGGAAAGAGACAAAAATCTGCGAATGTCCGGGAAGAATCCACGAGTGTCGGGGTAAAATCCACGAGTGTCGGGGTAAAATCCACGAGTGTCGGGGTAAAATCCACGAGTGTCGGGGTAAAATCCGCGAGTGTCGGGGTAAAATCCGCGAGTGTCGGGGTAGCATCCGCGAGTGTCGGGGTAAAATCCGCGAGTGTAAGGGTAAAATCTCACGAAAATGCTGTGGAAAGAGACAAAAATCCGCGAGTGTCGGGGTAAAATCCGCGAGTGTCGGGGTAAAATCCGCGAGTGTCGGGGTAAAATCCGCGAGTGTCGGGGTAAAATCCGCGAGTGTCGGGGTAAAATCCGCGAGTGTCGGGGTAAAATCCGCGAGTGTCGGGGTAAAATCCGCGAGTGTCGGGGTAAAATCCGCGAGTGTCGGGGTAAAATCCGCGAGTGTTGGGGTAAAATCCAGAGTGTCAGGGTAAAATCTCACAAAAATTCTGTGGAAAGAGACAAAAATCTGCGAATGTTGGTGTAAAATCCGTGAGTGTCAGGGAAAAATATCACAAAAATGCTGTGGAAAGGGACAAAAAATCCGTGAATGTTGGGATAAAGTGTCCCGAATGTTGGGGAATATCTCATGAATGTCGGTGAAAATCTCACGAAAATGCTGTGGAAAGAGACAAAAATCCGTGAATGTTGGGGTAAAATCTCACAAATGTCGGGGAACATCTCACGAAAATGCTGTGGAAAGAGACAAAAATCTGTGAATGTTGGGGTAAAATCTCCTGAATGTTGGGGAAAATCTCACGAATGTCAGGGAAAGTCTCACGAAAATGCTGTGAAAAGAGACAAATATCTGCAAATGTCGGGGTAAAATCCGCGAGTGTCGGGGTAAAATATCACAAAAATGCTGTGGAAAGGGACAAAAAATCAGCGAATGTTGGGGTAAAATCCGCGAGTGTTAGGGTAAAATATCACAAAAATGCAGTGGAAAGGGACAAAAATCTGCGAATGTTGGGGTAAAATCCGCGGATGTCAGGTTAAAATATCACAAAAATGCTGTGGAAAGGGACAAAAAATCTGCGAATGTTGGGGTAAAATCTGCGAGTGTCAGGGTAAAATCTCACAAAAATGCTGTGGAAAGAGACAAAAATCTGCGAATGTCGGGTTAAAATCCGCGAGTGTCGGGGTAAAATCCACGAGTGTCGGGGTAAAATCTCACCAATATCTAGGAAAATTTCACGAAAAGGCTGTGGAAAGAGACAAAACTCCGTGACTGTTGGAGTAAAATCCACGAGTACAAGGGTAAAATCTCACAAAAATGCTGTGGAAAGAGACAAAAATCTGCGAATGTCGGGGAAGAATCCGCGAGTGTCGGGGTAAAATCCACGAGTGTCGGGGTAAAATCCACGAGTGTCGGGGTAAAATCCGCGAGTGTCGGGGTAAAATCTCACGAAAATGCTGTGGAAAGAGACAAAAATCCGCGAGTGTCGGGGAAAAATCCGCGAGTGTCGGGGTAAAATCCGCGAGTGTCGGGGTAAAATCCGCGAGTGTCGGGGTAAAATCCGCGAGTGTCGGGGTAAAATCCGCGAGTGTCGGGGTAAAATCCGCGAGTGTCGGGGTAAAATCCGCGAGTGTCGGGGTAAAATCCGCGAGTGTCGGGGTAAAATCCGCGAGTGTCGGGGTAAAATCCGCGAGTGTCGGGGTAAAATCCGCGAGTGTCGGGGTAAAATCCGCGAGTGTCGGGGTAAAATCCGCGAGTGTCGGGGTAAAATCCGCGAGTGTCGGGGTAAAATCCGCGAGTGTCGGGGTAAAATCCGCGAGTGTCGGGGTAAAATCCGCGAGTGCCGGGGAAAAATCCGCGAGTGCCGGGGAAAAATCCGCGAGTGCCGGGGAAAAATCCGCGAGTGCCGGGGTAAAATCCGCGAGTGCCGGGGTAAAATCCGCGAGTGTCGGGGTAAAATCCGCGAGTGTCGGGGTAAAATCCGCGAGTGTCGGGGTAAAATCCGCGAGTGTCGGGGTAAAATCCACAGTGCCGGGGTAAAATCCGCGAGTGCCGGGGTAAAATCCGCGAGTGCCGGGGTAAAATCCGCGAGTGCCGGGGTAAAATCCGCGAGTGCCGGGGTAAAATCCGCGAGTGCCGGGGTAAAATCCGCGAGTGCCGGGGTAAAATCCGCGAGTGCCGGGGTAAAATCCGCGAGTGCCGGGGTAAAATCCGCGAGTGCCGGGGTAAAATCCGCGAGTGCCGGGGTAAAATCCGCGAGTGCCGGGGTAAAATCCGCGAGTGCCGGGGTAAAATCCGCGAGTGCCGGGGTAAAATCCGCGAGTGCCGGGGTAAAATCCGCGAGTGCCGGGGTAAAATCCGAGAGTGTCGGGGAAAAATCCGCGAGTGCCGGGGAAAAATCCGCGAGTGTCGGGGAAAAATCCGCGAGTGTCGGGGAAAAATCCGCGAGTGTCGGGGAAAAATCCGCGAGTGCCGGGGTAAAATCCGCGAGTGTCGGGGAAAAATCCGCGAGTGCCGGGGTAAAATCCGCGAGTGCCGGGGTAAAATCCGCGAGTGCCGGGGTAAAATCCGCGAGTGCCGGGGTAAAATCCGCGAGTGCCGGGGTAAAATCCGCGAGTGTCGGGGTAAAATCCGCGAGTGTCGGGGTAAAATCCGCGAGTGTCGGGGTAAAATCCGCGAGTGTCGGGGTAAAATCCGCGAGTGTCGGGGTAAAATCCGCGAGTGTCGGGGTAAAATCCGCGAGTGTCGGGGTAAAATCCGCGAGTCTCAGGGTAAAATCCGCGGTGCCGGGGTAAAATCCGCGAGTGCCGGGGTAAAATCCGCGAGTGCCGGGGTAAAATCCGCGAGTGCCGGGGTAAAATCCGCGAGTGTCGGGGTAAAATTCGCGAGTGTTCTGTCTGGTACAATGGGGACAATGGGGGATAACGTTATTGGTTTGTGGCAATTACTGGTTCATGAAAACGGCCGCAAATGGTTTCACCACCAAAGTCGGGGAATTGGTACAATGGGGGCAAGAGGGATAATGTTATTAGTTAATGTGGTTCCTGGTTCAAAGGGGAAAGTTTTTAAAGTTTATAATGTTTTCGACCATGAATGCATGATTACAGTGCATTAAAAATGTTTAAAAATAAAAAAAACGACATCAGGTACCATTTCCAATTTATTGAAGAATGCATTTTAAAGTCTCTTAACGATACCATACCATACTGTGAAACGAAGAAAACATCATCATCATCATGTACCTTTTAAATTAAATATCCCACGAAGCTGCACTATACATACAGGAAGCAGGTCATGGTCACGGCTCATGGAAGATATGTTTTTTGTGTATGTACAGTATTATACTATACGTACATCCAGATGGTTTGTGCGTGGCTCGTGGAAGATATGTTTTAGAACTGTGTTATTCTCACATCTCATGAAAAAAATATATTGTTGCGAAAACCGCGAATATGCTGGGCAATTTCCCGTGAATGTCAGAGAATTTTCCAAATTATCAACCGCGGATATGCGGAACCCGCAAATACACGGAACCCGCAAATGGTGGAACTGCGACTGCCGGGGTCCGGGTGTGTGTATGTAAACATATATATATATATATATATATATATATATATATATATATGTATATATATATATATATATATATTTCTTTACGTTTTCATATATTCAAGGGAGAAATCTTTGTTAGTTTTTGTCCTGAAAAAAGATGGTCAAAATTTTTTTTTCATAGTCCCTAGGCACAGTGCCGACTGGATAATAAACCCCAAGCTGGGTTGAGATTTGAACTGAGGCTAGACAGTTCAAAACAGCTGAAAGACGAGTGTGTATAAACACAGGTCCTTTTTTTTGTATACGGAGTCAAGACTCATGGAATGGCTTGAACACAGAACAGATCAGGATGAAACATAAATAATTATCCCCGTGCAGGGGATAGTCACGTGACACGAAAACGAAAGCGAATATCGAAAATCCGGCCTGATCAAAATTTAGATATTGCCCCATAGATTCATATGCCACAATCAAATTCAAGATCGCTTGAGAAATGGCGGAGGAGATAGAATTTGAAAATCGTCATTTTCGCAACTTCAAAGGCCTCGTGACCTTGACCTTGACCTTCGGTGACCTTGAAAGTCACCGTCGTGTACATCTCATCGACCTCTATCAGGATCACTAATGACCAGATCTCCCGCTTCACTTCATTGTGAACGGACGGACGGATCGTCACCTCTCCTCTCAACACCAATATTATTAGGTCATGCTCGAAGAGATGACCTAAAAAGGAACAGCAGAAAGAAAAGCAGGAAATGCCAACAGAAGGGCCGATGGAGAAAATAGACCGAGACGGACAATGGAGAGATTTGGGTAATGTTGATGGGTAAGGTAGAAAGAAAGGGGTGGACAAGATGGATAAAGAAGTGAAATTTTGGGAGGAGGGTGGGGTGGTTTAACCGGTGTAGAAAATAACATACATGGCTTTGGATGGGGGAGATGAGATGGTGGTGAACAGCTGTCTTGAAGACCTGGACAGAAGATGGAGATTGAAAAGAATGTGGAAGTTTCACTGGTGGGAAAAGAGAAGAACAAATGAGTGGAGGTGAGCAGTAATTCTGGATTTTGGGAGTTTTCTAAAAGGGGGGTTTATGGTGGACTGTGTGCCCCCCTGCAGATACCTGGAGGAGCGGGGGACAAAGCATGGATTGGACAGAGGGTGCAAGACCAGAAAGATGGAAGAACACAGAGACCTGTCGGCGATGGCGAAGTGATAGGCTCATTGACTCTGCTTGAACATGGGAAATTCCAATGATGTTGAAGGCCTTGGTTTTCACTGTATCAAGGTGGGAGGCAGTGGAGCCAGCCCAGAGGGGAAAGCAGTATTCTATCAAGCTGCAGATGAAAGCCTTGAAGGTGGATAGGAGTTCAGGTGTGCCAAGGAAGGACTTGCATGATGGAGGATGCCCAGTTGTTGAATTGCTTTGCAGATCAACTTTGAAATGTAGTTTGCTCAAGTGGGATCATAACTGAGAGTGAGACCGAAGAGTTTGAATGACTGGACTTCTTTGAGAGGGTTGTTGAGAAAGTTGATGGAAGGGTTTGTGGTGCGGTCTTTTCAGGGAGACAAAGTGAGAGTTTGGGATTTCTCAGCGTTAAAAGACATACTTGACGTGTTTGACCAGTTTTTGATTTTTTTTTCAAGGCCTGAAGAGAGGGAAGATGTGCAGCCTGCCTGTCTGAAGAGGGAAGAGGCTGCAGTCAGCCTGTCTGAAGGATGAGGGGTGTCACGGGAGACGGTGGACTCATCAACAAATAGATAAAGAGGATTTTCCAGAGTCAGAGAGATCATTGATGAAGATGAGGAAGAGGATTGGGTGTAGAACACTGCCTTGGGTCACTCCAGCTCGGACAGGGAGAGGAGATGAAAGGATTCCATTGAGTGCCGCATATGGGTTATGAGAGTGGAGGAAGTCAGTAAGCCATGTGTGGAGTTGGCCTTGGATGCCATAGGCAGAGAGCTTGAAGAGCAAGGTGTGGTGCCAGACTGTATCGAAAGCTCAAGATGTGTCCGGAGAAACGGTCTTGATCTCATGTCTGACATTGAGGGCCACCATCCATTGTTTGGACAGTTGAAGCAGCATGTCCAAAGTACAGTGACCTGGTCTAAATCTGAATTGATTATCTGAGATGAGGTTGTTTGAGAAAAGGAATGATTTTATATCAGCTACGATAATGGATTCCATGACCTTGCTGATGATTGGAATAAGTTAATTAGTCTGTAGTTATAGTCCAAGAGCATTAGGTCAAAATAGGCCCTAACCTGGACATTTTTGGTAACAAGCTGATTTTTTCAGGATAGGTTCAGGAATATGTCTAGAATAACATACTAAAAGTCCTCATAAATCCTCCTTGAGCGTTTTCCAAAATCCAAGATGGCGTCCAAAATGGCCGCCTCTTCTGTTTTTCTCATAACTTTGCAAGCAGGTTTCCCCAAAACACACTTTAAATGTCTACATATATGTTTTGAAGTATGAGGAACTCATTAGAATACATCTTAAGAGATGTTGAAGCACGCAAGTACCAATAAAACTGTTTGAGCTCTTCCAAAAATCCAAAATGGTGTCCAAAATGGCCGTCATTAACAATTTTATCTCAAAATTGTTTAAATATTTATCATTAATTAATTAACTGTGATATTTCATCCTGAAAATATTCAACAAACATTTCAATTATAAATGTGGTTGCTGTGCATACAGTATTCAAATCAATTTGAATGTTAAAGTCTAGAAGTGTGCCCTTAATCGCTTATGACATTACGAGGGAAACATTGTACCATCAGTTTGATGCTAAACAGACAGGGCGACATAAATTTGCCATATGGTCCATTTTCGTCACCTAAAGCTCGGAAATTGAAAACTTGGTGCTAACCTTTTTTACCAACAAGATGCAGTTGATGTCTACCATGAGGTGAGTTCTATTTGAAACATTCCATTATCATTAAGGAAGTAAAACTATTATTTTTGGTACCCAGACTAAATGCATGATCAAAATTTGTGTCTTCATGCATGTACTACACAGTACTGTGTAATATCACTTGACAGGGAATTTCTGTGGAGTAGTCTATCGTTACACCTAAAACATTGTATTGAATCATTTTATTTGTTTCATGCAGATGAAAAGAATTATAGTATGATAGAAATCAGAGAGTGTATGACACTCCTTCCTATTGGTACATGTATGCTGTATTTGTATAAAAGGTTCCTTTTTTGTGTGTGTCATGTCATTCCTAAATTGTGATATGCTAGTATACATTCATTATTAATAATAGCAGACATTTTAAAGTGCCTTTTCCATTGGATACAAAGTGCTATGAGATGTCATCCCTGGTTGTCATAGGAGATAAAATATATTACCAGGCTGCGACAGTACAAGTGCAGTGCACATCTAGGGATAACAAAATAAGTTAGTCTTCAAGTCACATATTACATGGCAGTGAATTTCTGTGGAGTAGCCACTATCATCATCATTTTCCTCTCGGGTTTCCTTGCGAGATTTTCTCTGCCCAATACAATTCCTACCAGACATTCTGGCACCCCACAATGAGTTGATTCATCCATAATTTAACTTCACAGGTATCAATATGTAAACATGCTATAGAGTACTGTGATTGTGATGTGTTATAGAAATTGCAGAATCATGTGATGGCAATCATGTGATGGCATTGGCACTTGTGTGCTTCTACATCTCTTATAATGTATTCTATTGAGTTCCTTGTACTTCAAAACATATATTTAGACATCTAAAGTGCGTTTTGGGGAAACCTACTTGCAAAGTTAAGACAAAAACATGAAATGGCGGCCATTTTGGACGCCATCTTGGATTGCGGAAAACGCTCAAGGAGGATTCATGAGGACTTTTAGTATGTTATTTCACACACATTCCTGGACCTTTCCTGAAAAAATCAGCTTGTTACCAAAAATGTCCAGGTTAAACCCTAATGCTCTTGGACTATTAATGGGTTATGTTTTTGTACCTTTTCATGTAGTGCAGTGATGTTTGCTGACTTCCAAGCAGATGGTAGATGACCTTAGGCAAAGGACAGGGTGGAAAAGGCAGAGAGAGGATGTGCAAGAGCAGCAGAGCACGTTTGTAGGACACGTGATCTGATGCTGTCCGGTCCAGTTTCAGTCACAGTTGAGGGTTGACAGAAACTTCTCCACCTTCTCAGGTACAAAAGACATAGAGTTCAGGTGTGAATTTTTTTCATTTATTTATATTTTCATTGACGGATGCTTTCTGATGGTCCTGTGATTTTTCCTGGTGTATCGGCTTCGATGTCCATTGGCAAACAAAATTACTGTGCTTCCCCATTGTCTCGGGTCACTCACCTGCATTTGTTTAATTTATTTATATTTTCATTTACGGAGGTTGTCCGATGATTCTGTGAATTTTTTCGGTGTACCGGCTTCGATGATCATCGGCATGCAAAATTTCAGTTTTCTACATCACTCGGAAGGTATGAATCTTTAATGTCAGTGAATAGTTAGAAAGAGCTTCATATCTTAGATACCTACAAAAGGCAATCTCGCAATCTCTCTCGCAATCTCTCTATCTCTCTCTCGCAATCTCTCTATCTCTCTCGCAATCTCTCTATCTCTCTCGCAATCTCTCTATCTCTCTCGCAATCTCTCTAGCTCTCTCTCGCAATCTCTCTATCTCTCTCGCAATCTCACAATCTCTCTATCTCTCTCTCGCAATCTCTCTATCTCTCTCTCGCAATCTCTCTATCTCTATCTCTCTCTCTCTCGCAATCTCTCTATCTCTCTCGCAATCTCACAATCTCTCTATCTCTCTCTCGCAATCTCTCTATCTCTCTCTCGCAATCTCTCTATCTCTCTCTCGCAATCTCTCTATCTCTCTCGCAATCTCTCTATCTCTATCTCTCTCTCTCGCAATCTCTCTATCTCTATCTCTATCTCTATATCTCGCAATCTCTCTATCTCTATCTCTATCTCTATCTACAACACTGTGTGGGGGGAAACATAGGCTATGTGGCCATGGCCTCACATGGGGATATGGGGTGGGTATAAATTCTCGATGTAAATGTGTACCGTGTAGCATGTTCCAAAATGTAATCAATTCATCCTTGTCACACAGCAGATCTGTCCACCAAGTTTTGTCTAAATCCATCCACAGTTTAAGATATTGTGCTCTATATAGTTTTTGGCCCGATCTCTCAATGGGGAAGAATCACTGTAAAAAAATCGAGTATTTGGATCCGGATCCGGATCTTCACCAAAATCTAAACAATTCGTTCTTGCCACATACCCAAACTCTCCATCAAATTTTGTCCAAATCTACCTACAACGTTTTGAGATATCCTGCTCACCCACAGACAAACAGACAAACAGTGGTGAAAACATAATCTCCGTCCATCTTCAGTGGTGAAGGTAATAACAATAATGATTAAAAAAACCGAAGCAAGAAATATAATCTTCCAGCCATCATGGCTTGGAAGGCGAATAATAAAAATAATAATCTCTGTGTTCCAGATACACCCCAGCCAATTACACGCACGACGTCGCATGCGAATAAACCCAGGAATGGGAACCAGGCCACAACTTGCCTTGTCAATGCGTGGGTCCTTGGCCTCACCTCGCAGAGTCACGCACTTCCACCGCTCCCTCCAGATCCCACACCCCGGGTATGCGCACACCCTTGCCCGCCGATTTCCACGCGATTTGACTGACACCCACGTGTCGCCGCAGTGCATGCTGCGCCAAACTCGTTTAGTCGGAGTTTTTCGCACCCATCGCTCCCATCATGTGTCGAGTGACAGCATCTTTCACGCTTGCACAGGCGGAGAGCTCGCGAGCTTCTTTTACTATTTATTTTTTGTACAAAGGATTATTCCGTCTTTTCTGTGCCTGCATTCCTGCGACGGATTCGGAAAACGATTGCGGTCTGTACGCTGGAGTGAGGCCAACGCACGGCTCTCGTACCTTATCTCCTGCTCCGCTGATGAGTGCCGCTGCGCATCCAAGTACATGAGTCGTAAAAGTTTGTCTAGTAACAATATTGTGTTCGCTAGCATTCGGTGTCCATGAATCCAAAGGCTGACAGAGCCTTTTGCACACTGTTGTTAGCTTGACAGGCATTAGATCTTTAGCGTGAAAAAAAAACACTCTCTGTCCATCCTTTCATGAAAGATCCATTCCGTGTGTGTGTGTGTGTGTGTGTGTGTGTGTGTGTGTGTGTGTGTGTGTGTGTGTGTGTGTGTGTGTGTGTGTGTGTGTGTGTGTGTGTGTGTGTAACTTCGGTCACGAGAGCCACGACTGAGCATTTATGTGTATTTAACAAGATTAGCACGCACACACACACACATATATATATATATATATATATATATATATATATTTTGGACAACTTCCACACTCCTCAAGGTGAAGAAGCTGCATAAAGCAAACCAAGAAGGCCAACACAAGGTAAGCACTTTTGCTGTTGCGAACCCTTCCTCGAGTTCCTCAACAACTATAAAGACGTTCACACATAGTACACACATGAGAATCCCAGTGCTATACACTCCCCTCAGCTCCCAGACCGGTTTTCATCACTTACTGGCGAATCATCAGCGATAGCGCAGACAGCAATGCATACCAATGAAGCTCCCAAGCGTGTACCACGTACAAACGTCAAAAGCAGTCAATATATAAATAAAGACCCACCCACGTCTCTCACCTGTGAATGGAGGGAATAGCCAATCAGCTCTAACCTAATCAACTAAACCCAGGTGGCTCGATTATACAAGAAGGCCAACTTACCCCGCTTACCTTGTGTTGGCCTTCTTGGGTTGCTTTATGTAGCTTCTTCAGCTAGAGGAGTGTGGGAGGTGTCAATTATTTATATAATCCGAGCCACCTGCGTTTTGTCGATTAGGTGAGAGCTGATTGGCTCTTTGCTCCATTCACAGACCTGTACATGTGGTTATTTTATCACAGGCGGTGGTGTGCGTGGTGCCAACCCTAATCCGTGCCATGAATTGAAGGAAAGGATTGGATATAATTATGAGATGTAGATTTGGGTTGAAAAGAACGTGCCACTTGTGTCCTGTACGGTGTTTGGCTTTTATTGTTTGGTTCTCCACAGCATCCTCGCAGCGGTGGCGTCGTCGTGTGGTTGATGCTTTTGGCCTCCTGAACAGTGGGTGAAAATTATTGCTGTGCTGCATGCGTTCCGTACAGTCTGGCGGTGGTGGTGATTGTCTGTTTCTTTTGGTCTTTTGCGAGGACGCATTCTTTCAGTGAAGGGCGTGGCCGCAGTTTTTGCAGGAGGCCATTTGAGTGCATTGCCTGCTTTGATTTATTTCAGGAATAAGAGGAAAAGAGTAGTAATGAAGTTAGAGATATAATCAGACCGAACTATGAGATCCACACAAGGCACTTCGTCCCGTTTGACCCATTAGACATGAGAGAAGGTTCTCACTGCAGGTATATTAATGAAATAACTGCCTGGGGACCACTGTATGATGGATGCCATTGCCTTGGAGGGATGCGGTTTCCAGAACTGCAACAATATATATGTATATAAATTTTGATATGTAACTATATATATATATATATATATATATATATATATATATATATATATATATATATATATATATATATATATATATATATATATAAGAATATGGATATGCATATATATTGTTGTGGAAATGGCCCTGAGTGTGTTACTAAATATAGGATTAGCCCAGACCCCCCACCAAATGCATATTTAGCCAGGTTGCTTGGTAAATGGATGCTACATGTGTGTCGGAAGGTGTAAGATGTTCATCATTGGTACATTGGTGGTGGACCGAGGGGTTCATCTTCTTCCTTCCTCTGTCCAGACAATGGACTCTGCCCAGCGTGCTGAGAGGGGGAGTGGCCTAGAGAAGGAAGTGAAACTGAAGGGAGGAGTTTGTTGGCTTCGTAAAGGGGCACGCCCCAAAAAGAAAAGGTGGTAAAACTGAGAGCACGGAGTTGGGCAGTCGGGCTTCCGTCCGTCCGTCCGTTCACAATGAAGTTGAAGCGGGAGATCTGGTCATTAGTGATCCTGATAGAGGTCGATGAGACATACACGATGGTATGACTTTCAAGGTCACCGAAGGTCAAGGTCAAGGTCACGAGGCCTTTGAAGTTGCGAAAATGACGATTTTCAAATTCTATCTCCTCCGCCATTTCTCAAGCGATCTTGAATTTGATTGTGGCATATGAATCTATGGGGCAATATCTAAATTTTGTCAGGCCGGATTTTCGATATTCGCTTTCGTTTTTGTGTCACGTGACTTCAAAGTTGGCAAAAAATGCGAACATGACGATTTTCAAAATCTATCTCCTACATTTCTCAAGCAATCTTGAATTTGATTGTGGCATATGAATCTATGGGACAATATATAAATTTGGTCAGGACGGATTTTCGAATTTCGCTTTCGTTTTCGTGTCACGTGACTTCAAAGTTTGCAAAAAATGCCCTACCTTCAGGAGGCTATATATTTTCTCGCAGAGATGACCGTCACTCCCGCACGGGTGTATTTTTTTTATTTTTTTTTGCAAAAAGGAAGTCTGTCACCATGATGGTGACACAGTCCCGGATGGAGAACACTCAGTCGTTAAATTGTGAATCTGAGCCTTGCCTGCAGGACAGTCCGAGGAATTGATGGTGCGTTCATCTTTGAATTTGGCTTTTCCCAACTCCAAACAGTTTTTTTTTTTCAAACTGACCCGATAGTCTCCCTTCCACCAATTTTGGCCGTAACTTTGATTTTGGCTGCCATTTTAATTATCCATCCCTCTGTATGGTTGTTAGACATCTTCTTTTTCAACGATGCATGTCATTATTATTGCATAGTGAATGATTTTCAGATGGCAAGCCCTGAACATGTTGCTCTCAAGTAGCATAACTGAGCTAAGATTTTGGAGTATTTATCATTTGACTACTTTGGTGAACTCTGCTCTGGATACAAGCGGATTGTGTTGATATAGAGCAGGAATAATGGGTCAAACAGCCTCCTCCTGCATGAAAGTTATGTGTATGTCCTGTTAATGGCACGGTGCTTGCTCGTTCTCTTTCAACTTGCTCACTGATCGTGTTCGGAGGGGGAATAATTTTCCGTGCATTACCTGTCCAGCAGGTGGCACTTACGTCATGCTACGTGATTGCGGATGCTTGCTGAACAATACACCTTTCTGTCTACAAACCATCCGCTCTGCGCTTGGACAAGGGCTTTGAGTCAAGGATATCTGGCCAGTGATCCAGAGAGGTGATTCATGTGAAATTACTGCAAAAATAAAAATAGAAATCTCATTCTAAACTCACATGGCCGACAATATGGTCAACAGCAAATTGATTCCTTCTGAAGCTATATTCGGTTAACGAACAAGAAAAACGTTGAATGTAATTTTAAAACAAGCAAAAAAATGCTTGAAATGTTGATACAAGTTACGTGCAAAAAACTTTTGTTTCTGAATTACTTGTTTTGCGAACAATGCAAACGTATCCTTCAGAGGGGGCGCTACACATCTTGTTCGTCTCGTCTGGGTTAGATTCCCGACCTGACACTAAACTCGCATTGGTGCCTCGCAGGCAGGGCGTTACATTAGTGACTAGTGATTGTGTCATCCCGAAGATGGCCGTTATAAAGCCGGGTGTCCTGACTGCTGGCAAAAGTTAGTCGACGTTAAAGATCCCATGATCTTTTTTCGACCAAGAGTAGACAACGTATCGCCAACTCCCTGACCAAATTCCAGATCTCTACCTGACTAACCTACAGGGGGCACTGCATCAGCAGCGTATGATGGCATGGTTCGGGAGCAATGCTCTCGGTGGTCAGATCTCGGAATAGACTCCCGGCCCAACATGTACACGACCCAAAATAATGAACTATGAGTATTACACCCCTAGGATTGGATCATAGACGGATTTCCAAGGTGTGGTTCAAGTGATAGGGCTGATATCTCTGATTCCTATAAACTGCCAACTTTGAATACAGATGACAAAAGCACAGAAGGTAAAAGTAATAGCCAAAATTAATGTTACATATTGAGATAAAATTGAGCAACAAAAAACTGAGAAAAGAGAGAATGTTATGTGAGAGTAAAAGGGGCAGAGGAGTGTGAGGGAGATTGGAGGAAGGACGGGAGGAATCGTGAGGGGGTGGAGTGGTAAATAGTTGTGTTATAAACAGATTGGTCCAGACCTGAAGACAATTTATTTTTTGAGAAAAAAATGCTTCCAGAGTCACTGGACCATTAATTAAAAGCATATAATTTGGTATAATTTGAACCATGGTTCCTCCACCACAATGTTGTAGGACAATTGGTTGAAAAAGTGTGACGACAACCAGTCCATTGATTGTACAGAGGAGAGGTTGTAATTGAAATCATTGTAGTTCTGTGTTCTCCAAATCTCAAATAATAACCAAAACACACACTGTGTCAATCGGGAACACTCATAATCTCTCATCTCCACTAATAAAAGGGTGTGTGTGTGTGTGTGTGTGTGTGTGTGTGTGTGTGTGTGTGTGTGTGTGTGTGTGTGTGTGTGTGTGTGTGTGTCAGTGTATCTCCTTCATAACACCAAAACCATAAAACTGAGCAGCCTGAAACTTTGCATGGATACTAAGAAAACTACAAGGAAGTGCAAGAGTGAAAATTGGATTTTTGCGTTAATTAAAACACCCCTTTTGAAGATAATTAATGGCCTTATTAAATTATATCCTTCATCAGGCGATCCTCGGCCACCTCGCTGTCTGGGGTCTTAAGGCATTTCCTGGGTAACCCCGCTGGGGTCTGAAGCCACCATGTTTTTTGGCCTGCTCAACCATGCTTTGACTTCGAACAGGCCACAGCGATTTCTTTACCATAATTTTTTTTCCACTTTCCTCACTCATATTATCGAATGCCTGTTCATCATAGCTACAAATCTCTGGGTATATTGCAGTGCTTATAAACGCCTGGAGATGCCAGTGTTCGTGGTTTTATTTAATTTGCGAATATGAATAACCGAGAGAATCCCTTAAACTGACCAGAATTACAAAATGTAAGCTCCAAATTTGAAAGTATCAGTCGTTCTGACTCCGTAAAAAGTGTTAATGTGTCTATTTCGGGCATTGCATGGGCGTTTCTGGGTGCATAATTGGATCGACAGCAATTGGTAATCGCTTGCCAAGCCAGGCTTTCCGTTGGAATGCTTGCTTGAGTGCTTAAGCCACTTACTGAGCTGTACAGTGCAGTTCGTGTCCTGATCGGGATGTACAGTCGACAAATACTCCAAGGTAGAGGTATGTATACAGCACACACGGATGTGGTACATATGGGTAGATTTGGATCTGTATGGACTCTCCGTGGGTATGTGGACATACCATGCCTGTTACCGGTGCCGTGCTGGCAAAGTTTCATCCTGTATCTCATGGAGGTTCTATCAGGTTTACGTTTGGCCTCGCACCTGTTTCTAAAGCATTTGGTTATCGGGTGTGCTTTACAAAGGTTATTTGGTTTCTCTTTGTGAGTTTCAAAGCAAAATATATTTGATAACGCCCGATTTCTGAGCCGTTTGCCGTATTAACGTGTTTTCTAAATTACCGAGCCAAATTTTTTTCCACCCATCTCATGCAGCTGTTTATAAAGAATAATGTTTGTGAACACATCCTTGAAACGTTTAGATAAATGCAACGTTGTTTTTCGGTGAAAGCTACTCAAGGTTTCTGGGTTGTATACAGTACGTACTGTAGTCGGTAATCACACTGACTCCAACCTACCGATTCCCGAAAAATTGCCGATATTATCGAAGCGTGTGTGTGTGTGTGTGTGTGTGTGTGTGTGTGTGTGTGTGTGTGTGTGTGTGTGTGTGTGTGTGTGTGTGTGTGTGTGTGTGTGTGGTGTATGTTGTTCACAAAGCATAACATATTCCCTCTGATTACTCCCCATATATATATATATATATATATATATATATATCTCTCTCTCTCTCTCTCTCTCTCTCTCTCTCTCTCTCTCTCTCTCTCTCTCTCTCTCTCTCTCTCTCTCTCTCTCTCTCTCTCTCTGGACAGTGGTTATTTCCGGGCAGGGTTTGTCTCCAGACATGTCCAGATGGGAGTTTATCTCCGGACATGTTTGGATGGAAGTTTGTCTCCGGACATGTCTGGGCGGTCTTGTTGTCTGGATGGGAGTTTATCTCCGGACGTGTCGAAACGGTGTTTGTCTCTGGACAGCTTGGCTCCAGACGCGTCCGGGCGGTGTTTGTCTCTGGACTGTGTTGATCTCTGGACATGTACAAGCTGTGTTTGTCTCTGGGTGGTATTTATAGTATGTCTGGTAGAAAATGGATTTCAGACATTTTGTTTCCATCTTCAGTGTTATTCTATGCAGAATAATTTTGATGAGACAGTATGAATCATAATTGATGCTCCATGACACGTCTGCCTTCCCTTCCTCTCATTGCCTTCTCTTTCCCCTCCTTCCTCACTCTCCATCCTCTTCATTTTTCCTCCCTCCTCACTCTCCCTCCCTCTTCACTCTCTCTCCCTCCTCACTCTCCCTCCCTCCTTACTCTCCCTCCCTCCTTACTCTCCCACCCTCCTCATTCTCCCTCCCTCCTCAATCTCCCTCACACCTCACACTCCCTCCCTCCTCTCTCTTTCCCCCTCCCTCCTCTCTCTCTCCCCCTCCCTCCCCTCGCTCTTTCCCTCTCGCTCCTTTCTCTTTTACCATCCCTCGTCTCTCTTTCCCCCTCTATCGCTTCACTCTTCCCCCCTCACCCCTCTATATCACCCCCCTCTCCCCCCCAATCTCAGTGTTCCCATTAGTGCAGCAATGGGTGGTATTCGCTTGTTCATTAATAACTAGTGGATAACCCAGTTCGACCAGACTGTTGGAGGGAAATTAGTTCCTAATAGAGTGGAATATGTAGGTATTTTGCTGGGAATGTCCTTTGACAGCATAATGGCAGGTAGCTGCAGAAATTCCATGTAATTTAATATGTGACTTGAAGTCCTCACCCCCCTCTCCCCCCCTGCCTTCCAGCCCTAAATCCTCAACCACAAGTTTTCAAGCCCCCTCTCCACATCAAGTCCTTGAACCCCCTCTCCCTCTTGAAAACTTGTGTCCAAGCTCTCTGTCCTTTCTCTGCCTGTCCACCCCAACTCTGTCTCCTCCTCTCCCTTTCTTATTCAAATCCTCCACTCCCCCCCCTCCCCACCTCCCAAACCCAAGTCCCCTCCAAACCCCAAGTCTTCAACACCTCACCCCCACCACAGCTCCCCTCTTTAGTCTTCAAGTCCTCAATCCCCAAAGCCTCTTCCTCTTCTAAATTTATGATTGCTTTCCTTTTGTTCGCTTCCCTGTGTGACTATTTATTGTTCATTAAATATACCTGGGCTGAGGGTGAATCCTAGCATCGTGGTTGCTTCATTCGGTGATGGAGAGGGACCCGTTGAGGGATCATTTGGCTGCAGATTTTCGCACTGTATACAAGATCATGTCATGGTCTCAGGCTCGCTTGGCCAAATTGATTTGAGACATGTGGTACCTAATTGGCATAGCGCTGGACAGAATCGGTACCTTCACGCTGCACGCTATCCTGGCTTTTATACATGCGAAAATGGTTGACTGCTACGTGCATTGAGGATTTGAACTTAGCAATGGTTAACTGTATGTATGTATGTATATATGTATGTATGTATATATATATATATATATAATGTGTGTATATATATATGTGTGTGTATATATATATGTGTGTATATATATATATTGTTGTGGTTACCAAATTCGCAAACCACCATTCAGGTCCCTTAGGTGAGATATCTCGGTAAGTACATGTGTAGTTAGGCCCAAACCCGTTGTCTAGTGGGAATACATGTCATTTATGCGTGCTGCGACTCTTCAGGATAGTCGTTTTTCTTTTGCTATCTTTATTTTGGACCAACCGCCATGATTACCACCACAACCACAACATCAACCACCCACCGCGGCGCCGCTTCACGTCACACCTCGCAACCGTCGCATCGCCACCGTTCTTGCGCCGCTTGTGGGTACCGGTGTTGGACTCGTGCAGGGCGCGCGCCGAACAGCGTGTACAAAACCACGGATTTTCCACTTCAAAAACGGATCAAAAACGACACACGCCCACTTTTGTTCCGTCCAATCGGTGAGCGAGGGGCGATTTGGCCCCGCCTCCAGGGCGTTGGAGGGCGATCGATATATGCAAATTTATGGATCAAAAAGCATTCACGCCCACTTTTTCTCGGGCCAATGGGGAGCGAGGTGAAAGGTCGAAGGGAGGGGGTCAAAGATGAGAGAGCGAAGCCACGGGGCTTATAAAAGCGACCGCGTTCGTCAGTCAAGGAATAAGAGTTAAGACTTCGCGGGCGGTGGAGTTGGGAAGAAGAAGCCAGAAGGAGTTGGTCGTCGTCGTGTGCGTTGGAGTCGGAGCAAAAGGGGACGGAGCTGTGGAGAGGCGGCGAGGGCAGACGAGGGGGTGCTCGCGTCGTGCAGGGAGCTGCACACCAGGGAGGCCGACGGGGCGACCTGGCCGAGGTGGAGACGCTCGTCGCGGGACTCGAGGCAGAGTGGAAATCCTCTATACCCCGAGCATCAGCAACCCCCTCCTGTTTCCCCCCCCCGCGCTGAGATAGTGCGACCAAGGGGGCCCCTTTCCCACCCCCTACCAGACACTGCCCGCGAGGCCCACGGAGTTGAGGCACCATCGCCGCTCCGCGTCTCATCACCAGACGGGTAGGCCCGACCCGGTCTCGGCCTCAGGCCCGCCTCATCTTTGAGGGTTCTCTTTTCTTTTCCTTGGTTTTGGGTATGTGTTGTCGGCGCCGTCTGTGAAGTAAAATTGTATAAGTGTTGCCGTGTGCTCGCGTAATCGGTATTAGATCTGCATTGTCGCATTTGCTTTTTGTGTAAATTGCATTGTGTTTTTCTTTTCTATGTGCTTTTGGTGGAATTGAATATGTGTGCTTTCCGTTCATCGCGAATAAATGTGCTTTGTGTTGAACTGTTTCCCGCTTCGCTTCGTCGTTTTTCATTGAATCCTCATCTTGCTTCACGTAAAGGGTTGGTAGTGGGCTGAATACGCCCGATAATTAATCGAACCGTCGAGGTCGACGAATAACACCGCTCGGTTATCCCGATAGTACGGAACGGGTCGCTTAAGTGGCCCGTGTCCGAAGTCGACCTGCGGCGAGGTGCGACCGCCCGGTCTACCCTCCGTGTGGGTACTTAGGTAGGTCGAATTTGGCGAGCAACCCTATCCCACGCGGGGGCTGATTGGCTCGATCGCGGTGAGACCGAAAGGTCCACCCGTGACTGGTTCCCGGCGTTAGTCCGAGAGGGTCACGACTGGATTGTCCGTCCGGTGGGCGACGTGCCGCGATTCGAGTTACGTGGCCGTCAGCACGCCGGCGGGTGCGAATCCGCAACACTGGTGTCAGGTCGTGCGATACAAATTCATCGCCCTCCTCGCGGCACTGGTATCGGAGAACAGGAAAACGGGCTCTCCTGTCTCCAATTAAATTCACGGGAATCGGTCCAGGGGTGAGAGAAGCGACCCCCGATTCCCTCCAAATTACGAGCGATTCAAATTAACCCTTCACGAGAAGCAAGATGGCGTCTCAAGGCGAGCGGGAGCCGGGGGTATTAGAAATGGATGTAGAATGCGTAGGATCCATGGCCCAGGATGGAATGCCCGTGCAGGAACATGAACTCGTCCAACTGAACCCAGAGCCCGAAATAGGTGCGGCAGCAGCCGCGGTGTATGACACCTTCCCCCCCCCCCTCTCCACCAAAACCCTTCCCCAACCCTTGCCGAAACGGCTCAGCTGAGTGCATCCGACATGGCCCAGTTATGCGCCATGCTGGCGGCAATGACAGAAAAGATGGATACAAATACAAATGAAATGAAAAACGAAATGAAAGGCATGAACGAAAAGATGGATGCGTATACACAAAAGATGGATGCGTATACACAAAAGATGGATGCGAATACACAAAAAATGGAAACAAATATGAAGGAAGAAACTAAAAAGCTACGGGGTGAGACGCAGAACATGGGCCGATGCCTGCAGGCGGGCATGAAGGCCGTGACCAGGGAGCTGGGAATGGCGACTCCACGTGTGGGAACAAACGAGCTGGAAGGGGGTGCAACGGCTGACAGGCCCGCGGTGGAGGCGGGTAAAAAAATAATTCAGGGGGCGTGTTGGGCGAGGGTCGTGACAGAGGAATCGACGGTGACCAAGAGGGAAAAATTAAATGGGGAGACCAAAACGTGTGAGACGAGACACGAGGTGACGACAACAGAAACTTATAAATGTATAGAGACGCGGGAGACAGAAAAAATAGAGACAGCACGATGAAGACGGGGTAAGTGACGCACACACACACACGGAGGTAGTGGAGGATAATGGGGGTGAGCTGGCGGACTGGGTGGAGACCCAGTGCGAGCACCTGGATGGCCTCCTCCAGGAACGAGGGGAGGGAGTATGCCCCCTTGAGGCGAGTCACGACCAGGTGAGTTCGGTCGTGTTTTGCGAGGTTGAGAGGACGGGTGCTGTGGACGGGTGCACGGAGAGCTTGGGGGGTATAGAGGCCCCGGAGACCCTTGTGGGGACACGAATCCCCAGTGTGGTTGTCCCTGTGTGTGTGGTGCAAGGTGTGAGTGCGTCCCCGTGTGTGGAAGCGACCCCGTGTGTGAGTGGTGTGGTGGCGATGGTGCCGGAGTACGTGCTTCCCAGCACGCCGTGTGTGGATGAGGCACCGCGGGTGAGTGCCCCCGCGTGTGTGGGTGAGGCACCGTGTGTGGAAGAGGCCGTGGGTGTGAGTGAAACGGCCTGTATGAGTGAGGCACCGCGGGTGAGTGCCCCCGCGTGTGTGGGTGAGGCACCGTGTGTGAGTGAGGCACGGAGTATGGATGAGGCACCGCGGGTTAGTGCCCCCGCGTGTGTGGGTGAGGCACCGTGTGTGGAAGAGACCGCGTGTTTGAGTGTCGCCGTGTGTATGAGTGAGGTACCGCGGGTGAGTGCCCCCGCGTGTGTGAGTGAGGCACGGAGTGTGGATGAGGCACCGCGGGTGAGTGCCCCCGCGTGTGTAAGTAGTATGGTTTGTGTGAGTAGTGAGGCACGCGTGGGTGAACGGCCGTGTGCAAGGTCGCTGTGTGCAAGGGAGACCGTGTGTGTGAGAGAGCGGTATGAGAGGGAGATGTCGGTTGGCATGCGGGAGCACGCAGCCGCGTCTCCCGGTGTGAATGTGATGGAGTGGACTGTGTGCGTCGTAACACGCAGGTATGCGTGTGTGGAATGGAGGCGACGACGGCGACATGGGAGGAACGAAAGCCGAGTTGCGGCTGTAGTTGTTTCGCGGACCGTGCCGGGTTCACCCAGCAGTGAGCACGCGGTTCGTGCTGTGCAACGCACGAGACCGCCACGTGCTCGCTTGCGAGAGTGAAGTCCCGGTCCGGAAACGCCAGCGGTGGATTTGCCGATCCCGCGGACGGACAAAGTTTAGGCAGGACTACGGATTTGGACCGGACGGGTTCTCCACGCGATCGTGTGTGTTAAGCTCCAACGGGAAAAGCACATGTATTCGCGTGGGGAACCCCTCGAGACGTGGGGCTTGTGTTTTTTTTTTATGCGCACGGTGACGTCATGGCTGCACGTGTGGTTGGAATCCGGCAGGAGGGGTATCCCGGCCGGATGGTACCGTCCAAGGAGGGACGAGGTACACGTGCAGCTGCATGACGTCACGGGCAGGTGCAAAGTGCGCGAGTTGCCGCGCTGGTGCTGCGCATGAAGGACAAAAAAAAACAACAAAAAAAAAGCAAGCCTCACTTTCGGGTGCACAGGATTCCTGGGCAAGGGGTGGAAGACCCCCTTGACCTGGGCACAGGATGGAAACTAGTTAGGGGGAAGGGTTAGCTTAGTTAGACCGACTTCATGGGGCAGGGGTAAGTCCTCATGGAGTCCGTGGAATGGATTAGGTAGAGGGATTTAGTGAGCTTTAGGTTGGGTAATAAAATGGGAAATGATTTTTGAGATTTTGGAGACAGTGACAGACTTGTGGATGTGTAGTGGGGACGTAGCTTAGCTACGTAGTGTTAAATGGAACGTGCTACTAGTTTAAGGGATGACGTGGGAGCACGAGTTAGTTAGGGGATATAGATAGAAGGATGGCAGAGTTCAGTGGTGTGTGTGTGTTGAAGAGTTGGTGAGTGAAGTGGAAGCATGTGCTTGGTGAGTGAGTGAGGCCAGCGGGTCTGTGTGTATGGAGTGAATGGGGAATGCATGGTGCGATGAGTGATTGGGGGGAGGAGTGACTCCCGCCCAAGGGACCCCGGGGTCAGTGTAGATTGAGTTAGTTGGGTTAGTCAAATTGAAAAATGGAGGTCGTTTTGTTGTTGGTGGGAAAGTAGGCTCGAGACCCATTTGGAGGGGTGCAGGAGCCCTGTTGACGGGCTTGGGAGCGTGGCTGCGAAAGGTGAGTATCGCTGAGTGGGTACCCCGGGCACCAGGCTAGTCGGCCGCGGTAGGCCATGGGCCCATGGGGGGCCGGGATAGAGTAGTGGGCACGGGTGCGCCTGCTTGGTGCGGGGGCCCGGGGCGCCATCAGCCGCGTGGGCAGTGTTGTGGGCACGGGTGACCCTCGGAAAGGGGCCCGGGAGGCCGGCCTGCCACGTGTGCGTTTCAGGGGAGGTGCCATGGGGGGCACTCCCTGGTGTTAGGGAGCTGGTAGGCTCGGAGGCAGTGTAGTGCCCGGGGGTGCCATAGCGGGAGATTCGGCAGAGGGTCGTGCCTGCCAAAGGGAGCCACGTGTCCCAGCCAGGAGACCGTGTGAGGGCACGGAGAGAAAATTGGGGGGCGAGGCCCGAAATTGTGAGGACACCAACACAGGCGACGGGAATCTGGGTTGTTAGAACCAATAGTTTAAGCGAGAGGCGCTTGTTGAAAGCCCCGGGGTAGTTTAACAGTTAAATGGTTAGGGTAGATTAGGAGATGTACCCCTCCGCACCATCCATCCCCTCGCTCTCGTTGTGGGCCGTTGGACCCACTTTGGTTATAGATCGCCGAACTCTGGGGAGGCCATTCTGAGGCTTGAGTTGGGCCTCGACACAGGACGTTAGCTCTCCCTTATTCCCCTCCGGGAAGGGAACGTAGGGGTTGGGAGTAGGCTAGGTGACAGAATAGGTTAGCCGAACAAGGACGATAAAGGGGGTTAGGGGACGATTTATAGTGGGGAAGTAAAAATAAAAACAACAAAAAATTAAGTTGGGGCTAAATTGGGGTTTGACAAATTAAGGGAGTGGGTATGTACAGTGACAGGCAAAGGCGATAGGTGGGAGGGAGACAGGTAGGTAGGTCCGAGCCCGCCTTCCGAGTGGCCAGCACCACCGCACCCCCTCCACCAACCTCCACTGAACGGCAAAGGCTGGCCAGCTTCATCGGCTGGCTGTTTTTCTTCAAGGCCTGTGCCGGCCAACTTCATCGGCAGCTGTTGTTTTGCTGCGAGGCCTGTGCCGGCTGGATCGTCTGCAGCTGCTGTGCTGCAAGGCCTGTGCCGGCCCACTTCATCTGCCGGCTGGCTGTTTTTTCTTCAAGGTCTGTGCCGGCCAGTTCATCTGCCGGCTGTGTTTGCCTGCAACGGCCTTCTTCTGCGGGCTGAGTTTGCCTGCTACCTTTGCCATGCCATGCCCAACTGCCCACGTTCACCAGCCCCGTTCAATTTTGCTTTGCCCCCCCTGTTCATTTCCATGTGCGCCAGGATCCGCAAGGCAACAGTTTGCAAGCTGCGAGAACTGCCCTGTTGGCAGCTACAACACGGGCCTGCAGTGGCGGCCCGTGCACCGTGTTTGTGTCCATCCATCCATTCGTTGTGTTCATTGCGTGTGCCACTTGAGCTGGCACGGAGACTGCGTTGTGCAGCCCATGCACCGTTGTGGTTCACTGCGTTCAGTTCAAAAGGGAAGGCCTTGGACTGCATGTGAGCAGCCAGCCACGTGCCCTGTCACCTGCATTGTTTTGAGCCAGAGACTGCATGCGGGCAGCCTGGCTCCCTGTTAACTGCTTTTCTTTTGCAGAGTTCATTGATCCTGGGCCATGGTTTAGTGTAAAATTTGTAAGTTAAGGTAAGATATACTGTAAATATGAGTGCGCCCCCGGCATGTTTGTCTTAGCGCCGGCAATTTTATTTAAGTCGTCCGTGTGAGTGAGTTTGTTTAGGTAGTTACGCAGCCCTCAGGTTATTTATTTTGGGGACACGAATACCATGAATGTCGCACTCAGGGATCCGTAGGTAAAATGTACTAGGGGAAAACTACACATGATGGCACACGAGAATTTGACGACTCGGGACGAGTCTGTAAAAAGGGGAGGGGGTAGTGTTGTGGTTACCAAATTCGCAAACCACCATTCAGGTCCCTTAGGTGAGATATCTCGGTAAGTACATGTGTAGTTAGGCCCAAACCCGTTGTCTAGTGGGAATACATGTCATTTATGCGTGCTGCGACTCTTCAGGATAGTCGTTTTTCTTTTGCTATCTTTATTTTGGACCAACCGCCATGATTACCACCACAACCACAACATCAACCACCCACCGCGGCGCCGCTTCACGTCACACCTCGCAACCGTCGCATCGCCACCGTTCTTGCGCCGCTTGTGGGTACCGGTGTTGGACTCGTGCAGGGCGCGCGCCGAACAGCGTGTACAAAACCACGGATTTTCCACTTCAAAAACGGATCAAAAACGACACACGCCCACTTTTGTTCCGTCCAATCGGTGAGCGAGGGGCGATTTGGCCCCGCCTCCAGGGCGTTGGAGGGCGATCGATATATGCAAATTTATGGATCAAAAAGCATTCACGCCCACTTTTTCTCGGGCCAATGGGGAGCGAGGTGAAAGGTTGAAGGGAGGGGGTCAAAGATGAGAGAGCGAAGCCACGGGCTTATAAAAGCGACCGCGTTCGTCAGTCAAGGAATAAGAGTTAAGACTTCGCGGGCGGTGGAGTTGGGAAGAAGAAGCCAGAAGGAGTTGGTCGTCGTCGTGTGCGTTGGAGTCGGAGCAAAAGGGGACGGAGCTGTGGAGAGGCGGCGAGGGCAGACGAGGGGGTGCTCGCGTCGTGCAGGGAGCTGCACACCAGGGAGGCCGACGGCGCGACCTGGCCGAGGTGGAGACGCTCGTCGCGGGACTCGAGGCAGAGTGGAAATCCTCTATACCCCGAGCATCAGCAACCCCCTCCTGTTCCCCCCCCCCCGCGCTGAGATAGTGCGACCAAGGGGGCCCCTTTCCCACCCCCTACCAGACACTGCCCGCGAGGCCCGCGGAGTTGAGGCACCATCGCCGCTCCGCGTCTCATCACCAGACGGGTAGGCCCGACCCGGTCTCGGCCTCAGGCCCGCCTCATCTTTGAGGGTTCTCTTTTCTTTTCCTTGGTTTTGGGTATGTGTTGTCGGCGCCGTCTGTGAAGTAAAATTGTATAAGTGTTGCCGTGTGCTCGCGTAATCGGTATTAGATCTGCATTGTCGCATTTGCTTTTTGTGTAAATTGCATTGTGTTTTTCTTTTCTATGTGCTTTTGGTGGAATTGAATATGTGTGCTTTCCGTTCATCGCGAATAAATGTGCTTTGTGTTGAACTGTTTCCCGCTTCGCTTCGTCGTTTCTTTCATTGAATCCTCATCTTGCTTCACGTAAAGGGTTGGTAGTGGGCTGAATACGCCCGATAATTAATCGAACCGTCGAGGTCGACGAATAACACCGCTCGGTTATCCCGATAGTACGGAACGCGTCGCTTAAGTGGCCCGTGTCCGAAGTCGACCTGCGGCGAGGTGCGACCGCCCGGTCTACCCTCCGTGTGGGTACTTAGGTAGGTCGAATTTGGCGAGCAACGCTATCCCACGCGGTGGCTGATTGGCTCGATCGCGGTGAGACCGAAAGGTCCACCCGTGACTGGTTCCCGGCGTTAGTCTGAGAGGGTCACGACTGGATTGTCCGTCCGGTGGGCGACGTGCCGCGATTCGAGTTACGTGGCCGTCAGCACGCCGGCGGGTGCGAATCCGTAACAATATATATATATATATATATATATATATATATATATATATATATATATATATGTATATGTATATATATATATGTATATATATATATATATATATATATATATATATGTATATATATATATATATATATATATATATATATATATATATATATATATATATATATATGTATATATGTATATATATATATATATATATATGTATATATCTATGTATATATATATGTATATATCTATGTATATATATATATGTATATATATGTATATATATATATATATATATATATATATATATATATATATGTATATATATATATATATATATATATATATATATATATATATATATATATATATATATATATATATATATATATATATATATATATATATATATATATATATATATATATATATATATGAAGACCCACCCACATCTCTCACCTTTGAATGAAAAGAATAGCCAATCAGCTCTCACCGAATCGACTACACCCAGGTGGCTGGGATTATATAAATGAATGACCACTCCCACACCCCTCTAGCCAAAGTAGCTGCATAAAGCAACCCAAAAAGTCTTACACAAGGTAAGTGCTAACGTGAGAGAGATGACAGGTTAGAGATGTGGGTGGGTCTTTCCTTATTTATATATTGACTGATGTTGACATTTACACGTGGTACATGCTTGGGAGCCTCATTGGTATGCATTGCTGTCGACGGTATTGCTGATGATTTGCCAATAAGCGATGAAACCGGTCTGGTAGCTGAGGGGGTGTATAGCATTGGGATTGTCATTTGTGTACTATATGTGAATGTCTTTATAGTTGTTGAGGAACTCTGGGAAGGGTTCGAAACAGCGTTAGCACTTACCTTGTGTAAGTATTCTTGGGTTGCTTTATGCAGCTACTTTGACTGGAGGAGTGTGGGAGGGGTCAATCATTTTTATAATCCCAGCCACCTGGGTGTAGTCGATTCGGTGAGAGCTGATTGGCTATTCCCTCCACTCACAGGTGAGAGATGTGGGTGGGTCTTTCTAAATACATATATACATACACACACACACTTATATATTTCACTGTTGGCCACATATCACACTTTGGCAGATACATGCAGAGATAGACAGACAGAGCTGGTTATTCGAATACTTTGCTAACACACTCTTGGGGTGAGGTATAAATCGATTATTCGCCCGAAGATCTGTCGTCATATTATTAGCCCTCCGATCCGATAGAAAGGTCCCCCCCAGGTTTTGCAGGGGGCCACCCACATCCCAAGCGGAGGCTTTGTTCACAGGCAGGGTGAATCATCAATGTGTCGTTTCTATTCGTTAAACTGGGTGTCCTGTCTTCCGATATTAGTTAATGGATGTTAAGACCCCCACAGTGTCCTTCACCAAGAGTGGATGAGTTATCGCCGGCACCATGACTAAATTACAAATTCCTGCCTGAACTACTTTTGGGAAGTCAATGACAAACCACCCAATATATATATATATATATATATATATATATATATATATATATATATATATATATATATATATATATATATATATATATATATATATATATATATATATATATATATGTAATTACATGATGCACAATATAACGATGCTTTACGTACAATTATTCTGGTTGAATATGTGAGTTTCTTGCGTCTCTCTGTACCATTACGTGAGGTTTGGTTGGCTCATTTACTCACTTCTCTTGGAGTTGCTGAAGTGTGGTTTCAAAGCTTCTCCGGCGCTTTTTAAAACTTCAGATTTAAAGACCCAGGAAGGGAAATATAAAAATAAAAAAAACAAACAAGAGTAATTTTATCGATAGATCGATAAATATACTGCGCTGCGTAAATGTTAACTTCATTCCAAAGTCCATAAAAACTTTATTACCTTTGATATAACAAAGTATGGGATCAGAGGAGATACTTCTTGGCACAGTGCATGTGGTGTAAAAGAGAAACAGCTTTTTTTAAAATAAAAAACACGATTTCCAGACACCGTATATTTCGCTGAAAGTTCATCTTTTACGCACATAGTTAATTATGGAGGAGATATATTTACAATTGTACATTATACACAATGACCATGTCCGTATATATGTTATAATAATGATCATTCATCGTTGTTTTCCACCCTCTCGAATTATTGGAATAAAAACACGTTTTATGAACACGACAGCCCCGTACAGCGACTGAATGCGGTTTCACGCGAGAATTCGTTCCATTCCATAAGACAGCCACGGCCGACAATGAGGTTTCGTTCTCCAGGTGTCCAGAGCAGGACAGTCGCTATCGGATGGAAGGCTAGAGCACCTCGCGTGGCCCGATAATGTACCGAAGGGCGTCGACCTCTCGCTTCTTGTCATCTGCGACTTGCTCACGGAGGAGAGGTTGAGGATGCTCTCGATGGTGAAAGAACTGCAAAAGCGATGCGTCCGTGTTCGAGCGGTCTCGACCAGGTCCTCGTGACTCTCGCGACGACGGTTCTTGAGGAGTCTCTTGCGGCGCCTCCGGAAGATTCCATCTGCGAACGTATACTCGCTATTGGGGTTCAATGTCCAGTAATTGTCTTTGCCCCACGGACGCGCGGGATCACGAAGGACTTTGATGAAGCACTCGTTCAGAGAGAGGTTGTGACGGACCGAGTTCCTCCAGCCTGTGTACGCACCTCGGAAGAAAGGAAACTTGTTTGCTAAATACGCGTTTATCTCGGCCAGCGTGAGTCGCCCAGCGGGTGATTCTCGGATAGCCATGGCAATGAGGGCGATGTACGAGTAGGGCGGTTTGGGACGTCGGCTGTAAGTCTTTCCTCTCTGAGGCACCACTTTTACCATAAGCTCCTCCGAGTGGACTCCCGCCTGAGGATCCAAGTCGCTTATTGCATTGCTTGTTTTGTTCTCTTGTAGCTCGTCCATCACCGCGGCAAAGGTGCGCAATATTTGGGCCGAGACGATGTCGATGCCCGTGTGCAGCGAATAGGTTTCTATGTTTATCCGTTGTCTCACTTGAGCAGTTGTCAGCGATGAGTATCAGGATCCAGATCGCTCGCTTTCCGTCTTCTCTCCGCCTCACCTGTGCAGCCTTTAATATGTGGAACGGTGTCCGGTGACGTCACTGCTTGGAGCCGCGTGCGAGCAAGGTGGAGGTGTACATGGAAAATGGGGAGGGAAGCCCCATACTCAGACATGACGATTAAGTCACATCCGGAGACATCAAAAAGCTTCAACAATCTGCTGACATTCTTTCCGTTTCATCTCGATACACCTGAGTGACTACCTGTTTACCTGAACCACCACAGATTTGCGATGTGGCTTCTTCAAACGAACTGCAAATGCAAGCAAACCATATACGTCTTGATATTAAGCTTATCTACACTGTACAAATAATTTTTTTTTAAATTCATGCAAAAGGCTGTAGGGATGATATGGAAAGATGTATGTAAACAAGTTATGGAATCACAATAAATGATCATGTGAAACTATCTCTACATCTTTCTTTGATTAATGGTTGTTTCCTGTCCACTCCTACATCCATCCATTTGCAATGATAGTGTATGTTCATTGTTTGCATGTATGAATTTAAACAGTTAACACACACACACACACACACACACACACACACACACACACACACACACACACACACACACACACACACACACACACACACACACACACACACACACACACACACACACACACACGCACACACGCACACACGCACACACGCACACACGCACACACGCACACACACACACACACCTAACCAAATCGAGAGAGATGCATCGTGAATGTCATTTGCAGGCAAAGCCATAATGCAAAGAATGATGTCGGGCTGGTTTCACATGATAATTTCTTGTGACCATCCCTACTTTATTTACATACTTTTTGGCAAACACCAAAAGTAATGGGAAAGTGAGCAAATAAGCAAGGAGAACAATAAATAACGGTTTCTTTTGTTTCCTACCAGGTTGTCAGTCCACCTTTGAAGGGCCAACGTATCAATCATTGGGTCCCACCTGTCCTCTTGTTTATCATCTACACGGCATATCGTATTCTCTATTCCCCAAGTCGGACTTGGAAATGCCCATTGCGATGAAAATGTCACGATCACCTCTGGCTCTCAATAGGCTTCCCACGTTGAAGGTCAGTCATGCTTTGTTTTGTTTTTACCCCACCCGAGCCATCTTGATTGCACCTGTTTCAATAGGTGCTGCACACCTTCACAAAACACCTGTTCATGTTCTGCTCGTTGTGGAAAATATGCATGTTGGTTATAAACGAGAGTTCAAATCGAGTTTGGTTGTGCTTACCTACATATTTTTGTTATTGTAATATACAGTAATACCTTTGCGATGTTACGTTACTGCAACTGTATTACTGTAAAATTCCTTGCTGGGGTAGTGGTAAGAGGGTCCCTGTGTACCGGCAAGGTATTTTGCAGTGTGGAACACATTTACTGCAGGAAGATGGTGCCTAATTACCATACAGCTGCATGCGATACTACCTACAGTCCATTTGGTTGTTTTCGTGTCACAGATTGTTGAAATATAGCTTGTAATCAGTGTCACGTGACCAATAAATTAATTATGCACCCTGCAAGTGAGTGGGGATGATGAAAGATGAAAACATTTGGTTGGAAAATGCTATGTTTATGAGGGGAGTGCTGCATGGACTAAAGATTCATCCTGGATGATCTTGGATCTAAATCGATGGGTCGTCTACACCAGGGGTCTCCAACCTTTTTGGGCGGAGGGCCACAAAACCAAAGTGGTGAGGGGCGGAGGGCCGCACCCCAAAAAAGGACGCTAAATTCCGAAAAAAAATAAAATATATAATTAATATGCGGAAATTTAAACAAAAATTAGTGCTGAATATATTTTTCTTGCCAACGAATATGATAAATGGATAATCGTGTTAAAAACGCATGTGTCTAATATGAATCAAAATCATAATAAAAATTACAGAACGCTTTGATCATTGACCCTGACAAATTGGCAGTATCGCGGGCCGCATTGTAATGTAAACTTAATATGGCACCGCGGGCCGCATGAATCCGTCTAAGGGGCCGCATGTGGCCCGCGGGCCGCATGTTGGAGACCCCTGGTCTACATGTTGGGATATAGGGAAGTCTTGCCTTGTGTGCAGTGCCTTTGCACTATACAGACTGTCGATTCTACGGATGCAGTTTCTCTTGGCTCAGGTTACACTTCTGGACAGATTGCCACTCTGACTCAGGATACTTCACTAAAGGTGCACAAATTGGGAATTTTCTGTTCAGGGTGCCGGCGATAGCTCGCCTACTCTTCGCAAAGGACACCATGGGATCGTTAATGTCCACCAACGAATTAATGCTGGCAGACGGGACTCCCGTTGAACGTCCATCCGAGGGACAGCGCACACATTGATGAATCGCCCTACCTGGAAGCCAGGTGTTGGCTTAACGGTGAAGGTGCCTGGCTTAAGATCGTCGGGTCTTGAGTTCGAGCCCCTGTCTCTACCCGTTGAAATAACACCAGGTGGGTTGACTCAGCCTGTCATCCTTCTGAGGTCGGCAAAATGAATGCCAGCTTAATGGTAACAAGGACACTGCTTCAGTAACACAGGCGTGCTTCCAGAAAATGATGCAACCAGCATCCACAGGCTGCATACGAAACAACAACCCCACCTGCGAAATTCCAGGATGACAGTTTATAGCTGGTTTGAGATTTGAACCCAGGATAGACAGCTTATAAGCGAGAGTGCTTTCAATTGCTGTTCCTACTCAAACCACATGTGATGCGTCGTTAGTCTTTACAGCTGCTTTCGTCGGAGATTCGGGTAATATAGAATCGTTTGGCGTTTCCCGCAGCATATGGCGTGCATCCAAGCGGACACCACTCAAACGACTTCACAACACCAATCCAGACGGAGAGTTTAGCAAGAGGCCATCGGGGGTTTACACGGTGAAGTTACAAAGGGGACTGTTTGCATGTGACATCGCCCTGAATGTGAAACACCAGGATGACAGTTTCTAGCTGGGTCGTGATTCCAACCCAGGAAAGACAGTTCAAAGGTGAGTGTGCAGTCTAACATATCTTGACAGCTTGCACATGGGATAGGTTTCTGAACAATAAGTCTATACGCTTCTCAAGACGAAAGCAATTGTTATGTTTTATCTGAATGACTAAATATAGGTAAAGACATATCCTCGTATAAAGGTGTATTCAAACTCTTGAGTAGCGGATTTAAACACATAAGTTTGGTCTGGAGGAAATATAAAGTTTCGAGAGCTGAGAGGCATGTTAATGGAAGTTAGTACATCGAAAGTTCGGACTAAGTAATTTTTCTGTGACCATGGATTGGTGGTATGGAATATGTACAGGTCGTGGACAAAAAAAAATGGAAACACCTGGGTAAATGAGGGAAACCAAGCAACGGCTTCCACACAGGTGTGGTGCATGTGTTAATGAAGAAAATATCATCCCAGCATGCTGAGGGTCATGTATAAAAATGCTGCACAGGCCTGGTTGCTTATAATTATGGCTTGCATGATTGCAAGAGGAGACACCACCCCAATGCCCCAATGCCACAATCGATAGAGCACGTGTGGTCGCCCACTGGTTTGATGAGCATGACACTGATGTCACCCGTATGTCATGACCTTCTCAGTCACCACATCTGAACCCATCGAGCATTTATGGGATATCCTGGAATGACGCCTGAGACAGCGTTTTCCACCTCCGTCAAACGGGTGTGAGTTGATTGACTTTCTCGTGGAAGAATGGTTCCGCCTCTCTCCTGCAGAATTCCAGATGCTGGTGGACTCTATGCCACGTCGCATACAGTTGTGGTGCTATACACTATTGTAGTACATACTATTAAGTGACTTTACATTGCTTTTTCAGCTCACCTGGACTTTAGGCCGATGAGCTTATGCGATCGAGCAGTGTCCATAGGTCAGTCAGTCAGTCAGTGAGAGTGTAAACACTTCAGTCATTATTGTTTGAACCAAACGCATGATTTTGATGAAACGTGGCCACAAGTTTCACATCTGCTGCCGAACAAAGGTGTATTGACCGCATCAAAATCTGTGCTCATAAGGGGGTCTATTGACCCCCCCAAAATAGGTACTTGCTCTCTTCTCCAGAACAACACACACAATTTTGATGAAGCTTGACCACAACCTTAATCACCCATGATGTACCTAAGTTTGTCCATGGCATTAAAAAAAAATCAGTGTCTCGGGGTGTCTGCAGGGGGTTTAAGTGACTGTTGCTCCTGGTGCATGTGAGCTTCAGGACTTGCAGTCCTATTTTATTTTTTTTCACTACCTGTATGTCTTAACACAACATAAGAATTTGGTAAGTTGCTGTCTGATGGCATTGTCTGCAGCAGTTTGGGAGGCGAGTTATTTCAGATTATGTCTGAGAACACCGCACTAGTCTGGGTTTGATTCCTTACAGAATATAATATCAGTGGCAACTGTCTAGATACGATGCTTTTTGTGTGCCAGGATTTTGCATCGTAAAGTATGTTGTCCTATCGGAGGGTATCTTAAGCCTGCTGTCCAGTCTGCAAACATGCCGTTGTAGATGCCAATGGCACCTTTCAAAAAGAATAGGCTTCAGTCATTGATGTTGACAGTTCCTTGTCATGCTTGACTGTCATGCTTGACTGTCATGCTTGACAGTTCCCAATACAAATTTCAAATTATTGCATTGCATGGACTTCCAATGCAAGGCAATGGAAGAACCAACCATCTTATCCCTCCTCCAGGAAACAACTGCAGTATCACCTTCTCTAAAAATTGAAGAATGGTATGTAATCAGATCAGAAATAATCTGATATCAACAAGTTGACAGAATACAACAAGTTCATGTGACGGCTTGTGATTTAGAACAAACATGCTTGTGCATGGTGAACACAAATACAAGTACAACTGGAGTAGCAGTTGGTAGAGCGCATACCTCTGCTCGGCTGAACAGTTTGCATTTTGTATCCCACTGATAGGCTTGATCTGCATCTGAACCTGAACCAAAATCTAATCGGCTTGTTCTTGTCACCTACCCAACTCATCCATCAAGTTTTGCCATAATCCGTACACAACTTTTAAAAATATCGTGCTGTACAGTATATTGTTTTTGGCTGCAGCTCTCAATTTTGAAGAATCACTTCGAAAATTATAGTATCCGGATCTGTATCAGGATCTTCACCAAAATCTAATCAATTCGTTCTTGTCACACACCCAACGTGTCCACCAAGTTCCTTTCGTCTGAATTTGTCCATAACCTTTTGAGATATCTTGCTCACAGACAGACAGACAGACAAACAATAAAACAGAACAAACAAACAAATAGACAGGGGGTGAAAACATAATCTCTCCCCACCTTCGGTGGTGGAGGAAATAAATTAAATTATAACGAAACCTGTCCACCTGTCCCTGTAGTCCACCTGTCCACCTGTCCCTGCGAAACCTGTCCAATGATCGCTAAACCTGAAAGTCCCTGTCGTGTCTATCTTGTTTACCCTATGTACCCCGCTCCATCCCTCTCCCTTCCACAGATCTCCTCGTGTGTCTGCTCCCCACTGTTTTTGCCTTCCCTCTCCTGCCCCTCTCGTCCCCTGCTCCCCCATGTACGTTCTGTGTGTTCGCTCTCTTACGAGCCTCGACAGTGTATACAAAAAAAATAAAAGTAAAAAAAACCTTTACACTACTCTTTTATGGAGACTTTTATATGCAAGCTGTGAAGATAATGAAAATATTCATGTCGAGATCGTTGAAGAAATGATAACATCTAATATAATCGGCTGATAATTGTTAATTTATTCCCTTAAATGTGAAAAAGGTAACTTGAACTTGGTGGTAAACATGGCTAAAAACTGATTTTATCATAATTCATGGGCAATGTGGAAGAAATGAAAAATAATAATGAGATTACATTTTTTTTTTCTGTAAGGATGGTTCCGACGTAGGGCACCGACTTCAAATTGTTTCGTCTGAGTTCAGTTCCCAACACGACGAATAAACTGTTGGATTGGAGCTTCGTGGGTAGGGCATCAATGAATGGTGCCATTCCTCAGACGGATATGGATCTTGAAATCCATCTGCTAGCATTGGGTTGAGGATGGTAAAGATCAGGCCTGGCCAACTGGTTTGTGTATGAGTTGGGGCAACAACACATGCTCCATGAGCCACCAACCCCAACTTGAATCGAGATGTAATAAAGAAGAAGGATAATGATACGATGTTTTGAGTGGAGCAGAAATTAAATACATTATGGATTATCATTGGGTATACATATATATCCACAAGTATATAGCAGGTGCAGGAAAAGGCAGCAGAGTCTACCAAATAAAGCCACAAGCCAAACATCGTTCCCATTGACTCAACTAGGACAAATAACATAGATACAATAGATTCAATGCAACTTCATTGGCACCAATTCACTGTGTCCCAGAGTCCACTCCCCTCTCTGAGGCCTTCGTACTAAGAGAAACATCCTTTGGTAAACAACGCGGTTTTGTTTTGTTTCTGCAGGCAGAAAGATCATTTTGTAGACAAGTCTACTATCACCAGGTGTCCACCCATGTTGATCAGACATTTACATATGTGATCCCATTTCTGGGAGAAGGATGGTGTGAGCTGGTCACCTGGCACGGCTTCAGGTGGCATGGCTTTGTCCATTGCCTCTTAATGTCCTTATCATACAAGTGATATGTGTACAAGTTCCTCCAAGATTAATGTGTGTATAAAATAAAATTAATTTTAAAAAAATTATATATATATATATATATATAATATATATAAATGGGAGATTCGGATGTACTTGTATAATTTGGGAATATTGAATAGTTTCACATTTGCCACAGTGTAAGATATGACAGAGAAACCACTGAAATTACTTCCCAGAAAACACCCCAGGCAGCGAGTTAACGAGAGGTCATTGTGTCATGACCCAGTGACGTGTACACGTAAAGACGTAAAGATCAACCTCCTCTACTTGTCTGCACAATCAACTCATATGCAGATGGAAAGGATTTAAGGCAACCAACAGGACTTGAACTTCAAAAAAGGCAAAGTTATTGTCCATAGTAAAACCTCGATCCTTTATCTCTTGTTGTATCCTATTTTAACCTTTTTTTTCTTCTCCCAAACGCACTTGTTATCCTTCATCTCAAAATTGAGGATGTTAGCCGGTGAAGATCCATATCATGAACCGGATACGAGAATTTTTTGAGCGATTCTTCAGCGTTGAGAGATAGGACCAAAAATGATATACAGCACGATATCTCGAAAAGTTATGTATGGATACGGACGAAACTTGGTGGATGGGTTCGGTATGTGACAAGAACAAGCTGATTAGTTTTTGGTTAAAGTACAGCTGTAGCTTGGTTAAACACAATGCTTGGTTAAAACGTAAAAAAGACAAACATTGGGGTCAGTAATCTTGGCAAATTTTGTTGGTTCATCCATTAAAAGTCTTTAAGTCAAATCTGCCAGCATTAAAGATCTCAGCATGCTTCAAGAAAAGAGTATGGATGCCATTGTGTGCCAGTACTTTGGTGACAGTCCAAATTATTACATTTTAAATGAGCTAAAATTGGAGAGGAAATGCTCACCACTTGTTGAAATGCCTGCTGAAAGGTTCATTTGCTCCTGTATTTATGGTGCCCAAATATAGTTATGATGAAGGGTCAGACAGTGATCCACTTGAACATGGGTGCTTTATTTTATTAACATGCCTTCTCCACATGGTTATTTATTTTCGTTGGACCATTGATCCTTATCCTAAGGAAATACAAGGGGTTTTTGGACATAGGACGAGGCCATTTGGCCCATCATATCTGTGCTTTACCAATACCACATTAATTAAATCTTTGAGTTTATTTAGGTAATTTTAATGGGTTGGGGGGCGGGGGGGGAGGAGGTTTAGGGAGGATGGGGAGGAAACAATGGTGCAGGAGGAGGGACATGACCATTGTGTTATTTTTATTTTTTGTGAGGTGGCATGTGGGAGGAGGGAGAGCGTAAGGTTGGAAGGGGAATGGAGACAGTTAAAGGGTGCGGAATGAACAAACACCGATAGCACATTCACATTGTGATGATACCCTCTCACAGGCATCACAATCACTCACTATAGAGCAATACAATTGACCATCCTTACCTGAGCTACTGTGTTGAAAATGTCTTAGGGGCTAAGGGGATTAATTAATGAGACAGATATTAAGTAATTAGAGAAGTTGTCTTGTAATTATGCCAATTAATGTTGTCAGGATCGTACCAGGAATTAACCTCTATGTAATGAATTGCTTCTCATGTGATGGCGCAAGATGCCTTCGGCTAGTGGCGGGGCTCGGTGTGTGATGTCACGACGCTTGGGAGACAACTCGTGATTGGACAAGAAGGACCACGTGCTCGGGCCAATGCAGCACTTGGCCCAATGTGGAGTCATGGCAACATCACGCCCCATAGCCTTTATAAGTGCAGTGCAATCGCGTCTTAGTTCAGTCTGGGCCAGTTGAAGAGTTATTTTTGCATATGGCAGCTTGGCTGCTGGGTTAACTTTCTTTTCTTGGAAGCACGGCTGTGCCGCTGATGCTATGCCCCTGATGCTGTGCTCCTGAAGATGTGCCCCTCCACCAGTACACTGGTCCTCATTTTGTCGACCTCGGAAGGATGACAGTCCGAGTCTGCCCCACCTGGTGTTAATTCAGCAGCCATCGGGGCTCAAACTCAGGACCGTAAGATCATAAGCCAGCCACCTCAACCACTACATCAATGCCAGGCTTATAGTTGGAGAGTGAGTGCAGTTGAGTTGGGTTTCTTCTGGCAGTTTATGAGGGTCGTGAGTCATTGTTTGCTCCACACCTGGAATTTGTCCTCAACCAGCATGCATCTTCACCGTGCCTCCAGCCCATACATCGACTTGCCAATTGTGTTATTACTTGGTGGAGCCTGGAGTGACCCTGTTTAGGGTGTGTGTGTGTGTGTGTGTGTGTGTGTGTGTGTGTGTGTGTGTGTGTGTGTGTGTGTGTTGGCGATGGGATAGACTCTGCCATGTCAAGGCATGGACTCTGCCTCCATGGCAGACCGTAGTCAGCCTACAGCACTTCAGGCTGAGGGAAGGCCTACCAATCCTACCTCTATTTCCCATCTTTTTTTCTTTTTCCTTTCATGGCTCGTTCCTCTCCTGTACATACGTGGTGTCTTAAGAGTTATATTAAGAAGGCATCAGGTGTATTTGTTTAGATAAATGCATCGCCAACCACTCTCTCTTCCCTGTAATTTGCTTTGGGTTCCTATCCACTTTTCTTCATTAATTACTATCAAATACAACCCTTCGCTTCACTGACGAGGATATTAAGGGGGGGGGGGTTGAGAGGGGGGAGAGGGGTGAGAGAGGGGAGGAGGGAGGATTCTGGCAGATCTGACATCGAGCTTCACATCCATCCAAGAGACGGCACATACATCATTGAATCACTCTGCCTGTGAAACACCGAGTTGACAGTTTATAGCTGGGTCGGGATTCATACCCAGACGAGACAGCTAAGAGTGAGCATGCATACCACTTGGCTTTCCTTCCATGATATGGCGATTCATGACTTCATAACAACTGAAAACATTTTTTACTCATTGTGATCATATAATTTATTTTGTCTTCCTACCTCCGATATCAAACTGCTCTGTCACCAATGAAGCTTGAAGAATGCACACCAAGTGGCTTCAACAAGTGGCATTCCATGAAACGGTTGAAGAAACTTTTAAAAACGAAAAGTTTCATTTTTATTTGTATTTATCTATGCCGAAGTGACGGGTCGTATAATGGAAGATCGTACAAAAATGGGAAACGTCATGCAAAATAAAATTTCACATTTTCAGTGAGCCAGCCACCGCCTGTTGCACTGCAGAACAACACGTGGCCAACGCAGGTGAGTCGCCCATGAACTTTGCTCAAGTCGATCGATACACAGTATACAGTGACAGTGCCAATATTGTGGAGTGCTCGCCAAGTGGCTTAAGCACTCGATGAAGCGCTAGCGTCTTCAAGCATTTCTACACATTGCAATGTATCCAGCAATTCATAGCTATGATGAGCTGCTAGATGATTCAAGTTTTTTTTTTTTTTAATCAGTAACATATGATGAAATGTGAGGAAAGTGAAAAAAAAACTTTATCATTAAGAAATCGTTGTGGCCTGTTCCATGACAAGGCATGGTTGAGCAGGCCAAAAAACATGGTGGCTTCAGACTCCATCAAGGTAACCCAGGAATCACTTTAAGACCCCATGGAGAGTGAGGTGGCTGAGGATGTGCCTGATAAAGGATATAATAAGGCCATTAATTATCTTCACAAGGGGTGTTTTAATTAACCCAAACAGCCAATTTTCACTCGTGCACTCTTTTGGAGTTCCCTTAGTATGCACGCTAACTTTCAGGCTGCAATGTTTTATGGTTTTGCAGTTATGGAGGACACACACACACACACACACACACACACACACACACACACACACACTAGAATAGAAAACCTGTATTTTTTATTCATTGTGGTTATTTTGGGATCTGGACATGCCTCCAGCTTGATAAATTATTTGGGGAGAAGAAGCATACCATATCTTTGGCGAGTAAATCAATTACGTAGTAAAGATAACCCTACCCTGCCCACCTAATGCTTGCTCAGGACCATTCTGCAGAGTTTATCTCCGGTGTGACTGGGTCTGCGTCCATCAGGGTCAGACTTCGATCACCTTACATGACTTGCTCATCCTTGATTTTTAGTGCAGCCTCAACGTATTCTATTTTGGCGGCCTTCTGTAGTGGAATTTGAGTCCTGGTGTCTTTAGTTGTTTTTACAATAATAGGATATTCTATCCAAGCAAAGGACTGTTCTGTGCAAAAAAGATGAAAACACATCAAAGATTAATTTTATGACAATCGAGTTCAGTTCCATAAACAGTAAATTAAAGTAATTGAAGACTAATTCAAGGCTCCAACTAACTGCAGGCTGTAAGCGTGTGGGAGGAAAAGTTATATCGACATATGACGTATGCACGGATGATTGAAAGTGGAGGGTGAAGGTAATTTATTGTCCAGAGCGATCCACAAAATTCTACAGATTATCTTATGGGGAAGCTCATGGAGGAGCTTAAACTCCTCCATAGCACCCAGGATTAGGACGTTAGGAGATATTTGTATACTTTTAATGAATTAAAGGAACATTTGAGTTTGTCTGCTGAATCGAGAATTAGAAACCAAAGTTCAAATCTCATCGGACAAAAGGAAATAATGGGAAAGTTGATAAAGCATATGAGATTTGAACCTGGGAACCCACCATCATGAGCGAAGAGGGAAGTTTAGAAAGCTTTCTGTACTTTTTCTTTGAATTCTACATAGTCCAAAGACACAATAGTCCATGACATTCCAGAAAAACTACAACGTTGGTGTTGTTTTTACAAAACAAAAAATAACTACAACAGCGCACAGTGGAGTGCATACCTCCGCCAGGCTTAACGGTTTACATTTTGTATCCCACTGATAGATTAGATATGGATCCGGACCTGAACCAAAATCGAATCAACTTGTTATTGTCACTTAACCAATTCATCCACCAAGTTTTGTCATAACCCGTCCACAACTTTTTGAGATATCTTGCAATATATTGGGCCCTATCACTCAATGGTGAAGAATGACTTAAAAAATTATATCAGAATCTGGATTTTCACCAATATCTGATCAATTCGTCCTCGTCACACACCCAACCTTTCCACCAAATTTCCTACAAATCCGTTCACAACTTTTTGAGATATTTTGTTCATAGACAGACAAACAGATGGGGTAAAAACCGAAGGTGGCAGAGGTAATTAAACAAAGTTGCACACACACCCTTCAAGCTATATTTACATCACACCCTTCAGCTCATCATGAAAAACAACGAGTTAATGATATATTCGAGCAAGGCGACACCATGCTCAACTCTCACGCAAATTGCACCATTGTGTGTCTGTAGCAACGAATAAACGAGAAAGGGAGATTAAACAAACAACACGTTAAAGATAAACTGAAAAACATATCTGGGAGGCCTTGCCAACATGATAACTGGATCACTTTGATTTATTTTCTTCCTCTTATCCATTACCTTCTTTTCAGCATGAACGGAGCATTGCATAGCTTGAACACGATCATTTTTCTTTAAACTGGAGAATTGATATTATTTTAGCATTCAAATTTTCCTTGAGATATGGTTGTGATTACTGCTAATTACCTTCGTCACCAAAGGTGGACGGAGGTTATGTTTTCACCCATGTTTGGCTGTCTTTGTTGGGTAGTCGATCCAGTCGAAAAAAAAATCTCAAAGAAATTTTTTTTTTGAGATTTTCTTTTTTCCTACTTTTATTATCAGTATTTAAAATGGCGATTTCAGTTAATACAGTGGCGATTTCGATCAAACTTGGTTGGTACGTTCATACCATGACCAAGTTGTGTGCAAATGAGAACCGTTGCTCTGGACCCATCCGTTGCCCAGCAACGGGACTTTGAAATTTTAGAAAAATCATAAAAAATTTATTTTTTCGAAAATCAAAAATCGGGCCACGAGCGACTGTGGGCAGTACATTCAGCCATATTGTCAAAAATTTCCAGCCGGATCCTATGAAAACTGTCGGAGAAGATAGACTTTGAATGAACCCTGGTCGAAAAGAATAAAAAAACGAAGTTCGTTATATCTCAGAGACTGGTATGGTAGGTTCATGGTATGCCCTAGTTATGTGTGAGAAAGAACCGTTGCTATGTAACCCTCCGTTGCCTAGCAACGGCCAAAAAACATCTAAATGTGGGGGTATTTTAACGAAAAAACAATCTGCAGCATTAATCCTTGAAGCTAGAATCATGAATTTTCTTGTGCTTAATCCTCAGGTCATTCCCCATCGAACGGGCCCATCGCGTCAGGTTCTATTGGGTAGTCGACTACCCATGTCCGCCTACCGGCTTGTCTGTCTGTTTGTCTGTCTGTGAGCAGGACATCTCAAAAGGTTGTTGTTGAAATTTGGTGGACAGGCTGGGTGTGTGACAAGAACAAACCGATTCGATAATGGTTAAGGTCCGGATCCAGATCTGGCCTATCAGTGGGATACAAAACGTAAACTGTTCAGTCTGGTAGAGGTATGTGCTCTACGGAGTGCTGTTCTAGTTTACTCTTCTTCTATTGTCCTTGTCTTGCATGCGATTTCTGTACAAGCTTCTCCATGAGCCTTTGAGTTTGACCTGATGCTGCAGATCAGGTCTAGTTTGGGTTTGATTCCCCACCCATCTTTAAACCATCGTATCGGTGCTTCATTGGCAGGGCATTGCGTCACAAGCTGAGCCATCCCTTGGATGGACGTTGTCAGGTGTATCGTCGATCTGCATTCATTGGTGAACTTTAAAGATCCCAAAATGTCTTTCGCAAAGAGTCAGTGAGTTATTACCGGCACCCTGAACAAATTACAAATTCCTGTTCCCTTCAAGCAAACAAAACATCAGGTCTGGCCAACCGGTTCATGAAAGATGGGCCACAAAGGTTCTCTGGCTGAAGTATTGGTTGAAGGTTATTCCTCAAATAATGAATTGGCTTCTTTTGAAACAGCAAAAAAAAAACTTTATCATTCTCAAAATGATTTTAAAAAAGAGGTATAAAATTTACAATGCAATGAAGGATCATTTTACAATATCTTGCCATTGTCCTGGAGGAAATATTCTCTCTTACTGTCAACCTTCAACCGATGTCCGTGTGGACCCATGTGATGAAACAGCTGTCCCGAGTCATCTTGTTATTTTGCCCTTTATTTGATCCTGTTCTGTAATCCTTTTGCTCAATGGAATTCCATTTTGTTGGGTCTGGGCTCAAGGACAAATAATTTCCTTTGTGCATTCAAGTCCCAGACACACAAAGTGGAACACCCGCGGGCGGACACTAATCAACGGTAAACACTGCATGTGAATGGAGAATGGAGTTGAGCAGTTTATACTCCCTCATCTGTGACGTCATTGCCATCCAAATGATAAGCTGACATTTATTTCTGATTTATATTCACATTGATGCGCTTGATAGACATTGCTCCACGTTGTAAGAAATATAACCCGTACCTGGCATAACAGGAGCTGAGTCTTATCTCAAGAGGTGACACAGACAGATCCGTGGAAACGTTTGACAGATCATTTCACTAATTACTACCTGCGTAGCAAAATCCACCTAAAGTACATGATCCGTTGTAAGACTTCCCAAATGACAGTAAAATAATATAATCAGACAGTGGTGGTGACATTTATCATGATGACAGCAGTGAATGTTATAGCGTTAGCAATACATGGGTAACAATTACCCACACAACACAATGTGAGCCTCACCTATTTCCCCCCCAGAATTTGATGATTGTAAACTGACATAAAAACGCTTTTCTCTTTCATTTTGCTTGCAGATATTGAAACTATCTTGGGCTGAATTGATTTGCTGTTTTGTGCATTTTTTATTTATTTTTCAAGGTAGTTGTATAATTACAACTCACTCCAGCTCCGAGTGAGCTGTATTACGAGCATTGAAGGGTGGGTGTTGGAAAGTGTGATAGGATTTAATGATTTTAAATGGACAAGAAAGGTACAGTGGAATATCATATGTCGGAGTTGTTTAATGGATGAGATCATTGGGGAAAGGAATACGCTCTGGATGTTTGCAAATCTGCATTCATTAGTCAAGTTGTTTACCCTAAAAGGCTCTTCTTTGAGCTCAAATCTCATCCTATAGTTTTTGTTCATGCCCTACCTGTTCATCTCATTGAAGAGACCCTTGGTCTGAGCACAGGAATGACAATCTATTATTTCAAGGCAGCTGTGTAAACATTGCTGTGAGAGGAAAATGCCTCAGTCCATTTACAACTCATTAAATTAATAACAGCTTGGGACTTGCTCGGCCTAATGATTGGGGGAGGGGGGGGAATTTTGGGAGGGACACCTCAGCCTGTGATGATGGGAGGAAAAAGACATGTGATGATGATGCATAAGATACTTAAAAGTGATGGAAAGTAAGAACAAAAGAACTGTATCTTTGAAGCCAGGCTAAATATTGGATTGGCCAAATTTGACAATGCTGGCTTTGAAGGCAAATTTGCTCTTTCAGCCAATCCAGCGACATGGATTGGCAGTTGGAAACTACCTTCCCACGATGTTGTGGCTTTGTGAAGGAGCGAGCCCACGCTCTCGTGTGCTAGTGATTTTGCACCACTTTCACCAATAATTTTGATACATCATGCTGGAGGAATACCGAGCTAAAGTTGGTCCATTTGCTCCCCTGAATACTTTCTGCCTACTCCTGAATTTATTCAGGATCCCGAACATGCATATTGTAACAAGAGGGAGAATTGCTTTGCAATACATGTCCCCTACCAGTCCCAATGAATGGTCGGGAGATACAAATTTGTTTGCATTTAACGCATGCTCGAGCCGATGCGGGAACCAAAATGAAGAAGAAGAAACTCTGTAAGGCACCATGTTTGCGTCTATTCAGAAAAATTAAAGGAAAAACTATTTTCATTTCCTGATATATTTTGTAGACTAGAAAGCAATAAAGGCAACTAGGATAACAAACCGGAGATAACAATTAGTTTGCTTTAAAGCACACTCGAGCTGATACCGGAACTAAAATGAAGAAGAAGAAACTCAACCATACCGTGTTTCGTTCGTTTCTATGCTTTGCCTATTTCATACTGATATTAAAAATAACCCGATGTACATACATGAAGCAAAAACATGCGTACAGCTTATGTGCATATATGATACATCAAGGTTATATACATGGGATCATTCCAATTGCACTGGACCAGAGACTAACACCCAGGCCTAAGGCCTGAGGCCTGCCGATCTGTGCTGCTTCATGCAATGGTGGCGCATGATTTTATTGGGGTGGAGTCAGGCCAGCTGTCCAGCCAACGGGTGTAAAGTAATGGAGTGGAGTCAGGGCAGCTGAACACTGAACCATGTATAATATGTGATATTTCTAAGTCCAAAAAGGGTATAACTCTATGAAAAATTGATGAAACACCCTGAAACTTGAACTTGTTCTGTAACTTCTCATAATAAATCCGTGTACCAAGTTTCAGTTAAATATGTTAAAGGGCATGGGGTAAAAAGTCTGAAAAATTACAGGTGGGACGGACGGACGGAGAGAAAACAAATAGTCCCCTCCAATGAAACCGGTAGGGGATTAACAAGCAGCCAGTAAAAGGAAAGAATATCTCAATAATCACAACTTTTATGTTGTCCATTTGTCTTTTTTCTTTATATGTCTCTGTGCAGAGACTGAGCATAAAAGCCAAGTAAAGTACTCATTTTTATTTACTAGAAGCACCTGATACCTACGGGAGTTGTCAAGTGGGACATGTTATTATATTTCTGCCTATTTTACTCCAAGGGGTCCCAGAATTACACACCCAAAAAATGGTTGCGATCGATTCAGCCGTTTTTGCGGTACCTGGGAACAGACAGACAGACAGACAAACAGACAGACAGACGGTGAATTATAGTAAGATTGCTGTATCACGATGAAGGGATTATAATCTGTATTCTTTTACTACGCACGTTTGTAGTAGTGTGAGGAAATGAGTATGACAAATGAGTATATGATTGATATGTGAACTGAATTATATTTACAACAGGAAACCACAGTTTTGAAACTCCACAGTTGCACGTGGAATTTCAAAACCTAGTAATAGGCATCCACAACCATCCTTGACCATGTTGTGGAACGTTCGCTGAGGCCCTCACTTTTTTCTTTTTTTTTTCTCCCACCCTCATGCTTTCACCTTCATCCGCTTTTAAATTTGATTTCTCCGCAACCACTTGAGCGAATGGCATGAAAATTTCAATATAGGAGCACATACTGACGGGGGATTTTTAAACAAAGTTACGTGATAATTGGATGGCCAGCGTTCCAAAAAGTCTGCTTTCTGTAGGCACGGGTTGCAGGGTGTTTCCTGTATCAGGAATAAACGGCCTCAACCCCGCCCCGCTTGGCCTCAGCCGAGTTACAAAATTTTTGCATTTAATTTGCCTCCTGTAATTATTTGCATATGTCCATGGTGTAAGACTGACGTTGAAAATTTTTTTTGAGTACCATACTCTTTGCAGAGCATTGGTGCTGCTGAAGCAGTTTCTTGGCAAGGGTTATATTGGGTGATTTGCCTTTGCTTTTCCAGCATTGCTTGTCCATGCTCTATCCTTTTAAATGCCGAGCACCAAGCAAGGAAGCAGCACATGCCATTTCTTAAAGTCTTTGGTATGACTTGGACAAGGTTTGAACCACCGACATCCCAGACTCAGAGTGGACACCCTCGCCATTACGTGACCAAGTCTGGTATAAGACTGACATTACATGGAGTAAATATAGTAATCTTAGTTGTAGACAGCTGTACTTTCATCTTTTGTTGTGGCGAGACGTCTTTTGAACCATCGGGGATGCAGTGCATTTTTCCAAATGAAATAAGAATGAAGATATTGAAACGAGAATGGCCTAAGGGAAGCGATAATTTAATTAGATTAGTTAGCTACTTCTTAATCTGTGTGTTAACATTAGCTGCCTCACCAGAAAACAGATGTTCAGATGGCACCTCATCATCCCTTTTAAATGTGCCATTTTTCCTCTATTTGTCCATTTGAAAGTTCCACTCTGGTGTGGAGTTATTGTTATTAGACCTTTGTTGTGCATGGTGGCCTGTATGGGGCCAGGAAGTGAGGTACGGAAAACAACACCGTGAAAGCCGGGATCCTGGTGCAGGTACATTTGGACCACTGAGAACTGCACTGTGCTGCAGGAAGTATCCCAGTTCAGTGCATAATCCTTCTCTTTTTTTTCCCTCTCCTCTTGTCTTTCTGTCCTCCCATGCATGTCTGTTGTGTGTGAGGTTTAGCATTAAACAGGTGAGGAGGATTTTATAAAACAGCCTTACGTCATACCCTCTTGGAAACCTTTACTGAAAGCATCCAATTAGCCTTATTTTGTTTATATATCAGTGAGTAAACACATCCTGATTTTCACATTGGGTGATGACTTGGGCCAAACGTTGCTAATTGGCATTATAATAGTTGATTGAAACATCTTAATGTTCCACAAAATGGAATTCCAAACATAAGACAACATACCTTGATTCCAGCAAGAATTGTTTAAATTTTGTACTGCCTAAAACGAGAAGATTGCAAAGAAGATGTGAGAAATAGCCATGGGGAAGCCACACTGTCAGTGTGTTTCCAATGATTCTGTTCTTTGTGCACACTGGAGCAGGAGACACTTCTGTGAACATCATGGCAATACTACCTGACCTTAAATGTGTATTCTAAATCTCGCTCTTATTTTTACCCTGATCTATCCATCACTCTACTTTTTGGCCACCATCCTGGTGCACTACAGGACACAAGGAATTGCAAGGAAATTAGATGCAGGTGGAGGCCATTCAGCATGTCATGCCTGCGCCACATCAACACCACACCAATTTATCAACACCAGATCAAAATATAAAAATGCAAAATGTTATTTTTTTTTAAACTAAGTGTTTTTTGTAGGGTTTTTTGTATTCCTCTCACCCCCCCCCCCCTCCAAGGGAAGGGGGCAAGAGCTTTGGTAAAAAAAAACACACATCAACCACACAACACCCTTTGCCGAGACCCCCACCAACAGCACTCCGTACACATGCACACAATCACCCATCAATGTTCAAGCTACCTAAAAGTCATATCAACATCACTATATACCCTCCATCTCCATAACTGTTAGGTACCCATCCAATTCTAATTTAAACTTATCTACTGTTTCTGCTGCAAGCCTGGTGTTGGCTTAGTGGTTAGGGTGGTGGCTTGGGATCCCAGGGTCCTGAGTTCAAGCCCCGTTGGCTGCTGAATTAACACCAGGGGGTTGACTCAGCCTGTCATCCTTCCGAGGTTGGCGAAATGAGTACCAGTGTACTGGTCCCGGTGTATGCCCCGGTTAGAATAGGTGTACCATATCCCTGTGTGTCGTAAGAGGCGACCAGGGTTGGCGTCAGGAAGGGCATCCGGCCATAAAACATTGCCTCAAGAAAAAGCCAACCCCTGCACAGCAGGGAAAAATGGCTGTAAAAACGGTCATTTTTTTATTTTCTACTGTTTCTGCTGCCACCACCTTTCCAGGGAGGCCATTCCATGCATTAACTACTCTGAGTAAAAGACCTCTGCCTTACCAACATCTAAACTCTCCTCTTCTTTACACTCAGGCTATGGCCTCTGGTCCTATCACTGTCTACTCTGTTGAATAATTCATCTGCACTTACTTTATCGATACCTTTCATTATCTCAAACATCTCTATCATATCCCCTCATAACCGCCTCCTTTCTCGTGTATAAAGCCCTGTCTCCTTCAGCCGCTCCTCATAGCTGAGTCTAGCTAGTCCCAGAAGCAATCTAGTACCTCTGCGCTGAATCCTCTCTGTGGCATCTATGTCCTTTTTGAGTTGTGGTGACCAAAACTGCATACAATATTCTAGATGTGGCCCTCAGTAAATTCCTGTACAATGTTAACACCACCTCATTTGATTTATAAATGACCCCCTCTGAATACAACCTTAAACCCGATTTGCTTTACCTATAGCTGACTGGCACTGTGCTGCCTGCTTACCTCCTATATCTATGACCACCCCCAGATCCTTCTCCTGTGTGACATGCTCCAAAATTACACCTTGCATCCTGGAATCTCTATTTTCATTGTTATTTCCCATCCCCAACATCTTACACTTGCTCAGGTTAAATTCCATCTGCCAATCTTTTTCCCAATCTATGCAAATATCAACACTTTCGTGAATTTGATCACGACCCCCTCTGCTATCCACCTTACCTCCAAGCTTTGTGTCATCTGCAAATTTGGAAAGCTTACTCTTTACCCCATTATCCAAATCATTGATGTAAATAATGAATAGTAATGGTCCGAGTACTGATCCCTGAGGTACCCCGCTATTTACATCCTCCCAGAAAGATATCCTCCCACTCACAGCCACTCTTTGCTTCCTATCACGAAGCCAGTTTGCAATCCAATTAGCTACCTGACCAGCCACTCCACAAGCCCTCACTTTGGCGAACAACCTCCCATGTGGTGCCTTATCAAATGCTTTCTTAAAGTCTAGATATACTATGTCCACTGCCTTTCCCTTATCCACCTAATAAGACACTGATTCATAGAACTCTAAAACATTTGTTAAACAAGACCTCGCTTTGGTAAACCCATGCTGACCACCTTTAATTAGCTTGTATTTGTTTAAATGGTTCATCATCTGGTCCTTAATTAATGTCTCCAACACCTTCCCCACAACTGAAGTCAAATTAACAGGTCTCGAGTTCCCCAATTCTTATCTGGATCCTTTCTTAAATAATGGTGTTACATTTGCTACTCTCCAATCCTCTGGTGCCTCTCCTGACTCCAGTGAGCTATTGCAAATATCCGTTAACATCTTGCTTATCTGCTCAGCCACCTCCCTCAATACTCTTGAGTACATATTATCTGGACGTGGAGCCTTATCTTCTCTTAGATTTCCCAGCTGTTCCTTTACTTCCTCCACTTCAACCTGGATCTTCTGTAAAAGCCCTTTCTCACCTCATTGATTGATACTCTCAGCTATTGGCAATTCTCCTGACTGTTCTTGTGAAATGTTGAAGCAAAATACCTGTTTAATAAGCTTGCCATCTCATTTTCATCACGAACCACTCTCCCAGTGCTATTCCTCAATGGGCCCACACTGGTCCGAACCTGTTATTTTCCCCTGATATACTTACAGAAAGCCTTGCTATTATGTTTGTTTAATATTCTGAGCCATGTCCTTCTCATTCTCTCTTTTAGCTTGCCGAGTTATTTTCTTAACTTGCCTCTGTTTACTTCGATAGTGATTAAATCTAACTCCAGTCCTGTTGCATTATTCCTAATAAATGCCTTCTGCATCTCCTTGATAGCATTACTTATCTCACTGCTCAACCACCCTGGTCTCTTTCCACTTCTACTTTTACACCTCATTGGAATGTACTTACTCTGCACTCTTTACATTTGGTCTTTAAAGGTTTCCCATTTCTCTGATGCTGATTGTCCTGTTGTTGGAGTCTCCCAATGTTCATCATCCAACTTTTTCCTCATACCCTCAAGGTTTTGCCTTCCTGAAATCTAATAGCCTGAGTTCAGGATAGTGGACTAATTCTTACCTTTTGTGGCCCTTTTGAATTCTTCATGTACTCCTCCTTCCTCCTCTTCCTTCATACCCAGAGCTATACAAAAGCATCCTCCCAGTATCTTACTGTTTTTACATTGTCTAATCTCTATCCATACAGAATCCTCAACATTAATTCCCTCCTTAATGTCACCCTTTCTCTTGATGCAATGCTGTCCTTTACCAAGATTGCTACTCCTCCTCCTATTCTCCTCTTCCTATCACACCGATACACCTTGTAGCCTTCTAATCCTGTCCTCCAGTTACTCTCCTCCTCAAACAATGTCTCACATACTATAGCATACCCTCGCTATTTACTCACAACTATAGCATTCCCTCGCTATTTACTCGTACTTTGGCTTAAAGCTCTTCCGTCCATCTTATTATTTAAACTTCTGGCATTGGTATAGAATATGTTTAACTTTTCCCTTCCTGAAATTCTATTTTCTTGCCTGGCCTTACTAATCACAATTACATC
>NC_140967.1:69248274-69278274 GCF_056783735.1 Eptatretus burgeri
AAGGTGGATGGAGGTTATGTTTTCACCCCTGTCTGTTGGTCTGTCTGTTTGTTTGTGAACAGGATGTCTCAAAAAGTTATGGACGGATTCGGACTAAACTAGGTGGATGAGTCGGTTAGGTGACACGAACAAGCCGATTAAATTTTAGTTCAGGTCCGAATCCAGATCCTGCCTATCAGTAGGATACAAAACGTAAACTAATCAGCCTGGCGGAGGTATTCGCTCTACCGAGTAGCCATTCTAGTTTTGGATGGGACAGTATCAGCTATGGCAATGAAAACCTGAATTGATAAAGAACGTTTTGTTATACGTTTGAATCATGCTATTTTAGTAAGCAATTTAATGTTTAATTGACATTTTTAAATTGTGTGTTACGTTTCTGAATTTTGCAATGTTGTTCCAAAGAAGTTCACTGATCTTGTGCACGAGGGCTATGGAACCACATGCTTGCAGAATGGAGACCGAGAACCAGTTAATCAATGGAAGGTTAATTCACAAAACGAATTCGCTTGTTGAAAAGAGGCTATCGTGATAAGATCAGTGGTAATATTGTTTGGGAACATTCGGTGTGCAGCGATGTCTAAGAGTGTCCAAGAGATTTTGATTTGAATATCCATCCACAATCTTCAATCCGTCAGGTGCCACGGAGTTGGAGTAGGCTGCAGGTAAAGCAGGTATTATTGGTCCATGTCTTTTTAGGAGCCAAATTTACAATTGGCCAGGGTACTGGTGATAGATAACTCAATTACCAAGCTTCCATGAAATTAGAAATCCAGACATGCAACTTCCATGCACCAGCAATCGATAGTAGAAGAAGGATCACGTTTCATATGAGGATGAATGTCAACATCACTGTGATGCAACACCCAGTCCGTGAAGTTCCAGTCGAACAGTTTATAGTGGGGTTGGGGAATCAAACAGACGAGAGTTCTCAAAGGTAAGTGTGCTACCTCTGCACCTACCCGTCAGGACTAACCAGCCACATTTTTTTATACTTTCAACATCGGATCGCTATTGAGTGTAATGGGTTGGTCACCATGATTGCGAAGTCAAAATTGCGGATTGCTTTAATCAGCCATTTTCCTCTTCTGAATTTCATGAATCCTACAAGCTTATAAGTTTGGGAAAGATTTATGTTTATTTCATCTGCATTCATTTTAAAAACTCAGGGTCAATGGTGCAACCCTGGACAGTAGACCTTCCCTCAGCATGCACGCATGTTGTAATTGTAAGTGAATTATCGTGTCGTTTCGCAGATTATGATAATGATATATAAGTCATGGCCGCAAGGCACACATGAAACTAAAGCGTTGTTTGTGAGAAAAAGCGACACCATACAGACCCCTCAGAAGCATATCATGGTAATTAGAGGCCATTAGACAACCACTCGTAATGAGCGCAAGATAAACAGAGTTTAAGGGTTTTAGCGAGATGAAGGCGGGATGGCGACGCGACGCCATATTAGCGGCCTGGCCTGCGGGCCACGCAAGGCGCGTTAATTCCACAGGACGCGCCTTGCTTGACCCAAGCACACCGAACAACATCGGATTGTGCTCTCGTAAATTCAGGCATAGTTGCTGTATTTTTCCCCCTTATTGTGTAGATATAATCATGACCTCATTTTGCTTTCTTTATGCTGTCTCATATCGGGCTGCCAGTAATATAGGTTAGAGCTACTTGCCTTTGAAGTGACTAATCTGACTAAAACGATTCCTCTGGTCCTTCACAGGCAGGGATTTGCGCTATGCACTACCCATCCTTTTAGAATGGGGCTCGAAGGTATCTGTTAGTCCAACAAGATGATACAGAGATTTCTAGGTTGTATTCGACTCCCACACTGGCCGTGACACTGTTGGATTTGTGCTTTGCAAGGAGGGCGTTGCATCAAAAAGTGCGCCGTCCATCGGGTGGACGTTAAGCCTGGTTGTCCTGTCTGCTAGTATTAGTTGGTTGTGTGCGTTAAACATGTCATGGTGTCTTTCACGATGAGTAGGTGAGTCATTGCCAGCACACCGAATAAATTACAATATCCTGCCCAAATCAGCTCCAGACGAATGGCAGGCCTGTCCAGGTGGTTAGTGGAAGATATGTACCAGAACTTACCCCACAGCCGACCCAGTAAAATGATGGGCTTCGTTGTGGAATTAAATGTAGTAGTAGTTGAGGTAGTAGTAGTAGTAATAACAAGTAGCAGAACATTCAAAGTACACCACCCCCATGCCAAATAAATAAATTACAATCGTCGGGGGCACCTTCAGCACCCGGTGATGCCACCTTGCAGCACATGGAGTCAGAATTGGGAGGGAGTGGTGTACAATAATTGATTGATTAATTGCATAATTAAAATAAATAAATGATAATGGTAAAATAATTAATTTCTTACTCAATTGGCAAATAGCATCCCTAAACCACCACTGTTTCATCTGAATCTGGAACTTTTTGCAAATAAGTAATTAATCGAAAAATTAAATAAATAATTGATAAATCAATAAATCAAAAATACCCTTTTTAGCCAAATCACTTGTTTACTGTCATGTCCAAATATAAGTTTCCAATCTCAAAAGGTGCCCGAGATGTTGCCCAGATGAGAAATAAAATAAATAAATAATCGTTAATAATTGAGTAATTAATCAATTAATTGAGTTATCAAAAAATAAAAAAGAACATTTTTGCCAAAGAACACAAAATAAACACTGTCCAAAGAACACTTCACTTTTGTCCCCAAATTTTAGCTTCCTAGCTCAAAGGATGGCTGAGATATTGCTCGGAAAGCAAGAAAGAAAATAATTAATCGATTAATTGATTTAATCAATAAATCAAAAATACTCTTTATAGCCAAATCACTTGGTCACTGTCATCTCCAAATATCAGCTTCCTAGCTCAAAAGGTGCCTGAGATATTGCCAGGATGAGAAATAAAAATAATGAAGTAATTAATCAATTAATTGATTAATCAAAAAAGTAAAAAATAACATTTTTGCCAAAGCACATCCTCACTTTTGTCTTCAATTTCAGCTTCCAAGCTCAAAGGATGGCTGAGATATCGCCTGGATCTGGACAAACAAACAAAAAAACAAACAAGAAAACAAATGGAGTGAAAACCGAGTACTCCCTTCCTTCTGTGCCTGGCTATGACGTCATGTGTATGGAATTGGAAAGGAGCGGTGTGCAATAATAGACGATGGTGGCTTATATTTGCTAGCATCAAATGAGACCATTTTGTGCAAGTACCCTGAACACCCTTTTGGACTACTTGACAGGGGCAGAACCTCAGGAGGGTTTGTGGCGGTTGCCCCTACCCTCCACCCACCCCCACTTCATCCCCACTTTGGAATGAAATAAAATAAAGAAAATAAATGGTGATGAGCAAGTCAAGTGTGAAGCAGAACGATAACTTGCTATTTGCTCAGTGTACAGCTCTGGTTGGTCAAACCCATTACTAAAAGGTGAAGTGTGTGTGTGTGTGTGTGTGTGTGTGTGTGTGTGTGTGTGTGTGTGTGTGTGTGTGTGTGTGTGTGTGTGTGTGTGTGACATTTCATTTGAAAGGGTTCCCACTGTCATGTATTAATAAAAATAGTACTGTTGGAAAGCTAATCAATTTCCTTATTTGAAAGCTAATAATCTATTTACTTCATTGGAAAGATAATAATCGATTTACTTCATTGGAAAGCTAATAATCGATTTACTTCGTTGGAAAGATAATAATCGATTTACTTCATTGGAAAGATAATAATCGATTTACTTGTTTGGAAAGCTAATAATTGCTTTACTTGTTTGGAAAACTAACAATCAATTAACTTGGTTGGAAAGCTAATTTTTTATTTCTTTGTTTGGAAAATTAACAATCAATTAACTTGGTTGGAAAGCTAATTATCGGTTTCCTTGGTTGGAAAACTAATAATCGATTAACTTGGTTGGAAAGCTAATAATGGATTAACTTGTTTGGAAAGCTAATAATGGATGAACTTGTTTGGAAAGCTAATGATTGGTTGCCTGGTTTGGAAAGCTAATAATGGATTAACTTGTTTGGAAAGCTAATAATGGATTAACTTGTTTGGAAAGCCAATAATGGATCAACTTGTTTGGAAAGCTAATGATCGGTTGCCTGGTTTGGAAAGTTAATAATGGATTGACTTGTTTGGAAAGCTAATAATGGATTAACTTGTTTGGAAAGCTAATGATTGGTTGCCTGGTTTGGAAAGTTAATAATGGATTGACTTATTTGGAAAGCTAATAATGGATTAACTTGTTTGGAAAGCTGATAATGGATTAACTTGTTTGGAAAGCTAATGATCGGTTGCCTGGTTTGGAAAGTTAATTATGGATTAACTTGGTTGGAAAGCTAATAATGGATTAACTTGATTGGAAAGCTCATAATCGATTTACTTGGTTGGAAGCTCATAATCAATTTACTTGATTGGAATTCTAATAATCTATTTACTTGGTTGGAATGCTAACAATCGATTTACTTGGTTGGAATGCTAATAATCGATTTACTTGGTTGGAATGCTAATAATCGATTTACTTGGTTGGAATTCTAATAATCTATTTACTTGGTTGGAATCCTAATAATTGATTTACATGGTTGGGAAGCTAATCATGGATTTGTTTGATTGGAAAGCTAATAATCAATTAACTTGGCTGTAAGGCTAATATAATCGATCTACTTTGTTTTAAAGCTAATAATCGATTTCCTTGGTTGGAAAGCGAATAATCAATTTACTATGAACAAAAATTTGGCCATATATTCACAATGACACCTGTTTGTATAGCCCATGTTTCTGGGATCGAGAAAGAATCGATACCTAGAGCTTCAATGCAGCATTTTCTGCTATCTTAGAATAAAAAAAATGTCATGGTTGGAAAGCTAATAATCGATTTAGTTGGAATAAATATTAGTGTCCATTTAATTGTTAACATAACTGTTTCAAAAGCCCCTCTTTTTATGATTGAAGAAGAACCGGGAATGGGAGCTTTATGTAGCGGTTCCAACGGTCGAATTTATTATCCTGCCACAGCAGGAACTCTTTAGATTTAAGGACACGGGAGGAGCACACAAACGGAAAATGGTAATACTTCTCTAAGCAATAGAAAACTAGATTTCATTGAACACATTACCCTGCACAGTGTTCAAGCATATGCAGTACAGTGCTTAAATTTTAATATAATAATGACTTTAAAGATCGTTTAAAAAACCTATAAGTTTAGCACAACTGAAGCAGTCTTATACACCACCCTTATACAGTACACTGTAAAAATAATACAATGATGAGTAACAGTTTAAGAGATGGTGGCTTTATTGATGACCATATAATGCAGCATGAATTGGCATCATACATAGCCATATCGGCTGTCTCTTCTTGATCCAAATACTGCAGCCTTTCACATTCCACACCCATTTCCCAGGGGCTGCGCTTGACAGCTCCTATTACATACACCACCCTATAGAACACATCCAGGTATTGCAAAACTGGAGGTTATTGGAAGTATTCGGCCAAGAACCTCAAAAACATCCAATTTGTGTTCTACAGTGTTCAAGTATATAATTCAATTTAAAGAAAGGTTAAAACAGGTTTAAAAGTGTAGAAGTAAATTGATTTTGGGTTTTACCACCATTTTACCCAATGTCTATTACATCACCCTATCTCACACATTACATTAGTTATTTGTGCCTGTTGTATGTATCATTTATAACATCCTTAAAAACAGTAAGTTTCCTGTTTGGAATGATTTTAAATTTTGTTTGACTGCCAGGTAAGCAGACAGAGTTAAAAAAATAAACTTATCTCACTCCTGTCTGCTCATGTGCGATTGGGATGAAATCAGAGACAAAATACTATTCAATGGCAGATTTGTCTTCCAATTCATGTTCCAATTCATGTTCAAAGTATAACATTCAATTTAAATAATTGTGGTTCGATCATAAACTGATAATACAGACAGACAGATGGATGGATGGATGGATGGATAGGCATAAACCAATTGCTTAACCCCGCTTTTCGCTTCACATGTGCGTGCTAATTATATTACTGTACGTGAAAGAGGCACACAGTGAACAACAACCACAGCCACAACAACAACATTTACATGTTATAAAAGATCCTTTTTCGTGTGTTTTACTTCATTTTTCGTTCTCATTCACACACACGTACATAGACATGCAATATGTTCGTGAATTATAACATTCTTAGATTTCATTTTTTCATTTCATTTTTTCATTTTTTCATTCAATGTCCATAAGTGTCAAATTAATAAACATATCTGTAAAAGTTACTCATTTCCTGCTTCATGACCATTGGGAATCATTTGGTTTTTTTTATTCTTTACCACACAGGTAAAATGTCGAAGAGTTTTAGAAACATTTCATCAAATTATGGCCCAGCACTTTATTACGTACACAAATATAGTAAAATATTTGACCGAAAGCATGAATTCCATTCAGGATCTTTCCTTCACTTGTCTTAATTACTCCTCACTGTACCCAATCTTCTTTCCCTTCTCCCCACATTCATCCATCACTCCCATAATTTGCTTTCTCCCTTCTACAATACTTTACTGTCTTCCTTTCCTCATTTTTCAAAAGTATATTTTCAATACAGCCCCACACTTAATGAGATTCTATGATGTTCCTCGTGTATGATTCTCAGAAGAGTAATGTTTTGAGTTTCTTGGCCTCCACAGCATCAAGAAGAGCTAGTTGGATAGCTCATGAACAAGCCTACAACAATGAGGCCATTGCATACTATGAGCAACTTGAAAGTACCAAGTGAGGATTTCACACTGTGGATGGTACTCACTGAGACCAGCTAAGAGATGTGGTCATCCCAGAACATTTAATGGCATTGGGTGATACCTGGAAATTTCAAGAAGTAGACCGTTGTGAGGGATTGGTGACAGATTCTGAGCTGTGGACTTGACAGATGGACCATTTAGACTTTCGAGGGAGAATACGGTGAGTGCATGGATCATGCCTGTGATGATAAAACGATGTTAGATGTTTTGAATCAGGATTCAATGGTTTCTACAGTACATTGGATATCAACAGTTTTTTTCTGTGCTGAAGAACGAGGAGGCAAGTTATCACTGCTACACTTGGAGAATTCCAAATTCTTGCCACCTTTGTTCAAAGGTCAGGCCAAGCCAGCCATTTCATGAAAGACTTGCACCAAAAACTTTCCCGGCTGACCCCAGAAGTAGTTGTGAATAACTGTCTCGTTAAAGATGAACAAGTGTTAGTGGAAGAAGCTTATGCTGATATCCCACACCACCGTTACATGCAAATGTAAAGCTCAGTCCAGTGAAAGTGCTGTGCTCAGCAAATTATTGTTCAAACAGAGGAAAAAGGATGGTTTTATTAAAAAAAAACTTTTTTCTTTCTTTTGAATAAAAGACTGTGACGACTTTTTCATAAATAAAATGAGTGAGGGTTTGATGGGCACCTAGAGCCAGTTGATTGTCACTGCAAGGTTTATTTAAGTCCCAGACTTATTCTTTCACATCATTGGATGGGGGTGCGACTGTGCCACTGATGCAGTGCCCCCTGTAATTTGAGCAGGCATTTGGAATGTGTTCAGGGTGCCTGCCAGTAACAGCTCACCTACTATTTGTGAAGGCCGCTGTGGGATGTTTAACGCCCACCAACTAATGTCTGCAGAGAGCACACCCAGTTTAGCGTTCATCTGAGCGATGAAAACACACATTGAATCGCCCAGCATGCAAAACACCAGGATGGCAGTCTATAGCTACATTTAAACATTTAAACCCAGGCTGGACTGCTCAGAGGCACATGTGCATACCTCCAGGCTATCCTGCCAAACCAAAGTCGCAAACTAACAGAGTTTTACAACATGCTTCCAGAAGTTCACAGCCGAATGTAATGTGAAATGTTTCGATACTTAAAGTTTGGCAAATTAATGTGAGTATTCCACATTGCTCTTTTTGAATAGTGGTCCATAATACCGCCCCGGAGAGACTGCTGATTGCTGCAAGTACTCGATAGCCAAAAACCTTCTTACTGCACCTGTACTGCAACTGGGATGGCCCTTCATAAAAGATGTATTTTTGCTTTTTACGTTCAATTAATTACCTCTGTCACCGAAGGTGGAGGGAGGTTATGCTTTCACCAACTGTCTGTTTGTCTGTTAGCATATGCACGGATTCGGACGAAATTTGGTGCACAGGTTTGGTGTTTCATCTGGATTTAGGGAAGACCAAAATCCCTGCCATAAGTTGTAGATGGCCCACATGAAGGCCAATTTCTTTTGAATGTCCAACTATATATTATCCATCAATTCCTGGTCCAAATGGATTGTGAAACAAATTTTTCTTTGTGGATTATTTATAACTATTTTGTTTCCATTAGTCAAACACTTTCATTTCTGAGGCAATGTACATTTCCAAGGTGAGAATAATTTCAGCGAATCGTTTTGCTTAGCAGGTTATGTGTGAGGATACTACAGAGGCAACGCTGACCTATAGGTGGGCTCGTATATCTCAGGCTAACGTTAGCTTTGACCACTATGCTTGTTAAAGCAGCTTGTGGTGGGGAAGCGCCAATCGCTGCTGCGTAATGACACGATGTGTACACTATAAAAAGGGCTTGCCACACCATACCAATCAAGTCCCCAGTATTATGTAAAAGTGAACGTTTACACAGTTACAAGGTTTGAAAAGCAAGTCCATGAAGTAACATAGAGGTAGAAAATAAAAGTATGATTGTCCAACTAAAATGCTCATCATTGTTGTTGAAAGACTATTAAGAAAAGTAACAGTTTCATTCATCAATCATCGATTTTCCATGTTTGCCATGATATTACAGACCAACCCTCATATATCTGAATGGTATGCCAAATTGCAACTCCTATTGGAAGATTAATATTTAGGAAGTGTCAGTCCACTCTAGATTTTACATCTTCAAAATGCTTTTTTTTTGCAAGGTCGAGGCTCATGGAAGAGGTAGAAAACAGAAAAGAACAAAACAGCTAGATCACAGTGGAAAGTGGGTAAACACACGAACAGCAGGTTAGGGGGACACAACATTGATACACTTGGAGGTAGAATGGTAGAATGGAAGATTGAGAGAGTAAGGGGTGGGAAAGGAGGACACCGGGGTGTGGGGGTGGGGGGAACGAGGAGCAAAAATAAAAAAGGAAAGGAGGATGGATGGATAATCATGAACAATCCTACTGTAGCTGTAGCTGTTTCTATGTTTGGGATTACAATCCCGGATGGGTCACTCCATTGACACATGAAGGCAGGACAGGAATTTGGACAGGCTGCCAGTGATAGCTCACCTACTTGCTGCAAATGACACCATGAGATCGTTAATGTCCACCAACTAATGCGAGCAGACAGGACACTCAGTTCGACATCCATCCAAAGGACAGCACACATATTGTTGAATCACCCAACCTGTGAAACACCAGGATGACAGTTTACAGCTGGGTTGAGATTCAACCTTCAAACCCAGGCTCGGCAGCTTAGAGAAAAGTGTGCATACCTCTCGGCCATCATGTCAGCCCAACTGCAAACTGTTGTCTTGATGCTTTTAAGGCAGGGTGTTACATCCTGGAGTACGCTGTCCTTTCGCAGGGAACGTTAAGGAGTTAAATTGACTCTCATTTCCTAGCAGTTGCTTGTGGAAGTTAAAAACCATGGAGTGCTTTGAAAACGAGTATGCTTGCATTGTGTGCTGGCTCTGTCAAAATTCCTGCCCTGGTTGAGGGCTGATTCGGCAGCAGCTTGCGACCTGTCTAGGGTAATAGTTGTGCAGGTGTGGAAACGAACATTCCCGACATGTCATGAATACTCATGTGTTGCGAGGAGCATGGGATAGAAGGGAAAAGGAGGGAGGTCGGGGCATTAATTCATTAGGTAAACAAGATGAGGAATAGTGGCAAGGAGAGGTTAAACTTACAATGAGGAAGAGAAAGCGAGAAGATAGAAGAGAGAAAGGGGTAAGTGGCAAATATTGGAGGTGTTATATGGACAGGCAATGCAATGGAGGGAGGGGATAGAAGAGACATGTACAAAGAATATTTGGTGTCCGAAGATTTCTCGGTTATTGTAATGTTATAAATCCATGGCCTTGAAGTAGAACACAGTCAAAAAAACTCGCTGAGACAAAATAAACAATTACCATGTTCAAACTCCTCTTGGCATGATGGAAAAGTTTAGCAGTACCTAATATGAGTGTTCAGGATGAATGGAAAGCCAATGCCAGTAATCTCTTAAATGCTTTTCAGCAATCATGCAACGGTTATGTGCGATGCTTATTGACTCTCCATACCTCCCCAAAGCGGAATATAATGATGTCGCATTGGTAGGGGATTATTCCACCGCATTTCAAGCCATCTTCTCGTTATTCTGGGCTAATTTGGGTGTTTCTATAATTTTTAGAAGTCGCATCAGCTGTTTAAAGAGTGAAAGCTATCAGACTAGTTGCAGTATGAGATCATGATGGAAACCAAAGATGATCAGTGCAGGTCTGTCATCATTGCCACTGTAAAATTAATTATGCAGTAAAAGTGAAAAACATAACAAAGAGGGAACAGAAAAAACTTTCAATGCTTGAACAAGCCTCGGTGGTGTGATGTTTGGAGGGTGTGCTTCGAGTCTGGGAGGTCAGCAGCTCACACCCTGGCCGAGTAATACCAAAGACTCTAAAATGGTACGTGCTGCTTCCTTGCTTGATGTTCAGCACTTGGTAACAATAGGATAGAGCACAGGCAAACAAACTTTGATTGGGTTGGTAATAATAGCACATACTTTGATTGATCTGATGGCCTCCTCCTGTGTCAAAGTTCCTTAGAAGGGACTTTATTAATTATTATTATTATTATTATTATTATTATTATTATTATTATTATTATTATTGGCAGGCATCTCCATACCCCAGGCCAGAGTGCCCACTCAGTTTATTGGACCTCGGGCCAGAGTATGTGCTGGAATATCTGCACCAGAATAAGGCTAAAGTATGTGCTTGTCTGCTGGTCTTAGTTGGCCACTTAAGACCAGTGTTTGGGATTGGAACCAGAGGTATAACTGTGGTTGGGACCTTTACGTCGACCCAATAAATGTTAAATGTCAATTTGGGAGTTTCGGTGTCATCCACCTTTTCCCCATTTTAGTAAGAATTATTATTATTGTTATTATTAGTATTGCTATTGCTATATTATTAATGCTTTAAAAACAAAAGTGATATAATGCAGAAATTGAGAACCCCCATTCAGCAGTATTTGGCGTTGTTTGCATCGGTCAGTATGTATTGTATACATGGTATACAGGAGTGTGATAGAATGGAAATCAGATGCTACGTGTGGCATATCTTGTGATCCCACTTCATTAGGTCGTGTGCCAATGACTTCACACTTGGAAAGTGCCCAAAGTATCTTTGACACGACCCCCAGCCCCACAGTCCCCTCACCTTCCTTCCATACTGCCATATTGGGCTGTGCTATTGCATAGCAACAAAATGTGGATTATATTTACCACACTTTTATTTGTGAATCCGAATATGTAACAAAAAATAGGAATAGCCTGTATAGAAATAATAACAGATTACTTTAACTCCCAAAGTATTGCGAGGGCCTTCATTTGCAGTTTGATGGAGTACTGCCCTCCCCTTTCGGCTGGTGCCCCTGCCTTGCCCTTGTTGATGCTATGAAAGAAAAGGCTCTCAAAATCATTGGGCTCTCCTTTGACAAAGCTCGGTGTCTAGGCCTGTTACTCCCACATTGCAGGCAGCTTGGTGGCCTCTGTATTGTACATTTGTACCACCTCCTTTTTGATCTTGCATCCTCTGCCCTCTCTTGGCTCTGTCCCTCCCAGGTCTTTGCAGGGTACACATGGTCTGCAAGTATCCCTGTTCTTGTTAAACTCCCAAAACCCAGCCTCACTACTCACCTCCACTTGTTCCTCTTTTTTTGCCTGTGGAACCAACTTTTCCAGTCTGTTCAGTCCCATTATTCCTTCCAGAGCTTCAATACAGCTGTTCAACACTACCTCAGGTCATCCCCATCCATACTCATGATATCCTCCACTCCAAATGACCCCATTCTGAAACACTTCCTTTTTTCAGGATATTGTGATTTTTTTTCCCGTCTCTCCCTCAATCCGTTTCGTTTGTTAAGGCCCGGTCACACCTTGACGTTTTAGCCAACGTATGCCGATTTTTGAATTTTTTTTCTAAAACGCTGGCACACGTTGAATACGTTATGGGTAAGTTTTGATAACATTGAGAGCACGCTGAAAAACACTGCCATACGTCGTTGTACGTTGGCTTTAAACGTTGTACTTTTCGGTTGTGCTCAAATTTTTTCATGCTTGAAATTTCACGACGTATGCCGGCGTATGACTCACACGTTCCGCTACGCTGGCCACAAGTTGTATGCACGGTCTGCGATCGTTGACAGACGTCAACACATGCTACTTGTAAGTTAATCATAAGTTGAGACACGCCGAGGTAATGTTTAGCGTACCCGAAACTTATTTGTAACCTATGATTAACGTGTTGTTGGCACGTTACGCGATCGTTGCCACACATCGACAGACGTTACTTTTAAGTTACTCATAGGCTGAAAGACGTCGGTATAATGGATCGTCCTTGCGTCACCGTCCACGCCCACGGCCAGGACACTTATTTGCAGCATTCTTCAAACTTTTCTTCGGCATGACGAGGATGTTCACACTTCGATGTCTAGCTTGGCTATGATTCCAATTGTCCATCGGCAGCGTCTATTTAAAATATTCGAGTTTGAGCGTTTTAACACGTTCAGAAGAAACGCTTCAAATTTCCAAACCCCAGCGTAAAAAAACAAAGGCGAGTGACAGCAATTTAAATCGTTCATTGTAAACAATGAAAATAGCTGAGTGGTACCGTTTAAAAGTCGTTGAGTGTAAAAAAAATCCAATTGTTGAGCGCAAGCGTCTACTTTCAATAGTGGAGATGCAGCCATTTAAATCGTTGAGTTTATCATTTAAATCGTTAAATCGTTAAACGCAAGGACGATCCATCATAACCCACACCCTCCCCCTCACACTCACCTACTACTGCCAACATGAACAAACTACTACTACTACTAATACTAATACTGATACTGATACTGTTACTGCTGACATGGACACCGACTCAAAAAGGACTCGAAAACACTGTTGGGTTCCCCTTTTATGAGCAGCATTTTTATATACCAATTCCCAAAACCGCTGGGAACACGTCTTTATATGGCAGTTGTAAGCTAGAAACATGTTAATTTTTTTTTTTGTCGACCGGAAGACGTCATTGGAATACGTCTACATACGTCGATGTGTGTTGGGACGACGTAAAGAATTGGTTCAAAGCACGTCAAACATAAGTTAGAAATAAGTTTCGCATAAAAAAGACATTACCGCGACGTGTTTCGACTTATGAGTAGCTTATACGTAGCCTTTGTGGACGTGTGTAAGCGTCCACATATCGTGTGTAAAACTTATCCCCATCGCATGCGGAACGTGTGTCATACGCCGAGTACGTCGTAAAATTTTGAACATGTTTAAAATTTCTTGACGTTCTCTACTTACTACGACGTATGATAGCGTACTTTGGCGTTGTACTCACGTATACCAAACTTACTCATACCGTATTTGACGTGCCCCAACGTTTTACACACATTTTTCTTAGGTCGGCATACGCTGGCAAGATCGCCAAGGTGTGACCGCGATGTTGACACTTCCATTTCTAGGGCAGTTATGATTCGAATCGTTGTGCGTCAGCCTTTTAATAGGCTACGTCACGACATCGTCGGCGATGCGTGCAACGCGCTATGCCTAAGTTAGACTATCGTTGGGCATCGGTTGTGTAGGCCGACAACAGGTTCAGCATTCGTTGGTATAAGTTATCTATAACACAACGAAACGTTCTGTGTCCGTTACCAATGCGTTATACATAAGACCAAGTCGCTATGAATACGTCCGAATCTTTAAAAAAAAAAAAAAGTTCAACGTCAGCCAGCGTTTTACATACATTTTAATACGTTGCCATCGCTGGCTAAAACGTCAAGGTGTGACCGGGCCTTTAGTTGTCGGTTGGTTTGTTCCTTTTCTGTTTCATATCCTCTTTTCCCCTCTTCTTATTGCTGTTTTTCATTCAGCTTGTGCGCAGCTTATTCACCCACACATGTCCTTTGCCCAGTCCCCTTGATCTCCCTCTCATTTCTAGTCTGCTGCTGGCATTTCACTCTTTCCATTTTGTTCCCTTACATTCTGCTCTTGCTCTTGCATGAACCTCAATCATGTATACAAAAAAGAGAAAAATAGAAAAAGGAAAGGAGCAGGGAGATTGAGGGATGGTGAGGGGAGAGGAGGGAGTGGGGGCTGTAATTACAGCATTTCAGTTATTCTTTAGAATGTATAAATATGGTTTATCATGAACCCCCCTTATGGAACGAACTTCCATGGATGAACTGTATACATAATGAGTAGAGACTAAACTGTGGTTGGACATGACCGATGTATCAGCAAATCCTTTCGGACAGACCGTTGCATTGAAAGCAAAGTGTGGTTTCAGAGTTTTGCCAAAAATCGAAATTGCAAGCTGCTGCACGTTGGCCACCCCGACCCGGATAGTCTGAAAATGCTATCAGACCTGTGGCTCCCAAGCTCAACCCTGTCATTATAGCGGCCTGGCAGTGACGAGGCTAATGCCACTTGACAAGAACTGAGCCGAGCCTTCGGATTGTGATGGTTTCCGTTATGCCTGTGAAGAGGTCACAACGATCTCAGCTCATCTCGCTCTGGTACCCATCAAAGGAAAGGTAAAAAAAAAAAATAGGACTTACTTAATGTCTGTCAGTTTTCGTCACCACCACATACGAAATTGTCACCCTCTAAAGTGATGTCAGCATCTAGCTAAACTACTTCATGCTTGCAAAGAATGCAGCCAATCCTTCATCACATTCCCCATTCTAACAAGAATTCCAACCTGAAACCTTTTCACTGTTTGCGGTGGAAAGAAAACCCAAACATTTTGATTCAGCAACAAATATCCTTTTTGGGGATTAAAATTTTCAAGTGCGGCGGTGTATTTATTTATGATATGCATTGCACAAGGGCTGGTGGGATACTCGGCCTTCTGAGCTGTATAACCTGGGTTAGAATCTCGACCTGGCAATAGAATGTCACCCTGGTGTTTGACAAGCAGCCCAATACATCAATGTTTGTGCCGTCACTTGGATTTTTGTCTTTTTACAGGATCTAAGGCTTGTAGTGGAGCTGCCACACACATATCTCACCCACATAGACATACAGATGAATACAGGAGACACAACATAACACTGTGAGACGAGACAAACAGCCACTGAGATTGAGGGAAGTGTCATAACTTCCAGGGGCACTCTGGGCACCAGTGATGTCTCATAACAAATGGCACCACCTTTCTCACCACTCAGTGGGGCATTTCCTAAGGAGGAATTTCTTCCTCCCTGTGAATGTCAACAGATGGGAATTATCTTCTTCTTCTTCTTTCGGCTGCTCCCTTTAGGAGTCATCACAGCGGATCATCCGTATGATCCGCATAGTGATTTGGCACATGTTTTACGCCGGATGCCCTTCCTGACGCAACCCTGGTCGCCTCTTACGACACGGGGATATGGTACACCTATTCTAACCGGGGTATACACCGGCCCAGTATACTGGTACTCATTTCGCCGACCTCGGAAGGATGACAGGCTGAGTCAACCCCCTGGTGTATTAATTCAGTGGCCCAACGGGGCTTGAACTCAGGACCTTTTTGATCCCAAGCCGCTGCCCGAACCACTGCGCCAACACCAGGCTATAACAGATGGGAATTATCTGTGCTCTTAATCTTTTAAATGCTGAGCATCCAGCAAGGAAGCAGCATGTACCATTATGAGTTATCATTAGAGTAGGTGAGTTATCACTGTCATCCTGAACAAATTCTAAATTCCAGTTCTGACTGCTGGGAAGGCAATGGTAAACCATGCACTATAACCATAACCCTTGCCGAGGAATGGCGTTGGCACCACCAACACTGAAAAGACTATGCTGGTACATTGATGAAAATGATGATACCTCGTAGTCATAACACAGTCATCGTCATGACCGACAGGTAGGTATACCAATTAGCAATTTATCATTGGTTTTTTTTTTTAGCATTGTTTTAGCATGTTTGGTATACCAATTATGCTTGGTGTTGGCTTAATGGTTAGGGTGGTTGGCTTGGGATCCTGAGGTCCTGAGTTCAAATCCTGCTCAGCTGTTGAATTAATACTAGGTGGGGTTAACTCGGCCTGTCATCCTTCTGCGGTCGGTAAACTGAGTGCCAGCCTGCTGGTATACTGTGTCGAAGTGGTGACCTATCCAGGATTGGGCCCGATAGCCAAGGAGACTGTTTAAGCAGCACCAACGCTCTGCACAGAGTTAGCAAATTAGCTATTGATGAGATGATGTTGTTGCTATGTTGAGACTCTCTAATATCTTCTTCTTCTTCTTCTTCTTCTTCTTCTTCTTCTTCTTCTTCTTCTTCTTCTTCTTCTTCTTCTTCTTCTTCTTCTTCTTCTTCTTCTTCTTCTTCTTCTTCTTTTTCTTCTTCTTCTTCTTCTTCTTCTTCTTCTTCTTCTTCTTCTTCTTCTTCTTCTTCTTCTTCTTCTTCTTCTTCTTCTTCTTCTTCTTCTTCTTCTTCTTCTTCTTCTTCTTCTTCTTCTTCTTCTTCTTCTTCTTCTTCTTCTTCTTCTTCTTCTTCTTCTTCTTCTTCTTCTTCTTCTTCTTCTTCTTCTTCTTCTTCTTCTTCTTCTTCTTCTTCTTCTTCTTCTTCTTCTTCTTCTTCTTCTTCTTCTTCTTCTTCTTCTTCTTCTTCTTCTTCTTCTTCTTCTTCTTCTCATAGCTGTGGGTAGGATCATTTGCTAGGTGTGTCGCTGATGCGGTGCTCCTTGTTGGTTAAAGCAGGAATTTGTAACTTATCCAGGGTGCTATAGATAGTTCATCTGCTCTTCGCGAAGGACACCATGGAATCTTTAACGTCCACCAACTAATACCGGCAGACAGGACAGGACGCCCAGTTTAACGTCATTCTGAGAAATGGCACACATTGATGAATCACTGCCTGTGAAACACCAGGACGACAGTTTCTAGCTCGGTCAGGATTCAAATCCAGGCTAGACAGCTCAGAGATAGAGTGTGCATACTTCGAAGTCTTGGGGCTATCCTGCCAGTCTGAGCCTTCTCTAATGGGATTACCGATGTAAGGAAGTGCTATATTCACAGACAGTAGTTACTCCTGTCACATTTATTTCTGCATTGATTCGCCTATATGATCAGCCTGGTAAGGGAACATATCAAATTCATTTTGTGGTGGGAAAATTTAATAATCAAATCTACTACCAAATGGATATAACTGCGCATTGTGTATGCTCATCAGAAAAAAAAAATGTAAAAACTATTCCTGTGAAACGAAGTATGGTTGTTTGGCTTTCAACCTCAAGGCCCATGCAAGAGAAAGGTGGGTATGGATTGATGAGAGAGACAGAGACAGAGACAGAGACAGAGACAGAGACAGAGACAGAGACAGAGACAGAGACAGAGACCCCGAGACGCAAGTTAGAGGGGGTAATACAGATTGTGGGTGAGGAAGGGGATGACCCAAGATGGTGCTTCACCACCTGTTTGAATCCCTTGAGGGAAGAGTGGGACATCACAGCCTCTGAAAGGTGGTTCCAAATATTGGAGAAGCAAGCAACAAAACATTTGCCATTAGTGATGGAGTGGATATATGGTGTGGGCTATTTTGGCAGGATTGTCTCTTCCTGCATCTGTCTTTCCTTGAAATCCCTGAAAAGTGCTCAGTGTACAATAGTCCATCGAATATAGCACCATCAAAATTACAAAATAGCTCCTGAAAAAAGTTTTGTGAATTAATATGCTCGGCAGCATCATCAGTAAGTGCATTTGTGTTTCAAAATAAATCGAAAGAACATCATTGTCTTCACAACACGAGAAGCATCTTAGAACTTCATGTATCGATAATTCCAGCAATCTGTGCGTGCGTGCGTGTGTGTGTGTGTGTGTGTGTGTGTGTGTGTGTGTGTGTGTGTGTGTGTGTGTGTGTGTGTTTGTGACTGCTCTTTCTCGACAACCACTGGTCCGATATAATTGAAACTTTCCAGCTATATTGGTGGGGACCTGAGGATGTGCCTTTTCAAGGTTTGATATTAATCAGACAAATGTTTCCCAAGTTATGGCCATTTATTTACCAACCAATGATAAGACACGTTGTTGCGTGGGCGTGGCCGATGGGGAAGGGAAGCTCAGCCACGTTCCCCACTACAGGTTACAACGTACGGACTTCCGGGTAGTGATGACTTCGTGTAGTCTAATAATTTCTCGATTTCTTATGCGCATTTATAGATAAATACAATGCCCCAAGTTATGATCGTTTTCATATTAGACGGTGCATAAATGTCGGTAACATCACAGTGAGCTGGTATGCTCCGAACCAGGAAGTAAAAAATAATTTTTTGCACGAAGGTTTTTTTTTTTCTCTTCTCTTCTCTTCTCTTTGTGTTTTTCCTTACGATGACATTGCGAAAAGGCAAAATACGTTGGCGCTAATTGAATAATTGGCCATTAAAACTAATAATTTATCAAAACAGATCCAGCAGCCTCCGCATTCTTGCCCTGGACGAGGAAACAAAGAAGAAGCGCCGTTTCCTCAGCAATGTTGTTTATGAAGAGGTGCTAACGAGATAAAGGTGTGTTGTACATGGAGACAATGTCTATTATTATTTATAAGCGCCGTTTCCTCAGCAATGTTGTTTATGAAGAGGTGCTAACGAGATAAAGGTGTGTACATGGAGACAATTTTTGTTATTATTTATTTATTGAAGAAAAATTGTTCTGAAAATAATTTATCAAAAAAGTGCACAACTTCTTTTTGTTTCCAATTGTTAAAACGCTGTGGCCTTTGGAAGTGTTAAGGAATTCAGCTCCACTCAACATGCTTGACAACGAAATACATCTCATTTTGGTGGTAAAAACGATTCACAACGACGGGTTTCCTTACTCATTGCTCTGCAGTCTGCATTCAACCCCTTCATTTGTCATCTCATTGACCTCATTTCATCTATCTATAATTCCAGCTGTGTGTGTGTGTGTGTGTGTGTGTGTGTGTGTGTGTGTGTGTGTGTGTGTGTGTGTGTGTGTCATTTACGAGAGTGAAGGAACGGCCTGTGTGGTTATTGTTTCTGGCACGCGGTTTGAAAGTTTTTTTTGTTTTTTTTTAATTTTTTTTTGTTTGCACGTACGACCACGCACGTACGGCCATGCACCTACGGGCATGCACTAGTAATTTAAAAAGAAGCTTATCTGATTTGCTTGGTGCTTGCTTCCTTGACTTTTATTTATTTTTTCTCTTGCACTAAGCTTATGCTCTTTGATGCATGTGATTCGAGTGCAGGATTCAATGCAGACTTGGAACAAGGTTTTGAATTCTGTTTTGGGGAACCTTGAGTCCTCTCGAGGTTTCCCTGCAAAAAGGTCCTGATTGCCTTGAGTGAATCACCGAATCGATACTGCAGGGACATACCAAACACTGACAGAGTGGTGAGAAGGGGGTGTTCATCTGCGCTGTATTTAAGTGCATTATTACCTCCGCCACTGGAGGTGGACGGAGGTTATGTTTTCATCCCTGTCTGTTTGTTTGTCTGTGGACAGAATATCTCAAAAAGTTATGGACGGATTCAGACGAAATTTGGTGGTAAGGTTAGGTGTATAACAAGGACGAATTGATGAGATTTTGGTGAATATCTGGATCCCGATACTAGAACCTTTTAAGTTATTCTTCGCAAATGAGAGATAGGGCCAAAAACGATATATTGCACGATATTTCAAATAATTGTGGTTGGGTTATGACAAAACTAGGTGGATGAGTTGGGTCATTGACAAGAAAAAGCCAATTATATTTTGGTTCAGGTCGGATGCAGATCTGGCTTATTAGTGGGATACAAAACTTAAACTGTTCACCTTGACAGAGATATGGGCTCTATCGAGTGCCTTTCTAGTTCTGCTTATAATTATGACAGCATAATGAACTTTTGGCGTCATTATCAGTTATGTCATCTCAAAGAATGTTTGCTTGTGCTTTAACGAATTTTTCTGTGGCCGTTACAAATGCAAATCAGTGATTTGCACAATTAATTTGGATATCCGACAAGATGGTGCATACTTCCCTTTGAGTTTTCTAGTCTCGGTTTAATTCCTGATCCGACTTTAAACTGTCAGATTGGTGCTTCTCAGGTGCAGGGAATTGCATCACAAAGATTGCTCTCTATTGGATGGACGTTAAGCTGGTGTGCCGTCTGTTAGCAATTGGTGGATTTTAAAGATACCTTGGTGTCTTTTGCGAAGAGTAGACGAGTTATCGCCGGTACCCCAAATAATTTTCCAAATTCCTTCCACCTTGAGTCGAATGCCTTGTCACGTCAAACCGTACTGCTGTGTCCATGCCGTGTTTGTCCTGAATCTGTGCTGTGTCGTGCCGTGTGTTTCTGCTGGAGTAATATAACTGATTTATCAATTAATACAAAATCTATTATAAATCTTCAATTGAACGAAAAACAAAACCCACCAATCTGTAATGAATATGTGACCGTCGTTTTCATCTTCATTAACATCTCCATTGTTGCCATCTTCATCGGAATCACTCACATAAGGCTCAAAATGATACGACTCCATATCCCCCCAAGTGTTTCCATCACAAAGTTTTTTTTTTTTTTTTTTTTTTTTTCCAATAGTTTATTCAAAATCCCATTGATCAGTTTTAACATATTGAGAACCTTCATAGTTGCTGATGTTGGTGAAATCAGTATCTGAATCCAAGCTTGACATGCACTGTTTCTCTATGTAAGCCACCATTTGGAACAAGGTGGGTTCAAGGTGTGATGTCACTGGCGAAAATAGAAAATAGACACTTTAGGGATTTTTTTTGGCGCTTTGTGATTGGCAAAAGTAATTCAAAAAAATCTTTCTTCAAATAAGATCGTGATTGATGATTTCATTAGTTTTCAGAAAAAATATTTTTTGCGTTTGGGTTCCCCTTTAAGTTACCTCGAGACCAACCTTTAATGTCTAAAGGGATTCAGAAAAACAGGCTGATTGACACTGAAATGAGAGCGAGAGATGAACCTTCAGAGTTTAGGCTTTATTCCATTTGATTGGAGCCGCTTCTGTGGGCACACCGGGGAATACAGGTTCAGCTAGGAGTACATAAGCAGTAACGTATACATGTGCAGTTAATCATTGCAGACAATCCGCGTAAGCACGGAGTTTGATATAATCTCCATTCTCACCAGTCAATGAGCACCTTCAGTTAACGAGCATCAAGTGAACAGCCGATGTCAATAGCAATGCCCCGGGGACAATCACTCGTGCCGCAGAGACCTCCCCTTATACGCGAGACGCACAACATGTGATCCCGCGTCATGTCCCTCAATTCACGTCAATTCACCACATTCTCCCCACCTTTAAAATGTAACTAGGGGCCCATCTTACACACCATGATTGCTTTAGCACTATAGGAGTATACATTTCAAGCAACGCGGACTAATAGATCTACAGAAGCATACATGCCAAGCAGTGATTATTTTGAGTTGTAGGAGCATGGAAATGAGCATCGATATATGATATAATGGGCATATAGGAGCATGAGCAGCGAGAATGCCGATAATCCCCTTTACAGATTGAGTCGTCGAGGGGCCTTATTCGTCGACCTCTCCGGGAGTAAACGGCAGTTTCACTTGAGGGAGACTCCCGATCCTCTTGGTGAGCCTCGACTTGTGCCGGGGATGACTCCTCGATCGCTCTCGGGTGGAACGCGGCAGCCCCGTCGCCTGGCGGAGTTCCTGGGGGGGGAAATGTCAGAAGGAGGAGTGCCAGAAGGTGGTGTACCGGCGGGAGGAGTACCTGAGGGAGCCAGATGGCGAACCGACACAGTGGTCTCCCTGCCATCCGGGAGCCTGACATGAGCATACTCTGGATTAGTGTCAATGAGTTCGACCCCCTCCACCAGCGGTTCATACTTGCTTTGTCGTACCGGGCGTTTCATGAACACTGTACCGGGTTGGGTCAGCCAGTTGGGCACCGTTTGACCGTCAACATAACGTCGTTGGTGAGTAAACATACGTTCGTGAGGAGTGGCATTTGTGGACGTGCAGAGCAAAGAGCGTATGGAATTCAGAGCGTCGGGAAGAGTAACCTCCCATCGCTCGGGGCCCAGTCCTCTCGATTTCAGCGCCAGAGTTACGGCTTTCCAAATAACTCCATTATACCGTTCCACCTGCCCGTTTCCCTGTGGGTTGTAACCCGTCGTTCGACTAGTTGCTATGCCGTGCTCTAATAGGAATTGTTTTAGCCCGGCCGACATGAAACACGGCCCTCTGTCTGAATGTATGTACGAAGGTCTCCCAAACATAGCGAAGAGGTCAGAGAGACATTTTACGACAGTGCCCGAGGTCATATCCGAGCACGGAAACGCGAAAGGGAACCTTGAATATTCATCAACAACGGTGAATATGTATCTGTTGTCTGTTTTGGTCGGCAGGGGCCCTTTGAAGTCGATGTTTAGTCTCTCGAAGGGGGAAGTGGCCTTGATCAGTCTGCCAGATGCCGCGCCATAGAATCTGGGTTTTAGTTCAGCACAAACAGGGCATGAAGCATTCATTTGTTTAATATCTTCAACAGAATAGGGAAGATTTTGTCTGCGTACGAAATGTGCCATCCTGGTTACCCCTGGGTGGCACAGAGACACATGGAGGTCTTGCAAAGCCTGACTGATTGTTGCCGAACTGTAGACCCGGGAGAAGGTATCTGCAGCAGGGTTTTCTTTCCCGGGCCGGTAAACAATTTCGTATCTGTAGCAAGCTAGGTCTATCCGCCATCTCATAATTTTTTCATTCTTAATTTTCCCGTTATTTTTCCCATCAAACATGAATGCCACGGATCGTTGGTCCGTAACAAGCGTGAAGTGGTTTCCCAGTAAATAATGTCTCCATTTCCGCAGCGCTTCAACGATGGCGTACGCTTCCTTCTCTATCGCTGAGTGTCTCTGCTCGCTTCTAGAGAGAGTTCTCGAGAAGAACGCGACCGGCCGCCCAGACTGATTAAGTGTAGCAGCTATGGCGTGATTTGAAGCGTCGGTCTCCACCACGAAGGGCACCGAGCTGTCGATCGATAAAACCACGGACTTACTGATATCATCCTTGAGATTGTGGAAAGCTCTTACAACAGCGGCATCTGGTGGAAAGTTTTTGCAATGCACTAGGGGATGTATTTTCTCGGAGTATTGCGAAATCCATCTCGCATAGTAAGCGAACATCCCGATCACCCGGCGCATTGTCTGCAAGTCCTGAGGTGGTGGAAGCTCACGGAGCGGGCGCAATCGCTCAGGATCAGGCTTAATTGTGCCGTCGGCTATTGTGTAGCCGAGAAGGTCAATTGACCTTGCCGAGAATACGCATTTCTCGTAGTTGAGAGTCAGATTATATTTTCTAGCAATGCTCAAGAATCTGTCCAGATTTCTATCATGTTCCCTCTGATCCCTACCGCACACTGTGACATTATCCACGTAAACAAAAGTGTCTTTGAGGTTTTCATCTGAGATGATGTCGTCCATAACCCGTTGGAAGCAAGCTACTCCATTCGTGACACCGAATGGTATCCTTCTGAACTGGTAGAGGCGCCGCCCTGCCTGGAATGCAGTGTAAGGTTTGTCTTCCTCTCGGATGGGAATTTGATGATAGGCGCTTCGCAAGTCGATGGTACTGAATACCTTATAATTGGCCACGCGTTCGACCATCTCATCTATGCGCGGCAGGGGGTAGGCGTCGAGTTGGGTGAAGCGATTGACCGTTTGGGAATAATCGACAACCATTCGTTTCTTATGGTTCTGACTGCTGGTTACTAACACCTGTGCGCGCCATGGCGAATCGCTCGGTTCTATGATTCCCTCCTCCAGTAATCGCTTGGTTTCCGAAGTGATGAAATTCATGTCAGCAGTGGTATATCGCCGCGATTTGATCGCTATCGGTTTGCAGACCGGCGACAAGTTAGCGAACAGCTGGGGGGACGTCACCTCCGCGGTGGTCAACGCATTTAAAATTAGACGAGGCTTGCTTCCTCCAAAGGGTATTTCGACGCTCGTGTGCTGCTTGAGGACATTATGACCCAGAATTACGTCTGCGCACAAATCACGAAGCACCAGTACCTTTACATCCCGATGCGTGTACCCTTTTACGTCCAATTCAACATTGCAGTACCCTCGTACGCGGGATTGTAGTGAGGTGGCGGCCATGCATACCGTATTGTCAGTCGGGTGGATTACCCATTTCCTGCCCTTCACTAGCGAGCTGTTGACGAAACTTTCAGAGCTACCGGTATCAATCAGTGCCTCAGCCATATGCCCGTTAATTCGTACGTTGATGATAGCCTTGGATAGATTCCCCGGGGAGGCTGCAGTTAATTTATTCTGCGAGTCGAGAGCCGCAGAAGTGGGTTTATTTCTCCTTAGAGTAGATTTACATACCCTGGCATAATGCCCTTTCTTGTTGCAATTCATGCATGTGGCATCTCTGGCGGGACATTTTTGACGAGGATGCCTTTTGTACCCACAAAAGAAGCATTTACCAACCGGAGCAGTTGCTGAGGAGTTTGACGAGGTCTGCGTATCCGGCTCCTCGGGTGTTTCTCCATCCCCTATGTCTGGCTGTGTCTGTGCCAGTGGGGTTCCTTGGGTTCCCATCGTAGCAGCGTTCATGAGCAGCATCGGTGTCCCAAATGACTCAGATTGCTGCTGAGCCGTATCCATCGCTCGAGCCTGATCGACTACCTTGTCAAGAGTGGGTTGCGCTTTCTCTAGTAAGCGTTGCCGTATGTGGGCTGATCTGAGTCCTTGGATGAATGCCTCCCGTGTGGCTTCCTTTCGGTGTTCCTCGGCGCTTACCGCCCGGAAGCTGCCGTCTTTTCCCAGCTGATTCAGAGCTTGCAGGAACTGATCGATTGTCTCCCCGGCTGCTTGCTTGCGTGTGTTGAGAAGATGTCGTATGTATACCTCGTTCTTGGGCTTCACGTAGAGCGCTTGCAGCACCTCGATCGCTGCTTCGTAAGTGTCGCACCCCGAGAAGAGCCTGTACACGCTGGGCGAGACATGATTCACGAGAGCGGCAAATTTGTCAGCTCCCTCCTCGATGATGGTCAGATAGTGTGAGAAGGAACAGAACCAATGTGACCATTTCATTTCTGCGTCAGTCGCGTTTGGGTCTGCGTCGAACCTCTCTGGTTTGTAGATCTTGTCCATCTTTGGTTGAGAGAGCCGAGAAAATTAAATGGAATAAATTGAAATGAGAGCGAGAGATGAACCTTCAGAGTTTAGGCTTTATTCCATTTGATTGGAGCCGCTTCTGTGGGCACACCGGGGAATACAGGTTCAGCTAGGAGTACATAAGCAGTAACGTATACATGTGCAGTTAATCATTGCAGACAATCCGCGTAAGCACGGAGTTTGATATAATCTCCATTCTCACCAGTCAATGAGCACCTTCAGTTAACGAGCATCAAGTGAACAGCCGATGTCAATAGCAATGCCCCGGGGACAATCACTCGTGCCGCAGAGACCTCCCCTTATACGCGAGACGCACAACATGTGATCCCGCGTCATGTCCCTCAATTCACGTCAATTCACCACAGACACAGACTTCAAAAGGCTTATGTAACACTCCCTACTATACAGTGAGGATTTCAGTGAAGACCGTTTTGACCAGCGACCAAATTTAATTTCATCTTTTCCAATGAACTTGCAAAACAAACATGAACTAGAGGGGGAGCACTCTGTAGAGTGCAAAACCTCCGCCGCCAATACTGCTGGGTCATTTAAGTGAACCTGATATCCTATTCATTGTAGGTCAAAATGTATCAGAATCTACTGAACCACAATTGAATAAACTAAACTAGATCGACGCGCATGTAGAAATGGCCCAAAAATAAAATCCCATTTTTTTTTTTTAAAAGGTGCAAAATTTGTTTGTTTTTTCTCTAACAATTTTTTTTTTGGGGGGGGGGGGGTGGAAATCACTTAAAACGTGTAGAAATGCAAAAACAAAAATTCAAATATATTTTTTAAAATGGCCGCCAATAGCGGCCATATTGAACTTTGGATCAAGTCCAAAATCTAATGGCATGATCCTTGGACCATACCTAATCCCCCCCACCAAGTTTCGTTGAAATCCGTCCAGGAGTTTTTCCATAATACTGTTCACAAACAAACAAACAAACAGACAGGGGTGAAAACAGTAACCTCCGTCCATCTTCGATGGCGGAGGTTAACTAAAAGGAAAATGCTGCACAAACAATATTTAAGTGAAAAATTACTCTCTTGGCAACTGTTGACTGTTACACTCTCTAACGTTAGGCCTGATCCTGCAGCTGTCAGTGGCAGTAGGCCTCGTACAAGTGTGAGCAGTCATGTCATATAATACAGCCAAGTGAGCAACAAATATGGGAAGAAATGCTTCGCTCTGGGAGAAGCTTCAAAGAAACAGAGTTATTTATTTTTCATTTATCCATTTTTTTTTTCACCAGTTTTATAGTATGTCATGAAAACAGATGTCCTCCGCCACTAGCGGCATTGAATTATAGTGTGTCCCCTGACATGAAAAAGGCAAATAACCATAAAACCCATCGGAGTAGTAGTAGTAGTAGTAGTAGTAGAACTAGTGGTAGTAGTTGCATCATTCTCTCAGTCCTCAATTTATCAAAGTCCCAGTGCTGTTTGCAGACAACATAAAACATTAAATGCTCGGTAGACTGACTTTTAGGAATTTCGCTGTTCTTCTCAGATGTCAAAAGGTGCAAATGTAGTCTAGCCCATACTATCATAATGCATGAACAGTCTCTCAGACCTATAAGGCTGCCATAGTGGGTTATGAATGAAGGAATCCGATACCATTTCATCCACAAAGAAGTGTGGTAAAAAATGATGCTTCTCATTAGTATGCCATTACTTGGAATACTCTTGCTCCACATTAGACCCATGTGTATGTGTCATTGTGTGTCTCCTCCATAACTCCAAAACCACGAAACCTATCAGCCTGAAACTTTGCACGCCTACAAAGGGAACACCAAAGGAGTGCATGAGTGAAAATGGAGTGTTAGGGTTAATTAAAACACCCCTTTTGAAGATAATTAACGGCCTTAATTAATTATATCATTTAATAGGGACATCCTCGGCCACCTCACTCTCGATAGGGGTCTTAAGGCACATCCTGGGTTACCTTGTTGGGGTCTGAAGCCGCTATGTTTTTTTGCCTGCTCAACCATGCCCTGACTTGGAAGAGGCTGCAACGATTTCTTAACGATGAAGTTTTTTCTTCACTTTGCTCACTCGTATGATCTGGGTATATTGCAATGCTTATAAACGCCCGGAGACAGCAGTGTTTGTGGCTTTATTTCATTTCTGCACATGCGATAACCTCGAGAATCTCTTAAACTAAGCTGAATTACAAAATTTACATTCCAGAATCGAATTTATAAGCAGTTCCGACTCCTAAGAAAGTGTAATTTGTCCAATTCAGACATATTTGACAATTTGAGCGTCTCCGGGAGGTGTATGTTTAATATGACGGTTCGGTGATTGCTAATCGTGTGCCAAGCAAGCCGTTTGTTATCAGCCGTTTCATTGGAGTGCTTAAGCCACTTGGCGAGCGCTCGACAGTATTTGCACTTTCACGGAATACTGTATGTCGATTGACTTTAACAAAGTTCAGGGGCACTCGCGTGCGTTGTTGGCCACATGTTATTCTGTGGTGAAACATGCTGTGGCTGGCTCGCTGAAAATGTGAAATTTTATTTTCCTCGGCGTTTTCCATTTTTGTTCTTCCTTTATACGACCCATCACTTTGACATACATACAGATATTCATACGTGTGAAAAAAACCCTACATCAACCTCATGTTCGGAGTTCCTTCATTTTGGTTCGAGCAGTGAAAAGCGTTGGCTGACATTTTGTGTTCTTTGGATTGTTATATCTTTAAATTGCATTTTGTTAATTTTTTGCTTGAATTCCATATTTAAAGAATTGTATTGAAAAGGTAAGCCTTTGTGGTTCTCCTTTTTGTGTGTTTTATCCGTGCGGAACTTCGTATGGAACTTGGAACAGGCTGTGTTTGCCTGGCAGGACTGGAGGTTCCTCACTTGGTGATTGAATAAGCTTAGCAGGAAACCAATCATTACCTTTTAAATGAGAAAAATCAAATTTAACTGACACTTTAATGGAGTCGGGTACACCTGGAACGTATGACGCCAAGAATTGATGCTCGGGTCATACATTACCTTGGTATGCTCTGGTAACACACTACCTTGGTACAATGAGGATGGAGGTACAGACATACAGGTACAGTCAGTTTTAACTTTTAACCTCAGCACTGTACGAGTGATCACATTTTCCTTTGTCCTCACGGCTGTTTCTGAAGCAGTTGGTTATTTTAGTATGATCCAGGTTTACTTTAGAAACGTTATGGAGTTTCTTTTTGTGAGTTTCAAAGCTGATAACGCACGATTTTTAAGCTGTTTTCCGTATTTACATATGTTTTCTAAATTGCAGAGCCAATTTTATTTTACCCGCCAGATGACTATTGACAGCTGTTTATAAATAATAATGTTTATGTACATCTTAAAACGTCTATAATGCAGTGTTTTTGTTTTTTAATCATTTATTTAAATTCCCACAAAACAAGGGTTAAAGCTACTCAAGGTTTTTGGGTTGATTACAGTACATACTGTTGTGTGTGTGTGTGTGTGTGTGTGTGTGTGTGTGTGTGTGTGTGTGTGTGTGTGTGTGTGTGTGTGTGTGTGTGTGTGTGTGTGTGTGTGTGTGTGTGTGTCTCGCTCATCTCCTCTCTCTCTCTCTCTCTCTCTCTCTCTCTCTCTCTCTCTCTCTCTCTCTCTCTCTCTCTCTCTCTCTCTCTCTCTCTCTCTCTCTCTCTCTCTCTCTCTCTCTCTCTCTCTCTCTCTCTCTCTCTCTCTCTCTCTCTCTCTCTCTCTCTCTCTCTCTCTCTCTCTCTCTCTCTCTCTCTCTCTCTCTCTCTCTCTCTCTCTCTCTCTCTCTCTCTCTCTCTCTCTCTCTCTCGCCATCTCTCTCTCTCTCTCTCTCTCTCTCTCTCTCTCTCTCTCTCTCTCTCTCTCTCTCTCTCTCTCTCTCTCTCTCTCTCTCTCTCTCTCTCTCTCTCTCTCTCTCTCTCTCTCTCTCTCTCTCTCTCTCGCCATCTCTCTCTCTCTCTCTCTCTCTCTCTCTCTCTCTCGCCATCTCTCTCTCTCTCTCTCTCTCTCTCTCTCTCTCTCTCTCTCTCTCTCTCTCTCTCTCTCTCTCTCTCTCTCTCTCTCTCTCTCTCTCTCTCTCTCTCTCTCTCTCTCTCTCTCTCTCTCTCTCTCTCTCTCTCTCTCTCTCTCTCTCTCTCTCTCTCTCTCTCTCTCTCTCTCTCTCTCTCTCTCTCTCTCTCTCTCTCTCTCTCTCGCCATCTCTCTCTCTCTCTCGCCATCTCTCTCTCTCTCTCTCTCTCTCTCTCTCTCTCTCTCTCTCTCTCTCTCTCTCTCTCTCGCCATCTCTCTCTCTCTCTCTCTCTCTCTCTCTCTCTCTCTCTCTCTCTCTCTCTCTCTCTCTCTCTCTCTCTCTCTCTCTCTCTCTCTCTCTCTCTCTCTCTCTCTCTCTCTCTCTCGCCATCTCTCTCTCTCTCTCTCTCTCTCTCTCGCCATCTCTCTCTCTCTCTCTCTCTCTCTCTCTCTCTCTCTCTCTCTCTCTCTCTCTCTCTCTCTCTCTCTCTCTCTCTCTCTCTCTCTCTCTCTCTCTCTCTCTCTCTCTCTCTCTCTCTCTCTCTCTCTCTCTCTCTCTCTCTCTCTCTCTCTCTCTCTCTCTCTCTCTCTCTCTCTCTCTCTCTCTCTCTCTCTCTCTCTCTCTCTCTCTCTCTCTCTC
>NC_140967.1:69283274-69288274 GCF_056783735.1 Eptatretus burgeri
GACGTATGCCAGCGTATGACTCACACGTTCCGCATACGCTGGCCATAAGTTGTAGGCACGTTATGCGATCGTTGACACACGTCGACACACGTTACTTGTAAGTTACTCATAAGTCGAAACACTTCGAGGTAATGTTTAGCGTACCCGAAACTTATTTCTAGCATATGAGTAACGTGCATTGAACCTATGTGTAACGTATCTCCAACGCATATTGACGTATGTAGACGTATTTGACGTCTTCCAGATGACCACAGAACTTACTGAACATGTTTCTAACTTACAGCTACCGTATAATGGCGTATTGGCAGCGTTTAGGGGAATTGGTATAAAAAAAATGGGCTTCACAGGATCTTTTTTGGGCTTTTTTTCTTTGGCATCACCGAAGTGTCAACATCATCAACCGCACTAGAAATCGAAGTGTCAACATCATCGTCATACCGAAGAAAAAAACCAGGGAGTCTGGAACACTGACGCTAACCATTATGTCGACATGTTTCGACTTATGAGTAACGTACAACTAACGTGTGTCAACGATCGCGTAACGTGCCTACAACTTATGCCAGCGTATGCGGAACGTGTGTCATACGCCGAGTACGTCGAGAAATTTTCAACATGCTGAAAATTTCTCGGCGTATGACGACGTATTCCAGCGTACTACGATGTCTGCCAGCGTACTACGACGTATGCCAGGGTGCTCTTAACATATACAAAACTTATCCATAACGTATTCGATGTGTGCCAGCTTGGTTCGGCAATTTTTTAATACGTCGGCATACACTGGTTAAAACGTCAAGGTGTGACAGCGGCTTCACACTTCGATGTCTAGTGCGGTTATGATTTGAATCGTCGAGCCGCAGCCTATTAATAGCCTACGCCACGTGATCGTTGGCGATACGCTGCCGTGCTATGCATAAGTTAGACTATCCTTGGGCATAGGTTGTGAACGCCAACAACACGCTCGGCATTCTTTGGTATAAGTTATCTATATGTGATGGAAACGTTCTGTGTACGTTACTAATACGTTATGCATACGTCCAACACGTTATTATATGCCCAAAACTTAAAAAAACATCAATAGTTCAGCGTATGCCAGCGTTTTACATACATTTTGATACCTTGCCATACACTGGCTAAAACGTCAAGGTGTGACGGCCCTAATGTGTGTCGACGTGTGTCAACGATTGCATAACGTGCCTACAACTTATGGCCAACATATGCGGAATGTGTGAGTCATACGCTGGCATATGTCAAAAAATTTTGAGCAGGCTTAAAATTTGTCGACGAGCTCAGCGTACTATGACGTATGCCAGCATGCTTCAGCGTGCTCTTAACGTATACAAAACTTACCCATAACGTATTCGATGTGTGCCAAGGGTTTCGACAAATTTTTCATACGTCGGCATACGCTGGCTAAATCGTCAAGGTGTGACAGGGCCTTTAAACCATTGAGCGGCAGCCTATTAATAGGCTACACCACGTGATCGTCGGCGATACGCTGCCGCGCGATATTCATAAGTTAGACTATCGTTGGGCATAGGTTGTGAACGCCGACAACACGCTAAGCATCCGTTGGTATAAGTTATCTATAAGTTATCGAAACATTCTGTGTACGTTACTAATACGTTATGCATACGTCCAACTCGTTATGAATACGCCCAAAACTGAAAAAAACATCAATAGTTCAGCGTACGCCAGCGTTTTATATACATTTTGATACGTTGCCATATGCTGGCTAAAACGTCAAGGTGTAACAGCCCCTTTAGCAGTTGAGGTGGTGGCTTGGGATCCTAGGGTCTTGAGTTCAAGCCCTGTTGGCTGCTGAATTAAGAAAGTTGAGGGATCTCATCCTGTTGACACACAGTGTGTTAAAGTATAACTGAATGATGAGTATATTAACATTGGAAGAACATACTCACATGTGAAGGTTATCGCTATGGGTAGAGTACCATATACCAAGAGGCCTTATTTCTGGAGATTCTTCTGTCATATTCTCTTTCCTCCTCTGTTGATCTTCTGCGAATTCCAATTTTCACATTCGTTATGTTTTGTCTGTTTATTTCCAATTATTATTATTATTATTATTATTATTATTATTATTATTATTATCATTACTAATTGGTTAGGTGTTTTCCTTTTTTAGCTCACCTGGACTTTAGTCAGGTGAGCTTATGCAATCGAGCAGTGTTAGCCGGTCAGTGAGTCAGTGAGTCTGTCAGTCCGTAAATCTGCAGTCATTATTGCTTGAACCAAACACATGATTTTGGGGTGGGGTGAGGGGTTGACCCCCTTAAATAGGTATTTGCTCTCTTCCCCAAACTACACACACAATTTCAATGAAACTCGACCGTGACCTTTATCACCCACGATGTACCAAAGTTTTTTCATGGCATTAACAATTCAGGATCTAAGGGTGTCTGTGGGGAGTTTGAATGACTGTGGCTCCTGATCCAGGTGAGTTATAGGACAGGTGGTCCTATTTTTATAACAAACTTTAATGTTTGTAAAAGTAATCCTCAAATGTTTGTAAAAGTAAACAACTTCCTAAAATCTCTGTTTTTGGAGAATGTCAATGCATTTTACAAGCACAACATATTTCACTGAGAGAAGGTAGACTTCTTTCCGTCCATACAATTCGCGATCAGTATATCAGTGGAGTGATGTTCAAAAAAATTTAATGACTGATTTTTCATATTTATTTTATAACAATCAATTGAAACATTTAAACTAAACAGTAACTCATTATTTTCCTACATCTTTGGTCGGTCACTGAGTGACAGCAGTTATCGTGCAAGTGCATGGGCCATTCAAAGTGTTCTACAAATGAGATGTTCACAATCATCCAAGAGCGTACCATAGCTATTTAAAATTTACAGGGTGGACAACATGTAACCAGTCTGAGATGGTGGTGTACCATAAACTCCTCAGATTTTTTTGGCAATGTGTATATATATATATATATATATATATATATATATATATATATATATATATATATATATATATATATATATATATATATATATATATATATATATATCTTCTTCCTCTTTCGGCTTGATCCCGTTAGGGGTCGCCACAGCGGATCAACCGTCTCCATTTCGCTCTATCCTCCACATCTTCCATTGACACTCCAACCACCCGCATGTCCGCCCTCACCGCATTCATGAACCTCTTCTTTGGCCTTCCTCTTCTCTTCCTGCCTGGCGGCTCCATCTTCAACATCCTTCTCCTGATATACTCCGTTTCCCTCCTGTGCACATGTCCAAACCATCTCAATCTCGCCTCTCTCACTTTGTCTCCAAACCGTCCAACCTGCGCTGTCCCTCTAATATACTCATTTCTTATCCTATCCATCTTCGTCACTCCCAACGAGAATCGCAGCATCTTTAAATCTGCCACCTCCAGCTCCGCTTCCTGTCTTATTGTTAGCGCCACCGCCTCCAAACCATACAACATTGCTGGTCTCACTACCGTCTTATATACTTTCCCCTTCACTCTTGCAGCTACCCTTCTGTCACAAATCACTCCTGCAACTCTTTTCCACCCACTCCATCCTGCCTGCACTCTCTTTTTCACTTCTCTCCCACACTCTCCATTACTTTGGACAGTTGATCCCAAGTATTTAAACCAATCCACCTTCCCCACCTCAACTCCTTGCAACCGCACCATACCACCACCCTCCCTCTCATTTACGCACATGTACTCTGTCTTACTCCTACTGACTATCATTCCCCTTCTCTCCAGTGCGTACCTCCACCTCTCAAGGCTCGCTTCAGCCTGCTCCCTACTCTCTCTACAGATCATGATGTCATCCGCGAACATCAGAGTCCATGAAGACTCCAGTCTGATCTCGTCCGTCAACCTGTCCATCACCATTGCAAACAGGAAAGGGCTCAGAGTCGATCCTTGGTGCAATCCCACTTTAACCTTAAACCGGTCCGTCATTCCTACCACACACCTCACCGCTGTCATACTGTCCTCATACATATCCTGCACGATCCTCACATACTTCTCGACCACTCCCGACTTCCTCATACAATACCACAACTCCTCTCTTGGCACCCTATCATAAGCTTTCTCTAAATCCACAAACACACAATGTAACTCTTTCTGGCCTTCCCTATACTTCTCCATCAACATTCCCAAAGCAAACATCGCATCAGTGGTGCTCTTTCCTGGCATAAACCCATATTGCTGCTCACAGATAGTCACCTCTCCTCTCAACCTAGCTTCCACTACTCTTTCCCACAACTTCATGGTGTGGCTTAACAACTTTATCCCTCTGTAATTTCCACAGCTCTGCACATCACCCTTATTCTTGAAAATCGGAACCAGTACACTTAATCTCCACTCCTGCGGCATCCTCTCACTTTCCAAGACTTTATTAAACAATCTGGTTAACAACCCCACTGCCATCTCTCCGAAGCACTTCCATGCCTCCACTGGTATACCATCTGGGCCAACCGCCTTTCCACTTTTCATCTTCTTCATAGCAGTCCTCATTTCATCCTTACTGATCCACCCCACTTCCAGATTCACTATCTCCACCTCTTCCAACCTTCTCTCTCTCATTTTCTTCATTCATCAGCTCCTCAAAGTACTCCATCCACCTTCTCAACACACTCTCCTCGCTCGTCAGCACATTCCTATTTGTGTCCTTTATCACCCTAACCTGCAGCACATCCTTCCCAGCTCGGTCCCTCTGTCTTGCCAGTCGGTATAAATCCTTTTCCCCTTCTTTTGTATCCAACTTCTCATACAGCTCATCATATGCCTTTTCCTTGGCCTTTGCCACCGCTCTTTTTGCCTTTCGACGCCACTCCTTGTACTCCTGCCTACTTTCTTCATCTCTCTGACTATCCCACTTCTTTTTCGCCAACCCCTTCTTCCTTATACTTTCCTGTACTTCCTTATTCCACCACCAAGTCTCCTTATCTTCCTTCCTCTGTCCAGATGTCACACCAAGTATCTTCCTAGCTATCTCCCTCACAACTTCTGCT
>NC_140967.1:69293274-69340774 GCF_056783735.1 Eptatretus burgeri
GGATATAATTAAATTTAGCCGTTAATTGTCATCAAAAGGGGTGTTTTAATGAACCTAAACACCCAATTTTCACTCTTGCACTTCCTTGGAGTTTTCTTAATATGCAAGCAAAGTTTCAGGCTGCGAGGTTTTATGGTCTTCGAGTTATCAAGGAGACACACACACTGACATGCACACATACACATTTATTAGTATATATTCATATACACCTTGCTATTTGCTATTCTTTTGGTTGGTGTGTTTTGGACCACTCTTATTCACGGAAACTTCTGAATGCTTCATATGTGATGGAGAACAAACCGGTTTGGGGAAACTTCACATTTTTTGTTGCTCATTGCAGCCCTCTGCTGTAAAGTGTTCAGAAACACCAAGATTTGTTATAATATGGAACAGATTAAAGAAATTGCAGAGGGAATAAAATCATTAGGTTTAGGGTTAGATGTAAAGTTAGCCATGAGGGTTAGGGTTATCGTTAAGGTTGGCCATAAGGATTAGCCGTTAGGGTTAGCATTCGTGTTACGGTTGTAGCTGTTAGGGTTAGGGGGTTAAGAAGTGAGTGTTTGGGTTCTGGTTAGGGTTTGGTTAAGGTTAGGGTTAAGAGCATCATAGTTTTTAATTCGATAGATGTGTAATATTTCAAACAACCAACATGTATGAGTCAAACGACAAAAAGTAGTTTTGCTCTTTGAGTGATGAATAGTGATCAAAATAATTAGCTGCTGTTTCCAGGTTGTGCATCTGCAGGATGGGTTTGTCAGCTCGATCAATTATATCGGTCTCTGCCCCTCTGCAAAGAAAATATCCATCAGAGGTTCTTGTCTTCCTCTCCCTGCAAATAAAATTTCCATGAATCATTCTTTTCTGCCAAATCCTGAAAAGATAATGTCCATCAGTGGTTCTTATCTGTCTTTCCATGCAAAGAAAATGTCCATCAGTGGTTCTTGTCTTGCTGAAGGCGGTGCTCATATGTGTTAACGAACGCTGATGTACGTCGATTTCTACGTACTTTTACTGCCTGGCATTCCAGCGTTGTGATGCATGGTACAGGCTGGGCTCCAGTCCAACACCACGGAACATATTTTCCTTTTCCTGCTTTCATTACAGGCTGCTGGCTTAGCTCAGCATGTTGGGCCTGGGCCCATTAATACACAAGTTTCAGTTTGGTGTTCAGAAATATTCCACAATATTGAGGCAAAAAAGACTACTTTTTTATTTTATATCGTAAACATATGCTGTATTTGGGAATTCAATTGTACGATGACATTACGTGAGATCCCCATCCCCATCCAGTGTGTGTGTGTGTGTGTGTGTGTGTGTGTGTGTGTGTGTGTGTGTGTGTGTGTGTGTGTGTGTGTGTGTGTGTGTGTGTGTGTGTGTGTGTGTGTGTATATATATATATTTATATTTCTTCTTCTTTCGGCTGCTCCCGTTAGGGGTCGCCACAGCGGATCATCCGTTATGATCCACATAGTGATTTGGCACATGTTTTACGCCGGATGCCCTTCCTGACGCAACCGTGGTCGCCTCTTACGACACAGGGAAATGGTACACCTATTTTAACCAGGGTATACACTGGCCAAGTACACTGGTACTCATTTCGCCGACCTCGGAAGCATGACAGGCTGAGTCAACCCCCTGGTGTATTAATTCAGTGGCCCAACGGGGCTTGAACTCAGGACCTTTTGGATCCTAAGCCGCTGCCCTAACCACTGCGCCAACACCAGGCTCATATATATATATATATATATATATATATATATATATATATATATATATATATATGTATGTATGTATGTATATCTCTCTCTTTAAAGAAGAAGAAGGCACTTCCAACCAAAAGTTAAAAAAACTAGATCAACTCTGCTAATTTGAGCAAAAAAGCAAGAGCCGACCCGGTCTCAGGCAACGTTTCACCAGCTTCACAGCCATCTTGCTGAGGCACAAATAGATCCTGAGCCTCGGAACGTGTCTGGTTTATATTTTGATATGACCGCTCATTTTTGGTCACGTGTTGGTGCTCAATGTCAAATGGAGGAATGCTGTTTTTTAAAATATTATTTTATTTTGCAAAAGCAAAATAAACATCAAAACACATCATCAACAGGGTGCTCTGCTCTTTTTTTCTCTTTCCTTGCACGTGATCTGGTGTTGCATGTGGGTGGATGAGCACGTGTGTGCGCTTGTTTTTGTGTTTCCGGAGCATGAACATGGCTGGTTTCCTGTCCTGGTTGGTAATGATGTGTTGGTTGTGTGAGTGAGGTTCTCATTTGGTGATGTGCACATATGGATGTGGTGTTTGGGATTGAGTGTTGTTTGTTGCTCACCTTATCCAGATGTTTGCACCATCCAGTTTTTTGCCATTAGCATTAGAGGTGTGTATTGTGGGTATATCCACCATCTTTTAAGTTAGACCACCCTCCCGGCTCTTCATGTGCCACACTTCCAAAATAAACCTGCGTCGTTTGTTGCACGTCGTGTTTCGGACACTGGTCCCATCAAAGTCACATTTGCAGGCAATAACGTGCTATGGCTGACTGTCACCTTTCCAAGCCTAATTGCTCTATCATGTTCATCTCGCCTTTGTTTTAAATTTCTTCCATTTTCACCACTGTAGAATCGGTCAGTCTTTGCATGATGAATTGTAAACTACTCCAGATTTATCACCAGTTGGTATTTGGTCCTTTAGTTTTGAAGTGACATTATGGATGATGCATAGAGGCTTGTAGGCTATGCCAATCCATGCGCCATGTACTATCCTGTCAACCCTTTCAGAAAGGCCCGGGTAGTATGGCAGTACACAATGCCCAAGTGTGCCTGGCTCCTTCCGTTCTGTCCGTTTTGGTTCTTCCAATGTGGGGAGTATCACCTTGTTGTACCCATTTTTGAGCAGGACTCCTCTAACTAATCTGATTTGTTTAATTGCCTCAGCTTTGGATGATGACACCATCCATGCCCGAGCTGCCAAGGTCCGTGCTACACTGTGTTTGTGGGAGATTGGGTTGCAGGAGTTAAAATCCATTAATCTGCTGGTGTAGGTTTGTTTCCTGGAAACCAGTCTTTCGGGAGCCGTCAGGCTTACTGTGAACCTCCACATCCAAATCGGCCAATTTGCTTTCTTTTTAAATTTTGATTGTGATGTTAATACTGGGGAATAACCAGCCACGTTATCCCAGTAGGTGGTCTCCCATGACTGCATGCACAATGGCGAAGGTATCATCCACATACCTGTTCCAGTACTGTGGGAGCTAATTCTCATGAGACTCAAATATCTTTTGTTCGAGTTCCTCCATCACCAAGTTAGCCACAACAGCAGAGACTGGTGAACCTATAGCTGTGCCAAATATTTGTGAGTGATGTGCACCATCATAGATGAAGATTTTGCTGTTCAGCCACATCTCCAGCAAGCAAACAATATCCTCAGTTGTTATAGTTGGCTGTTCTGATAAGCCATTTTCCAATCGTTTCAGTATCTCAACTGGTTGATCATGATGCTCACCGCTAGATCGACTGGGACGTTGGTAAAAAGGGAAACCACAACGAAAGATACCATCGTCTCATCTTCTTGGATTCTAACCTTTTATCCTTTCAACAACTTCACCACTATTCTTAACCGTTTTATCAGTCTTTTCTACAAGTTTGCCATTGATACGTGCTAGAAAGCCCAACAATCGGTAAGATAGTGCTTTATGCTGAAATTTAACCATTTTCTTCGGATGGACATTTCAGTGTCCGATGACGTTTTGTTGGATAAATTTACAACCCAATTTTTTTCGTCGCCAAATTGCATAGGTTTGTTGCGGTTATTGTTTTGTATGCATGGTTGCTGGCAAGTGGTGTGTACCGTGTGCAGCATCTGTGACGTTGGGTTTGCGTCGTTCCTCGGGTGTGAAGTGCACGTGTGGTGTGGATACAATTCTGTGTGTAGTTTATCCAGTTTCCTGGTGTGTGTGCATGTAACAGACTCACGTGTCACCATCGCTCGGTCTGCTGCCATTCCGAGGAGGCATTCGAACAGAGCTTCATCCACAACTGCACAAAGTTTCTCCTGTAAAACTTCTTCATCCTCAATGAAGTGTTGATGTCTGTGATGTCCGTCCTTTATTCTGAGTCTCAAAAACATGAAAACCCAGAGCTTGCATTAAGTTGCTTGCCTCGAGGCTCTCCACAGAGGGTTGAAGCCTCGGTGAACGAGGAGGCAGATGTGGTTAAATGGCAGATGCAGGTACTCCATGGCATGTCGCTTGTGTGACTTCATGAACAGGCGGCAAAGCTTCCAGGTTTGCACTCAATAAGCGTCCGCTATAATTTGTATAAGATTGGGGTGGTTCGGATTACAGATTTTTAAAGAAGAAGGCGCTTCCAATCAAAAGTAAAAAAGCGAGATTGATACCGCTAATTTGTGCAAAAAACAAGAGCAGACCCGGTTTCAGGCAATGTTTCACCAGCTTCACAGCCGGCTTCCTCAGGCACAATAGGCCTCAAGCCTCGGCACGTGTCCGGTTTTTATTTCGATATAACAGCTCATTTCCGGTCACATGCCAGTGCTCGAGGTCAAATATAGGAGTGCTTTTTATAATTATTTAATTTTGCAAAATGAAAATAAACGTTAAATCACATCATTGATAGCGTGCACTGCTCTTTTTTTATATTTACTTACTTAAGTAATATATATATATATATATATATATATATATATATATATATATATATATATATATATATGTAATCCTTGTATGCCTGGTGTTGGCGCAGTGGTTAGGGCAGCGGCTTGGGATCCAAAAGGTCCTGAGTTCAAGCCCCGTTGGGCCACTGAATTAATACACCAGGGGGTTGACTCAGCCTGTCATCCTTCCGAGGTCGGCGAAATGAGTACCAGTGTACTGGGCCGGTGTATACCCCGGTTAAAATAGGTGTACCATATCCCTGTGTCGTAAGAGGTGAACAGGGTTGCGTCAGGAAGGGCATCCGGCGTAAAACATGTGCCAAATCACTATGCGGATCATACGGATGATCCGCTGTGGCGACCCCTAACGGGAGCAGCCGAAAGAAGAAGAAGGAGAAGATATGTAATCTTTGTCTGTTTGACAGAGTTGCCGGGCCGAGGACTCCCGGTTGGAGATGATGCTTTGGTGTAGGACTATTTCCAATGGAGATCAGGGGAATGTTTGTCAAACTCCATATATATATATATATATATATATATATATATATATATATATATATATATATATATATATATATATATATATATATCGGGCGTAGTGGCGTGCACCTGTAATCCAGCTACTCGGAGGCTTGGGTTGGAGGATCGCTTGAGGATGGGAGCTCTGCGCTGGGCCATGTTATGAGAGGGTGTAGGGCAGCCCGGAATCGTGGCAAAACCCAATCCTTATTCCTGTGTTGTCAGAGGCGACCAGGGTTGCGTCAGGAAGGGCATCCGGCGTAAAACCTGTGCCAAGTCAGTATGCGGATCATAACGGATGATCCGCTGTGGCGACCCCTTACGGGAGCAGCTGAAAGAAGAAGAAATATATATATATATATATATATATATATATATATATATATATATATATGTATGTACATATTTGACCATGTATGCAGAAATATGCATACATGGTTAACATCAGTTAAACATCAAATGGAGCTACCTATCCGGATTTCAGGTTTATTTGCCCTCATCAGGATGGCACACTGATAAATATCTAACCAATGATGACCATATTTGTCATTTAAATAGTAGGACTATGTCCAATGGAGATTAGAGGAGTGCTCGTCACACTCCACATGTTTCGATTTGCCCACCAATCACATCACGTGTCTTCAGGTTGCATGGTTTGCACTAGTGGGAACAATCGTCTGCCTGGCAGATGGATGGTTGTTCTTTGCGGATTATGCGGTTTTACCGTGTGAGACGTAATCTGCGGTGATGCTCACCATAACAGTCAGGAGTTGCGTCTGATATGCATACATGTATATCCATGTATATGTATATGTAGAGCAGAGCAGATTACGACCATGACAGGGGACTATATATATATATATATATATATATATATATATATATATATATATATATATATATATATATATATATATATATATATATATATATATATATATATATATATATATATACATATATATATATATATATATATATATATATATATATATATATACACAGATGTTTGGTACTACAGAACTTTAATATGGAAACAAGCAAACACGACATAATCGTGACCTAATAGTCACTGAAACTTTTCGTGCTGCACTCTTCAGGGTAAGAAAATCGCAAGTGAAGGCGTGTGCTTTATACACAGGTCTCAATAAGGTAGACACTGATTGGTTCAACCGTAATGACGTCACGGTTAATCCGAACGCCCGTTGGTCGGCTCATTATCTGCACCTCGAGCTCCCATTGGCTGGAGTCGAGTTCGTCGATGATTAACGTTTGCAACCACATCCTGGAAAGAGGGGGTTGGGATTCCCCAAGGGTCCATTCACCATTTGTTACCGTACTTCCCTTGATCTTTCCATTCTGAAAGAGACACAGAGATCGTTCAAATTCCTTTTGACGACATAGTATTGGATCGGTGGTAAGGATGAAGGTTGCTTCCAATATACGAAAATGAAACGAGCTCTGACCTCTGCTCAATATCCTGAACATATCTGCATTGTACTGGTCTGTACAGATAGGGTTGGCAACCAGGTGCTGTACAATGGCAGATGAAGCAGGTACAGTGGCTGTTGGTTGATGGATATTTCTACGTGCTCGCACTGGTTGTGTTCTAACCCTCACAATCTTTCTTCTAATCGCCAAGGGGACGTGTTGTTTTATCCGATCAGCCAATCTTGGTGTTGTGCGGCCCCACATACCGAGCTTCACATCGGCACTTAAACTCAAAAATAACATTGCAGGTTTGTGAGGTGGGTAGCACATCCTTATTGACTGACGTCAGCAAACGGCGAGAGGTAAAGATGACTCGGGGTTGCACAGCCAGAAACGTGTTGGACACAATATGTTTGATTTGTACTTCAAACCTTCGTGATGATTGCCCTTTCCAGGGCATCCTGATATAGACTGGACATTTGTCCGGACCAATGTGCTCTGATCTCTTGTCGTGTTTAGAAACTTGTGTATGTATCTCTTAACTATATGCTCAGGATAACCATTCTCACCGAGTATATTCATGATTTTGTCAATTTCAGCAGGAAGATTACAAGGTGAACAAATCCTCTTTGCTCTGTTAACCAGGATATTGATCAAGGCAATTTTGTATCTCGGGGAGCTGTAGGAGTCCCAGCGAGTATACTGCCCTGTGAAAGTCGGCTTCCGGGAGACGGATGTTGTGAAACCAAGGTTGGATCTATCAACCAACACGTCCAAAAACGGTAACGTGTTTGACGATTCCAGCTCCGTGGTAAACTTCAGCGCTGGATGGAGAGTGTTGAGCCATGCCTGGAAATTGTCATATGCCGATTTTTTTTTTTTTTTTTTTACCCGAAAGAGTGCAGCACGAAAAGCTTCCGTCACTATTAGGTCACTATTATGTCGTGTTTGTTTGTCTCTCTATATATATATATATATATATATATATATATATATATATATATATATATATATATATATATATACATACAGTAATCCCCCGTTTCTCACGGGGGTTACGTTCCAAACCTCCCCGCGCTAAGTGAAAATCCGTGATGAATGGACGCCTCCCCAAAAAATCGATTCATCTGGTCTGGTCGGTTTGGGTTTGAGGTGCCCGAGATCGACTATTCTGGTCTGGTCGGTTTGGCAGTGATTGGGTTTGAGGTGCCGGAGATCGACTAGTCTGGTCTGGTCGGTTTGGCAGTTATTGGGTTTGAGGTGCCAGAGATCGACTAGTAGGTTTTGAGGTGCTGGGTATGAGCAGTGCTCGTCCAGCGGCGGCAAACCTTTTTCCTTCCCGAAGCATATATCGAGCACCTTTACCTTAACCTTCTCCTGGAGCGTTCCAGGACCTTCCTCTGGCGCTTCGGTTCCTTGCCAGAAGCCTTAGAAGGTGCAGGGCATTTGGGCGGCATCGTGGGGCTTGGAGAAAAAAACTTAGAAAATATTCGTAGTTCACAAGCGAAACTTTGTCTCGTGCGTTGTGTGACTGGTCGAGCACCACGCGTTATAATTTATTACTTAAATAATTTATATTTTATATATTATTACCGCGATGTACCGGGGGAATCCGCAGAAAAAATTAGTTACGTTCCAAGGGAAAACCCGCGATGAACCGGGGGCGCGATAGGTGAACCGCGATGAAGCGGGGGTTGACTGTATATATGTATATATGTATATGTATATATATATATATATATATATATATATATATATATATATATATGTTTCTTTTTATATATATATATATATATATATATATATATATATATATATATATATATATATGTTTTTTTTTTTATATATATATATATATGTTTCTTTTTATATATATATATATATATGTTTCTTTTTATATATATATATATATATATATATATATATATATGTATATACATATATTGTTACGAATTTGGAAGCTTACTGTACACAACAGCCAGGTCCTATAGATCAGTTATATAGGTAAGTATGTGTTTCTTGTTAAAATCCATCCCCTGTATGTTATGGGAATTAAGAGTACATGCGCTGTGGATTGTTTTATAGATAGGATTTCTACATCACCTACAACAACAACCCTCTGCTCATGGCATTGTCAGCGCTCTTCGCACACTCGCCGGCATGCGGGCATGTCTGGAATTCCATGCCTCAGGTGGTGTGCGTTTCGGTGTGGATTTCGCACCGTATATGGTCACAAAGCGTTTAGCTTCAGCTGCATGCCAAATTTGGGAATGCATTGTTTTCCTGCCAATGGGCGATGAGCAGACCGGAGCTGGGGCGGTCCTTCAGAAGAAGGCGGAGCCGCAACATGCCATCCACCCAATGGGAGCAGGCTTGGAGACAGCCTCAGGGCCCGGCGGTGCCGTAGTTTGAGTTTTGGCAGAGGGGGAATCCCTGCCATGTGAGCCACGCTACCCAGCCACAAAATTGTGCAAAAGCACGAGTGAAAATTTGAGGGCTAGGCCCAAATTTATAATGGGACACCAACACGGGCGACGGGAATCATGGTTTCTGGAACCATTACTTTAAAGTGACAGGCGTTTTGAAAAGCCCTGGGGTAGTGTAAAGTTAATAAATGCTAGGATAGTTAGGAAATGTACCCCTTCGCACCCATCCATCCCTTCACTCTCCGTCGGCCGCTGGACCCATCTTGGTAAGATGGCTGAATTATGGAGGAGGCTATTCTGAGGCTTTGTTGGGCCTCGAGGCAGGACACTAGTCTCTTCCTTATTCCCCACCAAAAAGGATCTTAGGGGTTGGGAGTAGATGGACAGGATAGGTTAGCTGGACAAAGACAATGGGAGGGTTAGGGACAAACAATTATAAAAATAAAAAGGGGTCTAAATTTGTTTTGTTGTTGCAAACTAAGGGAGTGGGTATGGACAAACAGGCAAAGATGATAGGTTGCGGGGAGACAGTAGGGTAGGTCCAAGCCCGCGTTCAGAGCGGCTGGCACCACCGCACTCCCTCCAGACCCACACGGACCATACCGGAGGCCGACCAGCTTCATAGGCCGGCCTGTTGTGCTGTATTTGCTGGTCTGCACTTGCCTTGCCATGCCTCGTTGCCTGCTTTTGCCATGACCCCATGCCTGCTACCCCTGTTTGCATTGCCCCGTGTCACCATCCATCCATGTGCACCAGGACCATCCAGCAAGCGTTTGCCAAGACTGCCCTGCAGGCAGCGGTACACGGGGACTGCATTTGAGCAGCCCATGCATTCATTTGTTTTTACATCCATCCATTCACTGAGCCAGAGACTGCATTGAGCAGCCTAGCCATCTCTTCTGCATAAAGGCCACTTCAAATGGCCTGTGGGATGGCGCATGGCCTGCCGTGTTCGGGTGAGTTGCATCCAGCAGCTGGGCGTATGAAAGAAATGAAAAGAAGAAGGTTCACTGCAACGAATACGCAAGGGGGACCTTTTAAGCAGGCCCTGAGGACGACTGACCTTCAGCTGCTGTGCACTCACCCACACAAACTGTTAACTTTGCCATGCCTTTATCCCACAGATGACAGGTCCTGGGCCATGGTTAGTGTTAATATTAGTTAAGATTGTAAATAAGTTTAACCCACCTGTGTGTTTGTCTTAGTGCCGCAATGTATTTAAGTCGTCTGTATGAGTCTGATAGTGAGTTACACAGCGCACTCGGTTATTTATTTTTGGGACACGTATAAAAAAATGTCGCACTCAGGGATCCGTAGGTAAATCGTACTCGGGGAAAATTTACACATGCTGGTCACACGCAAATTTAACAACTCGGGACGAGTCTGTAAAAAGGGGAGGGAGTAGTGTTACGAATTTAGAAGCTTACTGCATACAACAGCCAGGTCCTACAGATCAGTTATATCGGTAAGTATGTGTTTCTAGTTAGAATCCACCCCCTGTGTCTAATGGGAATTAAGTGTGCATGCGCTGTGGATTATTTTATAGATAGGATTTTTACATCACCTACGACAACAAAAGCCCTCTGCTCGCGGCATTGTCAGCGCTCTTCACGCACTTGCTGGCATGCGGGCGTGTCTGGAATTTCATGCCTCAGGCGGTGTGCGTTTCGTTGTGGATTTTGTGCCGTATGTGTTGAGAAAGCATTTCGCTTCAGCTGTGCGCCAAATAAGGGTATGCGTCGTTTTCCTGCCAATGGGCGACGATCAGACCAGAGCTGGGGCGGTCCTTCACAAGAAGGTGGAGCCGCGACACGCCCTCCAGCCAATGGGAGCAGGCCATGGGAGCGGACGGGCCCCAAAAGAAAAGCAACAAAGAAGAAGCAACAAATGATTGAGTCGAGTCTGCTCGAGTGCGCGTTTCAGTCCAGTCTGCTCGAGTGCGCGTCTCAGTCCAGTCTGTTCGAGTGCGCGTATCTGTCCAGTCTGTTCAAGTGCGCGTATCTGTCCAGTCTGTTCGAGTGCGCGTATCTGTCCAGTCTGTTCGAGTGCGCGTCTCTGTCCAGTCTGTTCGAGTGCGCGTCTCTGTCCAGTCTGCTCAAGTGTGCGTCTCTGTCTAGTCTGCTCGAGTGCGCGTCTCTGTCCAGTCTGCTCGAGTGCGTGTCTCTGTCCGGGTCTGCGGCTGACTGCATCGCACGGATCCGAGGCATCTCGTCTGGCGCATTGCTGCGGGCGGTTGACCATCTCAACTCGGGAGGTCATCTCGTGTTGCCTGCCTGCGAGCCGGAGGAGCGTGCCAATGCCCGACACTACCCTTGTACCTGGTGCTTGGAGCGGCCTCGTGTTGCGGGTTTGAGTCCCGTTACCCCAAGATCGTCGAGAACCATACGAGGTGGACAGGTCCAAGCTTGCTTCTCTTCCCTCAGCCCATCTTCCATCCGAGCTGATGGGGCGATAAAGACCTCGAGGTCCATCTCTTTTGGGGCATTTGTGTGTGTGTGTGTGTGTGTGTGTGTGTGTGTGTGTGTGTGTGTGTGTGTGTGTGTGTGTGTCCTTGGGCCCCGTCTATAATAACAACTGTGTAAGTGCTTTGTTTGCTCATTGTACATTGCATTTCTTATAGTTGTGATAACTCTGCTCTTTGTGTGCTTCCCCTCCTCGATTATTGTAAAATAAATACCCCTATTGTTGAATGTACCAGCTCGTCTCTGTGCTTCCTTCATTGGCTTAGCATGGTGTGTGTTGGGAAACGGTAAATTGTGTATTTGGACTGACGGGTCTTGGTTACCATCCGCTCGGGTTACGCACAGTTCGAGCATGGTAACGGCTCGTTCCGCTCGAGGCCTGCCGAGGGTGTGAATCCCCCGGTAGCTTTGCCACGTGGATACTTAGGTATATTGAAGTTGGCAATTAATCCTACTCCCCGTGGTCGAATTATAGGTGATTCACGGTCCTGGAAGGGACCCGTGCCTTTCGGAGTTTTCCGAGAAGCACGATCTAGATTTCGGATGTTCGGTGGAGCCGATTCTACTGCTGCACCTTTCGGTTGTGCTCGGCACCGACACTCGGCCCCACAACAACATATGTGTATATATATATATATATATATATATATATATATATATATATATATATATTCATATATCCATATATACATATATCCATATATATATATATATATTCATATATCCATATATATATATATATATATATATATATATATATATATATATATATATATATATATTCATATATCCATATATATATATATATATATATATATTATTTTTATATATAGCCTGGTGTTGGCGCAGTGGTTAGGGCAGCGGCTTGGTATCCAAAAGGTCCTGAGTTCAAGCCCCGTTGGGCCACTGAATTAATACACCAGGGGGTTGACTCAGCCTGTCATCCTTCCGTGGTCGGCGAAATGAGTACCAGTATACTGGGCCGGTGTATACCCCGGTTAAAATAGGTGTACCATATCCCTGTGTCGTACGAGGCGACCAGGGTTGCATCAGGAAGGGCATCCGGCGTAAAACATCTGCCAAATCACTATGCGGATCATACGGATGATCCGCTGTGGCGACCCCTAACGGGAGCAGCCGAAAGAAGAAGAAGAAGATATGTATACACTGATGAGCCAAAACATTAGGATCACTGACAGGTGAAGTGAATAACATTGATTATCTTGTTACAATGGCATCTGTCAAGGGGTGGGGTATATTGTTGTGGGCCGGGGGTCGGTGGCGAGGAATGGCCGCCAGGTGGAGCAGTAGAGCCGTCTCCCACCGAACACCCGGAATTACAGGTCGTAACCTTCAGACAACTCTGAAGGTCATGGGGCACTTAAGGACCGTGATCGCCAAATTCTCTGACGGCGTGGGTAGGGTTAATAGCCAAATTTCAATATACCTAAGTACCCATGTCATCAAATTACCAGGGAAGTCACACCCTCAACGACCTCGGTCCGGTGTAACCGAGCGGAATTACCAAAGTCCGTCGGTCCAAATGACAACTTACAGCCCAATCTGCTAACTGGTTCTCAAGCACGAACTGTGCTGGGTCAATAATAGAAACCACAACAACGAGCTGGTACGTTGAACAATCGGGGTTTATTTATAATGGGGCAGGGAGCACAAAGAGCAGAGTTAAAACTGAATATAAAAAATGCAATTTATATACAAACAAATACTTAGCAATTTCTACTTAAGGACAGGGCCCACGTACACACACACACACACACACACACACACACACACACACACACACACACACACACACACACACACACACACACACACACACACACACACAGCCAAAAGAAATGGACCCCGTCGGGTCGTTATTGGACCCTCCAGCCGAGGAGGATAGGTCAGCTGGGGAGTCAAGGTCTGGCCGAGTACCTGTCCGCCTCGTGCGGTCACACCGGACTCCAACCCACCACGGTAGGACTCAAACCCACGACCCGGAATCCACCGAGCCCACAATCCTGGCTGCTCGACCACTACCACCACCATGAGGAGCCCCGCAAAAGACCGCAGACCACGACCGCTGACGACGACTCTCACGACGCACACCAAGAGCAATCGCGACGATGACTGCTCTACTCTCATCTTTCGCGAGGTCCGATGGATTTTTTTTCCCCTCACCACTCGCCTCCTGATTGGACGGTGAGCGGAGTCAGAGCTGAGGTGATGATCCTCCTGATCGGAGGAGGTCCGGTGGGAGGAGGGGACCTCACCCCTGTACGTGACACGTTGCACGTGGGCGACGGTGCGAAGAATGAAGGATTGATTGGAGATGTAAAAAACCTGACTATAAAAGAAACCCACAGCGCACACATGAAATTAACCCATTAGACAGAAGGACGGGACCCTGACTATAAACACATACTTATCGAAATAACTGAACTGCGGGGACTGCTGTCTGTTTGTGTGCAAATGGCTGCCAGATTCGCAACAATATTAGGCAGCAAGTGAACAGTCAGTTCTTGAAGTTGATGTGTTGCCGCGTGGATACTTAGGTATATTGAAGTTGGCAATTAACCCTACTCCACGCGGTCAAATTATTGGCGATTCACGGTCCTGTAAGGGACCCGTGCCTTTCGGAGTTCTCCGAGAAGCACGATCTAGATTCCGGGTGTTCGCTGGAGCCGACTCTACTGCTCCACCTAGCGGTCGTGCTCGCCGCCGACAACCGGCCCCACAACAATATATGTGTGTATGTATATATATATATATATATTCGGTAAAACAGTTAACTCCACGATGCAGGAGAAATGGGCAGGAGTAAGACCTGAACAATTTTGACAAGAGCCAAATTGTTATGGCCAGACGACTGGGTCAGAGCATCCCTGAAAGGGCAAGGCTTGTGGGGTGCTCCCGGTCAGCAGTGGTGAGTCCCTACCAACAGTGGTCCGAGGAGGGACAAACCACAAACTAGCGACAAGGTGCTGGGTGCCCAAGGCTCATCGATGCGCGAGGGCAACAAAGGCTATCCCATCTGGTACGAACCGACAGAAGGTCTACTGTGGCACAAGTCACAGAAAATTTTAATGGTGGTCACGGGAGGAATGTGTCACAATCCACAGTGCATCGCACCCTGCTACGTATGGGGCTGCGTAGCCGCAAACCAGTCAGAGTGCCCATGATGACCCCTGTCCACCGTCGAAAGTGCCTACAATGGGCACACGAGCATCGGAACTGGACCTTGGAGCAGTGGAAGAAGGTCGCCTGGTCCGATGAGTCCCATTTTCTTTTAGATCATATGGATGGCTGTGTACATGTGCGCCATTTACCTGGGGAAGTGATGGCACCAGGATGCACTGTGGGAAGACGACAAGCCGGTGGAGAGAGTGTGATGCTCTGGGCAATGTTCTGCTGGGAAACCCTGGGTCTGGCCATTCATGTGGACATCAATTTGTCACGCGTCACCCACCTAAACATCGTTGCAGACCAGGTACACCCCTTCATGGCTACGGTATTCACTGATGGCAGTGGCCTCTTTCAGCAGGATAGTGCGCCCTGCCACACTGCACACGTTGTTCAGGAATGGTTTGAGGAACATGATGTGTTCATGGTGTTGCCCTGGCCTCCAAATTCTCCAGATCTCAATCCGATTGAGTATCTGTGGGATGTGCTGGACTGACAAGTCTGATCCACGGTGGCTCCACCTCGCAACTTACAGGACTTGAAGGATCTGCTGCTAATGTTTTGGTGCCAGGTACCACAGGACACCTTCAGGGGTCTTGTAGTGTCCATGCCTCGTCGGGTCGGCGCTGTTTTGGCGGCACACGGAGGACCAACCACATATGAGGTAGGTGGTCATATTGTTTTGGCTCATCAGTGTATGTTCATATGTTGTTGTCCTTTTGGCTGCTCCCGTTAGGGGTCGCCACAGTGGATCATCCGTTATGATCCGCATACAGATTTGGCACAGGTTTTATGCCGGATACCCTTCCTGACGCAACCCTGGTCGCCTCTTACAACACAGGGATAAGGATTGGGTTTTGCCATCATTCCGGGCTGCTCTACACCCTCTCATAGCGCTGCCCAGCACAGAGCTCCCGTCCTCAAGCGATCCTCCGAATAGCCGGATTACAGGCGCACGCCACTATGCCCGGTAGTGTATTTACGTATATATATATATATATATATATATATATATATATATATATATATATATATATATATATGTATGTATATATACATATATGTATATATACATATATGTATATATGTATATATACATATATGTATATATACATATATGTATATATGTATATATACATATATGTATATATGTATATATACATATATGTATATATACATATATGTATATACATATATGTATATATATATGTATATCCATATATGTATATACATATATGTATATACATATATGTGTATATATATATATATATATGTATATACATATATGTATATACATATATATATATGTATATACATATATGTATATACATATATATATATATATGTATATACATATATGTATATACATATATGTATATACATATATGTATATACATATATATATACATATATGTATATACATATATGTATATATATATGTATATACATATATGTATATATATATATATATATATATATATATATGTATATATATATATATATATATATATATATATGTATATATATATATCTAATAACCAGGACAGAGGGGATATTATGGGGAGAGGGAGGGGTGCCATCATTCCCCACTTTTCTTGCCAGGGTCATCTTATCCCACCTTACTCTAAATTCGTTCTGCTTCCATCAGTAATTATTCTGCTTGAGGGAACTTTCAGTGCAGCTCAACCACTGATGCAGCACTCCATCACCATGAAAGAGTTTCCAACGCAAGAGTGAAATAAATCAATCAATCTGAAAATGAACAGCTTCGAAGAAGGTGGTGATTTTGCTTTGAAAGCTCATAAATAAAGAAATAAATAAACACAATCATAAATAGATTAAAAATTTAAATGTAAGGTTTTCAAAACCAACAATTCAGTTTGGTGACCAGAGCCTGCATTCAGAAATGAAACATGTTTTCCAAACGCCGGATGCTTGGTTGCAGCCCCAGCGGTGAAAACACAAATTTCTAGCTGGCCCATCAAATTCGCACACTGGGGATAAAGCAAAAGAAACAAACAAGTTGAGGGCAAAGGTGGCAGTGGAAAACGCTGAGTCCGGACCTTGTGGAGCCGACACAAACTATAGCAGGGTGTGGCACATTGGCGAGTGGTCTAACGGTCTTGCCGGACTTTAGTTCTCAGGAACGACAGGGGCGTGACCTGAAAGGCTCCTGGCCTCACCCCCACCAAGGATTGAGCATAATTGGTTTCTTTTCCTGGCTTGACCTGTAGGCATCAGTGCTGAGTGATAGCGTTTTAGCACCTTTTAACCTCCGGCCAAACGAACGTGCAGGTCTCTTCAAGTTGCTTGCCATTTGCTGTCAGTCTGTCATCCTATCTGTTCGCCCGTCTCTCTGCCCTTGTGTATATCTCTGTATCTGTCATTCTGTCCATCTGTTTCAACGCCTGTATCTGCTTTTGTTGTCTTTGTCGATCGCATGATTATGCATCCAATTATTTAGTTGTGTCTTTCAGGAATAGTGAGTTATCACTGGCACACTGAACAAATGACAAATTCTTGCTCAAACCACCTTCAGTCGAACATCAGACCTAGCAAGCCGGTTCGTGAAAGACATGGGTCAGTAAAGTTCCCCAGCTGACTTCACAAGAAGGTGGGAATAACCAGAGAGGCTGTTTTCACTCATTGAGTTTTGCATAGTGTACATTCACGCAAAATCTAAGCATTCTCTCAATCCATTTTATCCTTGATCAGGGTTATCGAGGGAACTAACAACAACTGCACCATTTATACTGTCTAAAATACGAGGCATAGTCATAAAGTTTTAAAAAATAAATGCTCCCATGAGTTCAAGAAATGCCAACTTTTTATTTTTTAGGATTGAAACATATAAAAGAAGTATGAAAAAGTTTTTCTTTACTATTTATATAATGTTGTACATTGAAAAGAAAATAAGCATTGGCATTTCTTGGACTTTTGCGAGTATCTCGTTCCGAGAACTTTATCAACGCCACACAAATTATAGAAAGAGAGGTGTGATGCAACATCAGGAATTTATAGATGCCGAGTTGTAGAGGAGCAGGACTGGACAGAGAACAGATAAGAATTCCACAAACGCACAAAAAATGAGCAAAACAATAATGAAGGTGGGTGAAGTGTGATAGTGTAAGAGAAGTAAGGAGTCATGAGAGTTGCTATGTATTACTCAGCGCAACTGATGTTGATAGTTCAAGTTATGGAAAAGTTAAGGTTGTAAATGTAGTGCAGCTTGTAAAATATAAAAAGGAAGATCCTTCAAAAATTGAATGTCTGACATAAAGTGAGCCATGGTCATGACTTCCCAGGTGGACAGGCAATAAAAATTACATTATCATATGGTACTTTTGAAATGGTGTAATCCAGTCGTCAAACCAGAGACACCAACTTCACCTATTGTTATATAAACATTACTGTGCAAAAGTTTGGGTTATTCTCATGATATTCATCTTTCAAGGGTAAATTAATCAAATTATCTATCTATAATTCCAGCAGTGTGTGTGTGTGTGTGTGTGTTTGTGTGTGTGTGTGTGTGTGTGTGTGTGTGTGTGTGTGTGTGTGTGTGTGTGTGTGTGTGTGTGTGTGTGTGTGTGTGACCGCTGTTTCTCGACAACCACTGGTCCGATCTAATTGAAACTTGCCAGGTATATTGCTGGGGACCTGAGGATGTGCCTTTTCAAGGTTTGATATTAATCGGACAAGTGCTTCCCAAGTTATGGCCATTTACCAAACCAATGACAAGACACTTTATTGCATGGGTGTGGCCGATGGGGAAGGGAAGCTCAGCCGCGTTCCCCATTACGGGTTACAACGTACGGGCTTCCGGAGAGTGATGACTTCGTTCCCCATTACAGGTTACAACGTACGGGCTTCCGAAGAGTGATGACTTCGTGTATTCTAATAATTTCTCGATTTCTTATGCGCATTTATAGATAAACACAATGCTGGAAGTTGTGATCGTTTTCACATTAGACGGTGCATAAATTTTGGTAACATCAGAGTGCTGGTATGTTCCGAACCAGGAAGTAAATTTTTTTCTCTCTCTTCTCTTTTTGTTTTTCCTCGCGACGACATTGCGAAAAGGTAAAATATGTTGGCGCTAATAGAATAATTGGCCATTAAAACCTAAATTGCGAATAATCGTAACTGTGATGTGCGAACTTCCGGGCCACGCACATACGGGCACGCGAGAGCGACGAAACGGCCTGTGTGGTTGTTGTTTCTTGCTCGCGGTTGGAATATATATATTTTTTTCACGGGCACGTACTAGTTAGTGATAATAGTCAGAAGTTCTTATTATTGTTTATTAACTGCCTTTGTAGATGTGTGTGAAACAAAAGTCTGCTTCAGTAAATATCAAGAATAGTGTCTGTATTGTATCAGTCAATACTTTGTGTCTGCCTTTTGCCTTCTTGAGTTTCAACAATCCTTTAACCATGCTTCCTGAATATGACTGAAGCACTCTTGCAGGAATATGGTGTCAAATATCCTTTGGTACATTCTGCAGTTCTGTAAGATTAGTTGGGGTCCTCTTGTTCTCTGTTTTCAGGTAATCTCATATGGCCTCAATGGGACTCATGTCTGGACTCTGGGGGGTGACCATTGTAAGACTTGGAGCACACCAGCTAGAACCTTGTTCTCCAAATACAGTCTTATTCCATTGGAGGTGTGTTTTGCATCATTGTCTTGTTGGAAAATGAATCCTCTCTTGGTGTGCTCTGGCTTTCAAAAGGAATTAGCCACTGTGGCTAATCCAGGTTTAGAATGATTAGCCACAGGAGAAAGGAAATAGCCACATATTTTATTCAAAAGTTTTTTTTTTTAGCAATATGAAATAATAAGTTAATTTTAAGGTGGATGTGTGAGTTTCATGGGTGAGGTTGGTTTGATGTGTGAGATTGGTTGAATGAACGACCATCAGGGGAAGTGGTGATTGTGAGGGAAGGTGGTGGTGGTAGTGATGGTGTGTGTGTGTGTGTGTGTGTGTGTGTGTGTGTGTGTGTGTGTGTGTGTGTGTGTGTGTGTGTGTGTGTGTGGGGGGGGGGTATGGTCGTTATGCCTTTAGTCGGTGGTAGTGGGGGTGGGGGTGGTTGTGGACCAGGATTGGACCAACCTCATGCCAGTCAAACTCACTCATCCAACCAATCTCACCCAACAACTTCAATCATCCAACCAATCTCACACATCAAACTCACTCATCCAACCAATCTCACACATCAAACTCACACTTCCGACCAATGTCACACATCAAACTCACTCATCCAAACAAACTCTCTCATCCAAACAAACTCGTCCTACTACAGGTACTACTACTGATTGTGTCAAAACTCACCTGGCAACCACTGACCCAACGAAGCATGTAGCGCCGAGTAGCGCCGAATCATGCCTAATCATTCCGGGGGAAAAAAAATATTTTTTCAAAAAAATTAAAATAAAATTTTGAGACGAGAATCATGGGAATCATGCGTAATTTCGGTCGATTTTTTAATTTTTTAATTTTCATTTTTTTTACTAGAAACTAGTTTAAAACTACTAAAGTTAGTATATATAAGCTTGTACGAAATCACGCATGATTCCCGTAATCAAAACATACAAAATGGCGGCCGTCTCAACGAAGGTTGAATTCTGTGCTAAAATCACCCAAAATTCGTCTAAAACTAGAAAAAAAACCCCACTAAAACATGGATTAGCCACAGTGGCTAATGGGTGGTTTAAAATATTAGCCACAGGTAAGGGGGATTCGCCCTGTGGTGACGTGGCGAGCGGCAGGGCACACCCAGCCTCTTCCAATTAAACGATTTCCATGAGGAACTGCATTGTGCTGCAGTATCTGCTTGTAATTATCTTTTGTGAATTTCAGGTGAGGTATGGGGGCATGTGCCGGAGCAGTGTGTCGCTGCATCCACTTTTTGTCGGTACTCCAGGAGCCTCCGTCTGGCCATCCCCCAGGCACATGCCTAGGCCATCCCCTTCTCCTTGAGATGCTGATCAACCTACTGCAACCACGAGGCATGTGTTCGGCCTATTGGCTTCCTCCACTCATAAGGCTCCTTCGCTGAGAGAATCTGGTGAGCAGAGTCAGCGTCAGGAAAACGAGGCACATGTCCATACAGCCGCATCTGATGCTCACGGACTAGGCAGGTAACAAATATCCTCTCTCTCTCTCTCTCTCTCTCTCTCTCTCTCTCTCTCTCTCTCTCTCTCTCTCTCTCTTTCTCTCTCTCTCTCTCTCTCTCTCTCTCTCTCTCTCTCTCTCTCTCTCTCTCTCTCTCTCTCTCTCTCTCTCTCTCTCTCTCTCTCTCTCTCCCCCCCTCTCTCTCAGCAACCGCTCGTTGGACACAAAGTTTGACCAGTGATAGCCAAGGATTCTCCATCTGATGAGTTCCGCCAAAGGAATTTAGTCTCCGTCTCAGATCTCTGGTCAGAGTCCAAGTCTCACATCCATAGAGCAAGACTGGAAGCACCAAGGACCTGAAGACTTGGACTTTAGTCTTCAAGCATAGGTACCGGCAGTGCCACATCCCATGATCCAGTGAATCCATGACTCCCCAGGCCTGATCCAGATGTCTATTGACCTCTGGCTCACAGCCAGCAGAGACATGAATGTCACTGCCAAGGAAATTGAAATTCTCCGTGACCTCAACATCCTCGCCACAAACAGGTACAGACAAAATAGCAGCATCCAAGATGTCATTGAAAACCTGGATATTAGTTTTGACTGAGGAAACCCATAATCCCAACTGCTCCGACCCCTCATTCAGCACCTCAAGTTTCCCCAAAGGGTATCCAGAGTCTCCACAAAGATGACTGCATGATCTGTGAAATCAAGGTCAGAGATCTTGACATACCCAGATGATGCACTGCTGCTTGATCTCTCTGACATCCTCCCCAGAATCCAGTCCATACAAGCGCTGAAAAGTGTGGGGGCCAGAACATACCCCTGACAAACTCCAGTAACACCTGGAAATAAGACTGAGATGGTATCACCACATCTCACAGCACTCTCAGTTCCAGAGTATAGTTAAGACATCAGATTGACCAGTTTTGGTGGCACCCCATGAAGACCAACAATCCGCCAGAGGGGATTTCGATTCACTGAATTTAACACCTTGTGGAGATGAACACAAACCCCAACAGCTGGTTGATCAGCCTGGTGCAGCTGCTCAAAGTAACCGGTCCAGCGGGCCATCACTTCGGACTCTTCTGTCAAGAGCCCACCAGCCTCCGTTTTAACTGCAGTGCACCAAGAGACGGGCTTCGAGGAACGCAATACGTGAATTCCCCTGTAAGCAAGATGAGAATCACTTGACCACAGGTGATGCTTTACTCCCTCACAGATTCCTCGCACATAGGCCTCCTTGTCCACCCTCAGTGCACGTGCAGTTTTATGCCGTAGCTCCCTGAACAGCTCAGCTCTGCCATTCAGCCTGGCCCTGCAACTCTGGTCAATGGTATCTAGTGTCCCTTGAGAGACAAAATTCTTCTTCACCCTCTGGTGAGTTCCAAGATGTCCACCGGCAACATGAAGGTGGGGGTCTTGAAGGCACTCCACAACTCTTCAGGATTCCCCAAAGCACCCAAATGCCCTCAAATCCTTGAGCTTGCCAACATCCAGCCTTGGCTGGGATGGTACCATTCTCCCAGATTTAAGCTGCAACCTCAGTTTCTACAACAAGCCTGTGATTGGTATTGAGGAGCTGAGCACTCTGGTTGACCCTGCAGTTATAGATCATCCTCCAGCGACCATCAACAAGCACATGGTCAATCTCCTTTGCCACACCACCAGTGTTGGAATTATAAGCGATGATGTTGTGGCCACTGAAACCAAGAACCAGCCACCCAAAGTCTACAACTTCTTGCGAAGTCAAGGAACTTAATGCTATTCTGGCTTACAGTTCTAGTCCCATAGGGACCAACACATGTCTCATAAATATCCCTATATGTTTCAGTCGATGCATTGAAATCCCCCAAGACTAGAAGAGTATCTCGCCCAGGGCGCTGATCAACCACAGACTCGAGCGCGGCAAAGAATGCGTCCTTCACGATGAGATCACTCACCTCAATCGTAGCATATACAAAGACCAGGAAAACGACACCCAAAGAGTGGCGAATCCTTCGTCTCATAATACATTTGTTGATTGGTGTTACCTCAATTATCATTGGAGTCAGCTTATTGGACACAGCTACAACAACTCCTTGGGAATGGTATCCATCAGAGCAACCAGACTAATAGTCGGTGTCACCACCCTCCATGATCTCACCACTATCTGGTCTCCGAACCTCAGAGAGTGCTGTATTACCTATGTTCAAACACTTGGGCTCAGATGATATAACAGAGACAGGTGATCATCCTCTCTTAGAAATAGGAAATTCCAGCCACCCACCTGAAGGGACCGCCTCAGGTAAACCCAACGAGACTGCTGTCTGTTGGATGACACCTCAGCACCACTCTGCCACATACCACCACAATCTAACCCTGGAGGTTTACCCCATGGTTTTCCTCCTATCATCAAGGAATGGGGATCCCCAAGGCTTTTCCCCAATCCTGTCATCCGGTAAGCTGCCCTGCTAAGGGCAGCAGCACAGGACGTACCCCCACAGAGTAGGTTTCAGATTTCCTTACATTTGTGAGTTTTGCGAAAGGAAGTGTTTTACAGTGGCCGGAGTACAAATCCTGCCACAAACCTGCTAAAAAAAAGTAACCCAACTGCAGGAGGACGTCCGCAGACACAGTTCGGCACTAGAAATAGATTCCTGTTGGCACACGTGGAGCTCCTCCGCCCTTTGATCCCATTGCTTTTGTCCCATTGCTTTTAATAATTTTCTATTCCAAAAACTGAGATACAACCTCAGACAGTCACTTGGCTTCCCCCATTTTTAACAGTAGGCTGCAAACATTGCATGTCATAATGTTCTCCAGGTCTTCGGCGCACGAACAGGGGTCTCTTGTATCCAAAAAGTTCAAACTTCGATTCATTAGAACAGAGTTCCCGATTCCATTGTCCAGTCACCCAATGTTGGTGAATATTTGAAGAACATTGAATGTACTTACATATGGGCAGTGTATTTGCCAAGAGTCACTGGTCTACACACCTACCGTTAGTAAAAATTATTATAACCTGTTATCCAGTTCCATACAGTCATAGCCGACTTCTGGTGACATTCATGATCGGATTTCTCCAAAAATCCCTGCCCTGCACTGCCTTCCGAAGCTCTGGCAGAGATATTATAAACCACAAACGCATATGGTTAACTATTTAATAATGTGCAGGTGAGGTGTTTTTAATGAAATGGCAGTGAGGTGTTTTTAATGAAGTGGCCATGAGGTGTTTTTAATTAACGTGGTCATGAGACGTTTTTAATGATGTTGTCATGAGATATTTTTAATTTCCTGGTTATGGGGTGTTTTTAATTACGTGGTCATGGGACGTTTTTAATTTTAAGCCTGGTGTTGGCGTAGTGGTTAGGGTAGCGGCTTGGGATCCAAAAGGTCCTGAGTTCAAGCCCCGTTGGCCACCTGAATTAATACACCAGGGGGTTCACTCAGCCTGTCATCCTTCCGAGGTCGGCGAAGTGAGTATCAGTGTACTGGGCCCGGTGTATGCCCCGGTTAAAATAGGTGTACCATATCCCTGTGTCGTAAGAGGCGACCAGGGTTGCGTCAGGAAGGGCATCCGGCGTAAAAACTGTGCCAAATCATGCGGATCATTACGGATGATCCGCTGTGGCGACTCCTAAAGGGAGCAGCCGAAAGAAGAAGAAGAAGAAGAAGAAGAAGAAGAAGAAGAAGAAGCGGGACGTTTTTAATTACGTGGTCATGAGATGTTTTTAATTATGTGGTTCTGGGGTGTTTTTAACTCCGTGGTCATGAGACATTTTGAATTACGTGGTCATGAGATATTTTTAATTTCGTGGTTATGGAGTGTTTTTAATTATGTGATCATGAAACGTTTTGAAGTACGTGGTCATGAGATATTTTTTATTTCGTGGTCATGAGATGTTTTTAATTACGTGGTTCTGGGGTGTTTTTAACTCCGTGGTCATGAGACGTTTTGAATTACGTGGTCATGAGATATTTTTAATTTCGTGGTTATGGAGTGTTTTTAATTACGTGATCATGAAACGTTTTGAAGTACGTGGTCATGAGATGTTTTTAATTACGTGTTCATGAGACGTTTTAACTTACGTGATCATCAGATATTTTTAATTACTTGGTTATGGGGTGTTTTTAATTATGTGGTCATGAGATGTTTTGAATTATGTGGTCATGAGACGTTTTTAATTGTGTGGTCATGAGACGTTTTTAATTGCGTGGTCATGAGATGTTTTTAATTATGCGGTCATGAGACGTTTTTAATTACGTGGTCATGAGATATTTTTAATTATGTGGTCATGAGATGTTTTTAATTACGTGGTCATGAGATGTTTATAATTACGTGGTCATGAGACGTTTATAATTACGTGGTCATGAGACGTTTATAATTACGTGGTCATGAGATGTTTTAATTACATGCTCATGAGATTTTTTATAATTATGTGGTCATGAGATGTTTATAATTATGTGGTCATGAGACGTTTTTAATTACGTTTACATGAGATATTTTTAATTATGTGGTCATGAGACGTTTATAATTACGTGGTCATGAGATGTTTTTAATCACGTGGTCATGAGATTTTTCTAATTATTTGATCATGAGATGTTTTTAATTATGTGTTCATGAGACGTTTATAATTATGTGGTCATAAGATGTTTTAATTACGTGGTCATGAGATTTTTTATAATTATGTGGTCATGAGATGTTTATAATTATGTGGTCATGATACGTTTTTAATGATGTGGTCATGAGATATTTTTAATTATGTGGTCATGAGATGTTTATAATTATGTGGTCATGAGATGTTTATAATTACGTGGTCATGAGATGTTTATAATTACGTGGTCATGAGATGTTTTTAATTACGTGGTCATGAGATGTTTTTAATTACGTGGTCATGAGATTTTTCTAATTATGTGATCATGAGATGTTTATAATTACGTGGTCATGAGACGTTTATAATTACGTGGTCATGAGACGTTTATAATTACGTGGTCATGAGATGTTTTTAATTACGTGGTCATGAGATTTTTCTAATTATGTGATCATGAGATGTTTATAATTACGTGGTCATGAGACGTTTTTAATTACGTGGTCATGATGTATTATTAATTATGTGGTCATGAGACTTTTATAATTACGTGGTCATGAGACGTTTATAATTACGTGGTCATGAGATGTTTTTAATTACGTGTTCATGAGACGTTTTTAATTTCGTGATCATCAGATATTTTTAATTACTTGGTTATGGGGTGTTTTTAATGATGTGGTCATGAGACGTTTTAATTATGTGGTCATGAGACGTTTTAATTATGTGGTCATGAGACGTTTATAATTACGTGGTCATGAGATGTTTTTAATTACATGGTGATGAGACGTTTTTAATTACGTGGTCATGAGATTTTTTTTAATCATGTGTTCATGAGACGTTTTTAATTACGTGGTCAGGAGATATTTTTAATTTCGTGGTTATGGAGTTTTTAATTACGTGGTCATGAGACGTTTTTAATGACGTGTTCCTGAGATTTTTTTTAATTACGTGATCATCAGATATTTTTAAATACTTGGTTATGGGGTGTTTTTACTTATGTCGTCATGAGACGTTTTTAATTACGTGGTCATGAGATTTTAAATTTCGTGGTTATGGAGTGTTTTTAATTACGTGGTCATGAGATATTTTTTAATTTTGTGGTCATGAGATGTTTTTAATTTCGTGGTCATGAGACGTTTTTAATGACGTGTTCCTGAGACGTTTTTAATTATGTGATCATCAGATATTTTTAAATACTTGGTTATGGGGTGTTTTTACTTACGTGGTCATGAGACGTTTTTAATTACGTGGTCATGAGATTTTTAATTATGTGGTCATGAGAAGTTTATAATTACGTGGTCATGAGATGTTTTTAATTACATGGTGATGAAACGTTTTTAATTACGTGGTCATGAGACGTTTTTAATTACATGGTCAGGATATATTTTTAATTACGTGGTCATGAGGTGTTTTTAATTTCGTGGTCATGCGACGTTTTTAATTGTGTGGTCATGAGACGTTTTTAATTATGTGGTCATGAGACGTTTTTAATTGTGTGGTCATGAAGTGTTTTTAATTTCGTGGTCATGAGACGTTTTTAATGACGTTTTCCTGAGACATTTTTAATTACGTGATCATCAGATATTTTTAAATACTTGGTTATGGGGTGTTTTTACTTACGTGGTCATGAGATTTTTAATTATGTGGTCATGAGAAGTTTATAATTACGTGGTCATGAGATGTTTTTAATTACATGGTGATGAGACGTTTTTAATTACGTGGCCATGAGACGTTTTTAATTACATGGTCAGGATATATTTTTAATTACGTGGTCATGAGGTGTTTTTAATTTCGTGGTCATGCGACGTTTTTAATTGTGTGGTCATGAGACGTTTTTAATTATGTGGTCATCAGATGTTTTTAATTGTGTGGTCATGAGACGTTTTGAATTACGTGGTCATGAGACGTTTTTAATAATGTGGTCATGAGACGTTTTTAATTACGTGGTCATGAAGTGTTTTTAATTTCGTGGTCATGCGATGTTTTTAATTACATGTTCATGAGACGTTTTTAATTATGTGGTCATGAGATGTTTTTAATTACATGGTCATGAAACGTTTTGAATTACATGGTCATGAGATGTTTTGAATACGTGGTCATGAGGTGTTTTTTATTACGTGGTCATGAGGTGCTTTTAATTATGTGGTCATGAGGTGTTTTTAATTACATGGTCATGAGACGTTTTGAATTACATGGTCATGAGATGTTTTTATTACGTGGTCATGAGGTGCTTTTAATTATGTGGTCATGAGGTGTTTTGAATTATGTGGCGTGTACATTGCAGTGATCTGTTTTGAATAATGTTGCAGTGAGGTGTTTTTAATAACCTTGTGGTGAGGTGTTTTTAATAACCTTGTGGTGAGGTGTTTTTAATAACCTTGTGGTGAGGTGTTTTTAATAACCTTGTGGTGAGGTGTTATTAACGCTGTGGTGAGGTGTTTTAATTATGTGGTCATGAGGTGTTTTGAATTACATGACGTGTACATTGCAGTGAGGTGTTTTTAATAATGTGGCAGTGAGGTGTTTTAAATAACGTGGCGGTGAGGTGTTTTTAATAACCTTGTGGTGAGGTGTTATTAATAACGCTGTGGTGAGGTGTTTTTAATAACGTGCCGTGTACGTTGCAGTGAGGTGCTTTTTAATAATGTTGCAATGAGGTGTTTTAAATAACCTTGCGGTGAGGTGTTATTAATAACGCTGTGGTGAGGTGTTTTTAATAACGTGCCGTGTACGTTGCAGTGAGGTGCTTTTTAATAATGTTGCAGTGAGGTGTTTTAAATAACCTTGCGGTGAGGTGTTATTAATAACGCTGTGGTGAGGTGTTTTTAATAACGTGCCGTGTACGTTGCAGTGAGGTGCTTTTTAATAATGTTGCAGTGAGGTGTTTTAAATAACCTTGCGGTGAGGTGTTATTAATAACGCTGTGGTGAGGTGTTTTTACTAACGTGCCGTGTACGTTGCAGTGAGGTGCTTTTTAATATTGTTGCAGTAAGGTGCTTTTATTGACATTGGGTGAGGTGTTTTTAATAATGTTGCAGTTAGGTGTTTTTTGTAATGTGTCGTGTACATTGCAGTGAGGTGTTTTTAATGACGTGGTGGTGAGGTGTTTTTAATAACGTACCGTGTACATTGCAGTGAGGTGTTTTGAATTACGTGGTCATGAGGAGCTTTTAATCGCATGCCATGTACGTTGCAGTGATGTGTTTTTATTAACGTGGTGGTAAGGTGTTTTTAATAACATGCCATGGATGTTGCAGTTTGTGTTTTTAATAACATGGTGATGAGATTTTTTAAATAACGTGGTGAGGTCATGTGGTTTGTATGTTGCTTTGATGCGTTTTTAATAACATTGTGGTGAGGTGTTATGAGTTATATGACGTGTACATTTCGGTGAGGTATTTTTAATAATGTGGCGGTGTCTGTCCCACTGTCACGAAGTGTGGTTGAGGCGAGCGTAATGAGCCGATCCACGCTAGTTTCTTAAATGCGATTAATTTTTGTTTTTTGTTCTGGTACGGTTGCATTACCCAAGAGAGAATGTTGCTTCCTTCCGTTGGAATCATTGCAATTGCGTAATTACTTCAGCCATAATTGTGCTAAGCTGGATCATATTTATCAACAATTTGGTGATTTTGCGATCTCACACTGAGATCCTAATATCGGGTTTCAAAGAGATCCTCATATAGTTAAAGCAGTTATTTCATCGTTGTCGTGTTTCGTTTAACTGTCTGAAGTCCATGTTGATTGATCTGCATTGTGATTGTGTCATTAGCAATCCCATATGTCATTTTTCTCATTTCACACTTTTCCTCACACACAAACAAATTATCCTCACAGCCCCCGAAACAGTTTCAAACCGTTTCATAAATGCCCCTGACAAAATATTGCGCCAAAACCCGAAGCTCATGAGCTGATTCTCTTCACGGGTGCCTCGTAAACTGCTCAGAACAGGTTTCGTGAGCGTCTGCAAAAGGATATCGCACCAAAACCCAGCTTGAAGGCAGCTCTTCCCATGGGCGAGGGGAGGGGGCAGAGCTTGGGTGGGATTTGAGGCTCTATAAAAGGCTGTGCGTAGAGCCTCTGGGAGTTAAGGGTGTAAAGGAAAGGGGGTTTCAAAAGATAGAGGATCACAGATTTTCGAAGCTTGAGAGAGTTATGGACTCTGTTGGGAGTTCGATTTATTATTAATTGCATGAACGTGAGGGTCCTCTCCTCTTTCCCTCTTTGCGTCCTTCTCTCTGTCATTCCTTTCACTTCACTTGTTCACTTTCTTTCTTTTCTCTCCTTCGTGCTTTGTCGATTTATTTCTCGTCACACTATTCGTCTGCATTATTCATTCTTTCTTGCATCTTCTGTCTCCGTCCTTTCACAATCTTCCTTATTTCTTCACCTTCTGCCCTTGTACACCTTTGCTTTCACATTCCCACATCCGATAGCTCTGTCACTGGGCCCTCTACCTCATCTACACTGCCTGGGCTTCCGGCATACTGGACTGTAACATGTTAAGTCATTGATTGGAGGTTCCAAAGGCAGGTCTGTCATGTAGGGGATAATTGGGTATGTAAAAGTGTTGTGATTAATTGTTGAACATTTATATTGTTGTGGTTGAGGAAATTCGCAAACCACCATTCAGGTCCTGTAGGTGAGATATCTCTGTAAGTACATGTGTAGTTAGCCCAAACCCGTTGTTTAGAGGGAATAAATGTGATTCATTCGGGCTGCGACTCTTTAAGATAGCCGTTTTTCTGTTCTATCTTTATTTTGAACCAAACACGTCTCAACCGCCATCACACAACAACTACCAACCGCAACGCCGCTTCACAACAACAACAACGCCAACAGCCACGACCTTTACCTTCACAACTCGCTCTCGCAACCATCGCATCACCGCCATTCCAAGCGTCACCGTGGCCAGGGACCGCCACTTTAGACCCTCCACCACCTTCGCCTCTCCTTCTGCGGCCATTCCCGCACCGCTTGTGGGCACCGAGCGTCAGGCTGTCCTGGACTCGTACAGGGCGCGCGCCGAGCAGCGGGTGCAAAAAGCGGCCTTTCCGAGGAGGAGTCGGATCAGGAATGATACACGCCCACTTCTGATCCGTCCTATCAGCAAGCGCGGGGCGATTTGGCCCCGCCTCCAGGCACGTTGGAGTAGAATCGATATATGCAAATTCGAGGATCAGGGGAGGTTCATGCCCACTTTTCCTCCGTCCAATGGGTGAGCGTGGCTCCGCCCCCGAGCTCATCCTGATCCGGAAATTTGCATATGGGTTCTCCTGCCGTACTATAAAGCGCCGAGCGCGGGGTGAATTCAGAGAGTTTTGGGCTTGGGCGAGTTGGAGAGGTGTGGCGGCGGCGAAGTGTGGCAGCAGCAGTCAAGACGGGTCTGGAGGAGAGTCAGTCTGTCGGGGTTCGGAGTCTGTCGGGGAGCTGCAGAGAGGGGAAGCCGGGAACGCGGTCGAGGTCGCAGTGGAGTCGCTCGTCGCAGGACCCAAGCAAGCCAGCTATCCTCTTTCCCCAGAGCATCAACAATTCCCCCCTTCCCCCCCCCCACGCTGAGATAGTGCGGAAAGGGGGCCCCGTTCCCACCCCATTCCAATCGGTGCCAACGAAACCCGCGGAGGAGCGCAGAGTCGGGGCACCGCCGCGACATTTGCGGCTCATCACAAGACGGGTAGGCTCTACCCAGTCTCGCGCCCACAGACCCCGTCTGCCCCCTTGTCGTTGAGGGTGGCCCTTTTCTTTTACTTTTGAGTATATGTGTTGTCGGCGCCGTCTGTAAAGTAAAACTGTGTAAGTGTTGCCGTGTGCTCGCGTAGTCGGTAGTAGATCTGCATTGTTGTGTTTCTTTTGTTGCAATTGCTTTTGGTGCATAATTGTTGTAATTGTATATGTGTGCTATCCGTGTGCCGCGGAATAAATGTGCGTCATGTTGAACTGTTTTTCCCGTTTCGCTTCGTCTTTTCTTTAATTGAATCTCCATCTTACTTCACGTAAAGGGTTGGTAGTGGGCTAAATACGCCCGATAATTAATCGGAACCGTCGAGGTTGACGATAACACCGCTCGGTTATCCCGATAGTACGGAACGGGTCACTTAAAGTGGCCCGAGTCCGGAGTCGACCTGCGGCGAGGTACGATCGCCCGGTCTACTCTCCGTGTGGGTACTTAGGTAGGTCGAATTTGGCGAACAACCCTATCCCACGCGGGGGGCCGATTGGCACGATCGTGGTGAGGCCGAAAGGCCCACCCGTGACTAGTTCCCGGCGTTAGTCCGAGAGGGTCACGACAGAATTGTCCGTCCGGTGGGCGATGTTACGTGGCCGCTCGCACGCCGGCGGGCGCGAATTCGCAACAATATCATTCCATTGTTTTCTATCCTTGTACATACCTGTTTGCCTACCATTGTAAATACTTGCATTTTTATTGCTGCCACTCAAGGCTATTTATTCAAGAAACTGTGTCCTGACTGTCCATTCTGATGGTGGCATAAGACTGTTGAGGCATATGACCAGCTCGGTTTTGTTAGGTAAGTTCGATCTCAGATGTGGTTTTGTGATGTTGGTTCCGCTTGGCCAATTGATTAAGGTCTGTTGCATAACTGCTGGCATGCTACCCGCTCGCACTTGGGCTTTTGCGTATGGTAACACAACTCTGGGCGTGGTAAGTATACATAGTGTTCTAAGAGTCACTGGTCTGTATTACAGTACCCGTGCCATGTCAGCACCAAGGTTAGACGGGAAGAGCTACCCTTGCTTGGTATATATAACGTATTACTTAATTGTGAAGCACTCTATACTAATTCAGCAGCATGCAGGTACCAATCCAACAATATTATAATGCTTTCTGCCAACAGAGTGGTTGTCAGGCCCAACACAATAGTGTTTATCTTTATGAAAGACTTTAAAAAAAAATGTGTCCCCTGGAATAGGGACAATAGGGACAATAGGGGGGGGGGATAAACCCACTCAGTCCATGCTGATAAATAAAAGCCAAGGTGATGCACCCGTTCAGCCCACAGGGGAAGTTTGGAATTTAACCAAAGTTTTGGTCCTTTTTTCTAGCTGGTGACTGACCATGCACAAGACAGACACAGACTTCTAACAGCTATCTCACTGCGACAGATAATATCAGTAACCTATTGAAATGGCACTGATTTAAGTAGTTTCTTTCCTTGAACTATGCATTATGAGGTATAAAGATCTCCTTCTGCACCAAAAAGAGAACTTGAAACTGTCATGGGCGAGTTTGTGGTTATTCTTTTGTGATCCGTTTGTTTGACAGGGTGGAGTGGACTCACCTTTCTTTGTTTTTTTTTCTCATCTAGGTTTGATTCTTGATCTGGCAGTAGACTCTCGGATTAATGCTTCAAAGACAGGATGTTGTATCATAAAGTGCTACGTCCCTTGGTTGGACGTTAAATGGTCGGTGTCCTATCTGTGAGTATTAGTTGGTGGACATTAAAAATCCCACTTGGTATTTTTGCAAAGCTTATCGGCAAGTACACTGGACTCTGGCATAATGGTTAGAGGGTCTGCTCTGAGTCTGGGAGGTCAGTGGTTCAAACCCCGTCCGAATCGTATGAAGACTTAAAAAAAGAGAAAAGGTACGTGCTGCTTCCTTGCTTCACACTCAGCATTTAAAAATGATAGAGCACAGACAAACAAAGCTGGGAAGACAATGGCAAACTCCCTTCTGAAGAAACTGCTTCAGCAGCACTAACACTGTAAATAGAGTGTGGTACACGTTATAAGTAAGTAATTGTAGGTACTCTGGCTAGCCTGTTCATGAAAGACTTGGGCCAAAAACTTTCCCCGACCCGACCGCACAAGAGGGTGGGAATAATTGGGGCAGTTAAACATGGAGTAGTTGTACTTGTAATCATTTGTTTGAACATCATTAGTATGACAGTCACCAAACTCACAATCATAGGCATTCTTTTTTTCCTTTGCTCAATTTTAAATTTTGTTTCCACGAGAGTATTTTCCGAAGTGGGAAAAAATAATCATTCCACCCAACAACAACAAATTAATGAATGAGCAAGAACTCGTTCACTTGATTGTTTATCAAACCATTCTTCATCAAAACCTTTTCTGCACTTTGCTGATCCATGCATGTTTGGTGTGATTAATGGTTGTTAGTGCATTTTATGTTGGAGAAATTTTAGAGTGCCAGGAGTAGGAGATGGAAATGGGTACACAAAGATCGTGTTCTTTTATTGACATGTTTTTTCTGGAACAGGAATGCTATCTTCGTGTTTCTGTGTAGGTATGTTAACATCAATGAACCTCTGTTGTGCAATTGCTTTCGCTCTACATTGTTCAGAAATATTAAGAGGAAATGGCAAAAGAAGGATTCTGAGAAGAGACTATGTTGTGTTGTCTTGTTTGCAACTCGACTGGATCTCCCATAGATGTTGGGGTGTTCCCATTTCCTTGTTTGGTATTCCCATTTGTGCACACAGTCTATGATGCTGCACACCTTTGGTTCAACTTCCCTATACTGTTTTAATTTGTCCATTGCCTACGAATGTCTTTGTAATCAGTGTAAAAGTACACTGTTGTCTCCTGATGTCCCTGTCCTGGTGACGCACAAACAAGCTTCTCCATAAACATTAGGTCACTGTTAAAAAATGGTCTCATGTCTGAGCGACGCTCATCGGCACATGTGAGCACTTTCCTCAAGGAAGTTACTTATTTGAGGGACAGTCAGCCTTGGCATTAAATATATGTAAATGATGAAGTTGCTCACACCACTCACTATATGTGGACAAAAAGACTGCCTCGACCTGGGGCAAGTAACACCCTAAAGCAGGAATTTGGGATTTAGTCAAAGTAACCGCCTAAAAGCCTACTTTTGCAAAACATAATTGGATTTTTTACCTTCAAGAAAGCTCTAGCCATGATGTCTATATATTGTTTAAATGCATGAAGCCTTTAAGTGTACAATATTCTTCATAAAAAGTCAAATTTATAAAATAGTATCATAGCTTGGTCATGTCTAACTCCAGAATGGTCCATTTTCCTTCGAATTAGATGGCGGCCATGTACACTTGAGCTGTTAAAGAAAAAAAAATCATGGACTGTTTTGTATCCTTTTTAGCTTGTTTTGTGAAAAGTATCTGACAGCCCTTAGCCTGCTAGATGTGGTGTGATTGGAGGGAGAAATGCTGGTGAGAAGACGATGGGGAATGGAGTGAGAAGGGAAGGTGAGCAGTAGATTTTGCACTAAAAGCGTTCCCAAACCATCGGTGGCCTGCAGGGCCTGCATTTCAAACGTTTTGCCCTTAACCTCGTGTTCAGGCACTGGGCACGCCAAAAGGCTGAGTATATTTTTCTTTGGCAGGCCTCGGTGCAGCAGGCGTGGGCTGGATGGTGAGGGGCCACATAGCACACCTCATCATGGCTTTGTGCTTTGTGTCAGATCGCTACGTTTGTAAAAGGAAAAAAGCAGTGCTCTTTCAAGGCAACAGCCAGCTTGAAAGGCCAAAAAAGGCCTGTTTAGCTAAGCCTGTTGGCTTGCAGTTGGGCAGGCCTTTGAAAGTAGGCCTAATTGTTTGCTGCAGGACAGGAAAAACTTCTAGGCTGATCTTCCATTGAAGGCTCACCATTCTTGTGACTTCACACCAGTTGGAGACCAGAAATCGACCTGGTGATCAACTTTCACAAACAGCTAAGGGAATAAACCCGTTCGGACAATGGTGATTCAAAATGCCAAAGTGATGCACCCCTTCAACCCATAGGGGAAGTTTGGAATTTAACCACAGTATAGGCCCAAACTCTTCAGCTGGTGAATGACCATGCACAAGACAGATACAGACTACTAATAGCTATCTCACTGCTTCAGATAATATCAGTAACCTATGTACAGTTGTTATTCATAAACGTTTATTGATAACAAGAAATAGACACATTGCAAGCATATTATTTGCAAATAAGCCAAAAGAAATGCAGATTTCATTATTATGAGTGCAGTTCATCGTTCATAGTACGTCTTATTTGTTAGTGCAGCATCATTGTTTTTCAATAAAAATTGTTATTTCGGCCAATTCTCGATGAGTATATGTACACCATGCTTGCAGGGCCACTTTTATTCACCCACACCGGGCTCAGGCAGCAACGACAACAGGACCATGGAAAATTAGTCCATCAAATCCGATGTGTGGTCTGGGGTGGCGGGAGGTTATGCTAGAGTCTACATATTAGGAGTAGCAACACGACACGTCCCTCATTCATAGTACCCAAAGAAAAAAAATGTAACCAAAGAAAATTATACTAATTTCTACAGCGACATGATGACGTGACACATCTCTTGTCATCATTTATATATTAGGAGTAGCGACATAGGAGCAGCAACAACAAGAAAATTTATGGTCACGTGGGTCATGGGCGCCATTTAGTTTCCACCGATAGCTCATTTTGAATGAGCATACAAGAGCTCATCATTATTTTAAGCAATGGAGCCGCTTCAGTATTTGGGTATGTCCTTCCATCCGTCCATCAGTCTGTCAAAAAAATGAAGAAGAACCTTTCTAACCCACAGTGTTTAAGTCTGAAGGGTTCTAAAGGGTAATTCTAATTGGTTATATGGGGTAATTTGAAAGGGTAATTCTCATGGGTTCCAAAGGGTTCTAAATATTAATTATAAAGGCTTCTACATGGTTCTAAAGGGTTCTATAGGGTCGTTATAAAGAGTAATTCTAATGGGTTTCATTCGTTTCTAGGTTTTGTCGATTCAAAATGCCAAACTGAACCGCTTCCTTCGGACATGGGTGTGATTTTTATTTTATTTTTTATTTTATTTTTAAACAGGATGTTGCGCCATTGGATTCACCAATCGATCAGAGAAGGGTTTCAAAATGTGTAGATTCCCTGCAGATGCCAGAAGGAGACGAAATTGGGAAATAAAGTTTGTCATCTTAGTAGGGCAGCTAAATAGGCCCCATGCGCACCCCCCTGAGGACATATGCAAATATACTGTTGCGGCCACTGGTACCGAGACACCAGCTTGTCACTCGGGGATTAATCCTCGGTTGTCCTCGGTAGAGCCGGACCTGGGGACACCGCTCACAATTAACGTTGTGGTGTGGTGGGTTGTTTTAAAACCAGGAACGCCACGCAGTTAACCACAAGTTCCAGTGTCTGCCGTGTAATTATTCTGTTTAACTAGAGGTCACGTAGTAACCTGAGTGGGGAGCGCGCCCTTGGCAAAGCACCAATGTTATCTGATTAGATTTTAATTAGGGTGGCCGAGCGTTTTAACCACTGGTGCGTGCCGACTATTTTTCGTCAAATCTGTGGTAATTACCTCCCAGTCTATCTCGGTTCGGACAATGCTAGACCAATGGAAGGAAAGGACAAACACAGACAGGTTGGAAATCGACAAATAATTTATTAATAATAAAATAAATAAAAAGAAATTTTTATTTTCTGAGGTAAATAAAGAATAAATTTCAAAGAAAAATCAATCAAAAGAGCAGATGCTTATTCGGGGTTGACTTACTTACAGCTAAACACAGACATGGGTACCCAACAGATCATTCGGGGGGGGGGGGGAAGAATCATCTCGCTCACCAGAAAGTCGTCCTTGAAGTGAAAACGTCCTGAAATGCGTGCGTGTGTGTCACGTCCGTCGCCAGCACCCAGCTTTGCTGTGCACCCTCTCGCAAACAGCCTTTAATGCCAGTCGAAGTCTGGAGGGCACCGAGATCATCTGTTGCGGGTTTAGACCCTGGTGTTGTTGGTGAGCGACCCTTGCCTCACTTGTTGGCGGCGCTGCTCACACTCGCACGAGCACCACACGCTCGCTTACCAAAGCACTGGGAAGGACGAATTGTCTCGTTGTTGGCGCTGGTCCGACATCCACATGCGCACCACACACTCGCTTGCCCAAGCTTACTTCTCATTCTCTTCTCCCTGGCTTTCTTTTGCCCCACTTTCTTTCGCCCCCGCTTTTCCTCTCAGAACGTTCCTCTTGTTTTTTTTTGTTTGTTTTTTTTTATCTCTGGGCCGTCTCCGCGGGTGCAGTCCGCCCCAAGCTCACCCCGCCCCATTTGCGCATGGTTATCATGACGACCCGTGCGCTTTCAAAAAGGTGGGTGTCTGAGCTTGTGAAAATTGTTGCTGAGGAAGAATGAGAGCAGCTTCAGAGCTCATGAAAGAAATGTGTGTAAACGTGTCTGTCGTAAAGAAAAAAGCTTCCCATAAGAGAGGGGATCTATCCCTTATCCTTCTCAATGCATCACTTTTAAGATCCCATTAGACATGGGGATGGGTCTATCCTGAACATGCATTTAAGGAAATAACTGTCTGAGGACCTGGATGTGTGGATGCATTCATCAGACCGGATTCTGAAATCCGTAACAATAGTTTTTTAGAATCCTTAATGTGTCTTTCTGAAATCCTTAACAATACTTTTTTTAGGATCCTTAAGGTGTCGAGTTAATATTTCTAGATGTTAACAAGAAAATTAGGTTGGTCTTTAGGTCTGTTTGGCTGCCACCTTGGATTTTGACATGCCCAATTATCGAAAAACAGAAATTTTCATAACATTTGAACCAAACATGCTAGAAATACAAATGAAGCATTTATTCTGCACAATTTATTCAACACACCCTTCAGCAGCCACTTGTCACCAGCTCAGTTTCAATCAAAATCTCTGAGTACCCCAATCCTGCCATCTTGTACCCACACAACATACCAATGTAGTTCATACCAGTATGAAACTGTCCCACCAAAACAATGTGTTTCTGGTACTCCTCAAGATATGTCCCAATTAAAGGCAATGCTTTCATGCACACACCAAGGTCATAGGTTGAAATTACATAATTATTCCTGTCCAACTTCAGCAGTTGCCTCACTTGAGCACTTGAGAAGATCTGTGACTGTGTTATATTCAGTAATAGGCTCATTAATTGGAGTATAGTAATCAACGGTGGTCTTTTTGGGGGAACTTTGCCAGTGACAGAAATAAAACCACCCAGTTCAGGAACTGGCTACTCTCCATGACTCCCCACCACTCAACAGAGGAGCCACACATCGTACTCCATCATAGTGGCATTCCATTGCTGAGCATCTTCAGGTGGGGAAGTAAATGAAGCACCTTTGGGAAGCTTTAGATGAACTCTGTTGTAGATATTCAATGGAGGCAGAATCTTGGGAACTTCCATTACAGAACTCTTCCCTTTCAAGCGATCATATGTTGGAAGTGTGTGCTCTATGGCCATATCACAGTCATCTGTTGTTTCCTGAATCATGATCCCACCAGCAGCATTGACAGTGTTTGAGCCATGTACATTTGTGAGGATTTTATTGAGATTGTCCCATTTTGAATGAAACGGTACATTATCCTCTCCTTTGATGACCTGGGGAGTGAGGTGTGTGGATACCTCATCCACAGCTTTGGCAAGTGCAGTCTCCAATTCAACACCGAAATCATAGAATTCACAATGACCGAGTCGATTGAGAATGGTAGTCAGCTGTTTGTTCTGGTAGAGATGTTGCAGAGTGGTACACAGTAAGATGTGTTTAGGGAGCTTCCATTCCCCATCTGTCACTCAGCGGCAGAGATCCTGGCCAAGTGATAGGACAAGGTGCTTTGTCTTATCACTGGTTACTTCTTGTTCACCAGATATAACTATATTCAGGAACTTTGTTAGCTCAGGGGGAAGAAGATCAGGCTTGACATCAAGATCATCAGGAGTGGGAGGCCATGGAAGAGCTTGTATCTCCTTGAAAGATTGGCCATGTATGAGGCCATGAAGTAGAAGAGCAATGACTTTGGTGTTGTCAGTGCTGGCCAGATTGTATGCATGAGAAATGGCATCAGTAACTTTTATACTGGAGTTATAAACAAGGTAGAAGGATATGCAGCCTTTGTAATTATCATCTACTTTGGTGAACACAATGCTGGACCCAATGTCAGGATGATTCTGCAGTCATCTCATTCATTTTTCACTGCAATAGTCTCTGTTGGGAAACCCACATTCATCCAGTTTCTTAGTGTAGATCAGTCTCAAGGAGGAGATTGCTACAACCCCATTATCATCAATGACATGTTCAAGGATGAACTCAACAACTGCATCAAATGCCTCATCGTGGGCAGCTTCCTGGCGAGTCTGCTCATTGTCATCACGTTTTGCATTCTATGCAGCACGGAGATGATTGTGGTATGCCTTTGTAAAATCTCGTCAGCAACTTGGGTGAAATTCCGTTTCTTTTGCAAAAAGGTCAACACCCTTCAACTTGCGGTATAAACTGCTATTCCCCAATGCTAATGCTTGAGGTTCAATACGCTGCCAAGCTGTGGGTAGGGTGAACTTGATAGGTTTCTCCTTTTTGCCTGATCATCCAGGGAGCTTCAGATCAATTTTATCACAGAAGATGCATTCAGGGCTGAAATGAACAGTTTCTGACTGTTTTTTGTATTCAGTTAGCTGAGGAAGGGACATTGTAAAGTACTGGTAACATCCTTTGTGATAACCAATGGCATCCAGTTCAACACCTTCAAATGAATCAGGTATCTGACTGCAATATATTCTCCATATGATAGGAAGACCCTGAAGGTTCAGCTAAACGTTTATCACAGATGTCATGCAGGAAGGCCAGTTTCTCAATGGGATCTGCTTTGATACTGCTAAATGATGTAAAATTTCCATAACTATTAATACCAGTCACAAGCAAGATACAGTTGGGGGAAGAGACACTTTTTTTTAGCTTGAGTCAACTGGACTTTCAGTGCTCGGGTGTTTTTTTTCCATTTTGGCATAGTTGGGTTAGTTTCTACTTGACTATGATGTGAACCCTCCATCAAATAAGCAATATGTGTATCTGCATTCTCCAGATTCGTTTCTCATCATCACAGTTGCATGCACCTGAAACCAGAAGAAAATATGATTAAGCAATTGAGGAAAAATCGTTTACAGAGGTAACAATGCTGTTGGTCAGTTTACATATAGTGAATGACCACCGCTGCCTCAACAGACACAAGTCAGTAAGGCCTACTCAATGTTATAATTGGAGTAACAAAGGTTTTGTTCAGTTTCTATGCAATAAATGACCACCGATTCTTCAACAGACTCAAGTCAGTAAGGCCCATACATTGATACAATGCAAAAACATTTTAACACCTGAAACAAACAGAAAATATTATTTAGTGTTCTTGGAAGGTAAGGTAAGTATAACACAGCAACAACGGGAAAGAGCATAAATTCCTGTTATTGTATTTGATTTAAAATTCAAGTTCCAGGATCTTATCACTTAATCAAGCTTCCTCATTTTAGGGTACTTCTACTCCATACATGAGGTGAGTGAGACCTAACATGGACATATTCTTACCCAGATCCAACATGGACGAAGAGTTCTTTGAAGACTGACAAACCAAGGTGTGCGCTGCCGCTCGCCACGTCGCCAAAGGGCGAATCCCCCTTACCTGTGGCTAATATTTTAAACCACCCATTAGCCATTGTGGCTAATCCATGTTTTAGTGGTTTTTTTGGGGGTTTTTTTTTACCAGTTTTAGACGAATTTTGGGTGATTTTAGCACAGAATTCAACCTTCGTTGAGACGGCCGCCATTTTGTATGTTTTGATTATGAGAATTACGCGTGATTTCGTACAAGCTTATATATACTAACTTTAGTAGTTTTAAACTAGTTTCTAGTAAAAAAAATCGACCGAAATTACACATGATTCCCATGATTCTCATCTCAAAATTGTATTTTAATTTTTTATTTTTTTCCGGAAAGATTCGGCGCTACATGCTTCGTTGGGTCAGTGGTTGCCAGGTGAGTTTTGACACAATCAGTAGTAGTACCTGTAGTAGGATGAGTTTGTCTGGATGAGTGAGTTTGATGGGTGAGATTGATTGTATGAGTGAGTTTGATCTGTGAGATTGGTTGGATGAGTGAGTTTGATGTGTGAGATTGGTTGGATGAGTGAGTTTGACTGGCATGAGGTTGGTCCAATCCTGGTCCACAACCACCCCCATCCCCCACTACCACCTACTAAAGGCACGACGACCATACCACACACACACACACACACACACACACACACACACACACACACACACACACACACACACACACACACACACACACACACACACACACACACACACACACACACACACACATCACCACCACCACCACCACCACCACCACCACCATCCCTCACAATCGCCACCTCCCCTGATGGTCGTTCATTCAACCAATCTCACACGTCAAACTCACTCATCCAACCAACCTGAACAATCCAACTCACTCATCCAACCAACCTCACCCATCAAACTCACACATCCGCCTTAAAATTAACTTATTATATCATATTGCTAAAAAAAAAATATTTTGAATAAAATATGTGGCTATTTCCTTTCTCCTGTGGCTAATCATTCTAAACCTGGATTAGCCACAGTGGCTAATTCCTTTTGAAAGCTAGAGCACACCCAGCAAACATGTCACAAGGTTACAAAATTTTACAAGGAATGAACATTGCTGACACAGTTATCAGATGCCAGTAAGCAAGGCCTATACGATATGAAATACAAGTTACAGTGTTGTTGGTCAGTTTATATTTGGCAATTAACCACCGTGGACCCAACATGAGGCATGTTTTTTTTTTTTTTAAATGTTTTTTCACCATTTTCAGAAGTATGATCCGTAAAGCATTATCAAGTATTAAAAATGATATTATGAATCAATTTGTCATGTCAAAATTATATGGAATAGATGTTTCAATTGTATTTATAGCATGTTTGGTTCAAAAGTTATGAAAATTTCTGTTTTTCGATAATTGGGCATGTCAAAATCCAAGATGGCAGCCAAACAGACCCTAAGACCAACCTAATTTACTTGTTAACATCAAATGTTAACTCGACACCTTAAGGATTCTAAAAAAGTATGTTTTCATAAGTACTCAAGGGTGTGCGCACGGGGCCTATTTAGCTGCTCTACTATCTGAGATGGAAACCAACTTCAGGGTGGTTTCTGTGCCAGGTCGTTTGTCATCCCATGTGAGTACATATATGTGTTGTGCTGAAATCAAATAGTAGTTGGCAGTTGGGTGTAACTCGTAAACAAACATAAATCATAGTCGAAACATGTATAGATTTTTGTTATCACGTTTGAAGAACATCCCAGCAAAATTGGTTATAAGTAAACATGTCACTTGTGTGTCTGTAACATAGGTTTGTTTGTTTATTGGAATTGGTCTAAGTGTTGCAGTTCACATTAGTGAACAACATGTCACGGTCTGTGATGAGTTTATTTCCAAAGTAATTCAGGATCCATTTGAATTTGGCCTCACATTGCAGCAAAACAGTATACTGTATTGGATTGAAGGTTTGTTACCTCCAAACGATTTAGTAAAGGAATTAGAAGAGTGGGAGAAAAAGGGAGGAAATGAGAAGAGAGTAATCAAGTGTATTAAAGAACTTTGGGAAAAGGGAAACCATGGAAGATCAGGGATTTAATGAGAATATAAAATTATGGATTACATGTACATGCATGTTTTCAGCACATTTGAGGGTTTACAATATATATATATATTATATATATATATATATATATATATATATATATATATATATATATATATATATATATATATATATATATGTACAGCGTGTTTCAAAAAGAGTGATGCAACTTTAAATGTTTATTTTCAAAGAAACATAAACCTCAAGAACGTGAACCAAATATTTCTTGAAAGCTTATGACATGGTATTTTCTCTCGCTGATTGCTATTAAAGTAAGTCACTGCTGGAGTTAGTGAGAGCCTAAGGTCTGAAATTGGCATTTTCGCAAAATCCTTGCAATTGACGTTCTTGATGTGTGCCCCTCCGTGGTTCAGACAGGCATTGATCCTGACTCCAAAGTTCTGTCCAACTTTCTTGGAGGTCTCATGTGACACTGCCTGGAGGTAGTCTGACACATCCTGCTTCAGATCATCCAGTGTGGCAGGGCAGTTGGCATAGACAGAGCCCTTGGCAGCCCCCAGAACCAGTAGTCTAGAGGGTTCAAGTTTGGGCTGTGGGGTGCCCAGTCATGAGCAGTACCCAGGGAAACAAGGTGGGTTCTGAAGAGCTGCCGCAGGAAAGTGATGGTGTCACCAGCTGTATGTGGGGGTGCACCATCCTGCATAAACCAGGTCATAACTGAGCTGGTTTGGGGTGACCGATTGGGCTAGATCATTATGGAACTTCTGGAGCATGGCCCAGTAGCACTCACCGTTCATTGTCACCTTCCTGCTGTTGTCATTCTCAAATGAGTAAGGCCTGAGCGTTCCCCATCTGGCATTGAAGGCGCAGAACCATGTGACTTTAGGCCCTTTCAGGTGCTTCTCAGTGATCTTTTCAGGTGGTCTGCCCCCAAGAAAGTGTTGTTGTGGTTGTTGATGGCACTGTTCAACTGGAAATGGGCTTCATCACTGAACTTCCTCACTGAAGGTTGATCTAGTTTGGGTACCGCTCTATCCTGTCACTGAGCCATTGCACATATCAAGTCTCCTTCTCATGTCATCTTGACTCAGTTTATGCCGAATAAAGATGATGTATGGGAAAAGCTTCGGTTCCTTCGTGAAGATACTGCAGACTGATGTTGGTTTGATACAGAGCTCCCGGGAGCGCCGGCAGTGGGACTTCCTGGGACTGTCCACTGCAAAATCCTGCATGGCATCGATATTGGTTTGGCTCTTGGTTACTGATGCTGGCCTGCCACTGTTGCTCTTGCTCTGGTTGTGCACTGTACCCTTGTGCTCAAAATGTTTCACAATACATTGAATGGAACAATTTGTGGGTCCATCACGTATTAATAAGTGTCCATCACATAAGTGTCAGGTCAGGTCAGGTCAGATTAGATCTGTGACTTGCTGCGGGTACCTTGCAAACCTGTACTAACCTGTTCCATGGTCGGGTTGTCGGCGACTAAACCGTCTCCCCCACCAAGTTTCTTGGTGAGGAGGGTGTATGATATGGACACCCAGCAGGATGAAGAATAAAACCTGTCAAAGGGTGGAGGAGCTCCTTGTGAGCCAAGGGCCATCCATATCGAGAACCCAACAGTCGATGGACGTCCTCCTGCAGTTGGGCTACTTTTTATGAGGAGGTTTGTGGCAGAATTTGCACTCTGGCCACCGTAAAGCTCTTCATTCCGCAAAACATTCGAAACCATAAAAAAAAATCTGAAAACCCACTCCGTGGGAGTACCTCCTGTGCAGCTGCCCTACACGGGGCAGCTCACTGGATGACGGGATTGGGCCAAAGCCTTCAGGACCCCAATCTTTGATGATAGGAGGGAAACCATGGGGGTAACCTTCCCGGTCAAATTGCGGTTGTGTGTGTCAGGGTAGTGCCGAGGTGTCGTCCACCAGACGGCGGTCTCTTTGGTTTAACCTGAGGTGGTCGCTTCTGGTGGGTACCTGGAATATCCTATCCCAATGAAAGGATGATCACCTGTCTCTGTTATCATCTGAGCTCAAGCGTTTCGACATTGGGATTGGAGCACTCTCTGAGGTTCAGAGACCGGATTGCAGCGAGATCATGGCGGGTGGTTACACCTAATATTGGTCTGGTCACTGATGGTTACCATGCCCAAGCAGTTGCTGTAGCTGTGTCCAATAAGCTGACTCCAATGATAATTGAGGTAACAGCAGTTAACGAGCGTATTATGAGACTAAGGATTCGTCACTCCTTGGGTGTCATTTCCCTGGTCTCTGTATATGCTCCGACTGAGGTGAATGATCTCACCGTGAAGGACGTATTCTATGCCACGCTCGAGTCTGTGGTTGATAAGTGCCCCAGGCGAGATACTCTTCTTGCCTTGGGGGATTTCAATGCATTGACTGGAATTGATTCATAGGGATTGTTATGAGACATGTGTTGATCCCCATGTGTTGATCCCCATGGGTCTGGAACTGTGAACAGAATAGCTCAAGTTCCTTGACTTTGCAAGAAGTCATGGACTTACGGTGGCTGGTTTATGGTTTCAGCACCCACAGGCTAATCGCTGGACTTAGTATTCCAACGCTGGTGGTGTGACAAAGGAGATTGCCCATGTGCTCGTTGATGGTCACTGGAGGATTATCCAGAACTGCAGGGTCTACCGGAGTGCTCAGTTCCTCAAAACTGACCACAGGCTTGTTGAAGCAACTCTGAAGTTGCAGCTTAAATCTAGGAGAATGGTACCATCCCAGCCGAGGTTGGATGTTGGCAAGCTCAAGGATGAGAGGGAAGCTGAGGATTTTGCAAACAGGCTGAGTGGAGATTTGGGGGTCTGGCTGTTTTGGGGGATCCTGAAGAGTTGTGGAGTGCCTTCAAAACCACCGTCCTTGATGTTGCTGGTGTCTTCGGATTCAACGTAGGGTGGAGAAGAATCCTTGTCTCTCAACCTGTTAGCTTTGTCAGGCTTTACACGAAAGAGGTCAATGATTGACCTTATCCTTGCTCTTTGGGTCCTCACCGGATGCAGACGAGAGTCTTGGCAGGGGCTGCTTGCAGCCTGCGTTGATCTCTGTAAAGCATTTACTTCAGCGAATTGGGATGCCCTCGGGAGGATTCTTGGTCTTTGTGGGGTGCCACCAAAACTGATCAACCTGATGTATAGAAATTACAGATGTACTGTATGTGTGTATATATATATATATATATATATATATATATATATATATATATATATATATATATGTATATATATATATATATATATATATATAGATATATATATATATATATATGTATGTATATATATATATATATATATATATGTATGTATATATATATATATATATATATATATATATATATATATATATATATATATATATATATATACATATATATATATATACATGTGTATATATATATATATATATATATATATATATATATATATATATATATATATATATATATATATATATATATATATATATATATATATATATATATATATATATATATATATATATATATATATATATATATATATATATATATATATATATATATATATATATATATATATATATATATATATATATATATATATATATATATATATATATATATATATATATATATATATATATATATATATATATATATGCATATATATATATATATATATATATATATATATATATATATATATATATATATATATATATATATGTATATATATATATATATGTATATATATATATATATATATATATATATATATATATATATATATATCAGTTCCAATTGCACTCTGTCTGGCATCTGGCTCTTCCGCTCAGTCTTGGACTGCATTCCGCTCCATAACTCCAAGAACAAGAAGAAAGGGTGATTCAGATGGGATAGCAGGCGGGCAACAGAGCAGGCCAGGTGGGAGAGAGCGGGCGGGCCAGAGAGCAGAGCTCTCTTTTATAATTCCCCAGCGGGGGTGGTGCTTGAGAGCGGAACAGGTGTAGCGATGGGTGTTTCTCTGCACCCTCATTGGTGTACGGAGCATTGCTCCAGCGCTAGCTCCACCCAAGCGCTCCACCCATGCAAGGACTTTGCACTGGAAATGGCCTCGTTTGCTTTGCGCCTGGGCACACAAATGAGCTCCGAGAATAACATCGAGTGAGGTACTCGATTGCGCGCCCCAACCATGAGTGCTCCTCCTCGTCCTCGCTCATCCTAAAAGGCAGTGGTGGTCTTTAATGGTGATGTAGCCTTTGCAATGGCAGTAGTGGTATAGCGTAGTGGTTGTAGTGCGGAGAGTTTGTGATGGAGGTGGTTGAGGTCATTATGGCGTCAATGGTGAATGTCAGTGAGCTGGGATTGTGGTCAGATGATGTGAGGACTTTTAGGAAGGCATTGTGGTGGTGTAGAAATGTTGTAGCATTGGGGTTCGAGTACAGTGAAGGTCTGAGGTGAGCGTCCATTGGATAATGGTGTGAAGTTTGAATGCAAAAGGGTGTGAGTATGCAAATGAAGGCCGCCCCTGTTGCTTTGCATGCAGGCATGCATGAAGCAAGGAGGGGTTCATGTGTGTGACAAAGTCAATAATGTCGATACAGGATGGGAATAAGGACCAGCCGAAAAGACCGAACAACACATTTTGTCCCATGAACCCACGAGAAATAAGGGAAGGGCTACCTAAAATGAGT
>NC_140967.1:69345774-69395774 GCF_056783735.1 Eptatretus burgeri
GCTGCACATACTGGCACGCACCTACGGGCCCACACCTACGGGCCCGCACTAGTTAAGTAAAACACCTCACCTCCACATTATGAAAATCGCTTCACCCCCACATTACGTAAAACGCTTCACCACCACATTAAGTTAAACACCTCACCGCCACATTATGAAAATCGCTTCACCGCCACATTAAGTAAAACGCTTCACTGCCACATTAAGTAAATCACCTCACCGCCACATTATGAAAATCGCTTTACCGGCACATTATGAAAAACGCTTCACCGCCACATGCTGAAAAATGCTTCACCTCCACATTATGAAAAACGCTTCACCGCCACATGATGAAAAACGCTTCACCGCAACATTATGAAAAACGCTTCACCGCCACATCATGCAAAACGCTTCACCGCCACATTAAGTAAAACGCTTCACCGCCACATTAAGTAAAACGCTTCACCGCCACATTAAGTAAAACGCTTCACCGCCACATTATGAAAAACGCTTCACCGCCACATGCTGAAAAATGCTTCACCGCCACATTAAGTAAAACGCTTCACTGCCACATTAAGTAAAACGCTTCACCGCCACATTATGAAAAACACTTCACCGCCACATGCTGAAAAATGCTTCACCGCCACATGATGAAAAACGCTTCACCGCCACATTAAGTAAAACGCTTCACCGCCACATTAAGTAAAACGCTTCACCGCCACATTATGAAAAACGCTTCACCGCCACATGCTGAAAAATGCTTCACCTCCACATTATGAAAAACGCTTCACCTCCACATGATGAATAACGCTTCACCGCCACATGATGAAAAACGCTTCACCGCCACATTAAGTAAAACGCTTCACCGCCACATTAAGCAAAATGCTTCACCGCCACATTAAGTAAAACACCTTACCGCCACATTATGAAAATCGCTTCACCACCACATTAAGTAAAACACCTCACCGCCACATTACGAAAAATGCTTCACCGCCACGTTATGAAACATGAAAAACACCTCACCACCACATTATGAAAAACGCTTCACCGCCACATTAAGAACAAGGACAAATGTGTCCAAGAGCCGCGTCATAAAGGTTTTGTCTTCACCAGAAGAAGAAGAAGAAGAAGAAGAAGAAGAAGAACAATGCAGAGCTCTCTTAGAGCCAACGTTCACAATGCGATGCGGCTAAAAACGCTTCACCGCCACATTAAGAAAAACACTTCATCTCCACGTTATGAAAAATGCTTCATCCCCACGTTATGGAAAAAGCTTCACCGCCACGTTATGGAAATCGTTTCACCTCTACGTTACGTGGAAAACGCTGTGCGGGTGTGTGCCGCATTGGCGCGTGTGGAGCGGGTGCGTTGATTGGCACTGGTCAGGTGCCTGAGTGGGCATGCCGGACCCTCGGCTGGTCGCCAGGGCACGGCCCGGGGGTTTTTGCAGGATGATTCACGTGCTAATTTTGGTGTGGGCGATTCTTGTCATGTCGTGGGGTCAGAGCGGAATATTGCCGCTGTCTGAGATGGCCTTGCTGGAAACGAAGTGAGGCGGTTAACTGCCAAAGTTATCGGGCCATGTGAGGGTTCAGGGCCAATCGGAGCGCCCGATTCAGGTGATGATGTTTCGCTTCGGGGTGGCCCCTCCCCCCGTGCTGCAAGTCCTATAAAGGTTGGAGTGGTCCCTCCGCCTTTCTCTCTCTCTTTTCTCTTTCGCTCGCTCGCTCTGGCCTCACCCTCGTCTCTCGGCACAACCTGCCTCCTGCTGCCTGGACTCTGCCTCTCTCACCTCGCTCTGCTCGACATCGCCACGACCCGCCTCCTGCTGCCTGGACTCCGCCTCCTCGTCTCCGCCCACATGACGTCGACCCCACCCGCCTACCTGGTCCTGCCTACCACTCCGTCCACGCACTCTGGACTCCGCCCCTTCTCCACTCAAGCCCCTCCTTCATGAATACGGTCTCCACACGCTCTGCTGAAGCCAGAGACGACATGCCAGCTGTTGGGTGCCGCACCACAGAGCACCCCCACCCCCCCCCCCCCAAAAAAAACGTATTGGTGGCACGTCGTGCAATCAAGAACAAAGGTACCGAGATCGTAGCCTCAACTCCTTTCCCTTCTTGTTTCAATACTCCCTCTCCATCAGGGTGTGTGTGTGTGTGTGTGTGTGTGTGTGTGTGTGTGTGTGTGTGTGTGTGTGTGTGTGTGTGTGTGTGTGTGTGTGTGTGTGTGTGTGTGTGTGTGTGTGTGTGTGTGTGTGTGTGTGTGTCCTGGTGCCTGTCTGCTTAAGTAAGACTGCAGAAGATCGTTATTATTATTATTGTTATTATTCCCGCGTTAAGTCTGCTCTGTGTCCCTTTTGTAAGTTGCTTGTTTATTTGCTACACCACACCCCTCTCCCCTATCTCTGCACAACACACACCAATAAATCTTGATCATGCCACGTACCATTTCTCGCCCATTGTTAATAAATCATTATTAGGAATGTTCCCTGCTCGTTTTTGTCTTTTCTTATATTGATCCAGCATGGTCTGAATCCTCGTTTAGTCGGGACTTTATTCCCAACAATCCCGGTACGTCCTTTGCAGTCGCTTGGCAGTGATCCGATCTGGTTCGGAGAAGGCGTACTGAGGGCGTGTTCCCTGGTAATTAAATCACGTGATTAATTAGGTAACCCGATTAACCCATAGATGGGAGGACCCTAGATCACGCGGTTGAGTTATTGGTGTCCATAGTCGGTTAAGCGACCCTCCGCGTCACGGAATTATCCATGTGCGACAGCCTACAATTCCGGGGAGTCTGTTGGGAACCGAGATAGCTTCCCCCACCAAGTGGTCTTCTCACCGACCCCTGGCCCGCAACAATATGTTTATTTATATATATATATATATTTATATATTATATATAGATGCATCACGTTCGCAATAATAGGTTGGTGCTAATAACTGAAAAACGAGGCCAACGTCAAACAAATTGCAACAGAAATGAAAACTGCTGTAACGAGTAGTACACCCTTCGAGAATAATAATACCCAAAATCTACTCAAATCTGCCAGGGACAAATTACCTAATTAACATAATTTCAAAATGGCCGCCATCTACCAGATTATGGCCTAAAAACTTAAATTTGTTTTCATTTCCTACGTTTTCCTGACCATATACGCATAGAAAATGAGGAGATTTTATCACGAGACCATCAGGATAATATGTGAAAACTGGCACTCTTGAAATAATAATATGTATATGACGTCAGTATGTGCCAGATTACGGACACTGAGGATGATGTCATCAGTGACGTCATTGATATGAGAGGAAGAAGAAAATGATAAATTTTTCATAGGACTCGCGTGTATAATGATCATGAAAAATGTATGTTCAATCTTTGTCCTCCCCCTCGAACGACTCCATGGAATGATTCGTGCAACCTCCTCCTTTACAATTCGTGCAGGCGTCATTGCACTCGAATCCATATCTTCTACAGGAACAGCGCTTGCTGTCACAATCTCCCTTGCACTGGCACCGGACAACTTTCAGTATGCGTTCTGGTGCAGGAAGTGAGTCCGTCGTACAAGGCCATAGCTGATTGTTTTTTTCGAACCACCCCCACTCGAGAGGATCTAGGCCTTCGTCCATTCCCTTCCACACTCGCACTTGGTACAATACACGTAGGGAGTGGTATTTAGCGGCGTCTCTTGTCGGTGGTAATGACTGCATTTTTACAGATGAGGCACTCGTCACCGCTTTTTCCTTGAACTTCCAAACTCTCAATCTGTCCATGTCATCCTGATGGGTACCACCATACATACACACGAGGGACTTCTCCCCTGCCTGTATAATGGATGTCTTCGAGGGGACTTCATCTCCGCAAAACACCTCAGCATGGGTCCTGAAAGATGGTTGTTTCATCTTCTTCAGAGGAAGGCCTTTTCCAATGCCAAACAGTCGTGAAGTACTATCACACCCAGCTATGGCATGTACGAAGGGTAGCGTTCTGCATAATTCTTCCCTGAGAGCTTCACATACTGCACCTATGTCCCAGACTCCATGTTTTGAATTGTGTCGATCAGACCGAAAATATAGACATCTGGCGGGTACTGTTGCACAGAAGGCGTGGTGAATAAGTCGAACCAATACGTCCGTATCCTCAGCAATGACGCATGTGGGGCCTACAGTGGACACCTCAACACCCTTCCTTGCAATCAAGACATCCGCATCACTGGGCGCCTGGTTGCATTTGATTCCATGGGACTGAAGGTGATGCATCGACAATGTAATGAATTCACTCTTGTTCGATTCGTTACTGAGGAATTTTTCTTTTGTTGTTTTGAGAATTCTACTGTCGCTTACTATTATCTTCGGGCCATTCACCTTTGATCTCCGGATATGTGTCGTATCTTTTATGGACGGACCGTTGTATCCATTGAAAATCACGATAGGATTGTCAATTTTCTTCAGAGAATTCACGTAGGTATTACATATGTCGGAGTACATTGAATTCTTCGTCCAGTTTATCCTATGAAGAAGAGAACCGCCATCAAAGATGTTGAAATCGATCAAAATGTCCGAGTCGTCCAGTGTGGGACACATTGATGCGATCATGTCAGCCAACTGCGACTTCACAGTCTCTCTCATTAGTCCGTTGTCGTTGAAAAGAGCAGGTGGATTTGTAGAGAGTTCGTATTTCAACAAATTTTCCAGTGCGTTGTCATCATCAGATGCCTGACCAGCGGCTAGCAATCGGTGAAACAAAAGCTGTGGATCAATATTGTGCGGTTCACCATCGATCTTCAATTGCTTCTCGTAGCTGATTTGCAGAACTTGTGCTTTTCGGGAGAAACTGAACTCGAACACCTTTGATCCGTACAGGTTTTCCAGGATGGCGTCACCCACCTCTCTAACCTTGTGCACATTCGATTCACTAGACGTGAGACCGCTGACAATATTCCGCAAACTATCGCTCTCACTGAAGGGATTGTATTCCGAAATTAAGGATGTTTGTCATGTCGTTACAATCCCGAGTTATCCTCGCCGGCGTGGTGTCCTGATGCTGATCAGACATTGCTAGTACTCGGCCAGTAAGTTCTTGCATCGCTTCGTTTACTGTGGCACACAGTGGAAGGGACATGAGCCATTTGGTATGGGACTTTTCCTCCATAACCCCACGCCCATGAGTTAGTCCTCCAACTGACTTCATCGTCCTCATCAGAGTCTGCTCGATTACTAGATCTTTGGACAACTCTGCCCAAAATCTGTCTGTTCTCCTTACGAGGAAAAGTCCGGCGTCGAACATATCGCAAACTTCAGGATTGCTTGTCTGAAGATCAACCAAATCTTGCAGATATACTTCGACACATTTTGTATTCTGATTGTGTCCAGTAGCCACGAAGTAGGGTAACATTTCGCTCAGACAGCTTCTATGCAATGACCAATCTCCAGTTCTCTGTGCCCGGACAAAGTCTCATAGCAGATCAACCATACCCACATACTGCAAAAATAATGCAGCAGTTGGGTTCTTCTCCAATCGCTTCTCAGTCTCCTTCAGGTTGTCCCATATTCGTCTGAGAACTACCTCCTGGCTCGCAGTCAAATACTCACCGTCACGAATGTGGTTGAAGAACTCTACAGCGTTTTGTAAATCTGGTGGCGCTCGATATCCTTCATCCCGCTCACCTGACGTCAGTGGAATACCATACATCTCCTGAAGTAATAGCGTATGTAGTGCTGACGTAGTCATCAGATGTGCCCGTATCGCTCGTGCATACGATTTCCCCTTCAAGATAGCCTTTACTGCGTTCTCACCGTACACTACTTCGAGTATCTCGCTGAGTCCAGAATTGTGCATCACATGATCGATTGAACCCAAGAAACTGAGCATGGTATGAAAACCGCCGAGATCTCGGACAATACGCTTCAGGCTACTACCGTCTGCCTCATTCGAAATTATTATCCTCGCCTTCCAATACAGGAGAGAGTCGAATGTAACGATCGGCGTGCACTTATGGCGAGCACATTCACTGGTGAGAAACCGCAATGTTGAGTAAATACAACTCATATTGGTAGGGTCCATATCGAGCATCGGGAGAAATCGTACGGTGGCTTTACCTTTATGTTCTCCTTTTTCAACAACCTGCATGAATCCGGACCAACCTGGTCGATCTGGTTTTAATGGCCAGCATACCTTCCACAAGACGATGACTAAGCTTACTGGAATCTCCCGCCGGACCTGTCGCAATCGTGCGTAGATGATTGGTTTGTTGCTTTTTGGCCGATCGTAATAATGGATTGGGATTACGGACTGAGACTGTATGTTGCTCTGATTATCTCTCCTGATGAGTGTTCTCTGGTGAATGGCTGGTGTGACCGTCTCGATAATGCCCATTGCGTGCAGCGCTTTCATACCGTCCAATGACTAGGGATTCCGTTCAGCATTGTCACAGACGAACTGACGAAAATGTCCGTTCCCACTCATTAAGGGACGCACTGCATCGTTTTCTATGTCCATTGTAAGTGGAACTTGAGCTGCTGCACATGATTCGAACTTTAATACTTCAGCGTACGAAGAGCAAAACCCATGGCTATACAGTGTGTCAATCAAGAATTTAGACCCGAAATAATGATGCAATTGAACTGCTAATCCAACTTGCAATGGTGCCAATGCCGCTCTCGGTCAGATCGCTTGTATCAAGCACTGTCCTAATGACGCCGTCTTCAAAGCCTTAGTCTTGACAGAGATCAGTTCATCCAACAGTAACTTCAATGAATCCGGTAGAAACTTCAGCATTTTATCCACAGACTCCAAATCTGTAGGATCCGCATATACGACAGCATAGTGCTCTTTGTCGTATATGTTGCACTTCTCGATTGTCTCACTCCTGATTATCGCTGCGGCCGCTGATATTATTCGGCATTTCTCAGATTCCGTGTCACCAGTACAGCGGGGGGTGTCATGAAATTTCTGCAAAATTTTCGACACAGTTGTATTGAAAGTGACCACATTGGCTCTTCCATGTACATTTGAGATAGTAATTGCGTCTCCGAGCGTGTCCGTCAAATGCTGTTTGATATATTGGCAGCTGTATGGAGTTTCACATGTTGCTCCCATGCAAGCGCACATGTCTGGAATTGTCCACTGTACTTAATCATCACCAATCATCTCGTCTAAAACAATTAAGAAAGCATTCTCGGTGAGGACATCTTTTGGCCTACCTGCTCGCTTCCCTGGCGTTTCCTCATGCGAAAACTTAATCGGGATTTGCTTTCCATTTCGGAAGTTCACGCTGCAAATTTGATGATATACGGCGTCGGCTGCGTGCAGATCGCCTGCCGATGATATCCTACCCATGACTGTTGTGGCCCACCTGTCTTTCCTTTCGTCACACACCTTCAATATAGCCTCCTGGAACTCTAGGGTTCTAACAGTGAATGTGAGGTTCAGTCTGAAGTCCTTTACTGAAATCTCACCTCCACATAAGCAGCAGTCACTCATGAAAGTGAAATTGGAATGTGTATTTTGCACTTCCTGCAGACTGGCACTTACGGCGGTCCTGCTCGATGAGCTTTTTGTTGCAGAAACGACTTCTACAAGCAACGTGTACCTTCTCCCCTGGTCGAACATTGATGGTCAAATCACGTAGGATGGAAGCAGTATTTATTCCATCAGCTCCTTTCTCTGTTAACAAGGCAATCTGGTCTCCGTTATCGATGCTAACTCCACATACAGCACAGTCCCGTCCCTCCATTACCGGATTGGTTCCGTCTACCAATCAGACGCACTACAAGACCATATAAAATGTAAGTGCTTATCATCCAAGCCAGCACCTAGTGAAAAAAATCGAACATTTTTCTACATTTTTTATCAAAAAAATCTGATATAAATCGCGTTCAAAATTGGGAAAACAATGATCGGAATGAGCAGATAATATTAAAGGGGGTCAAAAGTGACCGTTCATTATATTCATTTGGAAATATGGAGGTCTGACATGGAATACAAACAGCGACTAGAAAATTTCGGAATCATCCATTTTTAAATAAAAAAAATCATAATCATAATTAAAATGCGTTCCCACGCAAGCAAAGATTGAAAAGGTAAGGATGATAACCAGCTACATTATATGACCTTACGACACTATAATCTGTATGTGATGTGAAGAATTCGCTTCGCATAGACAATTGACCGAAAATTGAGTTGAAGTGTTGGTAAACAAATTCTGTTACCATGGTTATCCGCCATTGTTCTGCACGGATACCAGGCAAATCATACCACTCCATTGGTTTCCGCGTGGGGAAGAAAGAAGTGGAAAAAAAGAACATTTGTCCGTGGCAGATTGGAGTAGATTTTGGATATATATATATATTGTTGTGGTTACCAAATTCGCAAACCACCATTCAGGTCCCTTAGGTGAGGTATCTCGGTAAGTGCATGTGTAGTTAGGCCCCAAACCCGTTGTCTAGTGGGAATACATGTCATATATGCGTGCTGCGACTCTTCAGGATAGCCGTTTTTCTTTTGCTATCTTTATTTTGGACCAACCGCCATGATTACCACCACAACCACAACATCAACCACCAACCACAACGCCGCTTTACCACAACCGCCACGACCTTCACGTCACACCTCGCAACCGTAGCATCGCCACCGTTCTTGCCCCGCTGTGGGTACCGGTGTTGGACTCGTGCAGGGCGCGCGTCGAACAGCGTGTACAAAATCACGGATTTTGTGCTTCAAAAACGGATCAAAAACGACACACGCCCACTTTTTGCCGTCCAATCGGTGAGCGAGGGGCGAATTGGCCCCGCCCCCAGGGCGATCGATATATGCAAATTTATGGATCAAAAAGCCTTCACGCCCACTTTTTCTCGGGCCAATGGGGAGCGAGGTGAAAGGTCAAAGGGAGGGGGTCAAAGGCGAAGCTACGGGGGGATAAAAGGACCGTGTTCGTCAGTCAGAAGAGAAGAGCAGAGTCAGGAGAGTCCAGAGGAGGAGAAGAAGTGAGAAGAGAGTCGAGAGGCGGAGAGTAGAAGAGTCGGAGAGTCGGAAACAGAGAGTCAAGACTTCGCGGGCGGTGGAGCTGGTCGTCGTGTGCGTTGGAGTCGGAACGGAGGGGACGGAGCTGTGGAAAGGCGGCGACACCAGACGAGGGGGTGCTCGCGTCGGGAGCTGCACCCCAGGGAGGCCGACAGCGCGACCTGGCCGAGGTGGAGACGCTCGTCGCGGGATAATAAAAATCCTCTATACCCCGAGCATCAGCAACCCCCTCCTGTTTCCCCCCGCGCTGAGATAGTGCGACCAAGGGGGCCCCTTTCCCACCCCCTACCAGACACCGTCCGCAAGGCCCGTGGAGTTGAGGAGCCATCGCCGCTCCGCGTCTCATCACCAGACGGGTAGGCCGACCCGGTCTCGGCCTCAGGCCCGCCTCATCCTTGAGGGTATTTCTTTTCCTTGGTTTTGGGTATGTGTTGTCGGCGCCGTCTGTGAAGTAGAATTGTATAAGTGTTGCCGTGTGCTCGGTAGTCGGTATTAGCTCTGCATTGTGTTTTCGCTTTTACATTTGCTTTTTGTGTAAATTGCATTGTGTCTTTTCTGTGTGCTTTTGGGGGAATTGAATATGTGTGCTTCCCGTGTGCCGCGAATAAATGTGCTTTGTGTTGAACTGTTTCCCGCTTCGCTTCGTCATTTCTCCCATTGAATCCTCATCTTGCTTCACGTAAAGGGTTGGTAGTGGGCTGAATACGCCCGATAATTAATCGAACTGTCGAGGTCGATGATAACACCGCTCGGTTATTCTGATAGTACGGAACGGGTCGCTTAAGTGGCCCGTGTCCGAAGTCGACCTGCGGCGAGGTGCGATCGCCCGGTCTACCCTCCGCGTGGGTACTTAGGTAGGTCGAATTTGGCGAGCAACCCTATCCCACGCGGGGGCTGATTGGCTCGATCGCGGTGAGACCGAAAGGTCCACCCGTGACTGGTTCCCGGCGTTAGTCCGAGAGGGTCACGACTGGATTGTCCGTCCGGTGGGCGACGTGCCGCGATTCGAGTTACGTGGCCATCAGCACGCCGGCGGGCGCGAATCCGCAACAATATAATATCTGTGGGGGTCCTTCATAATGGAATAGGTTTAGTTTCTGTTGCAATTTGTTTGATGTATGACTTTATCTTTGTCCGCCTATAAAAAGATTTTATTTTTATGAATAGAATTCCTTCAAAACACCATGAGTGCATATCTTCAGGATCCAACAGCACAAAGCTGTTGGATCCAGAAAAGAAGGGAGGCATTTTATCAGCTCCATTACCTAATTACGGATGGGTAGATTTGGTGGAAAAAGGGGGTTGGGTCAATGTTACAATTCCGACTCCTGAAAATCCCTTTGAATCAGAATCCATTACAAAGGGGAAGACAACGCAGTTTATTCTGGGTTTTCGCCTTGTCTCTTACTATTTGTCCTCAGCTCTAGGCTTTCTTTTTCTCCTTAAATTTTCCTTAATTACACCGATTGATGTTTTAAGTTATTATTATTTTTTATAAATACTATTATAAATCTGGGATCAAATTATTATGAGTTGCCCTGCATTCGCATTTCTTTGCTGAGAAGGGGTCTTTTTCTATATTTTCTCAGTCAGTAGCCCACTCCAGGTTCGATTTTATTTGGTTATGGTGAAAAATAAGTTTTGATGCTTATGTGGTGGTGTGTTGTGTTTCCCATTTATATGATGCATTAGTTACATTTTTTTTCAGATAGTTGGTGTTAGAAAATCGACCCCAGATTTATGAAAAGAAACTCATTCCAGATCCTCCATAGTCCAACGGTGTCTTGGACAGAAACCTTCTTGTTTGCCGAATTATGTATTTTTTTATAGTAGGAAACGGTCAGAAAATCAATGTTTTTATCATTTTATTTCATTGTTTTTTTTACAACTATGCACCAATTATAATGTATGGCTGCCTTCTCTGATGCTGTCTGTCTCATTCTGTTCATTGTCAGAGTCAAAAGTAGTCATTCACAAAAACATGCAGCAATAAGTTGCTCTCACTATCTCGACTCCCATTCACAGTTGCAATTCTGATAGTTTACTTTCCCTTTTCAATTACATCACAACAATGACCGGTTTATGCTTCAGATATATGGGGTTGATCAAACTCCGAATCAGTTTGTAACCTTATATCTGGGTCAAAATATCAATAAAGCATGCATTTTCATATTATTGTAAAACAATTGAGGATTGTAGGGGATGGGGGGCCATTTCTCATGTCAGTGGCCCTTTTATCTTTGTAGAGGGTGGGGCATTTATATTTGACGGTTTTATTATCCTGATAACTTTTTTGTTTCTAAACCAAATAAAACAAAATTTCTACACAACATAGGCACATACTTCAATTTGTAAACTCAATTTTGACTCTTTATTTCTTAAAAATTATATCAGACAAATGGGCCCCTTTCGAATTCGTGCATTCACGACAATGGATCATCATATTGTTCATTACCGCAAGCAATGTCTCTTGATCAATAGAGTGGATGATTGCAGTGATGTTTGCCTTCAATTAATCGATCGATGTTGGCTGCTCCTTATCAACGTTGCCTTTCAGAAATCCCCATAGGAAGAAATCTGGTGGAGTTAAATCTGCCAAATCAAAGTGTGCCTCATCTGTCATGATGACCGGTTTGTTAAATTGGCATGCTCATTGCATTAAAAAAAAATGCTCATTGCATTTAAAGTGCTCCATCATTAAAAACTTTCAAGGATTACCTGTAAAACAAAGAAAACAATAATTAGTTATGCCAAGATTGCTTCCGGCTAGAAAGATTGCAAATGTGACAGATATCAATGCCTCACCCTGGAAATAGCATAAAATAATGTCATAGTGAAATGTCAGATGCTGTTCTGTGGAAGGGACAACAAGTTGGCTGTTACATCTGCTGACTTGCACTTTTTACCAAGAGTCCATTTGGCACGAGTAGGCTTTTAGGGGTAATATCATGGTCAAGTTCTAAATTATTGCATCCTGTTTGCCCTTTTTCCTCCAATTGTCAATCTCTACCATACAAAAATGATGGTGAGTGATGTCCTGGAATAGTTTATGTAACTGTAAATGCAGTTATTTAAAATCTTTTTCATGCCTGGGTAATACCCTCTCCCTCCTCTTTTAGTAACAACAATAGCTCATAACTCATTCAGTTGGAAAACCCCAACAATACAGACTCAGTTCCCAACGTGTGCTGCCTTTTTGGCTGCTGGTTGCATCATTGGTTAGGGGCGCAGCTATGCCGCTGATGCAGTGCCCCGATTACCAGTATACTGGTGCTCATTTTGCCGACCTCGGAAGGGTGACAGGCTGAGTCAACCCCCTGGTGTTAATTCAGTGGAAAAAACGATCCCAAGCCACCACCCTAACCGCTAAGCCAACACCAGGCATAGACTCAGTGAAGAGCAAACAAGGAGCCCACCTTTTCGGTGCTATTTGGAATAGGTCTGTGTAATTCGAAAGTTAAATTTTCAACGTTTTAAAAAATATCACACACACAAGCCAAGTTATCGAGATGGTTGCCATGACATCACGGTGATCTAACCAGGTTGAGATAATGTCATGAGGAATAGATATCTGCAATATGAAAGCCAAATGTTCAACGGTTTTTGAAATCTCGCGTACACAAAAGTACAAGGATGGATGATCGGTCAGTCGGACGGAGCTCATTCTAATGTCTCCCATCTCTGACTTTGTCACAGGGGTGGGGGGACAAAATGCTTTGTCAATGACAAAGAATACCACTACAGCAGAACATCAATGGCTGTACATATATTGCCCATAAAATAGAGCAGTAATTCAAACAGATGAAGAAAACATGAAAGTTTGCACCTGTCATCGAGATACAAATGGAAAAAGAGAAATGAAAAAATCATAACAATGCAAGATACACCATTTGTGTTTTGATTTCCATCATTTATTTATGTTTGTAAAATACGATGAAGCTGCTAGTTCGATGCATAATGATACAGGTTTAGCATCCTGAGAATATATAATAACCACAATAGTGTGTGCTTCTTTCATGTGCCTACCAATCAAGCCTTTATATGAAGGTAGACATGAAGCATATTATTGTTGAGAGTATAGATTGGTCCTGGCAACTGCCAGTTCATACCCTCTGTTGCCTTTTTATTCCATGTCCCTAGATATTATATTTTTTTTGTAAAAGGGGGAACAGGGGAATATCTATTCTCTATGCCTCTAAGTATATATTTATTTCTCTTTTCAAATTTCCTATTGTCTTAACTCACTCCTGGGGTATGAATTAGATTAAGTTGACAACTTTGGTCCTGGTTACATGTTCAATATCCTGAAAGTTTACACCGGAAGGCTCTCTGACTGATGGTATAACAGGCAGTTTTAAATGGAATACATTCAGTATAGTAAAGAGAAGGACCAAAGAGTACCCATTTGTACCCTATGCATATTTAACGAGAATTAGAATTCAAATTCGTTCAGTTGCATCATTACTGGGCACGGATAATGTGCATTGGAGACCGACACTGAAACCAGCTCCCACCTCTCGTGGATCAATCCACGGCAAATAGACATTCAGGCCAGGAAAGCAGACTGGAAAGGTGGCCTATAAGGAACACTCAAAAGTGCAGTGTGCCCCATGAAGCAGTGCTTTCTGTTGATCAGATACGACCACACTGGGGATCAAACCCAGCAGCAAACATCTTGGAGGGCACGCTACCACTGAGCTATTCTGCCTGGCCAAATGAGAAGTGAAGCTTGGGAATAAATCCAAGCAAAATACACTTATGAGGAAACAAACACAAGAGCAATCCAATATGTTGTGCGAATTAACATGTTTGAAAGAATGCAGAAGTGACGGAGACTGCAGCCTGGAACCATTGTAAAATATGCTCATATATTGAATGCTATTCAGGATTATTCGTGCAAATAAAAATGCGTTATTGCTTTTCCTATCATATTACTTTCTCCTTCTGTTCTTCCACGAGACCTTAAACAAGTCGTAGAGTAATCCTTATGGGTGGGGGGGGGGGGCAGCAGAGGTGCTACCAGCTGTGAGTTTATAAGCAAGAAAATGGCATGGATTTAGAGCTAAGGTGTAACCTGAGCTATGGTTAAATCAGCCTTTCACAAGAAAACTTTTTTTGCGTAATATAGATAAAGAGGAAGTACTGCATGAATGCTACTGGAAATGAGAAAATTCACCTGGACACAGTTGCTTCTGGAACTCATCTTCAGGGAGTTATCAATTCATTTCTCATTTAGTATCCATGACTATTAATCGTATGTTCTGTGCACAATATTAGCATGCATTCAAATATTGAGTAAACATAGACAAGGAATCAATTATTTTGGCCGAAGATGTCATCGAGGTCACGAAAGGTTCCCGGACAAGGTTGAAGCTCCTCGAGCTCCATGCTGCGTGCAGGGAAAATATTGTTCTGCTGGACGGGAATGTTTCGCTACAAAATCCCTGTGGAGAGGCAGATACTTTTTTGTGCTGAGTGACTCTGAGAGGTTTTGTGCAAAACCTTCTTGTGTGGCATTTTGTAGGACAGTGTTTGGCCATTTACCATTCTGTGCAGACTCAAGATGCTGAGGTGTTAGTAGCTTAAGATGGGTGATAGTCATAATTTGGATAGTTGTACGTAGTGCTTTCCATGTATTCCCAGAGAAGGTGACCCTCATGCTACTTACAATATCAGCAAAACGGCAACACATAATCTGATATTTTGCAAATCTGAAAATGTAGGGGATATATTGGATGGAATAATTGTGCAGGAGACCTTTTGATAATTGATTATTATCACTAGATTCTATCAGTTTGGTTTTTAATTTCTGGCATTGAACCTTACTTAGAGAGAATGACGTGTGGCACCAAAAGTTCCAAAGAAAGAAACAAACAAACAAAGAATGCTTCAGACTGCAACAAGCCTTGACTTGGCTTACAGAACTGTATATCTTCCCAGCCAGTCGGCCCATACTAAGGCCCCAAAGCGTCATTTGGCCGCCGGCGGGTGAGCTGCGCGCTGTGCGGCGTGTGCTAAAGCGGGCAGCTGGGCGTGTGTGGTCTGTGCAACGTGGGTGGGTTTCTGCCTGCAGCAGAGATTTCTCCACCTCCCCCCTTCTCCCCTCATCCCTTCTTTCTCGGTCAACCCAGCCTACCACACCACCACCACCTTACTGACCCCTTCCTATCCTGTCTGGCAGGGTGCCACAAGGGGACACAGCGGGCAAGCAACCAGTGGGAGTGAGACCAAGGGAGGTTGTACCAAAATGAAAGCGGCCAATTAGGAAAGCCTGTTTGATGGCTTTGGAAAAACTGGCGCCTCTGGATGTCGTATCATTAACAGTGCTCCACTTGATATCACAATTTGCTCCCCTTTTAATCAGATTGCTTAGAGTTCTAGTTTCTAAATTTCCTGTTACTTTCTGAATCCATCTCGTATTGCTGTCTTTGAGTGGCATGCATTTTATGTGGATTTAAGGGCAATTTATTTATTACTGATGCAAGAGGACGTGGGGGAGGGGGGAGCGTTGGGTGGGTAGTATATGTACAAATCTCAGTCACAATGGCAGCCTAGGTCTCACGGTCTATTGTGGATCTATGTCACTCCACCCCTCCAGGAGAGAATTAAACATCTGAGTGTACATGGCCTATGCAAGTCCTTCATGAAGGTCACTGCAGCTGAAACGTTGGACTTTCTAAGCCTTTGTCCTTATTTGACAAAATCTTGAGTTGGTTGTGTTCTTGCATTATATAAGCTCGAGAGTTCTCAAAATTTTGTTCGATATTGAATTTTTCCCAACTATATAATGTTCTTTGACAATGCACAAAATGTAATAATTTATGTGTCATTATACGACTCAAAAATGCAGTGTTTAAGTCTCATATGACAAAGTATTTTCAAGTTATCGTGCGGATAAACAGACAACTGAGTAACATAGTAGGAAATCCCCAAATGGCAGGGTCTCACGAATTATTCAGTCATAAAAAATACATCACGTCATGTCATATCATACACATTGCCAGCAATTGTCGCATTCTCCATGTAATATATTCCAGGAACTGAGCAGCAAGAAGAAAATAGAGAAATGAATTGATCATCATACACCAATCGGTGTTTATCCTTTATTCTGCACCATGCACCCGATCGGCTCATCCATAATAAAAATGGTGCTGAGCAGGGAAACTGACCGAACTACATTTAGCAGTATGGAGTCGGTGATGTGTTGTTGTGGGGCTGGGTATTGGTGGTGAGCCTGACCGCAAGAGGGAGCAGTAGAGTCGGCTCCACCGAACATACCGGAATTGAGGTCATGCCTTTTGGATAAGTCCGAAAGGCACGGGTCCCTTACTGGAACATGAATCGCCAATAACTCGACCGCGTGGGGTAGGGTCAATTGCCAAACTTAAATATACCTAATTACCCACGCAGACAAAGCTACTGGGGAATTCACACCCTCGACGGACTTCGAGCAGAACGAGCCGTTACCGAGCCCAAACCGTGTGTAACCTGAGCGGAGATTACCAAGGCCCATCGGACCAAATCAACAATTTACGGCCTCGCTATTTCTCAACACACACCGTGCCAAGTCAATGAAAGAAACACAGAAACGAGCTGGAACATTTAACAAAAGGGATATTTATTTATAATGGGGGCAGGGGAGCACGCAAGAAGGCAGAGTTAACCGAATACTGAAGGAATAGCAATTTATGTACAAGTACTTATGCAGTTTTACTTAATAGACTGGTGCCACAAACACACACACACGTACACGCAAAAAGAAACGGACCCGTCAGGTCTTTCTTGGAGGCCTCCAGCTCGAGGAAAGGCGAGGTGGAGGTCAGAGCCTATTCTCGGACCTCTCCGCCTCGTGCGGTCTTCGACAATCTGGTATGGCAGGACTCGAACCCGCCACACAATGCTGCTCCAAGCCCAGGCAGGCGATCCTCGTGGGACAGGCTCGCAGGCACACAGGCCACAAGAGAAGACGCTCTGTTGGCGGGACCCCAGGAACGCGACGACTGGCTTCAGGAGACCACCAGACTTCCGAAGACCAGTAGACAATTCTCAACTCTCTCAAGACCAGAAGACAACTCTCAACAACTACTCATTTGGCCCATGCGCGCTTCTCTTATTCCCCACTCACACTCCCTCATTGGGCAGAGAGAACACTCTATGCCCATATTTGGAGCCAAGCCAGAACGAAACGCTTGTGCCCATATTTGGGGCGAAGCCAGCACACCAACGTCCAGAGAAGCCCCGCCTAGCACACTGGACTCCGCCCACGTACGTGTTGACATGCACGCGTGCAATGGTGCCGGTGGATGATGGTGGAAGGAAGCGAGGGCAAGTGTCGTTGTTGTGGTTGTTGGTAATTTAAATCCTAACGATCAAAATAACTTGCAGTGCACGTACAATTAATCACCCATTAAAGATAGGACGGGACCCTAACTAGAAACACATACTTACCGACATAGCTGATCTATATGACCTGGCTGTTGTGTGCAGTAAGCTTCCAAATTCGCAACAGTATGACGTGCTGCATGCAAGGTTCTGAGTTTTGAGTCACACTTCGCTATCACGTTGTATTTTCCTTTTCTGTATTTTATAACTAAATAACTTCATTCTCATAAGTTTATCGAGTGAACTTTTGTTAGTTCTAGTTTTAAAATGATGTTACAAATACAATAATATAGTTTCACTGTAAATAGAAATCTATTTGTCTGTAGTACGTGGGGCATTCAAAATGTTCTACAAATGAGATACAACAGGGATACAATTCTTTATCGAGGACATGGTCCCCAACCACACCTAGAAAATTGGAAATGTAGATTTTACTTTCAAATAACTAATTAAATAATTGAAATAATGTGGAGGTAGTGGAGATGGTAAAGTGTATGCAAATAAATAAATAAATCAAGGTGGTGTGTCTGCAGCACTGATGGTAAAGTGTATATAGTATATACTTAAAAATAAATAATTCAATGTTGTCTCTTGGTAGTGAAGGTAAACTGTATGTATATAAATAATGGCTTCTGAAGAAAGCTTGTATGATTGTCCACCATAATTGGGTTTTTTATTGTCAAAATTAAGAAATAAAATCGTGTCCCATGACTTTTGGCTCTGATCCCAAAATATTTAACGTGCCTCATGCCCAGGTATTATTAACCCCGCGTGCACGAAGTGAAAAGCGGGGTTCAGCAATTGGTTCACTTTGTCTGTCTGCTTGTCCACAAACATCAGTTTATGATCGAGGTACAACTTCATTTCAATTGAATGTTATACTTTGAACACAAAGAGCATGAATCGGAAAACGAACCTGTAGTTTAGCAGTACTTTGGCTCTCAATTCGTCCCAATCACAAGTGCACAGAGAGAGGTGAGATAAAAATTTTTTTGTATGTCTGCCTGTCTGGCTTTCAAACAAAATTGCAATCATTCCAAACAGGAAACTTGCTGTTTTTAAGGACATCATAAATGACATAAAAATCAGGCACAAACAACTAATGTTATGTGTTAAGGCCCGGTCACACCTTGACGTTTTAGCCAACGTATGCCGATTTTTGAATTTTTTTTTTCTAAAACGCTGGCACACGTTGAATACGTTATGGGTAAGTTTTGATAACATTGAGAGCACGCTGAAAAACACTGCCATACGTCGTTGTACGTTGGCTTTAAACGTTGTACTTTTTGGTTGTCCTCAAATATTTTCATGCTTGAAATTTCACGACGTATGCCGGCGTATGACTCACACGTTCCGCTACGCTGGCCACAAGTTGTATGCACGGTCTGCGATCGTTGACAGACGTCAACACATGCTACTTGTAAGTTAATCATAAGTTGAGACACGCCGAGGTAATGTTTAGCGTACCCGAAACTTATTTCTAACCTATGATTAACGTGTTGTTGGCACGTTACGCGATCGTTGCCACACATCGACAGACGTTACTTTTAAGTTACTCATAGGCTGAAAGACGTCGGTATAATGGATCGTCCTTGCGTCAGCGTCCACGGCCACGGCCAGGACACTTATTTGCAGCATTCTTCAAACTTTTCTTCGGCATGACGAGGATGTTCACACTTCGATGTCTAGCTTGGCTATGATTCCAATTGTCCATCGGCAGCGTCTATTTAAAATATTCGAGTTTGAGCGTTTTAACACGTTCAGAAGAAACGCTTCAAATTTCCAAACCCCAGCGTAAAAAAACAAAGGCGAGTGACAGCAATTTAAATCGTTCATTGTAAATAATGAAAATAGTTGAGTGGTACCGTTTAAAAGTCGTTGAGTGTAAAAAAAATCCAATTGTTGAGCGCAAGCGTCTACTTTCAATAGTGGAGATGCAGCCATTTAAATCGTTGAGTTTATCATTTAAATCGTTAAATCGTTAAACGAAAGGACGATCCATCATAACCCACACCCTCCCCCTCACACTCACCTACTACTGCCAACATGAACAAACTACTACTACTACTAATACTACTACTAATACTAATACTGATACTGATACTGTTACTGCTGACATGGACATCGACTCAAAAAGGACTCGAAAACACTGTTGGGTTCCCCTTTTATGAACACCATTTTTATATACCAATTCCCAAAACCGCTGGAAACACGTCTTTATATGGCAGTTGTAAGCTAGAAACACGTTAATTTTTTTTTTTGTCGACCGGAAGACGTCATTGGAATTCGTCTACATACGTCGATGTGTGTTGGGACTACGTAAATAATTGGTTCAAAGCACGTCAAACACAAGTTAGAAATAAGTTTCGCATAAAAAAGACATTACCGCGACGTGTTTCGACTTATGAGTAGCTTATACGTAGCCTTTGTGGACGTGTGTAAGCGTCCACATATAGTGTGTAAAACTTATCCCCATCGCATGCGGAACGTGTGTCATACGCCGAGTATGTCGTAAAATTTTGAACATGTTTAAAATTCCTTGACGTACTCTACTTACTACGACATATGATAGCGTACTTTAGCGTTGTACTCACGTATACCAAACTTACTCATACCGTATTTGACGTGCCCCAACGTTTTAGACACATTTTTCTTAGGTCGGCATACGCTGGCAAGATCGCCAAGGTGTGACCGCGATGTTGACACTTCCATTTCTACGGCAGTTATGATTCGAATCGTTGTGCGTCAGCCTTTTAATCGACTACGTCACAACTTCGTCGGCGATGCGTGCAACACGCTATGCCTAAGTTAGACTATCGTTGGGCATCGGTTGTGTAGGCCGACAACAGGTTCAGCATTCGTTGGGATAAGTTATCTATAACACAACGAAACGTTCTGTGTCCGTTAGTAATGCGTTATACATAAGACCAAGTCGCTATGAATACGTCCGAATCTTTAAAAAAAAACATCAAAAGTTCAACGTAAGCCAGCGTTTTACATAAATTTTAATACGTAGCCATCGCTGGCTAAAACGTCAAGGTGTGACCGGGCCTTTAGATAAGGTGATGTAAAAGACGCTGCATCAATGGTGGTAAACTTACGAAATTGTTTTTTTTTCTACAACCTTTAACGTCTTCATATTATACTTTTATATTAAACACTGTTGTTCAATATTGAATTATATACTTGAACACTGTAGAAGACAAATCGCTTTTTTTTTTGTAGACACCACCGAGGCTCGTATGAGAGCTAATACACAGAACACACAACAAGGGCAGTGTGACCACTCCTCATTTTCATAAATGCCAAGGTGAGCCAATGAAAAAAGCCAATAATTCACAAGGTTTCAGAAAAGCGATGATAATAGAAAACCTATACCCCAAGAAAACCTATAGAAAACCAAGACGCCAAGGTGAACAACGAATAGCCAATATCTTGTGAAAGAAGCCAAGGAGTGGTCGCACTGAACAAGGGGAGCAGGAGACAAGAGGGGCGGGAGAGGGAAGGAAAAACAGGGGAACAGAGACATGAGATCTGTGGAAGAGAGAGGGATGGGGCAGGGTACACAGGGTAAACAAGATGGACACTACAAGGACTTTCAGGAAGGAAAACTTTCAGGTCCTTACCGTATTTGCATTTTCAAATATTTCATTTAGCAGCACTTGGACAAAATATTACATCACGTCACATCATTTTACATCATCTTGACCAATAAAATTTGCTGCTCACAGACCCTGCCCATGTCCTTTTTTTCTCTCAAGACTGCACGGGGTAAGGTATTCTATGAACACTCTAGTTACACCTCGTGCACGTGCTGAATATTAAAGAAATGCATCGTCATATTCGAGTAGACAGATGAATGAATGAACGGACGGAAGGACTGAGAGCACCCAAAATATAAAACTTGGTGGACAGGTTGGGTGTGCGACAAGGAATAATTAATTCGATTTTGGTGAAGATATGGATCCAGAGTTGAGAAATTTTAAAGTGATTCTTCATCATCGAGAGATGGGGCTAAAACGATATATACATGATGTCTCAAACATCATAGACTGTTTCGGATGAAACTTGGTGGACAAGTTGTGTGTTTGACAAGGAGGAAATGATTCGATTTTGGTGAAGATCCAATTTGAGATACAAGAATATTTAAAAAAAAGTTTTTAAAATAAATTCTTCACCCTTGAGAGGTATGGCCGAAATTGATACATAACTTGATATTTCAAAAATTGTGGACGATTTATGACAAAACTAGGTGGATGAGTTGTTTAGGTGACAAGAACAAGCCAATTAGATTTTGGAGGTCAGGATCCAGATCCGGCCTATCAGTGGGATACAAAACGTAAACTGTTCAGTCTGGTGGAGGTATGCACCCTTCTGAGTGCCATTCTAGTTTTATTCTTCCTTATACTACGATATGTATTTTGAAAGAAAAAATTATTCACAATTATACATACCTCTAGAATGAATGATTAAAAAAAATACTTGGAAGAGGTTTTTGGATCTTGGTGTGTTGTATCTCATTAATTGTTTTTTTTGAATGCCACTTGATATCACGACATTATGCCTGTTGTGAATATGGTGATTTGTCCGCGATGACCATGTTAATCTCTTCACCTCTGATTGAATACTCTTCTTACAAAAAGGTTATTTATTGTATTTACTTACACTTATTCATTGCTACCTCTCCCATTATTACCTTCGCATTCTGCGAAAGGTTATGTTTTGGTCGCTGTGTATTTATTTATTTGTGAATATGTGTGTTTGTTTGTTATTCACATAACTCAGAAAGTATTAAACCGAATTGCATGAAATTTGGTGGGATGATTCGTGAGTATCCAAGGACGATTTGATTAGATTTTGGTAGCGATCGGGTCAAAGGTCAAGGTCAAGGTCATGAAAAGGTGAAAAACACTCTTTTGAGCATAACTTCCTTCATAATACAGCTATCGACATGCATCCACCGCCATATTGTTCCATGATAAGATACCTTTCGGATATGTAGTGTCGGATTTGACGTAACGTCATGGGAAGTGCGTCTAAATGACGTCACAAGATGACGTAAGTTTTCAATTTTCGATCTCATCAGTTTTGATCATACCGTTTTGTAGGACTTACCTTAAGGACGTCACACACCAAATTTGACTTCGATCGGACTCACCGTTATGACGCCATTGACGTTTGAACATGACGTTTTTCAATTGTGGCTAAAATGTCCTGATATTTTTCATTCAAATATCTATATAATTTATAAAGCAAAGTCTCCCAAATCCAGGCATTAGGATCAGTACCAAAATATCTGTTTATTGATGTACAGGTTTTGCCAATTAACTCTAGTCAAGGTCAAGGTCAAAATATACTTGTAGGCATAGCTTCAGATCTAATAGAGCTATTGACATGAAACCAACATTAAAACGTTCAGTGAACTACGAGCTTTCAGAATAGTAGTCCCCGATTGGACGTGACGTCCCCGGAAGTGCGTCAAAATGACGTCAAAAGATGACGTCAAAAGATGACGTCATTTTTCAACTTTTTAATTTTTCAGTGTTTATCATTCCATTTTGTTGGACTGCCTTCAACGAGGTTACACACCAAATTTGACGTCAATCGGACTGACGGTTGTGACGTCATGGACGTTTTAAAATGATGTTTTTCAAATGTGCCCGGAAAAAAAGTTGCGGTGGCGAAGGTATGCGCTCTACCGAGTGCCCGTTCTAGTTTTTGGAATGAATTACTGCGTGGTATGAATACCATTTTCGTATGGATTTGTTAATTTATCCACTTGTTATCTGACAATTAGTTGTTATATAACTGGTGTATATTACGTCAGGTCATGTCATTTTACAGTTTTCTGAATGTAAAACTTTTATTCAGACAAGTATAACTGTCGTTAAAAAAATCTAACTAGAAGGGCACTCGGGAGAGCGAACACCTCTGCCAGGTCGATTAGTTTACCTTTTGTATCCCACTGACAGGCTGGATCTCGATTTGGACCTGAACTAAAATTCTTGTTCTGCTTGTTCTTGAATCTGCTTGTTCTTGTCATTTAACCAACTCATCCACCAAATTTCGTCCGAATCCATCCATAACTTTTTTAAATGTGCTATATATCGTTTTAGCTCCATCACTCAATATGGTGAAGAATCACTTTAAAAATTATTGAATCCGGATCCAGATTCGGATCTTCACTAAAATTAAATCAATTCTTCCTTATTACATACCCAATATTCTCACCAAGTTTTGTCTGAATCCGTGCACAACATTTTGATATATCCTGTTGCATGTCGTTTTTGGCCCAATCTTTCAATGAGGAAAAAAATCACTTAAAAAAATTATCGGATCCGGATCGTCACCAAAATCTAATCACTTCATCAGTGTCACATACACAAGCTCTCCCCCAAATTTTGTCCGAATCCGTCCGCAACTTTTTGAGATATTTTGTTCACAAACAGACAAACAAACATGAAAAATCACTTATAGAGTGACAACTTGGCAAAACAGCACAAAGTAGAATGGCACTTGGTAGAGCGCATACCTCTGCCAGGTGGAACAGTTCACGTTTTGTATTCCACTGATGGGCTGGATCTGAACCAGAATCCAATCCGCTTGTTCTTGTCATCTATTCAACTCATCCACCTTGTTTTGTCATAACTCGTCCACAACTTTTTGAGATATAGTGATATATTAATTCTTGGTCCTATCTATCAATTTTAGAAATTAGGCCTGTGTTGACCTTTTGGCCTTTAAATTAATTGGTAGTTGAATTCAGCGACTTGACATGAAAATGCTCTTCAAATTTCAAGTCAATCGGATGAAAATTGATGATTTTAGAAAATTTGGCCCAAATTGGTCTTTTCGCCTGTGTTTACCTCAAAATCAATAGGTGGTTGAATACAATGACCTGATATATAAATGCTCTTCATATTTCAAGTGAATTGGATTAAAATTGAGAATTTTAGAAATTTGGCCTATGTTGACCTTTTGGTCTATGTTGACCGTTTCGCCACTGGTAACCACAGAAATAATAGGTGGTTGAATTCAATGATATGAAATGCAAATACTGTTCAAATTTCAAGACAATCAGATAAATTGAGGATTTTAGAAAATTTGCCTCAAATTGGCCGATTGGCCTATGTAGACATTTTCCGTCGACCGAATTTTATGAAACTTCAATGCCGGACTGTCGCAGGGTCGGTGATATTAATCTCTGAAAATTTCAGGACGATCGGTTGAGTGGTTTTGGCTGGAAGCGAGCAGACAAACAAACACACAAACACACAAACGGAGGTGATCAACATGTCCAATTTTTTTTTTTTGCCAATTAACAAAGAAGAAAGATGTGCATGGCAAGATACTTGTGAAATCCACAAAGAAAAAATTGACCTTAAATATAATCGATGGTTGAATTCAATGAACAAACATGCAAATCCTCTTCAAATTTCAAGTCAAACAGATGAGAATTGAGGATTTAGAAAGTCCACATAAGTTGTGAACCTTTTGGCCTATGTTGACCTCAAAAATAATTGGTGGTTGAATTCAGGGACCTGATGGGCAAATCCTCTTCAATTTCTAGTCAATCGGATAAAAATTGAGGATTTTAGAAATTACAGGAAGTTATTGACTTTTGGCCTCTGTGCCCTATGTTGACCTTTTGACATAAATAACAATAGGCTTCTTGGTTTTGACGAACTTTACCATGTGTGAAGTTTTGTTCAGATTGGTTTAAAATTGTGACGTGTGGGCGATTGACATACAAACAAACAAACGAGAAAGATGTCATCCATATCATGATACTTGTGAAATCCATAAAACAAATTTGACCTTAAAAATAATTGTTAGTTGAATTGCATGACCAAATATGCAAATCATCTTAAAATTTAAAGTCAATAGGATGAAAATTGACAATTTTCGAAATTTGGCCCACATAAATATGGGCTTATGTTGACTTTTTGGTCCATATTGACGTCAAAAACAAAGGGTGGTTGAATTCAGTGACCTTATATGTAAATGCTCTTCAAATTTCAAGTCAATCAGATGAAATTTGAGGATTTTAGAAATTTGAAATCGTTGTCCTTTGGCATTTGATGACTTTTAACCTTTTGACCTCAAAAATAAATTGGGTTCTGTCAGACAATCAACTGCACCATTTGGTGAAGTTTCGTGAAGATAGTTTTAAAATTGTGACCTGTAGGCGATTAAAGGTGAGCGGACAGACAAACAAACTGAAGCGATCAATGTACTTGTCAAATTTTTAAAATAAATTTGCCAAGTAACAGACAGTGAGACAGAATAACGCATAAGACCAACCAATATGCTTGAAAAATCTTTGATTTTCGCAAGTAACAAACAGACAGACAGACGGGTGAAAACTTAACCTCCATCCACCTTTGGTGGTGAAGGTAAAAATCATGGAAATATAAAAACCATGAAAAGAGATGCCTAGGGCAATCAAAAACTTGAACTAACCAGATACTCACATTCCTTAGACATGGCGAAAAGAAGTAAATATGGCATATATAAATAAAAATACACTGATATACTGTATTTTCTTACTAATTATATCATACTGCTATAAATATATTAAGAGTGAAACTTGAACAGAGCTCGGCGTGTCGGACTCTGTTCAAGCTTGACGATTAATATATTTATGGCACAACATACACTATCTAAGGTTCCACTATGAGCCTAAACCAGAAGAAAGGAAGAAAAAAACAACACCCGGAGAAATCAGGTATCTTCCAGGGAACTTGGTAATCAAGGAAAGCTGTTCGGTTATCGGCCGGGATGGAAACTGATGTGGGGGGTACAATGCCTTTGGCAGCCATTGGCACTGAAGCTGCTGCTGCTGACCATCCACCGACAGTTGGATAGGTTTCTGGGATATTTGTGACCCAAGAGATGCTTTCATCCTTTGTGAAAGAAATGTGGAAGATGTTCGCTGATCTTTCCCTGAAACTCAACGGGAAGCTGGAACATGTTATTTCGAAGATAACTCAAATGAAGTTCGATCTGGCTGCTACGAAGCATGTGGTTTCTGCATTGGAGCATTTGGTTGAAGACACCTCAGCAAGTTTCACAATCGCTGAGAAAGAAGAATTGCCAAAAATTAAAGGAGACTTATTGGATCTTGGAGCTCATTTAGAAGACAAGTTTCTCCAACAGGAAGTGTATCTGAGGAAGCAAAACAGTTGTTGTATGGAGTTACTACTTCATCCGATGAGAACGAGAATGAAACTACAGCGAAGCTGTTTGCAAAATTACTTGAGATCCCTCAAGAGGTTTCTGCCAAAATTCCCCTCGTAAATGCTCATCGTTTGCCATCCAGGAGAAAGAACGAGGAACCACTGAGAAACATCCGCTCATCGAGAAATGCTCCAGACCCAATAATTGTTCACTTTGCCCGGATGCAGGACCGTAAATGAGTACTTTGTGCTTTTGAACAGCCATGGCAAAGGCGAGACCCTGGTATCAATCGGCCGGTATCTGAGTGAATATCTGTCCGCACTGAACTCCCTCCAAAAATGAAGAAAGAAAGGGGATGTCTTGCAGCAATCACCTATGGTCTTCATAAAGGGGCTGTCACACCTTGACGTTTTAGCCAGCTTGACGTTTTAGGAGCACGAGGGCATGAGTCACGCTGGGAGCGGGGGAGGGGGTGGAGGAGGATAAGGAAGAGATTCTCTGCTTGTTGTTCAGTAGGCCTTCGGGTTCTGCTTGGCTTGGGTTAGGGAGGAGGCTTTTTGAAGGCTTTCTGCTTTGGCTTGGCTAGTAGTAGAGCTTCGGCTTCTGCTTGGCTCGGGTTAGGGTTGAAGGCTTTTTGAAGGCTTTTTGCTTCGGCTTGGCTTTTAGCAGGCCTTTGGGTTCTGCTTGGTGAGGGTTGAGACTTTTGGTTGTTGAGTAGAGCTTCAGCTTCTATTTGGCTCGGGTTAGGGTTGAGGCTTTTTGAAAGCTTTTTGCTTCTGTTTGGCTTTTCAGCAGGCCTTCAGGTTCTGCTCGGCTCGGAGTTCTTGGTCCTCGCTTTGTTCATTGGCAGAGAGTTGAGCTAGTTGCTCGGCTGGCTCTTGGTTCGTGGAGCTCTTTGTTCTCTGCTTGGTTCCCGGCTTGGTGCGACTCATCGGCCTCATCTTGGAGGTGGTTCCTTGGAGAAGCGACACATCGACGGAAGGATCGGCGCCTCGTCTGACCAGCACGTGTTCAGAAGCGCGAGAGGATTCGCTGGAGCTCGGGAAGGATCGCGGCTCATGGCGATTGGATCCAGCTCGCTCTCGCTGGAGCGCGGGTCCGAACAGCTTGAAGACCACATGAGGTGGAGAGGTTCGAGATAGGTTCTGGGTTTCAGCTCATCTGTCCTCTGAGCTGGAGTCCATTATTAAAGGCATCAGCCACCATTTATTGTGTGTGTGTACGTACGTGTGTCCGTGGGCCCGTCGAACAAGTAGGAAACTGTTAAGTGCTTTGTGTGCTGTAAATGATTGCATTGCATTTCGTATAGTCGGTATAGTTCTGCTCTTACGTGCTTCCCTTGTTCCCCATTATTATTAATAAATACCCTAATTGTTAAATATTTTCAGCTCGTCGCGTCGATTCTTTCATTGACTGAGCATTTCGTGTGTTGGGAGTTAGAAAGCTGTTGGTTGGCCGTAAAAGGGGGACATTCGGACCGACGGTTCACCGCGATTAAGCCGCTCGGAATCGTGCACGGGACTGGCTCGCTTAAGCGGCTTGTTCTGTACGAGTTCAATCGAGGGTGGAATACCCCGGTATTTGGATCACGTGGGTATTTAGGTAAATTGAAAATTGGCAATCGACCCTACCCCACGTGGTCTGCCCATTGGCGTATTTCGGTTCTTGCACAATGACCCGTCAGCCTCGGAGTTATCCGGGCGGCGATCTATATTCCGGGCGAACGGTCAGGCCAACTCGACTTGCGGCTCCGTCAGAGCGGTCGGCTCGTGGCCGACACCCGGCACCGTAACAATATTATAGATCCTAGCGAATGTTTCAGAACAATCACTTGGACAAGTTGTTTACTGAGGTTGAAAAATTTTTTTTTCTTTCTTTCCTCAGAAGATGATAATTTTGAGCACAAACTTCTTTTAAGAGCTACGACGAGCTGTGACTCTTGTATTGCCTTTTTCTTGCCAAATCCACATGCTTTTCTGCATGATCATATTTCTCTGTATTTTGCATTGTTCCATGTTTTTATCCCCTTAAGGCGCTGTCACACCTTGACGTTTTAGCCAGCAATGGCAACGTATAAAAATGTATGTAAAACGTTTGGCGTACGCTGAAGTTTTGAGCTTTTTTTAAGTTTTGTCGTATTCATAACGTGTTGATCGTATGCATAACATATTAGTAACGGGCACAGAACGTTTCGTTGTCTTCTCGATAACTTATACCAACGAATGCTTAGCCTGTTGTCGGCGTTCACAACCTATGCCCAACGATAGTTTAACTTAGGCATAGCGCGCTGCACGTATCGCCGACAAACTCGTGGCGTTCTCTGTTAAAAACCTGCCGCACGCCGATTTAAATCATAACCGCCCGAAAATTGGAAGTGTCAACATCGCAGTCATACCTTGACGATTTAGCCAGCATATGCCAACCTATGAAAATGTGTCTAAAACACTAGCACACGTCAAATACAGTATGGGTAAGTTGTGTATACGTTAGGAGCACGCTGAAAAACAATGAAGTATGCTGTCATATTCCGTGGTACGTCTAGTACGTCGTGAAATTTCAAGCATGCTGAAATTTTTACGACGTACTTGACGTATGGCTCACAAGTTCCGCATACGCTGGTATAAGTTCTCGGCACGCTCCGCGATCGTTGTCACACGTCGGACACACGTTACTTGTAAGTTACTCATAAGTTGAAACACGTCGAGGTAATGTTTAGAATACCCGAAATTTAATTTTTAACCTATGAGTAGCGTGCTTTGAACCTATGAGTAGCGTGCTTTGAACCTATGAGTAGCGTGCTTTGAACCTATGAGTAGCATGCTTTGAACCTATGAGTAACGTGCTTTGAACCTATGTGTAGCATGCTTTGAACCTATGTGTAACGTATCTCAAACGCACATTGTCGTATGTAGACGAATTTGATTGACATCTTCTGGACGACTACAGAACTTACTGAACGTGTTTCTAACTTACATCTACCGTATAATGGCGATTTGACAGCGTTTAGGGGAATCGGTATATGCAAATGGGCTTGACAAGAGGAACCCGTCAGTGTTCCAGACTCCATGTTGAGTAGATGTCAATGTCAGTAGTATCAGTAGTAGTAGTATTAGGTGAGCGTGTCAGTAGTTGTAGTAGTGGTAGTCGTAGTATTGGTACTAGTAGGTCCATGTCAGTAGTAGCAGGTGAGCGTGATGGGGAGGGTGTGGGTGATGATGGATCCTCGTTGCGTCCACGAATAGGAGACTACTTTGCACCATTGTTCGATGTTCTTTTCGGCTAATTTTTTTTTCATTCCCACGATGAACTATTTTTTTGTTTCAGTTTTTAAAGTCTTCAAAACGACTTGGACAAATGCATAATGTACTAGTAATGAACACAGAACGCTTCGATAACTTATAGATAAGTTATACCAATGATTGATTAGCGTGTTTTAGGCGTCCACAACCTATGCCCAATGATAGTCTAACGTATGCATAGCGTGGCAGCGTATCGTTGACGATTACGTGAGGTTTTCTATTCATAGGCTGCAACTTCACTTTTAATAAATGCCTGTCACTCGCCTATTGTTTTTGGACGCTGGTGCTCGGCAATTGAAATCGTTTCCATTGAACGAATTAAATCGCTTCCACAGCACTGCAGTCACGGCACCAACAGCAGCAGGCTCAGTGCCAGCCTCATGCCAGGCTCAAGCAGATCCCTGTAGAAGGTGTACTGCTTGGTTATCCTTGGACCCACTCTGGCTCGCAGCTCGTCGAACATCACTGGGGGCATTCGCAGGAAGTTGGTGAAGGATGCATGGTCCTCGTTCCAGAGTTCCAACACTGGTGGTTGTATAATGACCATGAGCTGGTCATATATGCCATAATGGCGTCGCCTCCCAATCCATGGTCTGACCCAGTTCCTTCTCCTCCGTTCACGTCTTGTTCTCCCAGCTCTATTGGCACGCAACTGGTGCAGTGTCAACTCGATGAGGTCATGTTGATGTTGGAGGACAGGTAAGTATTGTCGTCTCAGCCTTGCCGTATCCTCCATATCTCAGAATGACATGGACATGGACTCACCACGAAGTCTAAAAAAAAGACGGTTTCCTCCTGCGAAGCCCCTTTTTATGTACCAATTCCCCTAATCGCTGCCAATACGCCATTATACGGTATCTGTAAGTTAGAAACGCGTTCAGTAAGTTCTGTGGTCGTCCTGAAGACGTCAAATAAGTCTACATACGTATTTGTGCGTAGGACATGCTTTACAAATAATTTCCAAGCACGTTACTCATAGGTTATAAATAAGTCACGAGTACCCTAAACATTACTTTGACGTGTTTCGACGTATGAGGAACTTTCAAGTAATGTGTTGCAAAGTGTGAACAACGTTCGTGTAGCGTGCTTACAAAACATTACTCATAGGTTAGAAGTAAGTTTCGGGTACGCCTAAACATTACCTCGACGTGTTTCGACTTATGAGTAACTTACAAGTAACGTGTGTCGACGTGTGTCAACGATCGCATAACGTGCCTACAACTTATGGTTAGCGTTGCGGAACATGTGAGTCATACGCCGGCATACGTCGTAAAATTTCAAGCATGCAAAAATTTGAGGACAACCCAAAAGTACAACGTTTAAAGCCAGTGTACTACGACGTATGGCAGTGTTTTTCAGCGTGCTCTTAACGTATACAAAACGTACCCATAACGTATTCGACATGTGCCAGCGTTTTAGACAAATTTTTCATAAATCAGCATACGCTGGCTAAATCGTCAAGGTGTGACAGCGGCTTTACTCTGTGTTATTTCTCCTCTTCTTTTCTTCTTCCTTTTCTCCTCTGCCTTTTCCTTTTCCTCCTCTTCTTTCATTATTTCTTCCCTTACCTTATCTTTGGGAGCACCAAATACTGACAATCTTCTTCACAATTTAAATATATATCATATTTAAAAATAATTGTCATTTTTTGATATTTTCTCGTTCAGTTCCTTGGAATCTGATGAGCTTCAAATTTGTGATGCAAAATACCATCTTGGATAAAATTAATGTCAATTGAAAATTGTAAATTTGATGATGAGATGCCTGTATCTTTTAATAATAACCAGACTGAATTTGATTATTGTTTTGATCTAAATAATACAATATCAAATACATCAATCCAATATCATATGGAAATTCGGTTCTCAAAAAAATTTATACCCCATGAACGAAATGTTTCTCTTTATTACATGTAAACATAAGAAGTATAAGTAAAAAAAATTGGAAATTTCAGCCTGCTTTTAGAAAAAAATAAACCTAAAAACTTCTGTGATTAGTCTCTTGGAGACATGGCTCTGTGATAAACCATGTCCTCTGTTTTTTTCATTGCTAGGTTGTGAATTAATAACAAATAATAGGCAAACTAGAGGAGGTGGATTTGCATTGTTCTTTCTTAAATTATGATTTTAAGATGCTTTCGAGTTAAATTGCATGACTCCTGTACTAGACACGATTTTTTATATAAATCCTTAATCCTGGTAAAAAAGGAATATTGATCGGTGTTTTCTATAGACCACCAGACTCAAATGAAAATTAATTCTTAGAAGAATTTCAAGTTCTATTTTCAAATCCTATATTTACAAACAAACACTGCTTTTGATGGGTGATTTTAATGTTGACTTTCTTCGTTGTAGCCAAAACTCTTTTTCACAAGAGTTTTTGGACATCGTATTGGCAACTTCACTTATTCCAATTATAAGCAGACTAACAAGAATAACTGAACAATCAGCTACATTGATCGTTAATTTTTGACTAATGTTTATCCACTTCTTGAAGCAGGAATTGTCCGATCAGATATTACAGACCATTTTCCAGTCTTTGCCCAAATACCTGATTTAATTTCTTTCCCGAAATCTACTATTAGCAAACTAACTCACAAATTGATTTCTGAAAATGGTAATAAATGAATAAATAAATAATAATAATAAAATTATATATGTATCATTGATTGGTTTGCGGTCTCAGTACTGCAAGATCGTAATCAATCTTTTCATAAGTTTATGGAAATATTAACTCGTATTTATGATGAAACAATCCCTCTACAGATATTGAAATCCTCAAATTATAGGAAAGTTCCAAGATCTCCATGGATCACCAAATCCTTATTGAGATCAATAAATAGAAAAAAAACAAGTTAAATTACAAGTATAAATTAAACTCCATTGAACAAACGTGGCTGAATATACAAATTATAAAAATTTACTTACAAAACTTTTAAGAAATGTAAAAAGAGATTATTTCTCGAAGCAAATAAATGAGAATAAAAATGATATTGAGGGCACTTGGAAAATCATAAATGGAGTTATGAGTAATAGTAAGAAAGATACTTCATTAAGTTAACTAAGAAACAAGTTAAGATAAATAATGTTCAAGTTGAGGATAAAAATGTTATTGTCAAACATTTTAATGATTATTTTGTACATATAGGACAAAATTGAGCCAAGAGTATTCCTGTTCCAGATAGAATTTTTCCTGATTTTTTTTTGGATAAAACATCCCAATACAAATTCATAATTTCTTTTTCAAACTCATGCAGATGAAATCAAGGATATTGTAAGTCATTTCAAAAACAAAAAGTGCACAGGTCATGATGGAATGAATAATGTCCTGGTTAAACATATACTTTCTGAAATTATAGTTCTGTTAACACATATATTTGATTTCTCTCTTCTCTGGAATCACAACATTCTTCTGCATAAATTATCGCACGATGGAATTAGACAAGGCTTTGGAGTGGTTTCAGAACTACCTTACAAATAGAAAACAGTTTGTTGTGCTAAACAAGCTGAATACTATGAATGACCCCGACGTTGAATGAAAGCTGATTACCAAATGATGTTGATACTTGGGCAGCCGATTATCAGACAATATAAAAAAAATAAAAATAATGAATACAATGAATGATCGGGTGTCAAATAAAAGTCGATTACTATATGATGTTGATGATACTTGCGCAGCCAAATATCAGACAATACAAGCTGAATACCATGAATGATAGCGAGGTCAAATAAAAGCTGATCATTAAATGATGTTGATAATACTTACATAGCTGATTACCAAACATAACAAGATGGTGACTATGCGCGACCCCCACTCCTTGTATGTCATGACGTCGATTTCTTCGATAAAATAAATGTAGATACAAATTCCTGTCAGCTTGACTGCACAATGTAAGTTGGCATTGCAGTTAAATATGACAGAAACACAAATCTATCCATATCTTAACGAAGACACATCCTTTGTGCATGACTGTTTAAACGGTGAAGACAGACTGACCAAGTGCCTGGGCTTGGCCTAACTCTTTGATTGACAGGAGCTCTGAAGCACTTGAGCTGTGATTAGTTACTGATCTCGTGGACGGTCTGACGACACTTCTGCAACAGACGACGCTTCTGCAGACCTTGGTACAATGTTGTGTGTTGGTCTTTTGAAGTTAATTGCTACAATCAAAGCAGACCAATCACAACAATGATGTAAATGTGAGGAGGATGAGGAGGAGAAAACAATTTGAAAACCCTTCCTATTGACAGAGTCAAACGTCGGGGTAATAACTGTAAATCGAGCCATAAACTGGTCACATGTGGTGTCCCACAGGGCTCTATATTAGGGCCTCTGTTGTTCATTATTTCTATTTATGATTTTTATAAATCCTCCAATATATTGTCATTCATTTTGTTTGTTGACCACTCAAATCTCTTTTTTTTTTTTTCCTTACCCAGATCCATACATTCTAGTTGAAACAGTCAATACTCAACTAAAAGGTGTTTTTGATTGTATAATGGCTAATAAGCTCTCATTAAACTTAAATAAAACCAACTCTGGTTTTTAGTAACACTATATCTATGCATCGAGGACCCACTCTTATTCACAAAAAATGTTTATGCAAAGTAGAGACCACCACATTTCTTGGTGTTGTAATTGATGAAAATTTGTCATGGACAATGCATGTGAATAACTTGTGCAAAAATATTTCTTTAAGTGCAGGCATCATCAATAAGTTTTAAAAAAAATTCTGAAAGAAATACTTCTTTCTTTATATTCTAATCTGATCTTGTCTAGACTGAATTAATTATCGTTTTGTTGCTTGGGGAAATTCTTTAAAGTTGCAGATAGATAAGATTTTAATGATTCGAAAAAGTTATGAGACATTTGCAATAAAGACTAACGATGTCAAACAAATGATTTATTTCTTTAAAACAAAATTTTAAAGATAAACAAATTGTACTTATATCAGTTGTGAACCTTTATGTTCTAGCGAGATAGACAAGAATTACCGAATAACTTTGTGCAATTTTTTTACCAAAAATTATCAAGTCCACGGTTACACTAAAAGACAAAACAGAGTTAACAGTCCACGGTTACGCTCAATCTTCCACAAGTTGGAACAAATTCTGCAAAGAAAACGTTGGTTTTTGCGGGACCCAAATTTTAGAATTCATTACATTTGAACCTGAAATCAACTCTCGGCCTTTATTCATTGAAACATAAATTGAAATTCGTATTATTGAATAAATATAGAGCTGACACATCGATAATCTATTGTTCACCAGTATTCCAAGTAAGATAATTTCAAGATAATGGTAAAATTTATACTGTATTTACTGGAGCCCCCCCTCCTCTTTCTCTCTCTTTCTTGTTCAAATAAGTCAAAAAGTATAAAAAAATATTCAGTGTTAAAAACAATCAATTTTTCAATGCTGAATTTCTATTTTATTCCGATTGTCAAACATATACCAGTAGATCTATGTTCTACATATCGGGGAACTTTTAGAACTTTCATGATAATGTAAAAGTATGTAAGTACAAGCGAGCTCAGTTGCATGTTTTTTTCCTGTTGAGTCATGCACGATAACCCCGACATGCAGGACCGCCATAGCTACTCTTGGGCCCTGGATACAGGAATGTAATAAATCCCAACAGAGGGGGTCTCGACTAAGTGTGCATGAAGTACACGTATGTCTATACTTATCGATTGATCGGTCGGTTGTACCTATGCCCCTGTGTGTCGAATGGTGGGGGACAGGGTGTACAATATATGGATTCCCCCCCCCCACACACTTTTCGATTTGGACTGACGATTTTGAAAATAATCTTTAAATATATCAAATAGAAAGAGAAGAAGAAGAATAAACCCTAATTTAATATAAAAAAATAACAATGAGGGGGATGGGTTTCATAGATTTGGTCATTCCAAATCCTCCATACTGTAAGCCCTCGAGCCTCGATCTTTCCCTTTCCCATAGTTAAACAACAACAATAACAACAACAACAATGCATCATAGGTTGTTTATCCGGGTCCTCTCTTGACCCGTAGTGAATGCGGTATTCAAGATGGATACTGAGTGGGCGTGCGTGTGTGCGTGCGTCCGTCCATCCATGACTGCGTGCGTGCGTGCATATGGATGGATGGATGGATGAATAGATAGATAGATAAATACGGTAGGCCTATTAATCGTTGTTTCTTGTTGAATTATTATGTTTCATGTATGTAGTTTTATTATGCTTGTTGTATTAAGCGACAGACTTAGCTATGCTTCTGTGTTGTTACAGGTTGTCCTGTTCTTGTTGAATAATGCTTACGTTGTATGATATCTAACGAATCAAGCCTTTTCAACACATCCTCCGGCTAATTACAATGGGCCCATGTCCACGTTACGGCGCTGATCGCAATGTGCGTCTGATGCACGTAAAGCACTACGCAGGTTTGCTGACGAATTAAGGGCCTGGGGTGCGCTGATGGTTTATTACCAATATTATGTACTGTGAAATAATATGCAGATCAAATATAGTAAGTTACAAGAGAGTTACGCACACTCAACTTCAATCCTCTTTGATGCAGACTTTTGCTTGAATGTACAATATAGTCGACAGTATGTTTATCACAAGATGAACCCAGGTATGTGTAACTAAAGCCTAAGTCACATTTGGCTCGGCGGCCGTAGGGTCTACAAAATCTACGGCCACTAGCAATTATATCTGCGGCCACAGTATTTCCATGGTCACACAATGTAGCAGTCACATATGTTTTTATTTTTCGGGTAGCCGCACGGGGTATTTAGAAATTGTGGAGACCAAAAACGTGGGGGTGCCGTACGGTCTTTGATTTGATGTCGCTCGGTTACCTTAGGACGTCCCTGTGGTGGCCATAGAATTTTCAAGGCAGACGCAAGGCAGACGCAAGGTGCCCGCAAGGTGACCGCAGGGGGCCCTAAGGCGAACGTGCGGCTAGACGGACGGTAACAAGTGGGTATATATAGCAGTTCTTTTTTACTGAAATAAAAATATACCAGTTCGGAATATACCAGTATATATAATTGAATATACTATAACTATAATCTATATAACTGAATATACCAGTTCGGAGTATAGGCAAACACCTATACTCTGATCTCTAGCGGTAGCGCACGGTGGATGCACGGTCGACGCAGACTGCCGTGGAGGCCATACGTAGGATGGACGGCGGGCGTAGGGGAACCGTGCGTCGACCCTGCGTTGCCCGCAGGTAGTCACACAGACCGCAAGGCCACCATACGTTTAACACAGGGATGCCTTAGGACTACCCTACAGCGACCGTGGAAATAGTGCGGCCGCCGTAATTTTTTTGGGGTTGGCAAAATTCATTTTTCATTGATAAGAGCCTACGGCAGCCGCATGGATAACGCAAACCCACCGTACGCCCTACGTACGATCGACGTGGAACACATCTACATCATGGCTACGGCTTGTCGAATTGCTATGGCCAACCTAGAAATGAAAAAAGTTATAACTCCGCGCTTTAATTCCACGGCGACCCCTACGGCCTGTATAAGATAGCCATATGGCGTAGGGCCACCCTGAGGCCACCTCAGAAACACTGCGGCCGCCACACGTTTCTGTAAATTCAGGGGGGGGGGGTACTGCCGCCCCGTATCCTAGCCGTAGAGCAAATGTGACTTAGGCTTAAGGCCTCAGGCTGATGATTTTGAGGTAGGAAAATTTAATGTTGTAATCATTTTACCAGAGGTGTGAAAAAAATCAAAAAGTAAAATTATTGAGCCTGAGTGAGAGAGTCCGGTTGCTGCCGACAGCTTAGACAAGTTTAAAACCATCGACTATAAAATCCTGGGATGTAGGGTAAAGTTCCCAGAAAAACCATAATTGGGACGCGAGCTATTCTGTCAAATTCTGATATAAAATATGAACAAACTTCAAATGCCAATGCAATGCCATCCACTGGAAATAACAAATGCCAAATATTTACGTTGGTGAACGCTAATTTCCTGACTTTTTTTTGTAGCTTGATCTTGCTGGACCATTGTTTTTTTTTCCCAGCTTTTGGACAGGAGTGCCACTATTTTGGGACAGTAAGGCCTAACTATGCAAAAAAAATTAAGGAGCGATCAACTTTAAGATTTGAGATGGCAGCGTGCAACAATAGAAGGTTTCGCAACATGTCACACATCCGTATCGAGATACCGGATAAGGATATGTGCGCGCAAAATTTATTTTTTGCTGATCATAAACAAAAGCTCATACCGTTGAAATTTCTATTTCTGTCGATGAAGGAAATGGATATCAGAAAATATTTCACTGCTGCATCTTCTGACACATCCCCGTCCACTGATCTGCAGCAAAAGTCCTAGAACGAGAAGGCTTCTTCAACAAAGAAGAAAGGACAAGCAGAAGAAGGTGCTGCATGTACGAGTACAGTAGATGATAAATGGGGTTTCTGGGACTCCCATTCAAATGAATGGGGGAAAATGGAAAAACTTTCTGACTCAAGCCCCAAAAGCCCAAAATAGGAAAGTGATTTTTCCCCCTACCTATCCCATTCCCTCCCATACAAGCAAATGTAAAATTGAGATTCATTTTCTCCCCACCTATCCCATTCCCTCCCATACAAGCAAATGTAAAATTGAGATTCATTTTCTCCCCACCTATCCCATTCCCTCCCATACAAGCAAATGTAAAATTGAGATTCATTTTCTCCCCACCTATCCCATTCCCTCCCATACAAGCAAATGTAAAATTGAGATTCATTTTCTCCCCACCTATCCCATTCCCTCCCATACAAGCAAATGTAAAATTGAGACTCATTTCCTCCCCCTCCCATACAAGCAAATGTAAAATTGAGACTCTGAAAGATTGAGACTTACTGATTAACGCACTTCTTCCCTTTCATATTTTCATTATACTCAGAGCGAATCAACGAATATTTGTCCATGTTCTACTTTAGGGAATAATTTAATTTTCTTATAACATTCATTTTCATCGAGTATATTCACAAAGAATAACTTGGTTCTTGGTTTAAGTGTTTTTGTTGAGCAGAAATGAAATGATAAACTTCTCTTAATGCTCACATTTGACCACCTCCTGAGCCACACATTATTTCTTATAGGCCATGCCCACGTTTTCATAAGCCCCACCCACTTTTCATAAGCCACGCCCACTTTCCCTAAGCCCTACACACTTTCCATAAGCCCCACCCTCTTTTGTGAGGACCACCGACTCTTACATCATTCCCAGTTAATCTCTGACTCATAAGGCTTGCCTGGGCTTGCCCAGGGAATTTCCAAAGGAAACCACACCCACCAGTCTTTCTATATAAAGGCTTGAAACCCAGACTGAATTTAAACATATTTTTACTTTTACTGAGAATGGACTGCTGTGCTGATCTTGAGTGGGATGACTTTGGAGTTCCTTGGAGTTCTACTACTTGTATGGAACTAAACCTTCAAGTTGATGAACTGGATTCAAACCTCATATCTATTGAGGTAAGATTTTCTTTTCCTATTTACAGAGTTTGTTTTAAGCATATAATCATTTAATAATTAAAGCACTTAATTAATACATTAATATTTTCTCTCACAGGAAATTGTATCAGAAATACAAAATGAAAATACTGCTTTTCCCACAACTTGGGGCAAAATTGTTGGTTTGGTTGAAAACCTTGTGAGCGATTTTATATATATTTTTTTAATTTATTTTATATTTTCCCAACTCGTGTTTCCTCACAATAACCATCATATTTATTTCTTGGAAAACTTCACGTAGGTGAATTCTGATGGATATAATTTCTCCATAAAAAGAAATCATGCGATTATCTTGGTCAGTTATCCTAAAATTTACTCTGCATATGGTTTTTCCTGAAACAGGTAGATAAACCAGATTTTTGGGTTCCATATTGAATTTATAACTAATTGGGGTTGAGTATGCACTGAATGAAAATATTGTATTTGTTCTTATTTCATCATTATAAGTGCCATCAATCAAATCACAGTGAATTAATACCGAATTTATGCCTGAGGATATTTGAATGACATTATCACTGTAAAACGTCCCATTAGTTTCAATCTTTTTGAGTAGAAACCCAATAACTCTCAAAATGAATTATCAATTGTGAAATCAACCTTGGAGTTATTTTTAAGTTTAATCGTTGATTTTGAAGGATGTTTTTGAATATCTAGAACAATATTTTTTGGTTCATCACCCTGTTCTTTCATAAGGCGAGCAATTTTGGAAGACATTTGAGAAATCTCATAATCTCCGGGTGAAACTGTTATCGTTTTTTATCCACTTCCCGGATTATAACTAAACTTTTTTTCTCGGTGATATTAAATAAGGTATTATAAGTTTCCTTGGACAATAAAGACGCCTAATATTATTTTGGTGTGTCAAGTTGTAGTGGGTATGGGAATGAAGATGTGGGTCGCTTGTTGTGAAATTAAAACTAAAGATTGTGCTTCTCATCTTATTTAATATGGGATAAAATGTCTTTGTATTGACATTTATTTATTATTTTCATGTTCATCAACTGGTCTAAAATGGCTGATGCTTCATTAAAACAATTGTTATTGCCAGCCTTCTTACTCCCTAACAACAATAACAGTCTATGAACTAATTGTGACGGGTCATTTGGAAGAAAACTAACACCTGAACCAAGGCTACTTAAAGCCTGAATAATGTGTTTCTCCTTCTCATTCTTCCTACTTTTACCAGATAGACTAACCCTATAATTAAGAGAGTCCAGCAGATCATTATATACTCTATCATCCTTATTTTTCATATCCAATGGTTTATCAAAATATTTTGATTCATCCCTCACAGTTGAACCTTGATTTCCATCTTTTGTTAGAAGAAACATTAATCTCGGACTTAGTTTAACAGGGGGTTGAGCAGAACTCAAGAACCTTAATTCATCATTAAATATCAATCCCTTTTCTTGAACAAGATGAAATATTGCTGGTTGTTCTGTTGGAATGAGTCCTGCTTTGGTTTTTGAATCCGCTGAATATTCATTGTTTTGAAGAGCCTTCACAATATAATCAGGGGGTTGATTAATCTCTTCCAGTTGTTGAAATAATCCATCATCATATTCTAATTCTCCTGCATGCTCAATTTCTTCCTCCGTCATTTGAGTGAAATCTTTTAACATTTGAAGTTTTTTTTTAGGAGTATATTCTATTGTGGAAACTGTGGAAGCATCTGTAATTTTTTTCTTGGGAAGTTTTTAAAAGTGGTTTAAAAATTTTATTTTGTTTTCTTTCAAATGCTTCTTCACCCATTAGCTTTTGTCTGCGTTTCTTCTTTATGTCTTCCTGTTGTTTTCCAACTTTTGAAGCCAACTCTTGATGCTCCTTAAATCTTCTGGCTCTTTCTTTCACATCTATTTTTTTATTGGAAAATATCATTCACTGAATTATAAAAGTCAACAGGGAAATTTTCCGTTTCTTCAACATTAATGTAGATGTGTTCAAATAAATCCTTTTCTTTAAATATTTCATCATATTCTTTATTAACATTAATACGAGTTGTAATTTCGTCTTCACAAATACTTGTATCTCTGCTTTTCATATGTTTGCGTTGAGTTTCTTCATCAATGTCAAAACCGAATGATAAAATCTTAACCCCATTACCACTCAGATTTTTAAATAATTTGTCTCATTCCTTCTGGATTAGTTTCTAATATCCCAAGACCACCAGATTTTAGTTACTTTAACTCGCTCTTACAATGTGAATATTTTGTTGTATCAAGAGAAACCTCTTCAAATATTTGGCCTTCATTCCTCAATCGCATGTGTTCCTCTACTGAAATATAGTAATAATCTTCACCTTTTACTTCTCCAGGTCTTATTGCTCTAGTTGTTGTTGATAGAATACGAACTACATGGTGCTTTTTAAGCAAATTTACAATATTCTCATTTGTACTATACAAGAACCTTGATTTAGGAAAGTTTTTTTTCTCCAGAAGCAGATTTACCCACAAGATTTATAATAATAGATGTCATTTATATATGTAATTATTTATAAAATAAAAAATATATCTTTTAATATCTCATCTTGTTTCACAACAATATATTTACATTTTTCAGTCGTGTGCTTCATATAATCCCCAAATTCCTTTTTACTACATAATGTAGAACAATTGTCTCTCCAAAAATTGTTTATATCTATTGAATTTAACTTGAATAAAATAAAAGTATTAGCATTGTTTCTTATTGAGCAACGAGGGAGTTGAAAGTATGATTGACTAAGATAAATACAATTACAAGAAGAATGTCTCCCTCTTGTGTAGTAGCTATCCATTACCATTTGGTTTCTCCCATTAACACAATCATCAAAGATAACGAGGTTCTTTTTTGATTTATCCAAATCTTGGGGCGAAGGTATATCATCCGTATTATGACTAAGAATTCAAGTTATCGGCTTTGATTTCTTTTTATATCTCTGTGTATCACCAAATAGTTGTATAATATCTTCAATGTTGTAATCATTTAGTTTGTTTTATAGTTTAAATAAACCGATTATATCTTCTTTTTGAAGACCAGCATTAAAACCTTATGAGAGTAGTTGATACTCAGGTTGAAAACTTGACTTTGTGAAAATTATTAAATTATCATAATCCAAAAAGTTGGGAGTAAGGAGCATCTTTAAAAGTAAGCAGGTTTTTCCACATCCGCTTGAACCAACTATGAGACATCTTCATGAATTTGGAAGATTTTTATAGTTGTTAAATTTTATCTTATTTTCCCAAATGGGTAAAAAATCATTCATTTATATATTTGGAAAACAGGTTATTTAATTTTTTATTGGCTTTTTTGGAAACTCTATGTTTTATCCGTAGTTCAGGTTTAATTTCAAGATAATCCATTATTTTATTTATACAATATCTTGTGTTGATATTTCCCTGAAAATGACAATCGTTAATAATATAAATCATCAATCCATGAAACATGGTCGTCATTTGTTGTCTCTTCTCTTGTAAGAAAAGGTGTATTATCACCCTCATACTTTACATTCATTTCTCAAATCAATCTTGTAAAGTAATTCATTTTTGGTGTACATCTCAAAGAATTATTTTCCTTTTTATATTTTTATTATCATTAATTAGAAGATAATCACAGAACATACATGTCATTTCACCTGATGTATTAACAACCATTATTTCATCAGGATTTACATCTTTTGGGTTGTTGAAAAAAAATACAAATTTCTCCTTGCATATTACAGATGGTCTTATCTATTCTTTCTATAGATTTATCCATGAGGTTTTTCTTTTTTGATACTTTTTCTTGTTTCATTGCTTTTTCTAGTTTTGAATATATTGATAGAAGGAGAGGAGATACTTTTGTTAGAGCTACTTTAATTGATGTTCTTCCAGATATATGAAAAGCCCTTCCACTGAAGGAAATTGAAGAACTCATATTATTCACCATAATTGTTTTTATCCAATAGTTGTTATATTTAACTTTATTCAATTTTACATCCTCGACATATTTCTAAGTATCTTTTACAAATGAAGAGATTGATTGAAACTTGTCATTTGTGTCTTGATACATTGTATTTATTAAGTGAAAAAAGTTGGAGGATAAAATGGTTTTAAGCACAGATTCACCTATAAATTAAATGGAATTTTCATCAAAATTTTATTGTAAGCAAAGTTTTGTTATATAAATATGGTGAATACAACGTACTGCGATGTTCGAATCATGAACATAAATGTTATAAAAAACACCTTCAAACCAACCAACACACATTCAATCTTTTCAGACAAATATCTCCACTTGACCAAGAAACAAAACGTTGTGATAGATGTGATAATGATATTCTTAAAAAAATTATAATAAACACCTTCAATCATGCAAACACAAGAACAATGAAGAAAGCGAAGATGCCACTAAATTCTCCATTGAAAACACTGATTGGGCATTTAAAGGACATAAAAAATAACATTGTTTCACTTTCAAGATCCTGGACCTTCTTCAAGCTAAACAACAATCAACTCACGTCGTTTTGGCGAGTCTTCACTCGCAAGCTCGGTGAATACAACGTTTCAACAAGAGAAGGTAATCTCGTTTGATGCTGGTTTCATGCAAATCGAATAAGAATTGACTGAGTTATGCCGAAAACCGCATATTTTTCAAGGGCGTAACCCCCCCCCCCGACATTTTACCCCAACCGGTGACATGTGTTATGACGTCATTGTGTCACAAGATTGGGCATTAAATTCTGAACATTTTGGTGCTGGGTTCATGTAAAGCGGACAAGAATTGACCGCGTTATGACAAAAACCGCATATTTTTCAAGGTCGTGACCCCCCTGACCTTTGACCCCTAACCGGTAACAAGAGTATGGGCGTCATTGTGTCATATTGCATATCACAAGATGAGGCGTTGAATTCTGAACATTTTGGTGTTAGTTGCATGCAAATTGAATAAAAATTGACCGTGTTATCGTAAAAATACGATTTTGACCTTTTCGTGACCTTGACCTTGACCTTTGACCCGAACAATCCCAAAATCTAATCGAATGCTTCCTGGCTAATAACCAATCATCCCACCAAATTTCATGCAATTCGGTTTAATACTTTTTGAGTTATACAAATCACAAGATTACAAATAAATAAATAAATAAATAAATAAATACACGCCAACCAAAACATAACCTTTCGCAGAATGCGAAGGTAATGATCCTAAGTTTTTAAAAGATATGTAACAGTTATATGGAACTAACAAGACCACAGTATATTTGAACAAAGATTCTATTCCACTCACTCATGGTTTGTCAAGCAAACATAGTAACAAGTAAAACAAGCAGTCATAGACTGGTACTTACAAAATCGTCAACTTGACCTCTGACCTTGTCTAATAAAAGCTGTCTCTGGAGAAGGTAGCGATTGTGAACCAGAAGTTTCGACGATGATTCTGTACCAAACCATCAAAAATCGTAACGTCGACCGAAGCAAAAATATCCATTTCTCCACGCAATTATTTAATATTATTTTATCAAAGTCACAGAACCGTAATATTTGGCCATCCACCAACAATCTTTACATAATCCGACGGCTTAGCGAGTCAGGCATGCGACGATAACCTTTATTGGGATAAAAAATGACTTTTAAACACCATCTTATCGAAAACACCGTCAGCGCGCACACGCAAAACCTTTACGTGACTCAACGACGCGTCTGCTCGAGCGCGCTGCACCACGTGACGAGACGTGATGCGGCGAGTGAAATATTTTTTATACAATCTTAAAACGTCTCCAAAACATCCGATTTTTACAAGAATTTCAACAACCGAGTGTTAAGCGTCCTAAGCGATCGCAAAAACCGAAGAGAAAATTAAAATCGAAGTTAAAACGAACTCGTTATGTCGACCAAAGCAAAAATACTCCATTTCTCCACATGAATTTACGGAATTATGTCTGACCTGACATGTTACCTTGACCTTTCACCGATTTTGACCAAAATGTAATCAGCGCTAGCCATCACCCTCCTGAATCACGTGGTATAATTTGACATTGGTAGCTTCTTCCGTTCTCGAGTTATCGTGCCTACAAACAAACACACACACACACACACACACACACACACACACACACACACACACACACACACACACACACACACACACACACACAAAGGACGGAAGTCATCAATATACTTACGAAATCTTTAGATTTCGTAAGTAACAAAGAAACTCACAAACCATGGGCAGTCCACTCTGCAAACAAAATGAGTTCTGATGAGACTAGTAAAACAAAGCAACTCATAAACCATAGGCAGTCCATTCTGCAAACGTAATGAGTTCTGACTTTCTCATTTCAGAGACCTAATAAGCATGTTCTATGCTGCAGGCATTTTTATCTTTATCTCAACTCTGTGTCAGTGCCTTTACCCATGTTGCTTTCTGATGAACCATTCCTTTTCTGGTGACAAAGTGGCTTTAGCCATTGCTTTACAACACATTTCATACCTTCATATTGTTTAAAAGCATTTGAAAGCAAATATAGAGAAATGAGTACATAATTTGTGGACAAAAAGCATTTATCCCAATATGAAAAAAATTGTTTCAGCATGATTAATACAGAAACACCAATGTTTTGTGATAGTCATGTAATCCACAGAGCTTTCTATCATCTTATATGTCCATGGATTGCTGGCATCGTATATTAATCACATTTCACAAGATTGGATTAATTATTTTACTTCTGCACTATCATGGTCGACAGAGAGTGAAGAGGCTACTGCATACCTATCTGAAGGATGAGTGATGCTGCAGCAGAGGGTGAAGTCTTCAACTAAGAGATAAAAAAGGATTTTCTAGAGAATTAGAAAGATCATTGATGAAGATTAGGAGCAGGACTGGGACCAAGACACTGTGATGGGACTCTCCAGCCTTGACATGGAGAGGAGATTAAAGGATCCCATTGAGAGCCACACATTGACGATGAGAGTGGAGGAAGTTAGTAAGTCACAAGAGGAGGTGACCTTGGATGCCATCGGCAAAGAGTATGGAGAGCAAGGCGGGGGCTGCCAGACTGTATCACATGCTCGAGATATGTACAGAAAGATGGCCCTGATCTCATATCAGAGATTGAAAGCCTCCATCCGTTGTTGGGAGAGTAGAAGCAGCGTATCCAAGATAGAGTGATCTTGTTTGAATCTGAACTTATGGTCTGAGATCTGGAAGGTCAAGAGGATCTTAGAGTATCTATTTTTGTGCCTTTTTTGTGTAATGCAGTAATGTTGACTGACTTCCAAGCAGATGGAAGATGACCCAGAGCAAATGATATGGTGAACAAAGCAGCAAGAGGGTGTGCAAGACCATAAGAGCAATTTTTTAAGATGCATGCACTTATGCCACCTGGGCCCGTTGCAGAATCAGACTCTAGGGTTGCCAGAAAACTCTCGACCTTCTCAGGTGAGAAAGACACAGAAAGACCTTTGTCATTGATTATCCAAAAAAATTCCTCTTTCTTGCAATAACTTTTCCAAATGTTTGATGGTTTACACTTCCCAGTTTGCTTTGACAGCCCTTTGCCAAATGTTTGATGGTTTACACTCCCTAGCTTGCTGTGACAGCTGACATTTTTCTCCTTTTACTATCTTTTACCGAAAGAAAATTAAATAAGAGTCAGCAAATCATAGTTCGTAAATGTGAATTTTATAAATGTCATTAAAAGTTGCTCAGCAGGTCACTGGAAAGTAGAGTCTGTCCCTACTGTAAGCAACTGATTGCACAACCACTGCAACTAGTTGCAGAAACATCTACATCGGAGCATCAGAGTTGGATGCAACCAAGTTGTGCGAATCATCGCTTTGGTGTAGACACGGCTTTACACAAGATCAATGAACCGTGGATTAAAACACAGGTTAGTCTGAGCTCGATTGAGTCCTCCAACCAGGAAAGAAGGACTCAAGAGATTTCATCACCCTTTATATAATGACCAGCTTCATTTTTCATTTGGTCATTCATTTATGAGTTTTACTCTTTTTGGATGCTTACTCATCGCATAATCAGAGCAATAAGGTCGAGTTTGATTGAAGCTTTTGTCACATCTGTAGTACTACTGCCTATTCCCCTGGAATAGATATATACATAACTTATTTGGAAAAATATAACGGATGACATCAGTGCTGATGTTTTCAATTATCTTGCTCTACTGCTCTCTCTTTCTGCTCTCTTCAGCCAGTCTTTCGTCAGCTGCCTTCTTTCATGGCAGTCTTTAGTAGGCAACCTTAGGCTGCCTAACACAACATCATGTCTGCTTTGTAGATACCCATCATCACTCCGATATATAAGAATGGTGCAAAAACAGATCCTCTCATGCAACCACAGGCCAGTATGAGGGGTGGGGAGGTAGGTGTTAAAGCATTCTATGCACAGGTAAATTTGACAAACAGGACAAATTGGTCCGTCAGTGAAGCGATGGGTAGGCTCTGCTAGTAATAAATGCTTGTGTGTGTGTGTGTGTGTGTGTGTGTGTGTGTGTGTGTGTGTGTGTGATGCTTGTGTGTGTGTGTGTGTGTGTGTGTGTGTGTGTGTGTGTGTGTGTGTGTGTGTGTGTGTGTGTGTGTGTGTGTGTCCTCCATAAACCCAAAACCATGAAACCTAGCAGACCGAAACTTTGCATTTGTACTCAGGGAACTCTAAGGGAGTGCATGAATGAAAACTCGATATTTGGGTAAATTTAAACACCTCTTTTGATGATAATATACGGGGTGCTCATCATAAAAAATAAAAAAAGCCTTACCAAGATGGTGGCATGCCATCTTGGTCAGCACGATGTCACCTCACAGGGGTCTTAAGCCATCATATTGTTTTGTCTTGCTCAACCATGCCTTGACTTGGAACAGGCCACACCGGTTTCTGTGCGATGAAGCACCCAAAATTGTTTTTTTTTCATTTTCCTCACTCGTATTATCGAATGCCTGAACTTCATTCCTACGAATGGCTGTCTCCATCGCTTTTATCGGTGCTATAGTTTTCAAATTAGCAGCTTAGAGCGATCTTATGCATTACATGATGTGATTTTCCATGATGATCTCTCACGGATTAATTAAAGTGTATAATTGAAATCTGTCTGGTTTTTAAGGATCGGAGCCGGTGGACTAATTAAGTGTCAAAATCTGGAGTGAAATGTGAAAATTTAAAGAAATTCGTGATTCTTATAACGAAGTATATTCACCTTACGCAAGGCTATGGTCCCCCCTTCTCCATATTTTGCGCAAGTTTTGAGCTTATCTGGAATTGGAATTCCAGATAAGGTATTGTCATTATCTGTCCGTCCGTCTCCTATTTCGACTTCTCCGACAAAACCGTTGGGCCGATCCAGCTGAAATTTGGCAGCAACGTTTTGCTCCTGACTGGCAACACTATTGCAAAGCTTGTTCCGGTCAAATGACTTTAAGTAGGTCAAAATGGCCGACTTGGTAAATTTCTTCAAAAATCTTCTATTCCAGACCCACCAGTCAGAATGCTACCAAATTTGGGTTACAACATTAGGCCAGAGTGATGTTAAATTGCAGAGGTCATGCTGATCATGTGACCAGAAGTGTGTCAAAATGGCTGACTTCGTCAATTTTTGTGAAAATCACATTAATTTCTTTTAAAATTCTTATTCTCCAGACCCACCAGCCAGAATGCTACCAAAATTGGGTTGCAACATTAGGCCAGGGCCCAGATAAGTTACAGGTTCAGTGGTCTTATTTTTGTTTTTGTGTTGATGAAGGTAATTGGGTATGTCCCATTACCAATCAGCTTGCTATCGTTTGCCAAGCCAGCCATTCCTTATCAACCGTATCTTTGGAGTGCTTGCTTGAGTGCTTAAGCCACTTGGCGAGCGCTCTACAAGCTGATTGGAAATGGAACACCCCCCCCCTGTTTTCCATTCTCTTACCTTTCCATTTGCTTTATTTTTATTTTTGCTTAAATATTTTTAATGACTTCATTGTTTAACTTTGAGTAATATTATTTGATGTTTGTTTGTTATGGTATTGTGGAAACTCACGAGCAAAAGTGAAAAACACAACAAAAATACATCCTTTTCTCCTTTGTAATAACTGGTCGATGGATCAAAGTACAAAGTTCAAACCCCCACAGTGTCTTGCGGTAACTCAGTGTCATCTGGTGTGATTTTTGTTTCTTCACACAGGATCGCATTGTTTCCCCTTTTTGTGCGATTTGCTTTCATCTATAATCTCTTTTTCTCCCCCCCCTCTCTTTCTCTCGCACCCCATCCCTCCCAGAGTGTATAGCGACATGTGGTGAGGCGTTGCTCTCCCCCGGCCCACCCCCTTCCTCATTCTCCCATAATTCCTCACTCCGCCCCTTCCTAGCTCGTGTGTGTGTGTGTGTGTGTGTGTGTGTGTGTGTGTGTGTGTGTGTGTGTGTGTGTGTATGTGTGTGTCATGACTGCAAGATGATGATGATATACACATCCACAATATTGCCTCCACGTCTCCATCGAATTATAGCCTTGCTTTTGTCTAAAATAGGTAGTATTGATCGGGAAAACATCCATTGGCAGGTATGTATTTACCGAATTGATGAACATAAAGTGATGATCTATTAAACAAGATCAAAATCCTACCTATGACTAACATTTGAGGCCTTTGGTCCTATCGACTAGATCGACATTGCTCACGAT
>NC_140967.1:69408274-69463274 GCF_056783735.1 Eptatretus burgeri
TTGACAGCCTCACTTTTGTCCTTCGGAATCCTCTGGTAAAGTTTGACGAAGATAGCTGAAAGTGTTTGCGAGTTATCACACTCACAAACAAACAAACAAACAATCAAGACCAACCGACACATGATGAAAATTTTCAATTTTCGTCATAACAAATGGACCTAAATGCAATACCCTCTGATGAGGGTAAAATGCAGCAGAGAGTCGAACGTACAAACTACACTTCATGCGTCGGGTTCTAACTGCAACAAATGGGGGATAAAATTAAATTGATTCAAATGGAACGCCCATGGATCAAGGGCAATGAATGCATTGAATCGCTGCAGTCGGATAGTATGACAAAGCGCATTGTTGAATTAAAACAATGAAAACCCCTTCAAGCCGGAATGGAAGCCCTGACTACAAGGCATGAGCAAGAGGTACAAAGACCCTGAAGGTTCTGCCCGGGGTTACATCGTGACCGCGAGTCCTTTGGCGTTTGGCCCGAGCATTGTGCGGAAAAAGCAAACACATCCTGTAGGCCGACTGAGCGGTGCGCTCTCGCGCTGCGTGTGCGGCCACAGGGACGGAAATCCATCATCCCCCTGCTGCCAGCGCCGTTAACCCGGCTCGGGGCCAGCCCGTGTTTTCGCAGCCCCGGTTGTGATTCACTCCAGCGCCCTCGCTCGTAATTTGTGTTTCGTGAATGGCGTTGCAGATTTATTGAGCTAGGTATGTGAGACCCGCTGGTGGGTCCTGCCAGTCGTTACAGTGTCCAAGTTTCCAGGCTCATCATGATTTTGGTGCAACAATGGTCCGTGGGCTTTGAAGATAGTAAAAATTTTTTTCGTCTTTCATCAAGACCTGAAGGCATCCCAGCTAGTACACTGACATTGGGTTAATGTTGGGCCGACATCAGCACCACCGTTGGCCCAACTTAATTTTGTCCATTGGCACAACGTTGGCCATTGTCCCATGTCTTTTACGTCATGTGGCCGCCGTTAAACTAACGTTGGTAAGTAAATAGAGATCGCTTTTGGTTCAACGTCTGAGATACTCCTGCGACCATTCCAACCTTTCCTTACATTGGGCCAACGTCAGTGTGCAAGCAGGGATCTTAAAAAAGGTTTCACTTTTACTTTGTCACCGAAGGTATTTCTTTCCAATGATGAAATGCGTAATTTCCGAAAATAATGCAAATCGTTCAAATATGTAATTATTTATTTCCCAATGGATGCCGCGGTTAAAAGTTTTATTACGTCTGTCACCGAAGGTGGAAGGAGGTTATGTTTTCACCTCTGTCTGTCTGTCTTTGTTTGTTGTGAAAATCGAAGATTTTTCAATTATATTTGTTTGGTCTTGTGCGTTATTCTGTCTGTCTGTCTGTCTGTCTGTTTGTTTGTATGTCAATTGCCTATAGGTCACAATTTTAACCTGATCTTCATGAAACTTCATCACATGGTAGAGTACATCATAAGCAAGAAGCCTATTGATGTTGAGGTCAACAGGTCAACATAAGCCAAAGTTCAATAACTTTGTCATATTTCTAAAATCCTCAATTTTCATCCGATTGACTTGAAATTTGAAGAGGATTTATATTTCAGCTCAATGAATTCAACCAACCAATTTTTTTGAGGTCAACTTCAGCCAAAGGTCATCAACTTTGATGGAATTTCTAAAATCCTCCATTTTAATCCCATTGACTTGAAATTTGAAGAACATTTGCACATCAGGTCACTGAATTCAACGAATAAGTATTTTTAAGGTCAACAAAGGTCAAAAAGTCGACCTGGCCGAATTTCTAAAATTGTCAATTTTCATCCGATTGAATTATATGCACAAATATGCAAATCCTCTTCAAATTTCAAGTCAATCACCAATCATTTTCATGGTCAAATTTGTTTTATGGATTTCGCAACATCTTTCTTGTTTGTTTGTGTGCAGAATATTTCAAAATGCTGTGGACGGATTTGAACAAAATTTGGTGGGCAAGCTGGGTGTGTGACAAGGATGAGCTGGTTCGATTTTGGTGAAGACCCAGATCTGGATCTGGCTACTAGAATTTTTGAAATGATTCTTCACCATTGAGAGGTAGGGCTAAACTGATGTATACCACGATGTCTCTAAACATTATCGGGCCCGATATGTTATACTGGATCAGGCATTGCGGGGTGGATGTATGTGCTTTACTGAGTGCCCTTGTAGTTTTCTCTTTTACCATTGTCGTGTTTGTGATCTCCTTTCATCATTGTAATACATCGTCTCCCTTCAATAAACGCCCTGACCTGAGCAGGGGTCCTCAACCTTTTATCCAATAATGCCACTCACCCCTGAGCAAATTACTATTGCTTGAATACCCCTAAAGACCCCCTCCATTTCAGTATGGAAACGCATACTGATACTTCGTGTTGTTAATACATTTGTCTTTGAGATATCAGACAAATGACTTTAATGAAAATACCTGTCAACACTGTTAAGTTAATGAAAACTTACCTTTGGTATAGTGGGCTGGCAGGATGGCTGGATGTACGCACACTCACCTCAAAGCTGCCTAGCCTGGGTTTGAATCTCAACTCAGCTACAAACTGTCACCCTGGTGCTTCACAGGCAGGGTGATTCATCAGTGTATGTGACGTCCCTCGGATGGACGTTAAACTGCGTGTCCCGTTTGCCAGCATTAGTCGGTGGACGTTAAAGATCCCACGGTGTCCTTTGACAAGAGTAGGTGAGTTATCGCCGGCACCTTCAACAAATGATATCTTTCCATCTTGACTTCCCGTGTCGGAGTGGGGACACGTCCAGTATCGTATCCTGAAAACCGCTTCGGCAGAACCGACGTTCTGTATCGAGCATGATTCCTGATCTGATCTGATTTGCATGGTGTGTGGTGACGCCGATGTCACTAAGATGGGAATTCTGGAGGTTTTTTTTTTGCTATGATAAAGGAGATCAATTACAGGCTTAAACCCCTGAGAAGAAAGGAGAGTGGACCTCTGGGTAAAATCAGGTATTGTGTACCCGTCGGGCCACATTATTTCCAAAACACAACAGCAGCCTCCTATACAGTTGAGGAAGAATAGTCAATATAAATGTACAACAGGAAGGTATCAAACCAGTGCAATCCCACATATAACGAGATGTCCTCATGAATAAAGTAAGGTGTGTGGTTATGGACCTATATACAGTATAGTACGTAGAGTATGTGTTTGGATTTATGGTTAATCGAAAGGCGATACCAGAATCGCAGAAATGAACATTGCAAAGTTTTGTTTAGTGCAGATGTATTCGCATCGGGTGCTGCCTTTTTGGCTGTTGGCTGCATCATTGGTTAGTGTAGTGGCACAGCTATGCCGCTGATGCACTGCCCCTATTACCAGCATACTGGTACTCATTTCTCCGACCTCGGAAGGATGACAGGCTGAGTCAATCCCCTGGTGTTAATTCAGTGGAAAACGGGGCTCAAACTCAGGACCCTCGGATCCCAAGCCACCACCCTAACCACAAAGCCAACCCCAGGCTTCCAGATGTATTGTGTATTGTGTATTCATTTTTACTTTTCAATGTTGATTTAATTGATTTTCTTTGGAATTCTGGAGTTGTTTGCATATTATATAACTAGCATGGTTCTGCTTGCTATGCTCGCCTCTCCACATGTCGTTGCAGAGATTGACGTCACAGATTTGCTGTGTTGGCATCATTTACACCAATCATAATACAAACATTTCTTTTCTACAAATTTATTTGTAATATTGCTGATATTCTCTTTATTTTAAATTTCATTTGTGATGTAAGAATGTCCAAGTGGTCTAAGTGGTCAAGGGTCAAAGCTGTCCAATGTCTGAACGGTGTGTGGAGTCAAAATGGTGTTGAGGTTGAAGGGGTCTCAGGGGTCTTTGGGGTCTTTTGGGATATTTTGGGGGCTTTAGGGTGTTCGGGGTCTTTTTGGTCTGCAGGTTCCTCAGTGACTTTTGAGTCCTTGGGGACGTTTGGGTCTTTGGGGTCTTTTTGGATCTTCAGGGACTTTTGGGTTCTTTGGGTCTTTGCGGTCTTCTGGGTCCTCTGGGACTTTTGGGTCTTCTGTGTCTTCGGGGGTCTTTGGGGTTCTTCGGGATTGTCAGGAGTCTTTGGGTGTCTTGGGTGTCTTCATCATCTTGGGTGTCTTGGGTTTTTTTTGGGGGGGGGGATCTTTAGGGTCTTGGTGTTTTTGGAGGTCTTGGGGGTCTTTGGGGTCTTCTGCTTCTTAAGTCCTATGTCGATAAGAGGGTCTTCAAAGGTCTAATGGGTCTCAGCAGTCTAAAGGGCTGAAAGGTACATTCCAATAGTACGTAAATTATAGACATATAGTCACTCGGCTGGACGGAGGGATGGATGGACAGAGGGAAGGAAGGACAGACGGACGGACGGACAGAAGCACACCGAGACCGAGCTCTTTTAATATGTAGATGTCATATTAGTTGACGTTTTGTTCTATTTGTATGTTCTATGTCAATTCAATTATAATCAATTTATATATGTCAGTCTTTGTGGAATTATCCCCGCCACCTGTACATCACACACTTTTTGTTGTTGTTGCTGTTGCTGTTGTTTGTTATGCAATTCCATACTTCTGGGCCCATTTCCCCGAAATTTGCTGTACCACGTTATTATAACACTCGCTACAATAACACGTTTTTGTAATCAACGCCACAATAACAATTGCATTTCTTCATGGAATTGATGTTAAAACCAAAAATAAAATAACGACGTTCTGGGCGATCGAGTGTGGGTTTATCAGGTGCCCCTCGGTGGTGAGAGGGGCCTAGCTTGGCTTAAGCCTCACCCTTCTGCGTCAGTTGATATATTACAGACACAGAATGGAAATCAATATACAAAGGGTTCACAGTCGCTGTGGGATTACACTGAGTGCAAGTCGTCGTCGTACGATCTAGTTCTAGTACGATCTCAAACGAGGAAATCATGTCGTGGTGCACTCTTGGGTTAATTTTTGCTACACCTTTAGACATCAATCTTGTTGATAGTTTACTAAAGTCTAATCAACCTCATCTTGATCGGGTGGCCCAACTTGTTGATAATATTTGTGTTAAATTTCTATTTTTTATATTTTTTTTTATATGTTATTTTATTGCATTTGTAAACGTTTGTGAATTATCATACAATTCAGAATATTGCTGGAAATGATAATATATAAAAACTAGAAAGCATCTGAAAATGCAAAGCTTGTCCACATCCGCTTTGTACTCAAACTAAATGACGAAAACGAAAGTAAAAAAAAAAGAAAAATTGTATGTTTTATTAATTTGTGTTCTCCACAATCTCATCATAAGGGTTTATTGAAGATTTGATGACAAAACCGCAATTGGTAAAAATGTTATGACCTGGCCATACACACTGAATCTCAATGGTAAACAAGGATTTAGATTAAAGCATTTATGGCTGGTGTACAACTTCACCGATGACGTCATCCTTACAATCCCGTATTCCCCATTCAGAGTATAATGAGATGTGCCAAGTTCCATATATTTACAATCAACCATTTCAAATATATAATGTGTTATTGTTTGCGTTTCATCCAAGATGGCTGCCATACCACGTTGCTGAGAAAAAAATCATGTTGAAAAAATAATCGAGCAAAAAGCCCCAAAAAGGGTCGAATAATAATAGTAATGAAAACCATAATGAAAATTATTTTAACAAAATTATTGATTTGTCTTCTTCATATTCTCATAATAAAGCTTTGCTGAAAGTCGTGTCGGTCGTCTTCTATACTCGGAGACAATTTCTGTGTTTTGTGTTCAATGTTGCAAGTCTGTCAAACACAGCTTTGCACAGGTGTGTCGAATCAAAAGGTATGGGTACTTTCACTGCTCGAGTAGTAGAAAGCAATGGGAATGCCTGTGCAAATGAAAATGAAGTTTGGAAGAGAACAGTTGCCAAAACGTTGATTCAATCTGCTGTCCTATTTCAGCCTAATTAGCCGTTCTGCCTTCTCCAGAAGACGAATGAACTCAAGTCCTTTTCGAAGAAGTCACAGATCTGTTCTTTAAGTCCCGTCACATGTTCATTTCAATGGTGGCTTTCAGATCTTTTTTTTAGAGCAGGGTGCAGACAAAATTTTAAATGTGGGAAACAATATAAATGGTAATCTTCGTTTGTCATGAGTCGATCGGCCCATGATTTCCAGTTCATGAACAAAAGCTGCAACTTGTATGTCAGGATGAAGATATATGCGTTCTTCATTTGCGTAAGTGCATTCATTGAGTTCAGGTGGAAGAAAATATCAAAGCAGGTAAGCAAACAGAGCCAGCAGAGAGAAATGACGAAGATGGATTACCTATAAATCAGACTAGGTGTCAACTAAGATGATTTTACTTGCAGTTCAAAAAAATGTGAAAATCTCTCGAGGGTGATAAGCACGTTGCTCTGGTGTGATAGGTTGGTGCTGATGATCAGATCTCATTTCAGATAGAGAGCTGAAAATAAACGTCCATTAAGTGGTCGTGCTTTTATAGATTTGATTTCTTATCTGCAGTTTGTACTCATCATTGCTGTGTAACTGACTCCAGTACCCTAGGGGAATTTTGTTCGGGACCAAGGCCTATATATATATATATATATATATATATATATATATATATATATATATATATATATATATATATATATATATATATATATATATATATATATATATATATATATATATATATATATATATATATTTATTTATATATATTTATTTATATATATTTATTTATTTATATATATATATATATATATATATATATATATATATATATATATGTATATATGTATATATATATATGTATATATATATATGTATATATATATATGTATATATATATATATATATATATATATATATATATATATATATATATATATATATATATATATATATATATACACACACACAAGAAAAAAAAACATTAAAATAAAAAACCAACGTATCTTGCCAAAAGGTGACTACGTGTGACTTATTTAAGGTCACACTGAGGTGAACAGAGCTGCTATCCACCAGGAGCGACTCCTTGAGGAAATCTGCCTACGAGAGATTCCGATGAGAATCGTTCTACAGAGTAACCATGAAAAATGTGTTTGCCTTAAAACGTCACCAAATGACATCATAATGTCTCAAACTTGACATATCAAGAAAGCACTCATCGAGCTGTTCAATTTGAGGTACTACATGATATGGTTCCTAAAACTTGAAAATTTGACCTTGGGGTCAAATATGTTTGACCTTAGGCGCTAACCATGAAGGTCAAGGCCAATCGCCACCAAAAATTAATCAGCTGAGCCCCAGACCATGAACTATATTCCCATGAAGTTTGAAGACGATCCGATCAAAATTAATCAAAAAATAATGGTTTCGTCGACTCCCCTGATTTGCGACAAAGTGACCTTGACCTTTGACCTTGACCTTCAAAATGTTATGCGCTGAAAGGGACCTCTATAGGCCTCTGATATGCGAAATTACAAAACTTTCCAATGATAACTGTGCTCTGCAGAATTTGTTATACATGATTACAGACAAACAAAAAAAAATTAAAAAAAAACATACAAGCTGACTAACATATCTTGCAAAAACTTCGTTTTGGAAAGATAAAAAGTAAAAACATAGGGGGATGAAATCTCAAAAATGGATTACTCATGGATTATCATCATGGCCTACATGATCCAACCCAAAAATCCTCTTATGGATTATCATCACGACATCTTTTGACATTTAACTTTAGTTGTGGGATTGTGATGGAACAACGTCAAAAGATGTCATGATGCTTCTCCATGAGGATTGTGGTGTCGTATTGTGGCATCCTAATGTGGTGTCATTCCTCCCTTGTTTGGTTATTTTTTTGAGATTTCATCTCTTTGTTCTTGCATTAAGTGTTTATTTTCTTATTTCTGCAATTTTTTAAAGTAATAAAATGCTTAATATTTTATATATTTTGTTGGATTGGTGTGGATTAAATCCATCTATGTTAAATCTGGTGTATGGTACATTCAACCCCCACTGATCCTGGCTTTTGGTTGAGTCCACGATGTGGATTACCACATTTTGGAAAGTCGATGCAATTATTGTTTTTATAAATAATAAAATGCTTAATGTTTTATGTATTTTGTTATTTTGGTATGGATTAAATCCATCTATCTTACTAAATTGTTTTAATACGTGTTTGTTGATTTGGGGGATGGGTTGGATATGTATCACTTTTAGAATGGTTCTATCCAGTGTCCATTTTCCCCACTTCCACAATCCTGGCCTGGTTTGGTTGAGTCCATATTTACATTCAATTTCTTTTCATAAGAAAACTATCAATGTTTTCTATATTTTTTTATTTTTGGGTTGCGTGCACTAGCCCAGAGACAAAGTAACTTCCTCGCGTTGGAATTACCATCATCGCTTCAGCAGTTATTGAGTTAGGTTGGGCTACAATTTAACATTATTTTTAGAGGGGAAGAAGAAATACAAATTGGAGATTTTGCGATCTCTTGTGATATTTTTGTGATGTATTCTGGTGTCGTTTTAAATCTTGGTAGTTCAGAAAACGCTTCAGAATGAAAGGTATGACTTTTAAATGCTTATGACTTCACGCTATAGGAGTTTATGAGCATATCATTGTGTTCACATTTGAATAGATGGCCATTTTTTCCCCATACCATCCCTCTATAGTCGATATAGAGTACTACTGTACTACTTGATATATATATATATATATCACCGTGTCCATCCGTCATGCAGTTTACTTGTTCAACTAAACCGTTGAACTTTCTCATCACTGAAATAGCACCGACACTACAAAACCCAACATAAAGACTACAATTATACATCCTCTTGACAAATTAAATTATCACGCATTGCAAAAATTTGTCACTTTGTAGTGGGAGTTGAAGGGAATCGGCAAGAGCAAGGTGCTGTATATTAAAGAAGAACAAGAAGAAGCAGTGTCGGTAAAAACGAAATTCTTCGAGGTGATTGTTCATGCACAAATATTAATTAAGCAATCACTTGTGGGCAGCTCCTTCAATATCGGTCGTCTCGGCAAGTTGGAAGACAAAGAATTGGCTTCAAATCATTGCCGAGTTCTGAAGTTGGGTGACTCATTGTGCCATTTGCCCATGGAATGGCACTAACTTGTGTAGCTCAGCTTAAGTGAAAGAACTTTCCTTTGCAACCAGCAAAATCAGTGCCTCAGCATATGGAGTGATCCTTACAGTGTTTATCAATCTGGTATACGACACGACGTAAGAAGCTTAAAGACATCTGGCAAGCAGCACTTTTTGTTGATTTAATGTCTCGAGTTTTCCTCGGGAAAAAGTTGGGTGGCTTACCTGTAAGTCCAGGACGTTTCGTCTCCATTTTCCAGGATATCACCTCAGGTGTCACAATTAGAAAGAGGTATACCTGCAGTGCCAATAAAGGTAAATATCTTGTTCCCAAATAATTTGTTTCATATTCCCTAACTTTTCAAAAAAAAAAAAAGAACTTTTAAAAATTCCTGCAGCCATGTCCAAGCGTAACGTTCGACTGGAGCTGATTTGGCAGAAATTTGTAATTTGTTCAAGGTGCCGGTGATAACTCACCTAGTTTTCACGAATGATACGATTAGATCTTTAATGTCCACCATGTTGCTTCGCCATCGGTGCTCCCTCCCCCTCACCACAAATAGATACACTTCATGTATTGCACAACGGTACAATCATAATGTGGTGGGAACTGAACGGTCACTTATTCTTCAGCACAAAGTTGCATCACTGGTATGATTGGTTCAAATTTAACACGGATTTGATTGATTCAAATTAAACTATTAAGTGCGGGTTTTCAAATTAAACAAGCATCATTGCGAAGATTATTATAAATAAAATGTCCACAAAACATTTGGGAGTTGCTGACTTGTGACATAATGGTTGGAGTGTCAACACTGAGTCTGAGAGGTTGGTGGTTCAACCTCAGCTGAGTTGCATTAAAGTCTTAAAAAGTACGTGCTGCTTCCTTGCTTGATACTCAGAATATATATATATATATATATATATATATATATATATATATATATATATATATATATATATGTATATATATATATATATATATATATATAGAGATAGAGATAGAGATAGAGATAGAGATAGAGATAGAGATAGAGATAGAGATAGAGATAGAGATAGAGATAGAGATAGAGATAGAGATAGAGATAGAGATAGAGATAGAGATAGAGATAGAGATAGAGATAGAGATAGAGATAGAGATAGAGATATATATATATATATATATATATATATATATATATATATATATATATATATATATATATATATATATATATATATATGCTGGGAAAGCAATGACAAACCACCCAATATAATCCTTCTCAAGAAACTGCTTCAGCAGCACCAATGCTCTGTAAAGAGTATGGCATACCCCCCCAATTTTTTTTTTAATGGAACTATTTGAAGGCTTATTGAGCCCCCCACCATCCCCAATGATAATAGCCACTTCCCTCCTCTTTGCTCCCCCTACCCCCATATCGATCTACTGTTCCAGAGTCTTGACCAATGATTTCAGTTAATAAGGTGGGCAGTCTTGTCTCGGGTCCCTATATACGAGGAGTAGCGACGTCACGTGTCCCAAAAATTTCTGGTCAAATTGGTCATGGGTGCCATTTGGTTTCTATTGATAAGTTATACGGGACTTTTGAAGTGATGTATGAATGCTAAATGAGGCCTTTGGCGAATGGGTTTACAGTGATTCAGTTCTGCTCGATGGGCACTTTTATCCTGCCATTACTCATGCGAAATCTGTGATTCAAATAGTCTTTTTAACATGATTTTCAGCATTTAGACGAGAGAGTGAAAAATTCAAGGTGGTTCACCATAATTATTCTGTTACGGAATGCAAGTCAGACTCATGGAATAAAGCAAATATGGGAATTATCCATGGATGAGGGTGTTGGGTTTGTCCCATTTTCTGTTAATACAATTAGCGAGTGGCGGAAGTGGATTTTTTTTTTGTAAGCACGCACGCACGCATGCGCACGTGCGCGCGCACACACACACACACACACACACACACACACACACACACACACACACACACACACACACACACACACACACACACACACACACATACACACACACACACACACACACACACACACACACACACACACACACACACACACACACACAGATACGCCAGGTAGTTCCTGTGCCAGGTACTTTGTAGTCCCATGTGTGTACATGTATATGTTGTGCTGTAATCATATGTAGTTGGCAGTTAGGTTCCCATTGGGTGCTGCCTTTTTGACTGCTGGTTGCATCATTGGTTAGGAGCACAGCGATGTCGCTGATGCAGTGCCCCTATTACCAGTATACTGGTACTCATTTCACCAACCTCAGAAGGATGACAGGCTGAGTCACCCCCCTGGTGTTAATTCAGTGGAAAACGGGGCTTGAACTCAGGACGTTAGGATCCCAAGCCACCACCCAAACCGCTAAGCCAACACCAGGCTGTGGCAGTTGGGTGTAACTCATAAACAAACATAAATCATTATGGGCGTCGATTCGTGGGGGACGGGGGGGGGGAATGTCCCCCCCCACTTTTTATCAAGGGGGGACAACATATCGATTGTCCCCCCCACTTTTTTCATTGAACGTAAGTTACGTAACACAAAACGAGCTGCTCTAGTACAACCAGGCTGAGATGCATCCTCAAATACAAGAATAAAATTTTAAATCTCTATAATTCCAGCAATCTCTGTATGCATGTTTGTCTGTGGGCATGTTTGTCTGCGACTGCTGTTTCTCGACAACCACTGATCCGATCTACTTGAAACTTGCCAGGTATATTGCTGGGGACCCGAGGATGTGCCTTTTCAAGGTTTGAAATTAATCGGACAAGTGGTTCCCAAGTTACGGTCTCCGTACTCGCAAGCCGTTCGCGTCTGCTTTGGCTTTGGGAGTTGGACCAAACCATTTCACGTAAATAGAGCGGGGGGGGGGGGTTGCCCAATACAAGCCTCTCTGGATCTTTACTTTTTGCCAAAAACAACAAAAGAAAAAGAACCGTTAGTTTTATTGGTCTATTATAGTTCTGTTAAAGATGATAGGTTAACAATTCAACATTGAGAATCCGTGCTTCCCAAGCCATGGTCTCCCACTGGCCAAGCGTCCATAGCGACGTCGCTTTTTGATCCTTCGATGTCGGCTCTTCCTATCATTGCGAAGCAGACTTTGCCAAGCGTTGGATTGTTCACCCACTAACAGGGAACGTGACCTAGACATTTTGAGGTATCTTGGGACGTTTTCGGACTTTGTATCGTCATTTTATGAGTGTTCAAAGAAATCGCGGCTTCATGGCCCGGAGCGCCACGCCTCGGATTGTGTTAGGCCGCAATGGCTCGGGGCCCCTTTAGCGACCAAAATAGTTTATTTCACCTTTCTAACTTATATCGTCGGATGCCTGATATTATTACCTGCACGATGTGTGTGTGTGTTTAATTTTTGTGACTTTGCACGGTCGAGTTATAAGCCAATAAAAGATTTTGCGGTCTTGTATGGTGGTTGAGATGGTGAAGCTTGTGCAGAATGACACGGTTTCACTCTACCGGCTCGCACGAACGGACGGAAAGATATTTTGAAATTCTGTTTTCATATTTCACAGTCGATAACAGTGGCCTAAATCCCATCGTTGAAAACCGGGTGAAAATCGAAGGAAAGTGGGTATTTTGGCGACTAAATTAGCTTTGAATACTTGGGAAACATAAAATAAAATGCGCCGATTCACTCACTTTTGCGGCGGTTAATGTAAATAATTCTCTTCCGCCATCATCCGAATAATTTTCCGTTTGCACGAGGACAAAGACGATGGATAGACCGAATAAAAATGCCCTGTTACGCAAAAATAACCCTTATAATTCACATGTCAAAATTTATTCAACTGAAATGTAATTCCCTTCTCGTTTTATAGAGGATATGGATATCTCAGAAAGTTTTTCGCGACAGTATCAAGTAGCACATCCCCGACCACTCTCCTGTAGCAATCAAGTTCCCAGAAAGAGGTGGACGATTCAAAGGAGAAGATAGCAGAAAAGGGTGCATGTGCGAGTACTCGGCCTAATTTCCCAGATCAGCCTTTTCAACCTCATGATGTCAGTTGTATCCCAGTCCAAATACTGCCAAACCGAAAGTTGAGGTTTCAACAACAGTGGTTCAAAGATTTTCCGTGGCTTCATTTTGATCAGAGCATCGGCGGTATACTCTGTCACACCTGTACGGACGCTTCTCATGAAAAACTTACCGAACTTGCCCGCTGTGCAGAAGACTCATTTGTCTCAAAGGGCTTTCGGAACTGGAAAAAGGCTACAGAAAAATTCAGACAACACGAACGACCAAACACACATAGGCTTGCCTCTGAAAATCTGAAATGTCGCAGAAGTCAACCTGGTGTCCATGTGCAGCTGAGCAGCAAACTGCTAGAAGAGCAAAGATCTGCACGGTCAGCACTTCTGAAGATTATCACCTCACTGCAATATTTAGCCTGACAAGGTTTTGCAATTCGTGGGAAGGTTGCCTCTGAAGGGAATTTCAAAATGCTCTTACAGTTGTGGGCCGAGGCTGATGTAAACCTCAAGACATGGCTGTCAAGGAAGATGACGTTCACAAGTGGAGAAATTCAGAATGAAATTCTACAGTTGATGAGTCATGCCATCCGCAGAAATATCTGCAGTAACGTGAATGAAATGTCCACTCAGTTCGGACTCGTAACTGATGGAACGCAAGATATTCAGGATAATGAGCAAGAGTCGGTGTGTGTGCGCTATGTGATGGATTCCTTTGATGTTCAAGAAGATCTCATCGGCCTCTACCAAGTATCATCAACAACAGGAGTATCACTTTGTAAGATGTTTCAGGATGTCCTAATTCGGTGTCAACTCCCTATTGAACTCCCTATTGATAAAAAGATGGAGGCACACAGGACTTACGATGGGGCAAGCAACATGTCCGGAAAGTACAAAGGCTGTCAAGCACAGCTAAAAAAAAACTCCAACCGCTGGCCAATTATGTTTACTGTGGAGCTCATGTCACCCAACTCATTACATCCAAAGCCTTACAAACTGCACCGTTCATAAGAGACGCCCTTGATTATGTCCAGGTACTCAGCAACATCTACAACAACTCTGGAAAATTCATGCATCTGTACTTGAATATCCACGCTGACGATACTGACACTCCTTGCCCTACACGCCTGAGGCCAATTTGCCCGACACGTTGGTTAACTCGTTCTCCTGCCATGAAATCGATATTGGATAACTATGAAGCGGTACTGGATGCCCTTCTACAAGCAAGCGATGACTTTGGTACGAACACAGCATCGCGAGCCAACGGTATTCGAAGCTGTCTTTCATCAGGAAAGTGTCTTCTCGGTCTGTTTGCATCATTGCCCGTTCTCCAATCCCTTGAATACCTCAATAAGGCACTTCAGGGTTCACAAGTTACCGTCTCTGGTATGCTTACTGCTGCAAAGGTAACTGCACAGAATCTCCAATCTCTCCGTGCCGACCAGACGTTTAAGGAGGTTTTCGAAGGAGCACAGCAGAAGCTCCAGCAGTGCCAACTAGATCCAGTGACCCTTCCTCGTAAGTGCAGGCTTACGGAGAGACTTGATGGAGGCACGCAGGAATACACTGCCAATTCTGCAGAGGAGATATACAGAGTTGAATTTTTCAAAGTCATCAGCAGCACATCCGAGAACTTGAACGAGTACTTCACATCAACCGACCTCATGGCTTATAGGGACTTGCGTGAAATGCTCCTGTCTGGGTCATTCACACCACAAATAGTCCGCAAATATCCCGAACTGTCGGATTCCCTTTGGAATTCCCTTTGGACATTCCCTTTGGATTCCCTTTGGGCAAGAACTTGGCTTCTTTCGTAACCAGTTCAGTGGTTCATCCGTTGAGGATTACCGTAAGATATCTGTAGACATGGTGCCGGAAGTCCTTCGAATGTTCCCACAGGTAGAACATTTGTTTAGGCTTCTATTGGTTTCCTCACTAAGTTCATGCGAAGCTGAACGGTCATTCAGGGCACTCAGACATATGAAGACTTTGTTACGTTCCACAATGACCCAACAACACCTCAACCATCTCATGATCTGTCATGTTCATCGAGATCGTCTGACTGCACTTGACCCCCAAGACATTGCTACAAAGTTTTTAACTGGATCGGCAGACAAGAGGGTTCATATTTTTGGCAAGTTTTAAGGTAAGTTGACCGTACTCGTGTAATATCAATTTGTATGTCAGTCTAGTTTTCATTTTATGTTTAGTGAATCATTTCAAGGGTCGTGAGAAGGAGGCTTGATAAACAATTCTGTATATATATATATATATATATATATATATATATATATATATATATATATATATATATATATATATATATATATATATATATATATATATATATATATATATTTCTTTGATGACACTTGAAACTGAAATGTGTATGATTAATGTTTAATTAATTTCGCTCCGTCTGCTTACATTTGATAAAAAGATGGTCGATAGATGGTCAGATTAATTTAAGGGATTTGTGTGATCAGCAGGCAGCATGTCAACGAGCGTATAAAATCAAGAATTTGCAAGGGTCGACTTGCTGTGTCCACGCTGGCACGAAGTGGGCTTCGTGGTCTGGACATGCAATGTCCCCCCCCCCCACTTTTCAAAAGCAATTGATGCCCGTGTAAATCATCATGGAAACATGTATCGATTTTTTTTTTAATCACGTTTTGAAGGACATTCTGGCAAAATTGCTTATCAGTAAACATGTCACGTGTGTGTCTGTAACGTAGGTTTGTTTACTTATTTATTGGAATTGGTCTCAGTGTTGGAGTTAACATTGGTGAAGAACATGGCACGGTCTATGATGAGTTTAATTCCAAAGTAATTCAGGATCCATTTGCATTCGGCCTCTCATTGCAGCAAAAGTATACTGTATTGTATTAAATATTTGTTATCTCCAAACAATTTTTTAAAGGAATCGGAAGAGTGGGAAAAAAGGGAGAAAATGAGAAGAGAGTAATGGAGCGTATTAAAGGACTTTGTGAAAAGGGAAACCATGGAAGATGAGGGATTTAATGACAATATAAAGTAGTGCATTACATGCACATGTGTGATATAAGTGCCACAGTACTTGTGTTGAAGGAAATGTGTTGGAAAAAAAAAAGATCCCCTTCACATATGGCTCATCTCCATGTCAATGCAGCCCTCTGTTATTCTTTCTTTGTTCTTTCTAAATATCTTCTTTCCTGTTCTGTTGGATTGCAAATAAAAACTTTCTATATCCAGAAAGAAAAATCATTGACACACAACCATTCAATTATTTTTAAAGCCTTCTCTTTTTTTTCACTCGCAATTGTTATTTTTTTTATAATTCTCTACTCCCTAGCCTGGTGTTGGCTTAGTGGTTAGGGTGGCGGCTTGGGATCCAAGGGTCCTGAGTTCAAGCCCCGTTGGCTGCTGAATTAACACCAGGGGGTTGACTCAGCCTGTCATCCTTCTGAGGTCGGCGAAATGAGTACCAGTGTACTGGTCCCGGTGTATGCCCCGGTTAGAATAGGTGTACCATATCCCTGTGTGTCGTAAGAGGTGACCAGGGTTGGCGTCAGGAAGGGCATCCGGCCATAAAAAAAAAACATTGCCTCAAGAAAAAGCCAAACCCCTGCACAGCAGGGAAAAATGGCTGTAAAAACGTTCAATTCTCTACTCCCTCCATATCTGTCTTTCACTTTTATTCATCCACTTCTTTCAAATTTCTGCATTCTGTCACTACCTATGTGTTTCTTCTACTCACTCGCTCTGTACACCATGAATCATCCACTCATCAGTGTTAACCTTTACTCGTGCATTACACTTCATTTTGCCACGGTGTCTGCGATATGTTTTAAGATTAAATCAATCCTGTCTGATTCTATACTTATTCTGATGTGTTGGAGGAACAAAAAATTGCAAGTTGGCCCTACTCCTCGTATAAATAGGGACTCTAGTGTTGGCTAATGATTGAGTTTATAGAAGGAGTCATTATGTAGTCAGTTGATTTCTAAATGTAAAAGGATTCACCATGGCACGTGTTGCTTTCTTGCTTGACGTTCAGCATTCCCAAGAACTCAGACAATCCCCATAGGTTGGCATCGATGGGGAGGAGGAAATTCCTCTTTAGGAAATGCCCTGCTGATTGTGATGAGAAAGGTGGTTCCATTGTTGACGCCAATGGTACCCACAGCGCCTCGTGATTGCACGTCCCCCAAACTCAGAACCGTAGAACCCATTGAATCATATTGATGCGTAGAACCCAAATTTACATATTTCCACAACTGAATTTTTGGTTAGGAGCACAGATGTCTATTTTAAACACATGGCCATCGTCTGTATAAATGTTCATTTAATAGGTTGCAAATTGTCATAGAGTCCATTCAAAATAGCTCAGTGTTGGTGAGGATGTGCGAGGGGCATATAAGTCTGTTAAAAATAAAAATGCAGCAAATGTGGTTCAGCTGCCCATTTTCTGAATATCGGCAACAAATGATATGAAAATCATGAAATTGGTTTATCACTGGTCTTATAATATGTGTAAACATCGACCAAAGCATTTGAATCACCTTAAGGACCCTTTTTATGTCTCTGCTGACGAAGTCGCTGGAGGCATTATGTTTTTGGGTAGTCCGTTCGTCCGCTTATCCGATTGACACAAAAATTTTCACCAAAGGTGCGACTACTCATGCAGAATGTTTCAATGATAACTATCACATCATAGGCCATGTGGCGTGGCAGCCATATAGGGAAAAAGGAAAAACTTTGGACCTCTATCTCTGAAACCGCTCCATGAGAAATAAGTGTGATCTTTTGATGATGTCATAAGTGGTTTCCTTATGATGTCATTGCATATGTCAAGGGCTTTATCCTCTCAGTATGAAATTTTTTGAGGGTCATCTTTTGCCCCATACATTTAAATTGCATGGGGCAAAAATTGATGATGTCATCGGTCACATGGTTCGGCAGCCATATATTTTTTTTAAACATAAAAACCTTCAAAAATCTTCTCTGAAACACCTGAACAGATTGAGGCAACACTTTACAGGTATGATCGCCTATCCATGAGGAACAAAAAGTTCTCCACCTATGATGTCATAGATCACATGGTTGGACAGCAATGAGTTTTTGAAGAATAAAACTTTTAAAATCTTCTTCTCCAGAACAGATTGAGGGGAAACTTCACCCCCATGTTCCCCAAGCCTTGGCGATACCAGGGTGTTCACAAATAATTAATAGGTCACATCATCTGGCAGCCGTATTGGATTGACCAAAAATCTTTAAAAAATTATATCTCTTGAACCGTTTCATCAATCGATGCAAAACTTCACAATTATGATGGAGTCATCATGAGGAATATTGTTTTAAATTTCAACCTGATCAGCCGCATTGTCTGGCAGCCAGAATTATTTAATCTTGTGAATCTGGGTTCTGAGATTTATATCAAACTTGGCACAAGTATGTATAATGATGTAATAATGTGGGCGGAGGCATACCTGGCGACGTCGCAACGTCGAAGAGTGCCCTTCTCATTTCAAATATAGATTGGGTGCCAAAACAAAAAAAATATAATTTATTTTACGGATCAGATATTCTGTTGGGCTTGGTGCTGGCTTCATGGTTAAGGTGGCTGGCTTAAGATCTTAGGATCTTGAGTTCAGAGCCCCTGTTGGGATATTTAATTAACACCAGATAGGGTTGACTCAGCCTGTCATCCTTCTGAGGTGTCAAAATGAGTACCAGCTCACTGGTAATAGGGAATTGCATCAGTGGTATATCCACACCCCCAGAAAATGATGCATCTAAGCAGCCACAGGCTGCATATGAATAAATAAAAAAGATATTCTTTTAGTGTATGCTTTGAATGGAGAGATTGTTATATTTATAAAAAGGGACTTATCCATATTGAAGTGAAATCCACTGAAGAAACCAATTATCAAGCTTGTCCTGTGGATTTATTGACCCTTGTCCCAAAATGGATCCTTATTGTATACATAATCTGAATTCACAAGTAAATGGCAAGTCATTTTAAAATGGCTGTGTGCACAATGTGCACAATTTAAACGATATGGCTTTTGTGAACTTTTAACTGTACTTTTGAACATGCACATGTTTTTAACGATATGAAGTTAACTCTGATCCTGGTGACGTGCCTGAAGCTTCAGGTCATTGATTTCATACAATATTTGTCCATGGTTCGAACTGTCAGTGTAGTGATCCTTACTGAGTCTAGCATTTTTTTTTTCAGTCGAAAGGAAATATCACACTGTTTCAGCTTTCATCGAAAAACCTGTCGTCAATAAAGCGTTATCACAATGTTCTTTAGGGATACTCTTCAAGGTTTTCCTCATCAGATTTAATGCCTTCTGGATCAGTATTTTCACAGCATCTGTCCCCTGATGCCTGGCACATATCTATCCAGGCCAGGTTCTCTTTGTGGCAAGAACATGACTTTGTGTCACATGTCCTTTGACAGTTGCACTTGAGTGCTGTGATAGCAGATGGCACAGCACCTGCAGTCAGTGGTACTTGGTGGCTCCAGTGTTTGTGTTCCCATTTCCAACTGAACTGTCCACTCTTCACATCGAGCAGTGGTATGTGCGAAGGATGAGCATGTTGCGATGTTTAGGCATATGCACTAAGGCTCTCAGCAAATGCTACCTGAAGGCGTTGGGTGTTGGTGGAAGTTTCTCTCCCTCAGCCATCTTTTAGGTGAACAGATATCAAAGAGTTTCCTGGAGTGTACAAATACTTTTAGCATAGCGTGAAGCCACAAATTTTGAAAAGGCTAGTATTACCATGTTTAACAGCTGTGGTGTTTGTCAAAATTCTTGAAACCCCTTTTTCTTTCGAAGACAGCATCATTGGCTGAAGGCATGGCCATGCCACTGATGCCATTTGTAGGTTAGGGAAGGAATTTAGAATTTCGCCAGGGTGCCGGTGATAGCTCACATACTCTTCACAAAGAACACCGTGGGATCTTTAACGTCCACTGACTCATGCTGGCAGACAGGACAACCAGTTTAATGTCTATCTGAGGGATGGCACACACCTTGATGAATCACCTTGCCTGTGAAACACCAGGATGACAGTTTATAGCTGGGTCGGGAGTCAAACCCAGGTTACACAGCTTGGAGGCGAGTATGCATACCTCTGGAGGCTAGACCATTGTGCAAGCCCCTTGAAACCCCTGAAGAATGTTTTTGTCATCCACAATGTCTAATGCCAGATAAAGATTCCACCATGTCCTCTTTCCTTGTCCAGTAAATTTCTCAGTGTTATCACAGCCAGTTAAAACATGCCAGTCCAACAATCCTGCTGCTCTCTTGTGTCCAATGTAACTCTTCAGCCAAGCAATGTCATACATCTTATCCTGCCAAACTAAAAATGTGTGTGCAAGAAGAGATGGGCTAAAGTGTAACAGAAGAAGTAGTACATCGGAATCTGGGCTTTATTTGTGAATTGTATCTTGAGATGATGTATCCTTGTGGATGCGACTAAATGGCTGTACTGTCCACGTAGATTAAGTTATTATTGATGTATACATGCTAGTCCGTGGTCTGCAATCAGTTGGCTGTATACTGGCATATTTTATCTGTGGTTATGCCATTAGATACATACAATTGACACGTTCACTTGTTAAATCATGTTCAATTATTGTGCATATTGTTGTTTCCGTTCCCAATTTGGCAGATGATGAATAATAGGAAAAGAGCTAGGGAATAATTCGAACAAGTGGTCGACATTCTGAAAAATGTCCACCCAAACTACATGCCGAACTAGAGAGTTCATAGGACACCTTACCCTGTGCCGTCTTGAGAAACAAAAAGGACATGGGCATGGTCTGCTAGCAGCAAATTTGATTGGTTGAGATGATGTAAAATGCCATAGTATTTTGTCCAACTACTGCTGAACGAAAGGTTTTTGAAAATTCCAATAAGGCGATTTGTGTTCTACAGTGTTCAACTTTATAGTTCAATGGAAATAAGATAAAGATTTTAAAGGTATAAAAAAAATCCAGAAGTTTACCGCCGTTGACACAGCGTCTTTCACACCACCATATTTAACATGACAAATTAATTATTTGTGCTTGTTGTTTGTGTCCTTTATGACATCCTTAAAAACAATAAGTTTCTTGTTTGGAATGATTTTCAATTTTGTTTGACTGCCAGACAGGCACACAGAGTAAAAATATTATCTCACTCCTTTCTACGCATGTGCGATCAGGACAAATTCAGAGCCAAAGTCCTGATAAACTACAGGTTTATTGTTTTCCAGTTCATGTTCCGATTGTTGTTGTTGTTCGTCTTTCGGCTGCTCCCGTAAGGGGTCGCCACAGCGGATCATCCGTTATGATCCGCATACTGATTTGGCATAGGTTTTACGCCGGATGCCCTTCCTGACGCAACCCTGGTCGCCTCTTACGACACAGGGATAAGGATTGGGTTTCACCATGATTCTGGGCTGCCCTACACCCTCTCATTGCGCGGCCCAGTGCAGGGCTCCCGTCCTCAAGCGATCCTCCAACCCAAGCCTCCGAGTAGCCGGATTACAGGCGCACGCCACTACGCCCGGTTAGTTCATGTTCCGATTATAGTGTTCAAAATATAACATTCAATTGAAATTAAATTGTTCCTCAATCATAAACTGATGTTTGTACACAGACGAACAAAGTGAAACAATTGCTTAACCTGCTTTTGCTTCGTACGCGCAGGGTAATTATCCTTCGAATCCAATGGTAATGTTATAGTCTTTCATCGATTTGTCCCAAAGCGTTTTTATTTGGAACGTTCATGGAGTCTGACTGACAACCAGCTCATGGCATTGAATGCCGCATACATGTGTCCGTCAGTCATTCTAAAAAAATGGACCCGATTCGCCATCTCATCCATGTTATGAGTGATGATAATGAAATAAATTTTAGTAATTTTATAACCATGTAAACACATTGTCCCTCATCATGGTAGACTGTTACTATTTCGTTTGCTGCATTTTTTTTTTGATTTTATCTGACTTGGGACCCATTTTGAAAATGGGCACCAATTCCAAACTTTACATACCAATGAAAGGGTTGTATAAGATATTTTTAAAGGGTTGTATAAGATACTAATTCCCATCACTCGACCTTTTTGATTCGTGTCCCTCGACCATTGTTACAAGCTGTTGGCCACTTGACAGCCCAACGTTCGTACTTTTTATATGTCCGGTGGCCAATTTGAATAAATGGGCACCTAAGCTCGGTTTTCCAAAAACATCAGCGTTGACAGCATCTCAAGATGGTTTATATAATTTCAGCTGTTTTCAGATTGCTTTTAACATTTAGAAATCACATGACCCCTTTTTCAGACATAAAGCATTCTCGTATTATAATTAGGTCTAAATGGCGTTCTTTTGGTGACCTCATGCGGCCACGGTCATAATTACAGATATACCTGGATTTTGATTTGATGTACCCTTCTCTTTACAGAGCGTTGGTGTTGGCAAAGCAGTTTCTTGGCAAGGGTTATACTGGGTGGTTTGCCATTGCCTTCCCACCATTGTTTGTCAGTACTCTATCCTTTTTAATATGGAGCATCAATAATTACATTAAATATTGAGGTGCCCATTACACCATTGAGGTGTCCCATTGAGGTGCCCAGGTGATTACTAACACTAATAGTGTATACTGTAGATAGTAGTATAATATAGCGATGCCTAATGCTGTCGATAAACCATCTGTAAAACATATTGCATGTCTTAATAGACATAATACATTGTGTCTGCGAACGACCAACCCCAATGTTTAAAATTGCTTTTATTCTCACGTCTTTTGGCTCCTACAAGTGTGTCATCATCATCTTCATCGTCATCGTCATCGTCATCGTGCCTTAGCTCTTGGTAGAGAGTCAGTTGGTACTGCCGAAGGAGTCTCTTGGAACTGTAATATTGGGTGGTTTGCAGTTGCCTTTCCAGCAGTCAGTCTGGACAGGAATTTGGAATTTGTTCAAGGTGCTGGTGAAAGCTTGCCTACTCTTCATGATCGTGACGGACACCATGGGATCTTTAACATCCATCAAGTAATGATAGCAGATGGAGCACCCGGCTTAACATCCCTTCAAAGGTCAGTGTCCTTTGCAGTGTAGTAGATAGTAGAAAAATCGTGCAAATTATGATACAAGCATCAAATTTGACATTTCTGTTCTGCAGGGCTTTCTGATCAAATCTGCCTGATTGGCCATTTGAAAATCCAAGATGGCGGCCATTTTTCAAGATGGCCGCCAAGTTAGCCTCCGAAAGTTGACTTTTTGCTTAGAAGTATTTGTAGTTGTCCGATTTGCATGATCTAAGTGTGAATTCCTATGTTTTCAAGCCTGCTGGAGTGGATTTTCCTGTTTTTAAAGCCCCTTGACACACACTTTTTCTGATTTTTCACATTTGTTTATGATTTTCATACATTTGCATGACTTAACATGAATGTAGTAGTAGCTACTTATGCATGGAGTGTAGGGGTGAAGTGTTGGAGGTAGTGCCTTTGTTTCAGCAGTCAGCCACATCCCTTGGATGGACTACTGGCACTGGTCCTCATCACTGGCCCAACTCTCATCTTTGGCTCCAAGAAGTTGCTAGTGCATAGCATCGGCCACACCCTGGTAAACCACGTTGGCTCGCGGGCTAAACTAGATGAGGGTAGCACACAGAAGGTCTCTGCGTGTGATGGAGTACATCTAGCTCCAAATTTTGGAAGTGACGAAATTGATGAAACAGATGTGCTAATTGAATCCAGGCCACTTACCAGTCCTTTAATCAACATTTCCAGTTAATCGCCAAGTAAGAATTTCTTTAAGGAGTGATTGTCGGGCACTACCAAGGCACATTGGTGACATCACTGCTGTGAAACTCAGCATGGGGTTCAGTGTCAGCTAAGTAGGAATTGTATGTTGGCATCATTGTTGGCATCATACTGCAACAACTTACTAGTGTCCCAAATGTTGCTTAATCAACCCCGGATCAGTTAGGCAGCTGCACCTGAAGCGACAGGACGTGCCAGCGCCGGAGAGCCGAGCCAATAATAACGGGGTTTTAGTTAACTGGATGGTGTACAGATCGCACGGGACTTATGACACTGGATGAACGATCGGACTAGGTGTAGGGCAGATGCATAAACCTAGTTGTATCCCATACAGGAAAGTGTCCATTATACATGTACAGGGTGGTAAAAGGATAAACCCTCGACCCTGAACGTCATACTGGCCATGGACGCGAGTTCTACTGGTAAATCATGGAACACTGTCTGGACCAAGTGTTGCCTATGTCAGGAGGTTAAGAAAGAAGATCTAAAGTCCCCCCAGGCCAATCCTGCCAAAAGAGGAGATGATGGGTATATGAACTTGGCAAGGAATATTCCTCTGTTTCACTCACTCAATGCACTACCAATCAAGCTAGACCCTGCAAGGCTTGACGAAGGTGGTGGGATAGAGGAAACCTTGAGACAAAACAAGGCACGAAATCGTGAGAGTTGCAGGCTTCTATTTAACAACACAAAGTTACACAGAGCTGAAAAAAGATCAATCCCTGCAGGTGCTAGTGATGAGGGCAGTATAATTAAGATCCCACGAAAGGTCCAAGAAGCTAAAACAATAATATTTTCTTTGCGAAACCCAAGGGGGGCGAGCTTAGAGAAGCAATGACAATGAAATTGAATAAGAGAATAAACAAATGTGCAAAAACACTCAGTGATAGAAAACTCCTTGCCAAACTGAGCGTACGAGATGTCATAGCACAAGAACTGAAATATCACCCTGCCTGCTTGGTGGCACTGTATAACCGAGAATGAGACTATCTGAAGGCGCAGGAGCAAGAGAAAGCACAGGAGCACTGGAAGAAAGCATATCCAATTGCTTTCTCCAAACTGGTCACCTACATTAGTGAGATGAAAACTGCCAGTGATAGTACAGATCCATCCATTTTCAGGCTTGCTGATATGACCATGCTTTACAAGTAGAGGCTGGAGCAGCTTGGTGTTGAATTGCCTGATGTTCATCCTACTCGACTTAAGGACCAGCTGCTTTTTCACATCCCAAAGCTGCAAGCTCATCTCCAAGGACGAGATGTTCTGCTGGCTTTTGAGAATGATGTAGGCTCAATCCTCAAACAAGCATCCAAGTACGGTGAAGCGATCCATCTAGCGAAAGCTGCTGGGATAACAAGACGAGACATGCACCATCAAAAGTCGCATTTCAGCAGCACGTTTCACGACACAGACCTAGAACAGGCTGTACCACTATCACTTCTGCAATTTGTATGCATGGTCGAACATGGCACAGACATCAAGTCCCAACTCCAGCATGGAGCATCGAAATCTGGCCTTTCTATATCGAATCTGACACTTAGATCATGCAAATCGGACAACTACAAATACTTCTAAGCAAAAAGTCAACTTCGGGAGGCTAACTTGGCGGCCATCTTGAAAAATGGCCGCCATCTTGGATTTTCAAATGGCCAATCAGGCAGATTTCATTAGAATTCCCTGGAGATCAAATGTGCCAAATTTTATGCTTGTATCATCATTTGCACAATTCCTCTCAAAAATTGCTGTTATGTGCCCCACTATTGTGATGTTACACCCTGCTTATGAAATACTAATACGACACTTTTTGTCGTCAGGTCCAGATTCAAACCCAGGCGAGACAGCTCAGAGGTAACTACACATACCTCTTAGACCTAAGCTCTCCTGCTAGTCCCGTACGTATTTAACCTTTATGAAATCTATGTATGAGCCCTTAATGCACGAGCCTTTATCACTATATAAAAAAACGTTATTTTAATTTCAATTATTGAATCGCTGAAGGGGGAGAATGCTTAGACATAAAAATAGCTCGGTTAGAATGTTGTCCAACTTGAAATAATTGCAGTTGGTAAAAAATAAAATAAATAAGTTTGTTGCAGAGATGTTTTGGCAAGGTGATATTAAGTTGTGGAGGCCAAATTCCAATGTGTACTTTGTATGGGAGGAGTGGTGGTGGTGGTGTGTGTTTTTGTAGTTATTTAATTCTTGTGTATTTGTGAAAACTATGGGTTGAGTGACTGCCTGGACGAAACTGAGGTTGTGGATCTACTGATGTAGGTATTCTACTGATGTGGATCCGTGACCGAGGTTGTGTATCCACTGTTTGGAGAGGTTCTGGGCTGAAAGGATCGACACCTCGAGGAAGAACGGTGTCTCGCTGATGATCCGTGCGGTCAGGAAAGTGTGTGTGTGTGTGTGTGTGTGTGTGTGTGTGTGTGTGTGTGTGTGTGTGTGTGTGTGTGTGTGTGTGTGTGTGTGTTTCTTTGTTACCTCTGCCACCGAAGGTGAAGGAGGTTGTTTTCACCCCTTTCTGTCTTTAGTTGCTGGAATCCTTTGGATTTCGGCAATTATGTTGGTCGGTTTTATGTGTCATTTTGTTTCTTTGTTTGTCTGTGTGCAGGATATCTCAAAAAGTTGTGGACGGATTCAGATGAAATTTTGGGGACATGTTTGGTGTGTAACAAGAATGAACTGATTAGATTTTGGTGAAGATCGCGATCCAGATCCGACTGCTAGAATTTTAAAAAGTGATTCTGCACCATTGAGAGATAGGGCCAACATGATATCTAGCACGATATCTCAAAAAGTTGTGCACATATTCAAATGAAACTTGGTAGACAGATTGCATGTGTGATGAGGACAAATTGATTCGATTTTGGTGAAGATCCGGATCCAGATCTGGGTACGAAAATTATTTAATTTTTAAAGTGGGACATGTTTGGAACTTCCGGTTCCAGGTTTGGAGCATCGACAGGTCTCGTTCGGGGCTCTCTGCTGACGATCTCAAAGTTAAGTTTCTCGTCATTATCTGTCTCGTTTTAACTGTTTATTCTCTCACTTACATGTTACTGTGTGTTCCTAGTTCGGTTTTGTTTCAAAAATCGTGCTATTTTGTGAGATTTTGTCGACTTTGTCTTACCGGACGCTTGAAGCCTACCCTTGAGGCTTGAGGCCTACTGGTTCCCCTCGGTGTACGATCGTGTTTTGTTTTTTCTCTCCATTACCTTCAAAATATATCTTCCCCACTTTCCTAACATCCCCCATCCCTCCCAACTAATCACTCTATTTGTTATCTTAAATCAAAAATAAAAAAAACAAATAAAAAACCCGCTACCTTTCTCCTTCCTCACTCATGACTCGATTCTCCTTCTTCTTCTTCTTCCTCTCTTCTTCTTACTCTTCATCCTCTTCATCCTCTTCATCCTCTTCTTCCTCTTCTTCTTCCTCTTCTTCTTCCTCTTCTTCTTCCTCTTCTTCTTCTCCTTCTTCTTCTTCTCCTCTTCTTATTCTTCTCCTCATCTTCTTCTTCTTCTCCTCCTCTTCTTCTTCTTCCTCAATTTTTTCTACAACACTTCCATGACCTAATCTGTTGAAAAAACTCTCAAACAACAATGGATGGAAGTCCTCAATGCCAGACAGGAAATCCGAGCCGTATCCCTTGACATATCACGTGCTTCTGACACAGTCTGGCACCCTGCCCTGTTCACTTGGCAAGGAGTGATTCGTGAGATTGGTTGAGATGTGTTAGGGTGTTAGGGTTAGGGTTAGGTTTCGTGACCAAAACCAAATCCAAATCCAACAATATGATGGAGCACCACACGGGGCTCTGTTGCTATGGTATCCAAGGCCATCTCCACTCATGGCTTGCAGACTTCCTCTCCTGTCGCAGTCACCGTGTGGCCCTAAATGGAGTTCTTTCATCCCCCCTTCCTGTCCAGGCTGGAGTTCCTCAACGTAGCATTCTGGGCCCTGTTCTTTTTCTGGTTTTCATCAATGATCATTCCGACTCTCTGGAAAATCCTCTATATCTCTTTGCTGATGACTCCACCCTCTGCCATACCATCGGCCATTCCTCAGACCGGCAAGCAGCAGCTTCTTTGCTCACTGCAGATCTGGATAAAATCACAAACTGGTCCAACACGTGGAACATGTCTTTCAATCCGGACATATCTCACACTCTCACTATGTCTCTTCGAAAGGACCGTTTAGGACCCCCCCCCATCCACTTTCTCAACAATCCTCTGGAAGAAGTCCTTTCTTTCAAGCTTCTGGGTCTCACTATCTGCCATGACCTTTCCTGGGAAAGCCACATTTCAAACCTCGCCTCCAAAGCCAGTCGCGGACTGGGAATCCTCCATCGTGCAAAGTCCTTCCTCGGCCCACCTGAGCTGCTGACCACTTACAAAGCTTTTGTCCACAGCCTGATGGAGTACTGCTCTCCCCTCTAGGCTGGTGCTCCTGCCTCCCACCTTTCTCGGCTTCATGCTGTAGAAACCAAGACATTTCGGATCATTGGCATCTCCCGCAATGAGGCTGAGTCTTTGGGCCTCTCACTCAATCACCGCAGGTTGGTCGGTGGTCTTTCTGTCTTCTACCGTCTCCTCTCCAGCCTCGCCCCCCCTGCTCTCTCTGCGATTTGTCCCCACCACATTTCCGCAGGGTGCTCATGGTCCGCCAACAACCCCCTTCTGGTAAAACTACCAAAATCACGAATCACTGCTCACCTTCACTCTTTGATTCCTCTTTTTTTCCCCGCCTTTGGAATAAACTCCCTCACTCTATTCATTCCCATTCTTCCCTCCAGGCCTTCAAAACAGCTGTTCACCACCACCTCTTATCATCCCCCATCCAAATCCTCGATCTTTTCTTCCCCCGATGATCCACCCAAGCCAACTTCCTTCAAATTCCCTGCTTTCCTTCCTGAAAGTCCCTGTAATATCCATCTTGTATTCCCCATGTTCCCCGTACCATCCCTCTCCCTTCCACAGATCTCCTAATGTCTCTGTTCCCCACTGTTTTGTCCTTCCCACTCCCTCCCCTCTTGTCTCATGCCCCCCCTTGAAGTGTGTTGTGTGTTAGCTCTCATACGAGCCTCGACAAGGTATACAAAATATATATATATATATATATATATATATATATATATATATATATATATATATATATATATATATATATATATATATATATATATATATATATATATATATATAGCCTGGTGTTGGCGCAGTGATTAAGGCAGCGGCTTGGGATCCAAAAGGTCCTGAGTTCAAGCCCCGTTGGGCCACTGAATTAATACACCAGGGGGTTGACTCAGCCTGTCATCCTTCCGAGGTCGGTGAAATGAGTACCAGTATACTGGGCCGGTGTATACCCCGGTTAAAATAGGTGTACCTTATCCCTGTGTCATAAGAGGCAGCCAGGGTTGCGTCAGGAAGGGCATCCGGCGTAAAACATGTGCCAAATCACTATGCGCATCATACGGATGATCCGCTGTGGCGACCCCTAACGGGAGCAGCCGAAAGAAGAAGAAGAAGATATATATATATATGTGATTTGTCACCATTGAGAGACCAGGCCAAAAACGATGTAGTGCTGTGTCGCGTGATATTGAAAAACGTATTGGGACAGATTGTTCTTGTGGATCAGGCATTACGTAGTGGAGGTATGCACTCTACTGAGTGCCCTTATCGTTTTTGTGAGTGTTTGTGTGAGTGTGTGTTTCTTTGTTTTTGTTTATTTGTGTGTGTGTGTGTGTGTGTGTGTGTGTGTGTGTGTGTGTATGTGTGTATGTGTGTATGTGTGTGTGTGTGTGTGTGTGTGTGTGTGTGTGTGTGTGTGTGTGTGTGTGTGTGTGTGTGTGTGTGTGTGTGTGTGTGTGTGTGTGTGTGTAGGAAAATCATCTGGCGATCATTCATGCTCCCCTGCTAAATGTACGAGATGAATATCCTTACCAAAGTGATGTGCAGTAATTACAGAGAACAATACAGACTTCAATGTACGTTGTCTCACTTTACATCGACATTTCCGCACGCACCAGTGGACAGCGTTAATGATCTGTGTGGACATCAAACAAAGCCATTTTACCGCCAGCCAGCATGATCAAGGGGATTTTATTTGGGAAGTGATCTGTCCATGAAATAAATATTGATTGCAAAATACAAGTGACTGCATGATTGAGGGCCAAAGTAATACACTCTCTGCCATTAAAAAACCGACAAGTGATTGTTGTTGATGCAATTTATTTATGTGACATCATGAGACATAAATGAGTTGCAAACCTCTGGAAGAGATAAATGCTGAATAATTTCATCATGACCTAATTATGTAATGGTGTGTTGTGGGGAATGTTTTCACATATGGAGCCAATGTGAAGTAACAATGTCAATACCAGGCATTTCCATCTTGGACAGCAATCACTGCATTGCACCGTCATCACACTGACCGTATGAGTCCTTAAATCTGAGCTTTGGGAATGCCATTCCACACTCCCATCGAATCCTGTTCCTGCTCATCTAGAAACTGTAGCTGCCTTGCCATGGTTCGGATGTGACCATCAATGATATCAAATCGGTTTTCAATAGGATTTAAATCTGGTGAGATGGCAGGCCAGGATATCATGGCATTAATGATGGCATTGACAATAACGTTCCTTGTTTGAATGGCCCTGTGAGGAGGAACATTATCATGCTTAAAGATTATTCCTGGACCATGTTGTTGAAGGGTAGGCAAAACATGTTGCTGTTAGATCTCATTGATGTATTGATCTGCCGTCTGATTGCCATGGATCCGGATTAAGTTTGTACAAAAGTTTTAGGCAATACCACCCCACATCATGACACTTTCACATTTAAAATTTACGGCTTCCTGTACACAAGTTGGGGCCTTTTATGTACCATCATGACATTTGAGAAGAAACCTGCATTCGTCACTGAAGGCAACACTTTCCCATTGTCTCCATGTCCATTGGATGTTCTGATTTGACTTATACAATCGTGCTTGGAAGTGCCTGGTGTGTTGGCGCAGTGGTTAGGGCAGCGGCTTGGGATCCAAAAGGTCCTGAGTTCAAGCCCCGTTGGGCCACTGAATTAATACACCAGGGGGTTGACTCAGCCTGTCATCCTTCTGAGGTCGGCGAAATGAGTACCAGTGTACTGGGCCGGTGTATACCCCGGTTAAAATAGGTGTACCATATCCCTGTGTCGTAAGAGGCGACCAGGGTTGCGTCAGGAAGGGCATCCGGCGTAAAACATGTGCCAAATCACTATGCGGATCGGATGATCCGCTGTGGCGACCCCTAACGGGAGCAGCCGAAAGGAGAAGAAGAAGAAGAATCGTGCTTGGAAGTGTCGTGGTGCAAGTCTTGAACGATGAACAGGCTCGTGACCACGGATCCCTGTATCATGGAGATGCCTCATGAGCCTGTTGACACTTATCCTGCGGGGTCCAGGGAGTGGGTTTGCACTGCTGTGGGAAGTTTGAAACCGATTGCATAGATGGGTAATGTGAATGTATCAGTCTTGAATGTGAGTCGTTATCCTAGGACGTCCACTTCTTGGCACATCTCTTGTTGATCCAGTGGCTTGATAATGTCTCCTCAGGTCATAAACAGTTCCTCTCCTCACATTACAGACCCTTGCAACATGGATAATGGAAGATCCTGCTTAAAGCTGTCCGATGATTTGATTCCGCCCATTTTCTGACAGTCATTGCATTGTCATGGACTGTTAAAGAATATAATCAATGTGGTTTTTGGATTATTCACCAACACTGGTGTCTCGGAAAGACTGTTTCAAATTTGCTCAGAATCCTTCTTGCCACCTCTAAAAAGCGAAGGGCACATGAGTTGCACGTGATGAATGATTGTTGCTTGATGGAATTACGTGATGTGGAAACTTGCAGTCATGTGTTCTTCACATCCCTCGTGCCAAAAAGGCACTTCGAATGAACACGGGGACAGTCCGACAACAATTACATTATCATTTCTATATGTTCAGTTAGTTTATGACGGAGAGTATATAAGATCAACTCCACTAATAGTTTACATTTGTTTGCAGAAATAAAAGAGCATACGCTGGTAAGTCATTGTTCTTGAATGCAGATTGAACCAGGATTCAGTTACGAATTTGGCCTGCTAGTTGCATCATAACTGAGGTGCAGCTGTGCCACTGATGCGGTGCTTATGCAATTTGTAGTTTGTTCAGGATGCTGGCAATAGCTCGCCTATGCTTCATGAAAGACACTGTGGAATCTTGAACGTCCAATAATGCTAACAGACAGAACACCCGGCTTAAAGGTCCATTCATGATGCACTTTATGATGCAACACCCTGCTTACAAAGCACCAGACGCTTAAGAGCTGGGTTGCGAATTAAACGCAGACGAGACAGCTCAAAGTAAAGTGCTCTACCTCTATACCATCCTGCATAGACATATACTCAATAAAGGACTTGAATCCACGGACATTGGAAGCCAATCTAACGCAGACTACTTAGACAAATACTAACACATATGTACAATCAACTTTGTTTTTAGGTCTCGCATTATGGCGCCAAGACGCTTTGTCATGACTGGACTTAGTTTCTGTAAACCTCAATTCTAAACGCCAGCCTGCAGAGGTTTGGAAATTATAGAGCAGTCTCTCAACAAACAACATCCACTCCATGCTACTTGCTCTCTCTGATTTGAGGCGCAAAGGTCAAAATTGGGTGCGAAGGGTAATTCCTCTGAGGTCAGGGGTCAGTTTGCTAAGCAGGGATTTATCGCCGCCTGGCACAGTTGTCAAGACATCTGGCTGTTAACGTTTTTATTTTTTATTTTTATTATATTTTTCAAGCACCATTTGAATACATCACCGCTATATCTGAAGAACATCACTGCAAACTGAGCAGGTAAATGTACCGACCTCGAGGGGAGTTTGAGATGATCATAATAGTCTGAGAAGCGTCAAGTGTTTCTTATTTTCTCATTAATGTAACAATTGAGAAATTACTTCATTTTTTTTTTTGGTGTAATGACTAAAAAAAACAAGATTTTTGTTCCATTTGGAATTGCTTTGTATGCAATTCCAATCAGCTTGCATGGGTATGAAGAGTAAGACGTGAGATGCTCTCAATCAAGTGGCGTTTTCTGTCTTTTGCTTTACGATATAAACTCAGTGTCACAGGCGATCTGTGACGTCGATAGCTTTCCTTCATTTGCTGAAAAGAGGATCACTCTTTTCAGAGCAAGTCATTGCTATGAAGCTATAAAGAAGACGAGCAGGTTGACATAAACCACTTGACTCGTAAGCACTTTTCAGTACAGGTAATTAAGCTCAATGCAGGTGACCTTTTTTTTCTTTTTAGAATGGAGCAGAGGTTTGAGGGATGTTCGTAGGAGTAAATATTTTAATTGTAAGGTAGTCATTGCTTTGCATCTCTCCTCTTCCTTTACTCACGTTTTGCTAAAATGAGAAATTCAAATACTGCATTGAAATTGTTCTTCTTGCTGTACAAGTAAATATAAGAGGACAGAGATCGCAGGAGAAATGTGACTTCAAAATATAATTTTAATCAGCACTGCCACTGCTCAGCAAGTAAGTGGTTGTAGTTGGGAAGGGTCATGACGCACACACACACACACACACACACACACACACACACACACACACACACACACACACACACACACACACACACACACACACACACACACACACACACATACACACACCAAACAACGTTTTTATTTTCGCACAAAGACAATGATGAAATGATCAGTTATTGGTCACTTACTCACTATCTACGTGTTGCAGTGATGTAATTCTTGCTGATTTTCTCCCCTGGGAGAAAGCTTTGAAGACCGGGAACACATGGGTTGTGTTGGAGTCCCACGAGGAAGGCCACTTCGTGGTTACATTGTGGGACTTGAGCCTAAAAAGTTGGTTGTTGCTGGTTTTTTTTAAATTGCTTGAATCACTGCTATAAATGTAGCAATCACTGTGAATCAATGCAAACACAGCTTGTGTGTGTTGTCAGGTGCTGACAGGATAGCTTAAAGGTATGCACAATCGCCTTTGTTTGTATCTTGACCCAGCTACAAATGGTCACCCCGGTCTTTCGGATGCAGGGCGAGGGATCAATGTGTGCGCCATCCATCGGATGGATGCTAAACTGGAGGACCCGTCTATCAACACTAGGGGAATTGGTGGACGTGAAAGATCCCACTGTCTTTCATCACCCGCACCTTGAACAAATTGCAAATTCCTGCCACTTTTTTTTTTTTTGGTATACAAAGTCAAGGCTCATGGAAGAGCTAGAACACTGAATGAAAAAGATGCAACATAACAAAAGGATTGTTGGAGGGGGGGGGGGAAACCCCAACAGCAGAGTTCAAGGACAAAACACAAAGAGACGGGCAAAGGAATAAGGGGTAGATGCGGATGCATGGGGTGCACAATCTTTTCCCAAGTCGAATGTCAGACTTAGCCAGTGGGTTCATCAAAGACTTGGGCCAAGAACGTTCCCTCGCCGAAACCACAAGAACGTGGGGCCATTAAAGTCATAATAGTAGAACTGGGCTGACAGGTTGGTCAAGAGGTATGCACACTCACCTCTCAGCTGACAGGATTGTCAAGAGGTATGCACACTCACCTCTCAGCTGTGTAGCCTGGGTTCGAATCCAGACCCAGCTATAAACTGTCTTCCCAGTGTTTCACATGCAGGGTGATTCATCAATGTATGCAGGTGACCTTTGTTTTCTTTTTTGGAATGGAGTCGAGGTTTGAGGGATGTTCGTAGGAGTGCCGTCCCTTGGATGGACGTTAAACTGACGTCCTGTCTGCCAGCATTAGTTGGTGGAGGTTAAAGATCGCATATGGTGTCCTTCGTGAAGAGTAGGTGAGCTATCGTCAGCACCATGAACAATTCACAAATTCCTGCCTTAACTACTGCTGAGAAGGCAATGGCAAACCACCCAGTATAACCCTTACCAAGAAACTGCTTCAGCAGCACTGATGTTCTGCATCAGAGAATGGTACATCAGAATCAATAGTAATAGCAGTAAACATTGTAAATGATGGATATAATTTACATATATCAGGAAACATTGCAAATGATATCCCACGTCAGCTGAATCATGTCCCATTCTCAAGCTTCTTCAAATATCATGTACGGTTCTGGAAAGCCAATTAAAACCTCCCCCCCCCTAAAGAACGATGCTGTACTGTTTTCCATGAAGACGTTAATCGAGATACATCAGCTAATCGATCCACTGAAAAAGAATGTTCTTGAAGGCGAAAGGAGTTTGGGGGCTTGGCTTGGAGCCTTGTCGTGATGAGATAGCGAATTCTTGCTTTCACAACCAGGCAGTACTAGAGGATGGGTTGGGTCTTTTTCCATATCCCAGCGGGCCCCTAACGATAAGGGTCTTTGAATAATTAACAAGCGCTGGACTCCTCCACAGACTTATCTGCTCCACCGGTGGTCCTCTTGTATGCCTGGCTGCTGTAAAGCGGTCTCACTCGCTTCAAACAAGATCGCTGTGACAGAGAACAGGACTTTTTAGTGCTGGAATGCTGACGTTATAGCTGGCATGTTGCTTTGTCTTCCTCAATTGTTCTACTGTTTTCTGTGGCTAAATATTATTGTTTGCAATAAGGACCATTTATATGGAATACATGATTACATATGGATGGGGTGGCGGGTGGTTTGATTGGAAGATTCCAATTGAGAAAATAATGGGGTCGAAGGGAGGATGACAGTGGAGGTAAAGGATTGTTCGGGGAATATAGGGAGGGGGAAGTGAGGAGTTAAGGGAAAGGAGGGGAGGGGAGAGAGTGGGAATTATTTATTTATTCAGTCGAGTAATCAAATCAATGCTCATCCAGCTAAGCTTTTTAGCAGCATCAAGGTTCAAAAGTTTGCCAAAACATCCACATGCTGTTGAGACACTATATAGATACCATAAGCACAAATTGACAACCAACCAGTTGCAAGAAATATGATGAACTTGATCAAACAAGTGGTCAGTTTTGACGTCGGGTCCTTCAGAGAAACAGAGCTCCAAAAGTGAGTATTTGCAATAAAGTTTCAAGCTGCAGTTGAACTTTATCACCTTTTGGAAACTTTACTTTTACTGGTCCCCTTTTGCCAATCGAATGTGAAATTATTTTCAAAGGATATTTTAAAATTAATTTTTTTAAAGACTAATTTACTGACGAATAATTGTTTTTTTTAACTCTCTTATCAGAGCAAGTAACGTCCAAGACAGATTTTGTATATTGATTTAAAGGACATCGGAATACTTACAAGGACACATTCAATCTACATGTTAACAGAGAACAAGGCAGTCAATTGAGCTCTCCTGGGATTGCAACAAGGGTGAAAACTCTGGTTGCTTGTTTGCCCACTATGATAAAATAATATTTTAAAATTATTTTGCTTTTAGCGATTAGCTCATGACCTCTGCAGTCCTTTATAATGCGGCTTCCAGACTCGGTGGAGTGCAAGCCCTTTGAGACTGCATGAGTCATTGTGCATGAGACCAAGTTACTGCTTGTCTGCAGACTACCCTTCTTGTCTTGCAACCTTTGCACACAATTGGAATTCCCTGGGAAGATACCAAAGAAAGCGCAATAATTGGCTCCTGACGACCTCCCACCAGCCTTAGGGCCTTGGAGAGCACTAATTAGAAGCAGCGCAGCAGGCAGGATCTCGTCGGCAGTCGTCGCCCCAATGACCCGGACAGTGTCTGGTCAGTATCCTTTGCCTTTGTCTTCTACTTGCCGGGCCAGAGCCTCATTATTAGGATGTGAATCTTATTAGGATATGATATGTAAGGCAATATGTTTCTCTTCCTTGATGTGTATTGGCATTAAGTTGTATTTCTCTTAAACAATAATCCAAGACTCATTACTCCAGGTTCATATTTTTTTTCTCCAGTGACAATTCTTTATGAAATGGATTTTGTATCAAGTCATTAAAATTACTCTCGCCAAGTTATTCTAAGATCGCAATGCATGCAACGCAATACGATAGTGGTACGCACACTCACCTCTGAGCCATCTATCCTTGAGTTTGAATATCGGCCCAGGTATAATCTGTCATCCTGGAGAGCAAGCAGAGCAGGCAGGCATCATTATGTGTGCCACCCCTCGGATAGATGTGAAACGGGCGTCCCGTCTGCCAACTGAGGGACACTACATCAGCAGCACAGCCGCACTCCCTGCAATGATGCAACCAGCAGCCATCGGCTGCATACGAAATGGATGAATGACTTTATCCCTCTTGAATTTTATCAAAGATTGAGGCACTCTCATCTCATCTGGAAACAAGGTTTACAAACAATTGTTAAGTTGGAGAACTTAGCAAACAAAAGTGGAAAATGAATGCTCCTGCTCCTCCTGGTCATTCTCATACTTTCCACTCATCGTCCTTGTTGAATCAGAATAACTAAGAAACGAATTAAGAAATACAAAACGAAAATTCATGAAATTCTGCGAATTTTTAGTGATTGTTTTGAATGAGTGAATACAAAAAAATCTTTGTAAAACGGACTTGTATTCTTTGTAATAATTAAAGTTTGAAAATTGTAATGTATGTTTCATAAAATAAGGAGAGTAAACATAACGTTTTATGAAAACTTTATCTTCTTATGTGATCGAGATTACATTAATTTTGAAAAAAATAAAAAGGTTGTCATAAAATTGGTTTTCTACATGAGAATTTAAATGATTTTTTGTGGCTGATTTATGTTTCTGTTTACCCTAGAATGCTGCACTATGGAATAGTCTGAGGATTGTATAATTAGTTGTGTTTAAGGATTTCTCTCATATGCTTGTCTTTCAGTTAATTGGTCAATGCAACCTGATATCACTGATGACATGTTGGAAAATGCTCATCAAACATTTGCGAAAATGTGCCTTCATGTAATGTGGAGCTGGGGTGGATCCAGGATTTTGGGTGTGGGGAGGGGGGGCGGCATTCCCCCTTCTCTGTCCGATGATTGGATGACCTTTGGACAACTCCTGTTGTGAACCCTGTTCAGAGAGTTTCTGGGACTGAAGACTTGAATCCTCGGAGATGGGTAGTTCCCATTTGATGATCAGGATGGTTATTGAATTATGTGAATGATGCCCCCACCTCCGTTTTTGTCCCCCACTCTTCCGACAAGGTTGGAGATGGGGACATTAAAATGAGCTCCGTCTGACTGACCGATGACCGATCAGTCGAGTAATCCAATTCTTGCTTTCACAATGTACTTTTGTCCACTTACATCTGTCCACATACTTTTGTGTATGTGATATTTCAAAAACCGTTGAACATTTAGCTTTCATGTTGCAGATACTGCTTCCTCATGACATTATCTCAACTTGATTAGATAATGGCTGTGATTGGAAGAATTTTCATAAAGGAAAGATAGGTGTTATTAATTGAAAGTTGAAATTGATAGGCTAACTGCCGTGGGAAGCAAAGTAAAGCTGACATTTCGGTTGTTAGTGCTTTGTCTTGGACGTCATTTCGTCTTGGACGAGGGTGATCCTGGAGTACTTTCCCAAGTTTTTTTTTTTTTGCATGAAAACGTGAAACGTTGTGGGCATCATAAGTTGTGATTGCGCATTTTTATCCAAGCTGCTGTACTCTCACTCCCTGCATCAATCCGAGGGTGCTGTCAAATTTTGGGACATTTCACTGTTGCGGTATCACACATATACAGAATACAGTCTCCTGAACAAGGAACGAGGGTTAGTTGAAAGGTCCCCCACCTTGCCCCCATCCATAAAGGAACGTTCCAGAGCCAGCAAAACTTGGCACAGATATTCGTACTTTCCTTTGTATATTTCAGGCAGTGTCAGATTTCTCCCAGTAGCAAGTAAGTCTCATGAGGCCTTTGAAATGGAAATCTTGTTTTCAGCTCTGAAATGTATTTTTTGTGTACTTTATGTCTGTCCCCAGTAATGCCACTCTGCATATGTTTTACAAAACGCCCCCAGTGTTTGTGTGGAGTGGTTGGGTGGGGTCCCATTACCTTGTGAAGTGGTCGTTGGATTGCTATCGTGACATTTCTATAGGCCAATAAACCCGATTATGTTCATCTTTCCTCCAGACCAGCAGTCAAGGGTATTGAACAAACACCAGTGATGGCAATCCAACAAGGCTTTACACCACCAAGCCGCTCTCTTTAATGTGTGCAGTACATTAAGGTTACGTGGTATAACCAGACACGTTAAAACCTAATAAATGCGTAAAATGTAGCTCAACCACACTTTCAGACATTATTAATATTAACATCTCAAACCTTTCCTTTAATAAAAGAACGGTTTTACCAGATGGATGAGGCTTTAACACTTTAGCAGTTGTGATTTTTAAAAAAAAAAAGGTTCAGCTTGAGGGTTTGAAGCAGATTGAGGGAGAGACTGGATACGATCTCCAGAAGTAGGAGACGGCAGTTGTAAAACTGGAGAAATGGGAGGAGGAGACGATGTCTCAAGATAGAGTGAAACAAAACAGTCGGAGTGAAAGGGGGAAATAGAAAGAGAAACTTTTTGGGATTATTATGCTGTTGGTATACTCTATACCAACTTCCTTTTGCTGCAGATTTCTATGAATGACAAATAAAACGTCACTGAGGGAGAAAGGCGAATGTGAAGCAGTCACAGGGCTCGTTTTTGATGGGATAACTCCTCTTCTTATATAGTGTGCGGCCAACTTGTATTTGATGCTGAGCAAACGATGGCTCTCGTAGTCAGAAGTATTTTTAAATGTCGTCGTTCAGGGTCTGCCCCGAGCAATTGAGAAAACGCAGAACTGCTTTTGTTTCACACTATTTCCAAAATACATCCGCTATGAAAATAAGAATAAACTTTTTTTCACCGCTGTCGCAAATATTTCTGGGTGGTCGCTTTAAAAAGCAAGTCTGTGCAGTCTCTCTAACAGCTTGAATAAAATAAATAATCCCGTTCATTAGAGCAAAGTGTTGATGCTGTTGCCGACCTATGACATACGAGGGGTGTTCAAACCATTCTACCAAAGAGATACTCAGAATCGTCCAAGATGGGCTGTCTTTTATTTCTATTTTTACAACACACTCGTGTACTTAAATATTGCAAAAGTATGAAATGTTTTTTTTTATTTAAACATACACCTCGTAAGCCGAGTGTTGACTTAACAGGTAAGGTGGCTGCCTTAAGATGTTTAGATCTTGAATTTAATCCCCTGTAAACCGTTAAATTAACACCAGGTGAGTTGACTCAGCATGTCATCCTTCCAAGGTTGACAAAATGAATACCAGTGTACTAGTAATAGAGGGCACTGCATCAGCGGCACAGCCAGAAAATGATCCAACCAGAAAATTGTGCAACCAACAGCCACAGGGCTGCGTACAAATAAATATAATAGACCTCATTATGGGATGGCACGATAGCCCAGTGGTATGTGCCCTGGCCTTTGAGCTGTCTAATCTGGGTTAATTGAATGTCGACCTAGTTATAAACTGGCAGCCTGGTGTTTCACATGCAGGGCAATTTATCAATGTGTGCACCCGTTCATCAAGCACGTCACACAGGAGGACACATCTCGCCAGCATTTGAAGCATTGTTGGACTTTTCCGAAGAGTCGGCAAGCCATCACTGGCACTGGCTCATTTCCAACTTCCTTTCACCTCCAGTTTAATGTCAGGCTTGTCCAGCTGATTCGGAAAAGATTTGGCCCAAACTGTTCTCCTCTCAACCCCACAAGCGCGTGGGAATAATCGAGGCTGTTAAAGTAGCAGTCATAGTAGTAGTAGTAGTAGTCGTGTTATACGCCTCATTATACTGTTTTTGTGTGTCTTGAAATATTGTATCTTGTTTGTAAAACATTTTGAACACCCCTCGTTGTGTCATTCCTTTTTATACACTTACACAACGACAAAAGGCGATTTATTCGCTCGACATTCAAACCCTGCAAAAGAATAAAGTTCGCTCTAATTATGGTGGTCGTCACATGTTGCAACGATGTCTGCAGCACAGTTCGCTATTTATTAGAGTGACGTACACATATAAAGTGGGTCATTGTTAAGGCTAATATATTCATATCCATTGCTTATTTATTGGTGATCACAAAATAATTCATCAAACTATATAAATATTGGGCATTCAATCCCACAAATTAGCAATGCCATAAATCCCACAAATCAGGCCTGTTTTGCCACAGCAGGCAGTTCTGGACACGATCACGGGCAGCTCAAGCGATAAACACTCTCATCAGGACAAATGCCAACTCATTTCTTCTTCTTTCATCACCGAGACGTATGGCGGCTTGTCAGAGAACCAAGCTCTTCGCTCTTCCCATGCTATTCGAGAGGGCGGCCGTTGCAACAAAGCCAATCTCAATTTAACTTTCTTTCGTCATCAGTTTTCAAAAGCCAGGCAACAAGCACGTCAGAAGATAAACGAGAGTCTCACGAAAGATCACAAGAGCTCTAAAATGCTTTTACTTACACGATACAATGCATGTACTGATGGCTCAATTTAGTATTTACCAACACTGTATGCGAGATTGAACAACATTGCTTTGGCTTTGAAGAGCATTTCACACACGTGGCCTCAGCACTCAGTTCAACCTGGGTTCAACCACTCAGTTATAACTTCAAATAAAATAGCTTTAGTAAGTACTTAACAGTACATAATGTGTATGTGTGTGTGTGTGTGTGTGTGTGTGTGTGTGTGTGTGTGTGTGTGTGTGTGTGTGTGTGTGTGTGTGTGTGTGTGTGTGTGTGTTATGTTATGTCTGCTTTTCTTCTTTGGACTACAATGAAGTAATTGGTCTTTATTTTGATTTTCTCTCTTTCCTCTTTCTCCACCCTCCTCGTTTTTTTCTCCCTCTCCTCCTCTCTTTTCTCCTCCTTCTCTTCTTCAACTCCTTCATTCTTCAGCATCCCTCATTACCCTTGAATCATCTCTCCATTGAATATCAAACATACAGTATATTCATCTGGATTTCTTCATATTCCTGTATCCAAATTTCTTTTTTGTAACAAGAAACCAATAATATTTGTTTTCAGTTTCTAAAAGAGTTTTATATTTGATCAACTTTAGAGCCTTTTCATTATTTAACATTTCAGTTAAATCCAAACTTGTTGGTTTATTAACATCAGTATAAAGCCAATCTTTTATTGAAAACCAACCATTCTTATGTTGTAGAACATATTTATTAAAACACTGAATACCCTTTTCTTGTAGGTATGCTCGCACACAGAAATGATAATTTTCTTGAAGCCTTCTTGCTGTCATTGATGCATCAGAAATATATGATAGATTAATATGATGACAGGTAATACTTCCCCAGCTTCCTGTTGTTAAATCGGTTTGTATTTCTTTACTTACTATGTAGAAACCTATTCTTTGTGTTTTCATGATAAAAATTATGGTGAAGCCATTGTTGATTTTAGCCTTATTAAATTCCTTTATTTGTTTGCTCACAGTGCTTCCAAATATCTCATCTCCACCAAGGGGATAATATTCTTCCTTATGAGACTGATTTTATTTTTTCAGGTCATGTAGGTTTATTTTAAAAGTTCAATTATACCCTAAATCATTCATATCATACCCCAAGGTTCGATTCTCATTAAAACTACACACCCTTCTTTATAAAATTTAATTTCAATTGGAACTGTGAATTGTCTATGACCTGGAGATAAAATCAACATTTCCGTATTCCGTATATTTCACAGCCATCTTATTAAAGTATATATGTATGTATATATATATATATATATATATATATATATATATATATATATATATATATATATATATATATATATATATATTTTTTTTTTTCCGTCAAATCATTTAACCTCATAAAGTCATTCTCTACTAAGGTACATTCCTTCACCCTGTGGATTATAATATGGTGAAAGGAACATCCCATCCCAAGCTTTCGTAATTATTTTATATTTCTTCAACTCGTGTTTATTCATTTCATAATGGTCACAACAACCATTGTATTTATTCATTGGAAAACTTCACATTGGTGAATTATGATGGATATAATTTCTCAACTGAAGAATATCATATGATTATCTTGGTTGGTTATCCGAAAATTTACTCTGTATATAGTTTTCTGTGATACGGGTAGATCGACAATATTTTTTGGTTCAATATTGAATTTATAACCAATTGGGGTTGAGTTTGCACTGAATGAAAATAATGTGTTTGTTCATATTCCATGATTATAAACACCATCAAAAAAATCACAGTGAATTAATACTGAATTTATACCTGAAGATATTTGAATGACATTATCGCTATAAAATGTCCCGTTGGTTTCAATCTTTTTTGAGAAGTCCAATTACTCAATGTAGGGTTCAATTTAACATGTGGTTGTTACATAGAACTCAAGAATATCAATTCATCATGAAAAATCAATACCTTTTCATAAACAAGATAGAACTGTGCTGCTTCTTCTGTTGGTACAAGACCCGCTATGGTTTTTGAAACCGTTGAATATTCATTGTTTTGAAGAGCTTTCACAATATAATCAGAAGGTTGATTTACCTTTCCCAGTTGTTGGAATAATCCTTCATCATGATATTCTAATTTTCCTTTATCTTCAAGTTCTTGCTCCATCATTTGACTGAAATATTTTATCATCTGAAGTTTTGTAGGGGAATATTCTACTGTGGGAATTATAGAAGCAGGGGCCCTTTCTTGAGTTTTTAAAAGTGGTTTAAAAAATTTATGTTGTTTTCTTTCAAACGCTTCTGCACCCATTAGTTTTTGTCTCTGTTTCTTCTTTATGTCTTCCTGTTGCTTTACAACTTTTGAAACAAACTCGTGATGCTCCTTAAACCTTCTTGTGTATTCATTTTTTGTTATTATTTATTGAAAAATATTTAATAACTCATTTGTTTCACAACGATATATTTATATCTTCCAGTCATGTGCTTCATATACTCCTCAAATTCCTTTTGACTACATAAAATAGAACAATTGTCTCTTCAAAAATTATTTATATCTTTTTAATTTAGCCTGAATAAAATAAAAGTATAAGCATTCTTTCTGATTGAGCAGCAAGGGAGTTGAAAGTGTGATTGACTAAGATCAATACAATTACAGGAAGAATGTCTCCCTCTTGTGTAGAAGCTATCCATAACTGTTTGGTTTCTCTCATATCACAATCGTGAAACATAACGTTCTTTTTAAATTTATACAAATCTTAAGGTGAAGGTACGGTATTGTATTTCATCCGTATTATCACTGAGAATACAAGTTATGGGTTTTGAATTCCTTTTACATTTTTGAGTATCACAAATTAGTTTTATACTTGGGTTGTTGATACTTCGGTTAAAAGCTTGACTTTGTGAAAATTATTAAATGATCATAATCTAAAAAGTTCAGAGTAAGGGGTATCTTTAAAAGCAAGCAGGTTTTCCCACATCCGCTTGAACCAACTATTAGGCATCTTAATGAATTTGGTATATTTTTATGGTTGTTAAATTTTATCTTTTCCCAAATGGGTAAAAAAAAATCTTTCATTCATATATTTAGAAAATAAATCATAAAATGTTTTACAAGCTTTTTTAGAAACTCGACATTCGATCCGAAGTTCAGGTTTAATTTCGAAACAATCCATTGTTTTATTTATGCAATATCTTGCATTGATATTTCCCTGAAAATGACAATTGTGAATAATAACATCAAACCTTGAAACATTCAGCAAAAATTCGCACTATTTCATGAAAAACACAATTTTGACATAGGAATGGTGATTTTGCACAAAATGTGCACAAAACGTGCATGGAACAAGTGTTTGTGTAAGAAACACTTGATTTAAGCAAATTAGAGTGGTTTTGCATGAATAAGGTTACTGATTTAAAATGTGTTGCTTGGCTTAGTACAAGCCAAAATGCACACTATTTCATGAAAAATACACGTTTCTGCATGAGGAGTAATTTTCCAAAAAAATGTGTGCAAAACGTGCTTTGAACAAGTTTTTGTGAAAAAAAAATTCGCTTTAATTAAGCAAATAAGACTGGCTCTGCATTGCATATGCCTGGTGTTAGCTGAATTGTTAAGGTGGTGGGTTTGAGACAGGCTCTGCATGCATATGCCTGGTGTGGCTGAATGGTTAAGGTGGTGGGTTTGCAAACCTAAAGTCCTGAGTTCAAATCCTGCTTGCCTGCTGAAATAATGCCAGCTGGTGTTGACTCAGCTTGTCATTGTCATCCTTCTGAGGTTGGGAGAATGAGTACCAACCAGCTTTCTTGAATGATTGAGCCATTTGAGTGCCCTCTCAATTCATCATGAAATAAGGTTCCAGGTGTAAAATTTATTGTTTTGCTTTGTGAGTGAAGCCAGAATCCACCTCTCCCCTCTCCTCCCCCTCCTCCCCTTCCCCTCCCCTTCCCCCTCCCCTCTTCCTCCCATCGTGAGTGAAGCATCATATATGACGAGGTCTCGTCCAAATATCATACATGTCCACACCCATTTGTTTCCCACGGGTGCCCTACTAATTTAATTATATACTTTATTAGGCGCGTATTCAGCCACTGCTCTCTATGGTGTCTTCAGGCGTATCCTGGGTTACCTCACTGGAGTCTGAACCCGCCATGTTTTTGGCCTGCTCATGGAGTTTTCTTTTGGCCATGGCCATGACTTGCACCAGGTGCAATGATATTTTAATGATAGTTTTTTTTTCACGCTCCTTACTCACCATACTACAATTCACCATCTGTCCGTCTGTCTGTTCCCAGGTACTACAAAAACGGCTAAACCGATCGCAACCATTTTTTGGGTGTGTAACCTGGGACCACTTGGAGTAAAATAGGCATAAATATAATAACATGACCCCCTTGACGACTCCCGTCGGGAGCGGGTATTTCTAGTATTATCTAATCCCTGTTCATCATCTATCTATAATTCCAGCAATGTGTGTGTGTGTGTGTGTGTGTGTGTGTGTGTGTGTGTGTGTGTGTGTGTGTGTGTGTGTGTGTGTGTGTGTGTGCGCGCGTGTGTGTGTGTGAGACCGCTGTTTCTGGACAACCACTGGTCCGATCTAATTGAAACTTGCCAGATATATTGCTGGGGACCTGACTATGTGCCTTTTCAAGGTTTGATATTAATCGGATAAGTGCTTTCCAAGTTCTGGTCATTTATTTACCAACCAATAACTGGACACGTTGCTGCGTGGGCGTGGCCTATGGGGAAGAGATCCTCAGCCACGTTCCCCATTATAGTACTGCAGCATAGCAAACCAATTGTTCGACTTTTCATAAACGCACCAAAATTGGTACATATGTTGACTAATGTATTCTGAACAATTCTGGACATGGAGCCACTCGAGATTTTGCCTTGGTCAGCCTTGGTCATTCTACTTTAACAACATGGGATATCTGTCATTGTTATTCTCTTTGTAGGTTTCTCACAGGTGATAAATACTCCATGTGATCTGCATTTACAAAGGAAAACAACACAAATGTCATTTGTATTGATTTATTATATTTCCAACCATTGTGTTGGGGAAAAATGGTCATTTTTATAGGAAAATCCATTTTCGCCATTGAGCATCTCAACCCGGGCCAAACGCCTGTTCTGGCTTTCGACCAGCCACTGTTTGCTTTTGCAAAGCAGATACAGTGGAAGTGGCCGGAAACACATGGGGAAGACAAACTGGTGGTGATGTTCGGAGGCCTGCATGTCGAGATGGCAGCACTGAAGACACTAGGTGACTGGTTGCAGGGAAGCGGGTGGACGCATGCACTCGCACAGGCAGATATTGCTACTGCAGGAACCGCTGACTCCTTTCTTTGGGCCTCTCACGTCACACGCACAAGAAGGGCACACCAGCTCACAGCGGCTGCCTTGTAGATACTCCAACGACGTGCATACGATCAGCACAGCGCCAGTGCAGAAGATGACCAGCCTCCCGAGGACTTCGAAGACTGGTGCCATGCGAAAGTGAACAGCTCTCCCCAGTTTTTGTACTGGGCAACAGTCCTGGATCTGGAGCTCTCCATCCTAATCTATGTGCAATCTCTGAGAGAGGGAGATTTCATCATGTACCTGGATGCTCTCACTGAGATAGTGCCATGGTTCTTCGTGCTGGACCATATAAACTATGCCTGGTGGATACCGGTTCATCTGCGTGACATGGCAGAACTTCCACAACAGCACCCAGAGATCTACAATGAGTTCAAGGCAGGCCACTTCACAGTGCAAAAGACCAAGAGGGCATTCTCAGCAATTCCTCTTGACCAAGCGCATGAACAAAACAATGCCCGTGTCAAGGGTGATGGAGGTGCCGTTGGCCTGACGGACAATCCCAGTGCTCTGAGGCGCTGGATGGTCGCCGAACCCGAGGAGGCCAGAGTGATCATGGAGTTTGAGGAGGCGAACATGCATCCAAATGCCAATGAGGAGACACCTCACCATGAAGAAACACCGTGTGCACAGGATGCATTTGCCAAAGATGTAGAATCACTTGTGGCTGTCATTGAAAAGCTGGGGAATCCCTTCGAGGAGGATAGTCCAGATTTGCTGGTCCAAGACACCAAGGAGATTGCCGATCCTGCAGTGATTGAAACAGTTTGCACTGCCAAGCAGATTAGACAAGAGCAGTTTCAGGAATACTCAAAGGATTGCCTCATCGACAGAACCAAGACTATTGACGAACCTATAAAGAGGAACAAACTCCCCCTCTTTGGAACAGACAGAAGTCCAAAAGCACACAAAGGAAAGGAAGCATCTGTGAAGAATGATATGGCCTTATTTGCAAGGCTCTACATAGGCTGCCAGAACCGCGATGGAAACCTGGACGAGTTCTTCCATCATGAAAATCAAGCATGCCCTCCCGCATTATCTGATGCAGGTAAGCTACACCTGGGTAGCAAAAGCGACTTGCTGGTGTGCCTTGAAGGTGTTGCTGAAGCTCAGTGTGATGCACCTGCTGTCACTTCTGTTGTCCTTGATGGCGCCATCATCGTGCAGATGTTGAAGCCTGGCACTGCCAAAACATTTGAAGAATATGCCCACCAAGTCTTCATCCCATACGTCGAGGGGCAGCTGCGTCGTGCTTCACGTCTCGACCTCGTTTGGGATAGCTACAAAGATGGCTCCTTGAAGACGGTGACAAGGGAGCAATGAGGAAAAAGGGTGCGACGGCACGTGGTGAGCACCGCAGCCATACCAGGAAACTGGCAGAGTTTCCTACGTGTTGACGCAAACAAGGTGGAGCTCTTCACCTTCCTGTCCGATGTGCTGGTGCAGTCCTTCCATGACGAGGCAAAGGAGCTGGTAGTCATTGATGGTGAAGCAGTCATCTGCCTTCCAAGGCAGGAAGATGAAAGTTCTCTGGCTCCATGCGGTCAAGAAGAGGCGGACACTCGCATCATGCTACATGTGGCCCATGCTGCAGAACATGACCACCGTCGGATTCAAGTTCGAACCGTAGACACCGACGTCGTCGTCTTGGCGGTGATGGTAGCCCAGGCACTACCATGCGTGGATGAACTCTGGATTGCCTTTGGGACGGGCAAGAACTATCGCTACATCCCTGCCCATGAAATAGCTGCCTCCCTCGGTCCACAGAAGGCACATGCCCTCCCTGTCTTCCACGCCATGACCGGATGTGACATGGTATCAGCATTCGTGGGGCATAGGAAGAAATTTACCTGGGCCACATGGAACTCGTTTCCAGAACTGACAGATTCTCTTGTGACCCTGACCACCACGCCAGTCAACATCCAGGATGACACAATAAACTGCATTGAAAGGTTTGTGGTGCTCCTCTATGACCGCACCAGTCCATATACGGACATCAACGAGGCCAGAAAGAAACTCTTCGCCAAGAGGAACTCCGTCCAGCGCATCCCACCTACCAACGATGCTTTGGAACAGCATGTGAAGAGATCAGTCTTCCAGGGTGGCTATGTCTGGGGGCAGGTCTTGGTCCCTCAACCCGTGCTTCCATCACCAACAAGCTGGGGCTGGTGGCAAACTGAGGATGGGTCCTACGAACCGCTCTGGACCACACTCCCTGAGGCTTCAAAAAGCTGCTTTGAGCTGGTGTCATGCCGCTGCAAAAAAGGCTGTAGAAACCGTTGCAAATGCAATAAGGCTAATCTGCAATGCACTGGACTGTGTGCTTGTGAAGGAGAATGCCAGTAGACAGACGCAGTAGACACAGACTGAGATATCGGCCTCACTTAGAATGTGCAAATGCAAAGTCGCATTGCTTGTAAAAGTGTTGACTTCTTGATCCAGAGCCAGTACACTTGAGCTCACAAACTCATATTGTACTTGACTGATGTATGCGTGTACCATGTGTCCTGGTAGAATGGTAGTAGACAGTAAACCGTAGCCGCTTCAAAGTGAAGTGTGCAATAATTTGACTACATTTTCTGAGTTTGTCATTATCACGATTATCAGTTCCCTTTTCAAAATAGAGTAAAGTATGTAATCTATAATGCAATTTTTGTTGATTCCAAACCCATTGAATGTGATGAATATCATTTGACTCTTGTTCTCCAGGCAATAATGGGTACTTTTCAGCGAAAAGTTTCAGGAGAGCAGCAATTTACAAATCAAATAATGGCTCTTTTACAAAAAATACTGGCTCATAATATTTGAATACGCCTTTTCATGGTGAATTTACTGAATTTTACACTTTCCTTATATCTACCACCGATACAATAAGAAAATAAGAGCATATAGCCAATTTCGCCAAAGTAGAATGGTGGCCATGTTGGAAAATGGTCGCCGAAGCTGACCAAGGCACAATCTTGGGTGGCTCCATTTCTCGAATTGTTCGGAATACATTATTCTACATGTGTACCAATTTTAGTGCTTTTATGCAAATTTGAACAATTGATCTGAAATATCAGACGACACTGCAGGACTAATATGGAATAGGCAAAGCCGAGAAGCGAACGTAGAATTATTCATACATTCGCTTCTGACTTTACCTATAACTTGTTGACAACTGTATACGCAATTTCCGGTTACTTCGGCCTGGATTCGGGATCAGCGGATGACCATTTAATCACGATTAAAAATTCTTTTTTGATGATGCGGGAGATATCTTTATTAAAATCAGTGGAGGAAATATACACCATGTCTGATATTATTTGGGTATTTCATGTCTCGGACGATGCCTTTATCTCCCGGCATGCATCATTCCCCATGACAAAAACCGGAAACACAAAAAAAACAGAAACAAAACAAAAACGGAAGCAAAATGGTCATAGGCAACGACACAGATTCACAATTGGCAGGGTATTGTGTTGTTTTTGTTGTTTCCTATCCTCTCATGTGCACGCGTTAAGTAATATTCACAAGATAGAAATAAAACCCAATCGTGTTTATACACCGCACAGCGTTTAAAAACAACCGGAAGCAAAATGTCATAGCTAACGACATGGATTCCAAATAGCCAGGCGTATTGTGTTATTGTTGTTGTTGTTGTTGTTGTTTCCTATTCTCTCACGTGCATGCATTAAGTATGAAGCTCACTGCGTTTGCTAATATGGAATAGGCAAAGCCTAGAAGCGAACGTAGAATTCTTCTTACATTCGCTTCTGACTTTACATAAAACTTGTTCACAACTGTATACTTGCCAACTATACCATGGGACATGTAAGCGCCACACAGCTGATGATTTTGACGCAATTTCCGGTTACTTCTGCCTGGATTCGGCATCAGCGATCAAATAATGTAAATCACGATTAAAAAATATTTTTTGATCATGCGGGAGATATCTTTATTAAAATTAACTTTAACAACAACCGGAAGCAAAAGGTCACAGCTAATGACACAGATTCCAAATAATCAGGGGTATTATGTTGTTGTTGTTGTTGTTGTTGTTGTTGTTGTTGTTGTTTCCTATTCTCTCATGTGCACGCGTTAAGTATGAAGCTCACTGCGTTCCCCATTACGGGTTACAACATACGGACTTCCGGATAGTGATGACTTCGTGTATTCTAATAATTTCTCGATTTCTTATGCGCATTTATAAACACAATGCCCCAAGTTATGATCGTTTTCATATTAGACGGTGCATAAATTTCGGTGACATCAGTGTGAACTGGTATGCTCCGAACCAGGAAGTAATATATATATATATATATATATATATATATATATATATATATATATATATATATATATATATATGTATATATGTATATATGTATATATATATGTATATATATGTATATATATGTATATATATGTATATATATGTGTATATATATGTATATATATGTATATATATATGTATATATATATGTATATATATGTGTATATATGTGTATATATATGTATATATATGTATATATATGTATATATATGTATATATATATGTATATGTATATATATATATATATATATATATATATATATATATATATATATATATATATATATATATATATGTGTATATTTTTTTTTGCACGTTAGTTTTTTTTCTCTTCTCTTTGTGTTTTTCCTTGCGATGACATTGAGAAAAGGCAAAATACGTTGGCGCTAATTGAATAATTGGCCATTAAAACTAAATTGCAAATAATCGTAACTGCGATATGCGAACTTCCGTGCCACGCATGTATAGTACGGGAACGCGAGAGCGAAGGAATGGCCTGTGTCGTTGTTTCTTGCTCGCAGTTTGAATTTTTTTATTTTTTTATTTATTTATTTATTTTTAACGGGCACATACGAGCCTGTCTATAATTCCAGCAGTGTGTGTCTGTGTGTCTGTGACCGCTGTTTCTCGACAACCACTGGTCCGATCTCATTGAAACTTGCCAGATATATTGCTGGGGACCTCAGGATGTGCCTTTTCAAGGTTTGATATTAATCGAACAAGTCCTTCCCAAGTTATGGCCATTTATTTACCAATCAATGACATGACACGTTGCTGCGGCCATTTATTTACCAACCAATGACATGACACGTTGCTGCATAGGTGTGGCTGCGTAGGCCGGTGCGCGGCTGGCCGATGATGACGTCACGGGCCGTGCCGGTTACATGGCAGCGAATGTCATGGCAAGCAAAGACGGAGGTAAACGTGATTTTAATTTGGATTTTAATTAACTCTGTGTGTGGAAGTGTGGTTGTCGCGATAACGCGAGAGCGAAGGGACGGCCTGTGTGGTTGTCGTTTCTGGCTCGCGGTTTGAAAGTTATTTTTATTTTATTTTTTTTTGCACGTACAGCCACGCACGTACGGGCACGCACGTACGGGCACGCACGTACGGGCACGTGGGAATGAAGGAACACCCTGTGTGGTTGTTGTTTCTGGCTGTTGTTGAAAGTTTTTGAAAGTTCTGTTGTTGTTGAAAGTTTTTTTTTGTTTGTTTGTTTGCACGTACGGGCACTCACCTACGGGCATGCACTAGTACCTATGAATTGCTGGATACATTGCAATGCTTATAAACGCTTGGAGATGCACAAAACAAATATGACTACTTTTGCATAAATAATGTTCCTGGTGTAAAATGTATTTTGTTTAGTACAAGCTCAAATCAGAGTGGTGACCCGTCCAGGATTGTGCCCAATAGCCCAGGAGACTGCTTTGGCAGCACTAACACTCTGTACAGAGTATGGTCCCAATGGATTGGATTTGGATTTTGCACAAATAAGGATCCTGCTTCCTGGTGTAAAATGTATTATTTTGCTTGGTATAAGCTAAAATACACACGATTTGATGAAAAACACGTGTTCATGCATTTGAAGAGTGATTTCGTACAAAACGTGTGCAAAACCTGCTTAGAAGAAGTTTTGTGTTGAAAACAAACAAACTTGTAGAAAGCAAATAAGACTGGTTTTGCATGAATAATGTTCATGGTGTAAAATGTGTTGATTTGCTTTGTGCAAGCTAAAATATACACTATTTGATGAAAAACACATGTTTTTACATGAGAAGAGTGATTTTGCACAAAATGTGTGCAAAATGTGCTAATAAGTTTTATGGTTCAGAAAAAAAAAACACTTTTTTTCTGCAAATAAGACTGTTTTTGAATGAATGAAGTTCCTGGTTCCTGGTGTAAAATGTAATGTTTTGCTCAGTGCAAGCTAAAATACACACTGATAAAAAGACAGTTTCTGCACTGGAGGAGTGATTTTGCACAAAAGGTCTGCAAAACATGATTATTCCAAGTTTTTGTATAAAAAAACGTTTTTATAAAGCAAATTAGACTGGTTTTGCATGAGTAAGGTTAATGATTTAAAATGTGATGTTTTGCTTCGTACAAGCTATGATGCACGCTATTTGATGAAAAAAAAGCTTTTCTGCATTATAATAGTGATTTGGCAAAAAAAACGCATGCAAACGTGCTTATTATAAAATTTTGTGTAAAAAACATACATAAAGGGTATTCGGGGTCTAAAGGGTCTTAATGGGTATTCTGGGTCTTAAGGTTCCCACTGGTCTTTGGGGTCTAAAGGGGCTGAAGGTTCTTCATGGTGTTGAAGGGTCTGAGGGCTATGACCCCTTCAACCCTCAAAGGGTCTTCACATTCTAAATGGTCTTTGGGGTCTAAAGAATGTAAAGGTTTAATGCGTCAAAAAGGGTTTAAAATGGTCTAAAAGGGACTGAAAGGTTTAACAAGTCGAAAAGGTCCACATGTCTAAATGGTATGTAATTAATAGCGGTAATTAATAGATGTCGTCAAGGTTCAATAATAAGTCATTAATAGACTCGACTCACGGTCCAACTCACCTTCAAACAGTACGTAATTATTAGACATAGATGCGTTAACAAAGACTTCATCTCGATGAGGGATCACCGTCCACCATCTTGCTTCGTTTTAATTACAGTATATGAATAAATATCAAGTGAATCTGTTGAAAATTGACGATTTATGTGACCTTGAACTTTAACCTGTTGACCTATTAACCTCAAAAACAATAAGTAGGCTTTCAGCTTGTCACTACCTCTACCAGGTGGTGAAGTTTTGTGAAGATCGGAGCAAAAATGTGACCTGTGGGCAAAATCACTCACGGCATGATGTTTGGCGAAACTGAACGAATGGAAATCGGGAGAGCGCACACCTCCGCCAGGCTGAACAGTTTACATTTTGTATACCACTGATAGGTCGTCTCTGAATCCAGGCCGTAACCAAAATCGAATTGGCTTGTTGTTGTCACCTAACCAACTCATCCACCTTGTTTTGTCATAACTCGTCCGCAACTTTTTGAGATATCATGCAACACATCGTTTTTGGCCCAATCTCTCAATGGTGAAAAATCACTTTATAAATTAAATAATTCCCGCATCCAGATCCGGGTTCGGATCTTCACCAAAATCGAATCAATTCTTCCTCGTCACACTCCCAGCATATCCATGAAGTTTCGTCCGAAACTTTTTGAGATATCGTGCTATGTATAGTTTTTGGCCCTATCTCTCAATGGTGAAGAATCACTTTAAAATTCTAGTCGTCGTATCCGGATCCGGATATTCACCAAAACATAATCAGTTTGGCTTGATCAGACACCGAACCTGTCCACAAAATTTCATTTGGATCCGTCCACAACTTTTTGAGACATTCTGTACACAGACAAACAGACAAACAGCCAAAAAGGAGTGAAAACCTGACCATCTTCACCTTTGGTGGCGGAGGTAACAAAACTTTGGCGTTTCTTGAGCTGTTGCAACTTGCAAGTATGGTATCTTGTCTCGATAACATGTTGAACACATTACAATCATTCAAAATTCACCTTCCCATGCTTTATGTGTTCGTAAGTGATATACGACTATATATAGCATCATAACACAGTTGTCAAGAAATATGGGCTGTAATGAAAACACTATAAACGATCGTAAACATTCAGCGAAAATGAGCACAAGAGGTGATACGACGCGAAAAAGGTTCCCTGCGTTTTGGAACTTCCACCAGCAATCGAAACAAGCTCAAATGAGCTAAGATCCTTGTCCTCTTAATGATGACGTCATAAAAACGAATATGACGTCATAGTGTTGTATCATATGTGTTGGTGTTGGCGCAGTGGTGAGGACAGCGGCTTGGGACCCAAAAAGTCCTGAGTTCAAGCCCCGTTGGGCCACTGAATATATATACACAAATATATATATATATATATATATATATATATATATATATATATATATATATATA
>NC_140967.1:69468274-69558274 GCF_056783735.1 Eptatretus burgeri
CCGGTACTCCAGGGGCCTCCGTCTGGCCACCCCCCAGGCAGATGCCAGGCCCATCCCCATCTCCTTGAGATGATGGTCAACCTGCTGCAACCATAAGGCACGTGGTCGGCCCACTGGCCTCCTCCACTCATGAGACTCCCTCGCTGAGAGAATCTGGTGAGCAGGATCAGCGTCAGGAAAACCAGCCACATGTCCATACAGCCGCAGCTGACGCTCACGGACTATGCAGGTAACAAATCTCATCCGAGTCTCTCTCAGCAACCGCTCGTTGGACACAAAATCCGACCAGCGATAGCCAAGGATTCTCCGAAGAGACCTGGTACCAAAGGAATTAAGTCTCCGTCTCAGATCCTTGGTCAAAGTCCAAGTCTCGCACCCATAGAGCAAGACTGAAAGTACCAAGGACCTGAAGACTCAGACTTTCGTCCTCCCGCACAGGTACCGGCAGCGCCACACCCCATGATCCAGTGAATCCATGACTCCCCAGGCCCGACCCAGACGTCTATTGACCTCCGGCTCACAACCTGCGGAGACATGAATATCACTGCCAAGGTAAGTGAATCTATCCACGACCTCAACATCCTCACCACAAACAGACACAGACAGGACAGCAGCATCCAAGATGTCACCGAAAGCCTGGATCTTAGTTTTGATCCAAGAAATCCGTAATCCCAACGGCTCCGACTCCTCATTCAGCACCTCGAGGGCCCCCAAGAGGATGTCTAAAGTCTCCGCAAAGATGACTGCATCATCTGCAAAATCAAGGTCCGAGATCTTAACATTGCCAAACGATGCACCGCAACTTGATCTCTCCCACATCCTCCCAAAAATCCAGTCCGTACAAGTGCTGAAAAGTGTGGGGGCAAGTACACATCCCTGACGAACTCCAGTAACAACTGGAAATAAGTCAGAGATGGTACCACCACACTTCACAGCACTCTCAGTACCAGAATAGAGTTCAGACATCAGATCGATCAGTTTCGGTGGCACCCCACGAAGACCAAGAACCCTCCAGAGGACATCCCGATTCACTGAATCGAACGCTTTACAGAGATCAACATAGGCTGCAAGGAGCCCCTGCCGAAACTCTCGTCTGCGTTCGGTGAGTACACGAAGTGCAAGGATACGGTCAATCGTTGACCTCTTTGGTGTAAAGCCTGACTGCTCTGGACGCTGGTGCTCAAGCAGATGGTGGCGAACCCTATCAAGAATTATCCGAGCAAAGACCTTGCCCGGCACTGAGAGCAGCGTCACCCCTCGGTAGTTGTTGCAGTCTTGGCGATCACCCTTCCCTTTCCAGTGAGGGACAACAAGGCCCCTCTTCCAGTCAGTTGGGATGATGCCTGTGTTCCAGGCAGAGCACAAAACTGCATGCAACGACACGAGTGCAGCATTTCCACCAGCCTTGAGAAGTTCGGCATGGATGCCACAGATCCCTGGAGCTTTGCCCCGTTTCAACTGGTTCACCGCAGCCCGTGTTTCCACAAGCGATGGTGGACCACAGTTGATTCGAGGGTCAGCAACAGGGATTGTAACACCCTTGACGTCCAACTCGACAGCTGGGGGATCAGCCTGGTACAACCGCTCAAAGTAACCGGCCCAGCGGGCCTTCACTTCAGACTCCTCTGTCAAGAGCCTACCACTCTCTGCTCGAACTGCAGTGCTCCGAGGGATGGGCTTGGATGAACGTAATGCGCGAATTCCCCTGTAAGCGGGACGAGAATCACCTGTCCACAGGTGATGCTCTACCCCCTCACAGATTCCTCGCACATAGGCCTCCTTGTCCACCCTCAGTGCACGTACAGTTTTACGCCTCAGCTCTCTGAACAGCTCAGCTCTGCCATTCAGCCTGGCCCTGCGACTCTGGTCAATGGTATCCAGTGGCCCTTGAGAGACAAAATTCTTCTTTGCCCTGCGGTGAACTCCAAGGCATCCACCGGCAACATCAAGGACGGTGGTCTTGAAGGTGCTCCACAACTCTTCAGGACCCCCCAAAGCACCCAGACCCCCCAAGTGTCCACTCAGCCTGTTCGCAAACTCCTCAGCTACTCTCTCATCCCTGAGCTTGGCAACATCCAGCCTAGGCTGGGATGGTACCATTCTCCAGGATTTAAGGTGCAGCTTTAGAGTTGCTACAACAAGCCTGTGGTCAGTATTGAGGAACTGAGCACTCCGGTAGACCCTGCAGTTCTGGATCATCCTCCAACGACCGTCAATGAGGACATGGTCAATCTCCTTTGCCACACCGCCAGCGTTGGAATACCAAGTCCAGCGATGAGCTTGCGGGCGCTGAAACCATGAACCAGCCACCCTAAGTCCATAACTTCTTGCAAAGTCAAGGAACTTAGTGCTATTCTGGTTCATAGTTCCTGACCCATGGGGACCAACACACACCTCATAACCATCCCTATCAGTTCCAGTCGATGCATTGAAATCCCCCAAGACTAGAAGTGTATCTCGTCTGGGGCACTGATCAACCACAGACTCGAGTGTCTGTACTGTGTCTGTACGGATCGAATTGAACCGTGTCTGTACTGTGTTCCTGTGTGAATGAATAAGATTATATTGAGCCTTGTCTGTACTGTGTTCCTATGTGAATGAATAAGGTTATATTGAGCCGTGTCTGTACTGTGTTCCTATGTGAATGAATAAGATGATATTGAGCCGTGTCTGTACTGTGTTCCTATGTGAATGAATAAGATTACATTGAGCCGTGTCTGTACTGTGTTCCTCTGTGAATGAATAAGATTATATTGAGCTGTGTCTGTACTGTGTTCCCGTGTGAATGAATAAGATTATATTGAGCCGTGTCTGTGCTGTGTTACTGTGTGAATGAATAAGATTATATTGAGCCTTGTCTGTACTGTGTTCCTATGTGAATGAATAAGATTATATTGAGCGGTGTCTGTACTGTGTTCCAATGTGAATGAATAAGATTATATTGAGCCGTGTCTGTACTGTGTTCCTCTGTGAATGAATAAGATTATATTGAGCCGTGTCTGTACTGTGTTCCTATGTGAATGAATAAGATTATATTGAGCCGTGTCTGTACTGTGTTCCTCTGTGAATGAATAAGATTATATTGAGCCGTGTCTGTACTGTGTTCCTATGTGAATGAATAAGATTATATTGAGCCGTGCCTGTACTGTGTTCCTGTGTCAATGAATAAGATTATATTGAGCCGTGTCTGTACTGTGTTCCTGTGTGAATGAATAAGATTATATTGAGCCGTGCCTGTACTGTGTTCCCGTGTGAATGAATAAGATTATATTGAGCCGTGTCTGTACTGTGTTCCTATGTGAATGAATAAGATTATATTGAGCCGTGTCTGTACTGTGTTCCTTTGTGAATGAATAAGATTATATTGAGCCGTGCCTGTACTGTGTTCCTGTGTCAATGAATAAGATTATATTGAGCCGTGTCTGTACTGTGTTCCTGTGTGAATGAATAAGATTATATTGAGCCGTGCCTGTACTGTGTTCCTGTGTCAATGAATAAGATTATATTGAGCCGTGTCTGTACTGTGTTCCTGTGTGAATGAATAAGATTACATTGAGCCGTTTCTGTACTGTGTTCCTGTGTCAATGAATAAGATTATATTGAGCCTTGTCTGTACTGTGTTCCTCTGTGAATGAATAAGATTATATTGAGCTGTGTCTGTACTGTGTTCCTATGTGAATGAATAAGATTATATTGAGCCGTGTCTGTACTGTGTTCCTATGTGAATGAATAAGATTATATTGAGCCGTTTCTGTACTGTGTTCCTCTGTGAATGAATAAGATTATATTGAGCCGTGTCTGTACTGTGTTCCTATGTGAATGAATAAGATTATATTGAGCCGTTTCTGTACTGTGTTCCTCTGTGAATGAATAAGATTATATTGAGCTGTGTCTGTACTGTGTTCCCGTGTGAATGAATAAGATTATATTGAGCCTTGTCTGTACTGTGTTCCTGTGTCAATGAATAAGATTATATTGAGCCGTGTCTGTACTGTGTTCCTATGTGAATGAATAAGATTATATTGAGCCGTGTCTGTACTGTGTTCCTATGTGAATGAATAAGATTATATTGAGCCGTGTCTGTACTGTGTTCCTATGTGAATGAATAAGATTATATTGAGCCGTGTCTGTACTGTGTTCCTCTGTGAATGAATAAGATTATATTGAGCCGTGTCTGTACTGTGTTCCTATGTGAATGAATAAGATTATATTGAGCCGTGTCTGTACTGTGTTCCTCTGTGAATGAATAAGATTATATTGAGCCGTGTCTGTACTGTGTTCCTATGTGAATGAATAAGATTATATTGAGCCGTGTCTGTACTGTGTTCCTCTCTGAATGAATAAGATTACATTGAGCCGTGTCTGTACTGTGTTCCTATGTGAATGAATAAGATTATATTGAGCTGTGTCTGTACTGTGTTCCCGTGTGAATGAATAAGATTATATTGAGCCGTGTCTGTGCTGTGTTCCTTTGTGAATGAATAAGATTATATTGAGCCGTGTCTGTACTGTGTTCCTATGTGAATGAATAAGATTATATTGAGCCTTGTCTGTACTGTGTTCCTTTGTGAATGAATAAGATTACATTGAGCCGTGTCTGTACTGTGTTCCCGTATGAATGAATAAGATTATATTGAGCTGTGTCTGTGCTGTGTTCCTGTGTGAATGAATAAGATTATATTGAGCTGTGTCTGTACTGTGTTCCCGTATGAATGAATAAGATTATATTGAGCCGTGTCTGTACTGTGTTCCCGTATGAATGAATAAGATTATATTGAGCTGTGTCTGTACTGTGTTCCTCTGTGAATGAATAAGATTATATTTAGCCGTGTCTGTACTGTGTTCCTATGTGAATCAGGTCAGGTATGGGAGCATGTGCCAGAACAGCACGTCGCTGCGTCCACTTTCCACCGGTACTCCAGGGGCCTCCGTCTGGCCATCCCCCAGGCAGATGCCAGGCCCATCCCCATCTCCTTGAGATGATGGTCAACCTGCTGCAACCATAAGGCACGTGGTCAGCCCACTGGCCTCCTCCACTCATGAGACTCCCTCGCTGAGAGAATCTGGTGAGCAGGATCAGCGTCAGGAAAACCAGCCACATGTCCATACAGCCGCAGCTGACGCTCACGGACTATGCAGGTAACAAATCTCATCCGAGTCTCTCTCAGCAACCGCTCGTTGGACACAAAATCCGACCAGCGATAGCCAAGGATTCTCCGAAGAGACCTGGTACCAAAGGAATTAAGTCTCCGTCTCAGATCCTTGGTCAAAGTCCAAGTCTCGCACCCATAGAGCAAGACTGAAAGTACCAAGGACCTGAAGACTCGGACTTTCGTCCTCCCGCACAGGTACCGGCAGCGCCACACCCCATGATCCAGTGAATCCCTGACTCCCCAGGCCCGACCCAGACGTCTATTGACCTCCGGCTCACAACCTGCGGAGACATGAATATCACTGCCAAGGTAAGTGAATCTATCCACGACCTCAACATCCTCACCACAAACAGACACAGACAGGACAGCAGCATCCAAGATGTCACCGAAAGCCTGGATCTTAGTTTTGACCCAAGAAATCCGTAATCCCAACGGCTCCGACTCCTCATTCAGCACCTCGAGGGCCCCCAAGAGGATGTCTAAAGTCTCCGCAAAGATGACTGCATCATCTGCAAAATCAAGGTCCGAGATCTTGACATTGCCAAACGATGCACCGCAACTTGATCTCTCCGACATCCTCCCAAAAATCCAGTCCGTACAAGTGCTGAAAAGTGTGGGGGCAAGTACACATCCCTGACGAACTCCAGTAACAACTGGAAATAAGTCAGAGATGGCACCACCACACTTCACAGCACTCTCAGTACCAGAGTAGAGTTCAGACATCAGATCGATCAGTTTCGGTGGCACCCCACGAAGGCCAAGAACCCTCCAGAGGACATCCCGATTCACTGAATCGAACGCTTTACAGAGATCAACATAGGCTGCAAGGAGCCCCTGCTGAAACTCTCGTCTGCGTTCGGTGAGTACACGAAGTGCAAGGATACGGTCAATCGTTGACCTCTTTGGTGTAAAGCCTGACTGCTCTGGACGCTGGTGCTCAAGCAGATGGTGGCGAACCCTATCAAGAATTATCCGAGCAAAAACCTTGCCCGGCACTGAGAGCAGCGTCACCCCTCGGTAGTTGTTGCAGTCTTGGCGATCACCCTTCCCTTTCCAGAGAGGGACAACAAGGCCCCTCTTCCAGTCAGTTGGGATGATGCCTGTCTTCCAGGCAGAGCACAAAACTGCATGCAACGACACGAGTGCAGCATTTCCACCAGCCTTGGGAAGTTCAGCATGGATGCCACAGATCCCTGGAGCTTTGCCCCATTTCAACTGGTTCACCGCAGCCCGTGTTTCCACAAGCGATGGTGGACCACAGTTGATTCGAGGGTCAGCAACAGGGATTGTAACACCCTTGACGTCCAACTCGACAGCTGGGGGATCAGCCTGGTACAACCGCTCAAAGTAACCGGCCCAGCGGGCCTTCACTTCAGACTCCTCTGACAAGAGCCTACCACTCTCTGCTCGAACTGCAGTGCTCCGAGGGATGGGCTTGGATGAACGTAATGCGCGAATTCCCCTGTAAGCGGGACGAGAATCACCTGTCCACAGGTGATGCTCTACCCCCTCACAGATTCCTCGCACATAGGCCTCCTTGTCCACCCTCAGTGCACGTACAGTTTTACGCCTCAGCTCTCTGAACAGCTCAGCTCTGCCATTCAGCCTGGCCCTGCGACTCTGGTCAATGGTATCCAGTGGCCCTTGAGAGACAAAATTCTTCTTTGCCCTGCGGTGAACTCCAAGGCATCCACCGGCAACATCAAGGACGGTGGTCTTGAAGGTGCTCCACAACTCTTCAGGACCCCCCAAAGCACCCAGACCCCCCAAAGCACCCAGACCCCCCAAAGCACCCAGACCCCCCAAGTGTCCACTCAGCCTGTTCGCAAACTCCTCAGCTACTCTCTCATCCCTGAGCTTGGCAACATCTAGCCTAGGCTGGGATGGTACCATTCTCCAGGATTTAAGGTGCAGCTTTAGAGTTGCTACAACAAGCCTGTGGTCAGTATTGAGGAACTGAGCACTCGGGTAGACCCTGCAGTTCTGGATCATCCTCCAACGACCGTCAACGAGGACATGGTCAATCTCCTTTGCCACACCGCCAGCGTTGGAATACCAAGTCCAGCGATGAGCTTGCGGGCGCTGAAACCATGAACCAGCCACCCTAAGTCCATAACTTCTTGCAAAGTCAAGGAACTTAGTGCTATTCTGGTTCATAGTTCCTGACCCATGGGGACCAACACACACCTCATAACCATCCCTATCAGTTCCGGTCGATGCATTGAAATCCCCCAAGACTAGAAGTGTATCTCGTCTGGGGCACTGATCAACCACAGACTCGAGTGTCTGTACTGTGTCTGTACGGATCGAATTGAACCGTGTCTGTACTGTGTTCCCGTGTGAATGAATAAGATTATATTGAGCCGTGTCTGTACTGTGTTCCTCTGTGAATGAATAAGATTATATTGAGCCGTATCTGTACTGTGTTCCTATGTGAATGAATAAGATTATATTGAGCCGTGTCTGTACTGTGTTCCTATGTGAATGAATAAGATTATATTGAGCCGTTTCTGTGCTGTGTTCCTCTGTGAATGAAAAAGATTATATTGAGCTGTGTCTGTACTGTGTTCCCGTGTGAATGAATAAGATTATATTGAGCCGTGTCTGTACTGTGTTCCTGTGTGAATGAATAAGATTATATTGAGCCGTGTCTGTACTGTGTTCCTGTGTGAATGAATAAGATTATATTGAGCCGTGTCTGTACTGTGTTCCTGTGTCAATGAATAAGATTATATTGAGCCGTGTCTGTACTGTGTTCCTGTGTGAATGAATAAGATTATATTGAGCCGTGTCTGTACTGTGTTCCTATGTGAATGAATAAGATTATATTGAGCTGTGTCTGTACTGTGTTCCCGTATGAATGAATAAGATTATATTGAGCTGTGTCTGTGCTGTGTTCCTGTGTGAATGAATAAGATTATATTGAGCTGTGTCTGTACTGTGTTCCCGTATGAATGAATAAGATTATATTGAGCCGTGTCTGTACTGTGTTCCTGTGTGAATGAATAAGATTATATTGAGCTGTGTCTGCACTGTGTTCCCGTATGAATGAATAAGATTATATTGAGCTGTGTCTGTACTGTGTTCCTATGTGAATGAATAAGATTACATTGAGCTGTGTCTGTACTGTGTTCCCGTATGAATGAATAAGATTATATTGAGCCGTGTCTGTACTGTGTTCCTATGTGAATGAATAAGATTATATTGAGCCATGTCTGTACTGTGTTCCCGTGTGAATGAATAAGATTATATTGAGCTGTGTCTGTACTGTGTTCCTATGTGAATGAATAAGATTATATTGAGCTGTGTCTGTGCTGTGTTCCTATGTGAATGAATAAGATTACATTGAGCCGTGTCTGTACTGTGTTCCCGTATGAATGAACAAGATGAAATTGAGCCGTGTCTGTACTGTGTTCCTATGTGAATGAATAAGATTATATTGAGCCATGTCTGTACTGTGTTCCCGTGTGAATGAATAAGATTATATTGAGCCGTGTCTGTGCTGTGTTCCTATGTGAATGAATAAGATTATATTGAGCTGTGTCTGTACTGTGTTCCCGTATGAATGAATAAGATTATATTGAGCCGTGTCTGTACTGTGTTCCCGTATGAATGAATAAGATTACATTGAGCCGTGTCTGTACTGTGTTCCTATGTGAATGAATAAGATTATATTGAGCCATGTCTGTACTGTGTTCCCGTGTGAATGAATAAGATTATATTGAGCCGTGTCTGTGCTGTGTTCCTATGTGAATGAATAAGATTATATTGAGCTGTGTCTGTGCTGTGTTCCTGTGTGAATGAATAAGATTATATTGAGCTGTGTCTGTACTGTGTTCCCGTATGAATGAATAAGATTATATTGAGCCGTGTCTGTACTGTGTTCCTATGTGAATGAATAAGATTATATTGAGCCATGTCTGTACTGTGTTCCCGTGTGAATGAATAAGATTATATTGAGCCGTGTCTGTGCTGTGTTCCTATGTGAATGAATAAGATTACATTGAGCTGTGTCTGTACTGTGTTCCCGTATGAATGAATAAGATTATATTGAGCCGTTTCTGTACTGTGTTCCTGTGTGAATGAATAAGATTATATTGAGCCGTGTCTGTACTGTGTTCCCGTATGAATGAATAAGATTATATTGAGCCGTGTCTGTACTGTGTTCCCGTATGAATGAATAAGATTATATTGAGCCGTGTCTGTACTGTGTTCCTGTGTGAATGAATAAGATTATATTGAGCCGTTTCTGTACTGTGTTCCTGTGTGAATGAATAAGATTATATTGAGCCGTGTCTGTACTGTGTTCCTATGTGAATGAATAAGATAATATTGAGCCGTGTCTGTACTGTGTTCCTATGTGAATGAATAAGATTATATTGAGCCGTGTCTGTGCTGTGTTCCTATGTGAATGAATAAGATTACATTGAGCTGTGTCTGTACTGTGTTCCCGTATGAATGAATAAGATTATATTGAGCTGTGTCTGTGCTGTGTTCCTGTGTGAATGAATAAGATTATTGTTACAGATTCGCGCCCGCCGGCGTGCGAACGGCCACGTAACTCGAATCGCGGCACGTCGCCCACCGGACGGACAATCCAGTCGTGACCCTCTCGGACTAACGCCGGGAACCAGTCACGGGTGGACCTTTCGGTCTCACCGCGATCGAGCCAATCAGCCCCCGCGTGGGATAGGGTTGCTCGCCAAATTCGACCTACCTAAGTACCCACGCGGAGGGTAGACCGGGCGATCGCACCTCGCCGCAGGTCGACTTCGGACACGGGCCACTTCAGCGACCCGTTCCGTACTATCGGGATAACCGAGCGGTGTTATCGTCGACCTCGACGGTTCGATTAATTATCGGGCGTATTCAGCCCACTACCAACCCTTTACGTGAAGCAAGATGAGGATTCAATGAAGGAAATGACGAAGCGAAGCGGGAAACAGTTCAACACAAAGCACATTTATTCGCGACGAACGGAAAGCACACATATTCAATTCCACCAAAAGCACACAGAAAAGAAAAACACAATTCAATTTACACAAAAAGCAAATGCGAAAGCGGAGACACAATGCAGAGCTAATACCGACTACCGAGCACACGGCAACACTTATACAATTTTACTTCACAGACGGCGCCGACAACACATACCCAAAACCAAAGAAAAGAATACCCTCAAGGATGAGGTGGGCCTGAGGCCGAGACCGGGTCGGGCCTACCCGTCTGGTGATGAGACGCGGAGCGGCGATGGTGCCTCAACTCCGCGGGCCTCGCGGGCAGTGTCTGGTAGGGGGTGGGAAAGGGGCCCCCTTGGTCGCACTATCTCAGCACAGGGGGAAACAGGAGGGGGTTGCTGATGCTCGGGGTATAGAGGATTTTTATTGCCCCGCAACGAGCGTCTCCACCTCGGCCAGGTCGCGCTGTCGGCCTCCCTGGGGTGCAGCTCCCTGCACGACGCGAGCACCCCCTCGCCGCCTCTCCACAGCTCCGTCCCCTCCGTTCCGACTCCAACGCACACGACGACCAGCTCCTTGCCAACTCCACCGCCCGCGAAGTCTTGACTCTCTGTTCCCTCTCGACTCTCCTACTCTCTGGACTGACGAACACGGTCGCTTTTATCAGCCCCGTAGCTTCGCCCTCTCATCTTTGACCCCCTCCCTTCGACCTTTCACCTCGCTCCCCATTGGCCCGAGAAAAAGTGGGCGTGAATGCTTTTTGATCCATAAATTTGCATATATCGATCGCCCTCCAACGCCCTGGAGGCGGGGCCAAATCGCCCCTCGCTCACCGATTGGACGGCAAAAAGTGGGCGTGTGTCGTTTTTGATCCGTTTTTGAAGCACAAAATCCGTGATTTTGTACACGCTGTTCGGCGCGCGCCCTGCACGAGTCCAACACCGGTACCCACAGGCGGAGCAAGAACGGTGGCGATGCGACGGTTGCGAGGTGTGACGTGAAGGTCGTGGCGGTTGTGGTGAAGCGGCGTTGTGGTTGGTGGTTGATGTTGTGGTTGTGGTGGTAATCATGGCGGTTGGTCCAAAATAAAGATAGCAAAAGAAAAACGGCTATCCTGAAGAGTCGCAGCACGCATGAATGACATGTATTCCCACTAGACAACGGGTTTGGGCCTAACTACACATGTACTTACCGAGATACCTCACCTAAGGGACCTGAATGGTGGTTTGAGAATTTGGTAACCACAACACTACCCCCTCCCCTTTTTACAGACTCGTCCCGAGTCGTCAAATTTTCGTGTGCCATCATGTGTAGTTTTCCCCCAGTACATTTTACCTACGGATCCCTGAGTGCGACATTCATGGTATTCGTGTCCCCAAAATAAATAACCTGAGGGCTGCGTAACTATCTAAACAAACTCACTCACACGGACGACTTAAATAAAATTGCCGGCGCTAAGACATACATGCCGGGGGCGCACTCATATTTACAGTACATCTTAACCTTAACTTACAAATTTTACACTAAACCATGGCCCAGGATCATTGAACTCTGCAAAAAGAAAGCAGTTAGCAGGGAGCCAGGCTGCCCGCATGCAGTCTCTGGCTCAAACAATGCAGGTGACAGGGAACGTGGCTGGCTGCTCACACGCAGTCCAAGGCCTTCCCTTTTGAACTGCACGCAGTGAACCACAACGGTGCATGGGCTGCACAAACGCAGTCTCCGTGCCAGCTCAAGTGGCACACGCAATGAACACAACGAATGGATGCATGGACACAAACACGGTGCACGGGCCGCCACTGCAGGCCCGTGTTATAGCTGCCAACAGGGCAGTTCTCGCAGCTTGCAAACTGTTGCCTTGCGGATCCTGGCGCACATGGAAATGAACAGGGGGGGCAAAGCAAAATTGAACGGGGCTGGTGAACATGGGCAGTGGGCATGGCATGGCAAAGGTGCAGGCAACACACAGCCCGCAGAAGAAGGCCGCTGCAGGCAAACACAGCCCGCAGAAGAACTGGCCGGCACAGGCCTTGAAGTACCACAGCTGCAGATGATCCGGCCGGCACAGGCCTTGCAGCAACACAACAGCTGCCGACGATCCAGCCGGCACAGGCCTTGAAGCAAAACACGGCCAGCCGATGGCACAGGCCTTGCAGCAAAACAACAGCTGCCGATGAAGTTGGCCGGCACAGGCCTTGAAGAAAAACAGCCAGCCGATGAAGCTGGCCAGCCTTTGCCGTTCAGTGGAGGTTGGTGGAGCGAGTGCGGTGGTGCTGGCCACTTGGAAGGCGGGCTCGGACCTACCTACCTGTCTCCCTCCCACCTATCGCCTTTGCCTGTCACTGTACATACCCACTCCCTTAATTTGTCAAACCCCAATTTAGCCCCAACTTAATTTTTTTTGTTGTTTTCATTTTTACTCCCCCACTATAAATCGTCCCCTAACACCCTTTATCGTCCTTGTTCGGCTACCCTATCCTGTCACCTAGCCTACTCCCAACCCCTACGTTCCCTTCCCGGAGGGGAATAAGGGAGAGCTAACGTCCTGTGTCGAGGCCCAACGAAGCCTCAGAATGGCCTCCCCAGAGTTCAGCGATCTTAACACCAAGTGGGTCCAGCGGCCCACAACGACAGCGAGGGGATGGATGGTGCGGAGGGGTACATCTCCTAATCTACCCTAACCATTTAACTGTTAAACTACCCCGGGGCTTTCAACAAGCGCCTCTCGCTTAAACTATTGGTTCTAACAACCCAGATTCCCGTCGCCTGTGTTGGTGTCCTTACAATTTCGGGCCTCGCCCCCCAATTTTCTCTCCGTGCCCTCACACGGTCTCCTGGCTGGGACACGTGGCTCCCTTTGGCAGGCATGACCCTCTGCCGAATCTCCCGCTATGGCACCCCCGGGCACTACACTGCCTCCGAGCCTACCAGCTCCCTAACATCGGGGAGTGCCCCCCATGGCACCTCCCCTGAAACGCACACGTGGCAGGCCGGCCTCCCTGGCCCCTTTCCGAGGGTCACCCGTGCCCACAACACTGCCCACGCGGCTAATGGCGCCCCGGGCCCCCGCACCAAGCAGGCGCACCCGTGCCCACTACTCTATCCCGGCCCCCCATGGGCCCATGGCCTACCGCGGCCGACTAGCCTGGTGCCCGGGGTACCCTCTCAGCGATACTCACCTTTCGCAGCCACGCTCCCAAGCCCGTCAACAGGGCTCCTGCACCCCTCCAAATGGGTCTCGAGCCTACTTTCCCACCAACAACAAAACGACCTCCATTTTTCAATTTAACTAACCCCCTAACTCACTCTACACTGACCCCGGGGTCCCTTGGGCGGGAGTCACTCCTCCCCCCAATCACTCATCGCACCATGCATTCCAGACTCGCTCCACTCACACAGACCCGCTGGCCTCACTCACTCAACAAGTACTCACCTCACAACTCACCAACTCTTCAACACACACACTGCTGAACTCTGCCATCCTTCTATCTGCATCCCCTAACTAACTCGTGCTCCCACGTCGTCCCTTAAACTATAGCACGTTCCATTTAACCTACGTAGCTAAGCTACGTCCCCTCTACACACTCACAAGTCTGTCACTGTCTCCGAACTCAAAAAAAATCATTTTATTTCCCAACCTAAATCTGGCTACAATCCCTCTAACTAATCCATTCCACGGACTCCATGAGGACTTACCCCTGCCCCATGAAGTAGGTCTAACTAAGCTAACCCTTCCCCCTAACTCGTTTCCATCCTGTGCCCCGGTCAAGGGGGTCTTCCACCCCTTGCCCAGGAATCCTTTGCACCCGAAAGTGAGGCTTGCTTTTTCTTTTTTTCATGCGCAGCACCTGCGCGGCAACTCAGAGCTCGCGCACTTTACACCTGCCCGTGACGTCATGCAGCTGCACGTGTTCCTCGTCCCTCCTTGGACGGTACCATCCGGCAGAGATACCCCTCCTGCCGGATTCCAACCACACGTGCAGCCATGACGTCACCGTGCGCAAAAAAAACACAAGCCCCAGGTCTCGAGGGGTTCCCCACGCGAACACATGTGCTTTGCCCGTTGGAGCTTAACACACACGATCGCGTGGAGAACCCGTCCGGTCCAAATCCGTTTACCTGCCTAAACTTTGTCCGTCCGCGGGATCGGCAAATCCACCGCGTGCGTTTCCGGACCGGGACTTCACTCTCGCAAGCGAGCACGTGGCGGTCTCGTGCGTTGCACAGCACGAACCGCGTGCTCACTGCTGGGTGAACCCGGCACGGTCCCCGAAACAACTACAGCCGCTACTCGGCTTTCTCTCCTCTGTCGCCGTCTCCGTCTCCATTCCACACACGCACACCTGCGTGTTACGACGCACACAGTCCACTCCATCACATTCACACCGGGAGATGCGGCTGCGTGCTCCCGCATGCCAACCGACATCTCCCTTACATACCGCTCTCTCACACACACGGTCTCCCTTGCATACGGCCGTTCACTCACGCGTGCCTCACCACTCACACAAACCATACTACTCACACACGTGGGGGAACTCAACCGCTGTGCCTCATCCACACACCGTACCTCACTCATACACGCGGGGGCACTCAACCGCGGTTCCTCATCCACACACGCGGGGGCACTCAACCGCGGTGTCTCATCCATACTCCGTGCCTCACTTACACACGCGGGGGCACTCATCCGCGGTGCCTCATCCACACACCGTCCCTCACTCACACACGCGGGGGCACTCAACCGCGGTGCCTCATCCACACACGGTGCCTCACCCACACACGCGGGGGAACTAACCCGCGGTGCCTCACTCATACTGGCCGTTTCATCCACACACACGGCCTCTCTCACACACGGTGCCTCATCCACACACGGCGTGCTGGGAAGCACGCACTCCGGCACCATCGCCACCACACCACTCACACACGGGGTCGCTTCCACACACGGGGACGCACTCACACCTTGCACCACACACACAGGGACAACCACACTGGGGATTCGTGTCCCCACAAGGGTCTCCGGGGCCTCTATACCCCCCAAGCTCTCCGTGCACCCGTTCACAGCACTCCTCCCCTCAACCTCGCAAAGCACGACCGAACCCACCTGGTCGTGACTCGCCTCAAGGGGGCATACTCCCTCCCCTCGTTCCTGGAGGAGGCCATCCAGGTGCTCGCAATGGGTCCCCACACGCTCCGCGAGCTCACCCCCATTGTCCTCCACTACCTCCGTGTGTGTGTGTGCGTCACTTACCCCGTCCTCACCGTGCAGTCTCTCCTCTATCGTTCCCTTCCCGGCTACCGTCACTGCCAACTCTTCACCCTTTCACTCCCTTGTCTCCACTATTATTTCCGTTGTCGTCACCTCGTGTCTCGTCTCACACGTTTTGGTCTCCCCATTTAATTTTTCCCTTTTGGTCACCGTCGATTCCTCTGTCACGACCCTCGCCCAACACGCCCCCTGAATTATTTTTTTACCCGCCTCCACCGCGGGCCTGTCAGCCGTTGCACCCCCTTCCAGCTCGTTTGCTCCCACACGTGGAGTCGCCATTCCCAGCTCCCTGGTCACGGCCTTCATGCCCGCCTGCAGGCATCGGCCCATGTTCTGCGTCTCACCCCGCAGCTCTTTCATTTCTTCCCTCATTTGCTGTGTATTCGCATCCATCGTCGTTTTCACTTCATTTGTATTTGTATCCATCTTTTCGTTCATTTGTTTGTTCATGCCTTTCATTTCGTTTTTCATATTCGCTTCCATCTTTTCGATCATTTCCGCATTCATCTTTGCCAGCATGGTGAATAGCTGGGCCATGTCGGGTGCGCTTGGGTGAGCCGTTTCGGCAGGGATCGGGGAAGGGTTTTGGTGGAGAGGGGGGGGGGGAGGTGTCATACACCGCGGCCGCTGCCGCACCCATTTCGGGCTGTGGGTTCAGTTGGGCGAGTCCGTGTTCCTGCACAATCAACATTTCCTGCTCGGGGATTCCATCCTGGACCATGGATTCTACACATTCTACATCCATTTCTAATACCCCCGGCTCCCGCTCGCCTTGAGACGCCATCTTGCTTCTCTTAAAGGGTTAATTTGAATCGCTCGTAATTTGGAGGGAATCGGGGGTCGCTTCTCTCACCCCTGGACCGATTCCCGTGAATTTCGCTGGAGACAGGAGAGCCTGTTGTCCCGCTCTCCAATACCAGTGCCGCGAGGAGGGCGATGGATTTGTATTGCACGACCTGACACCAGTGTTACAGATTCGCGCCCGCCGGCGTGCGAACGGCCACGTAACTCGAATCGCAGCACGTTGCCCACCGGACGGACAATCCAGTCGTGACCCTCTCGGACTAACGCCGGGAACCAGTCACGGGTGGACCTTTCGGTCTCACCGCGATCGAGCCAATCAGCCCCCGCGTGGGATAGGGTTGCTCGCCAAATTCGACCTACCTAAGTACCCACGCGGAGGGTAGACCGGGCGATCGCACCTCGCCGCAGGTCGACTTCGGACACGGGCCACTTAAGCGACCCGTTCCGTACTATCGGGATAACCGAGCGGTGTTATCGTTGACCTCGACGGTTCGATTAATTATCGGGCGTATTCAGCCCACTACCAACCCTTTACGTGAAGCAAGATGAGGATTCAATGAAGGAAATGACGAAGCGAAGCGGGAAACAGTTCAACACAAAGCACATTTATTCGCGACGAACGGAAAGCACACATATTCAATTCCACCAAAAGCACACAGAAAAGAAAAACACAATTCAATTTACACAAAAAGCAAATGCGAAAGCGGAGACACAATGCAGAGCTAATACCGACTACCGAGCACACGGCAACACTTATACAATTTTACTTCACAGACGGCGCCGACAACACATACCCAAAACCAAAGAAAAGAATACCCTCAAGGATGAGGCGGGCCTGAGGCCGAGACCGGGTCGGGCTGACCCGTCTGGTGATGAGACGCGGAGCGGCGATGGTGCCTCAACTCCGCGGGCCTCGCGGACAGTGTCTGGTAGGGGGTGGGAAAAGGGCCCCCTTGGTCGCACTATCTCAGCGCGGGGGGAAACAGGAGGGGGTTGCTGATGCTCGGGGTATAGAGGATTTTTATTGCCCCGCAACGAGCGTCTCCACCTCGGCCAGGTCGCGCTGTCGGCCTCCCTGGGGTGCAGCTCCCTGCACGACGCGAGCACCCCCTCGTCTGCCCTCGCCGCCTCTCCACAGCTCCGTCCCCTCCGTTCCGACTCCAACGCACACGACGACCAGCTCCTTGCCAACTCCACCGCCCGCGAAGTCTTGACTCTCTGTTCCCTCTCGACTCTCCTACTCTCTGTACTGACGAACACGGTCGCTTTTATCAGCCCCGTAGCTTCGCCCTCTCATCTTTGACCCCCTCCCTTCGACCTTTCACCTCGCTCCCCATTGGCCCGAGAAAAAGTGGGCGTGAATGCTTTTTGATCCATAAATTTGCATATATCGATCGCCCTCCAACGCCCTGGAGGCGGGGCCAAATCGCCCCTCGCTCACCGATTGGACGGCAAAAAGTGGGCGTGTGTCGTTTTTGATCCGTTTTTGAAGCACAAAATCCGTGATTTTGTACACGCTGTTCGGCGCGCGCCCTGCAAGAGTCCAACACCGGTACCCACAGGCGGCGCAAGAACGGTGGCGATGCGACGGTTGCGAGGTGTGACGTGAAGGTCGTGGCGGTTGTGGTGAAGCGGCGTTGTGGTTGGTGGTTGATGTTGTGGTTGTGGTGGTAATCATGGGGGTTGGTCCAAAATAAAGATAGCAAAAGAAAAACGGCTATCCTGAAGAGTCGCAGCACGCATGAATGACATGTATTCCCACTAGACAACGGGTTTGGGCCTAACTACACATGTACTTACCGAGATACCTCACCTAAGGGACCTGAATGGTGGTTTGCGAATTTGGTAACCACAACATTATATTGAGCTGTGTCTGTACTGTGTTCCTATGTGAATGAATAAGATTACATTGAGCTGTGTCTGTGCTGTGTTCCTATGAGAATGAATAAGATTACATTGAGCTGTGTCTGTACTGTGTTCCCGTATGAATGAATAATATTATATTGAGCCGTGTCTGTACTGTGTTCCTATGTGAATGAATAAGATTATATTGAGCCTTGTCTGTACTGTGTTCCTATGTGAATGAATAAGATTATATTGAGCCTTGTCTGTACTGTGTTCCTCTGTGAATGAATAAGATTACATTGAGCCGTGTCTGTACTGTGTTCCTATGTGAATGAATAAGATTATATTGAGACGTTTCTGTACTGTGTTCCTCTGTGAATGAATAAGATTATATTGAGCCGTGTCTGTACTGTGTTCCTCTGTGAATGAATAAGATTATATTGAGCCGTTTCTGTACTGTGTTCCTCTGTGAATGAATAAGATTATATTGAGCCGTTTCTGTACTGTGTTCCTCTGTGAATGAATAAGATTATATTTAGCCGTGTCTGTACTGTGTTCCTATGTGAATCAGGTCAGGTATGGGAGCATGTGCCAGAACAGCGCGTCGCTGCGTCCACTTTCCGCCGGTACTCCAGGGGCCTCCGTCTGGCCATCCCCCAGGCAGATGCCAGGCCCATCCCCATCTCCTTGAGATGATGGTCAACCTGCTGCAACCATAAGGCACGTGGTCAGCCCACTGGCCTCCTCCACTCATGAGACTCCCTCGCTGAGAGAATCTGGTGAGCAGGATCAGCGTCAGGAAAACCAGCCACATGTCCATACAGCCGCAGCTGACGCTCACGGACTATGCAGGTAACAAATCTCATCCGAGTCTCTCTCAGCAACCGCTCGTTGGACACAAAATCCGACCAGCGATAGCCAAGGATTCTCCGAAGAGACCTGGTACCAAAGGAATTAAGTCTCCGTCTCAGATCCTTGGTCAAAGTCCAAGTCTCGCACCCATAGAGCAAGACTGAAAGTACCAAGGACCTGAAGACTCGGACTTTCGTCCTCCCGCACAGGTACCAGCAGCGCCACACCCCATGATCCAGTGAATCCTTGACTCCCCAGGCCCGACCCAGACGTCTATTGACCTCCGGCTCACAACCTGCGGAGACATGAATATCACTGCCAAGGTAAGTGAATCTATCCACGACCTCAACATCCTCACCACAAACAGACACAGACAGGACAGCAGCATCCAAGATGTCACCGAAAGCCTGGATCTTAGTTTTGACCCAAGAAATCCGTAATCCCAACGGCTCCGACTCCTCATTCAGCACCTCGAGGGCCCCCAAGAGGATGTCTAAAGTCTCCGCAAAGATGACTGCATCATCTGCAAAATCAAGGTCCGAGATCTTGACATTGCCAAACGATGCACCGCAACTTGATCTCTCCGACATCCTCCCAAAAATCCAGTCCGTACAAGTGCTGAAAAGTGTGGGGGCAAGTACACATCCCTGACGAACTCCAGTAACAACTGGAAATAAGTCAGAGATAGTACCACCACACTTCACAGCACTCTCAGTACCAGAGTAGAGTTCAGACATCAGATCGATCAGTTTCGGTGGCACCCCACGAAGACCAAGAACCCTCCAGAGGACATCCCGATTCACTGAATCGAACGCTTTACAGAGATCAACATAGGCTGCAAGGAGCCCCTGCCGAAACTCTCGTCTGCGTTCGGTGAGTACACGAAGTGCAAGGATACGGTCAATCGTTGACCTCTTTGGTGTAAAGCCTGACTGCTCTGGACGCTGGTGCTCAAGCAGATGGTGGCGAACCCTATCAAGAATTATCCGAGCAAAGACCTTGCCCGGCACTGAGAGCAGCGTCACCCCTCGGTAGTTGTTGCAGTCTTGGCGATCACCCTTCCCTTTCCAGAGAGGGACAACAAGGCCCCTCTTCCAGTCAGTTGGGATGATGCCTGTGTTCCAGGCAGAGCACAAAACTGCATGCAACGACACGAGTGCAGCATTTCCACCAGCCTTGGGAAGTTCAGCATGGATGCCACAGATCCCTGGAGCTTTGCCCCGTTTCAACTGGTTCACCGCAGCCCGTGTTTCCACAAGCGATGGTGGACCACAGTTGATTCGAGGGTCAGCAACAGGGATTGTAACACCCTTGACGTCCAACTCGACAGCTGGGGGATCAGCCTGGTACAACCGCTCAAAGTAACCGGCCCAGCGGGCCTTCACTTCAGACTCCTCTGTCAAGAGCCTACCACTCTCTGCTCGAACTGCAGTGCTCCGAGGGATGGGCTTGGATGAACGTAATGCGCGAATTCCCCTGTAAGCGGGACGAGAATCACCTGTCCACAGGTGATGCTCTACCTCCTCACAGATTACTCGCACATAGGCCTCCTTGTCCACCCTCAGTGCACGTACAGTTTTACGCCTCAGCTCTCTGAACAGCTCAGCTCTGCCATTCAGCCTGGCCCTGCGACTCTGGTCAATGGTATCCAGTGGCCCTTGAGAGACAAAATTCTTCTTTGCCCTGCGGTGAACTCCAAGGCATCCACCGGCAACATCAAGGACGGTGGTCTTGAAGGTGCTCCACAACTCTTCAGGACCCCCCAAAGCACCCAGACCCCCCAAGTGTCCACTCAGCCTGTTCGCAAACTCCTCAGCTACTCTCTCATCCCTGAGCTTGGCAACATCCAGCCTAGGCTGGGATGGTACCATTCTCCAGGATTTAAGGTGCAGCTTTAGAGTTGCTACAACAAGCCTGTGGTCAGTATTGAGGAACTGAGCACTCCGGTAGACCCTGCAGTTCTGGATCATCCTCCAACGACCGTCAATGAGGACATGGTCAATCTCCTTTGCCACACCGCCAGCGTTGGAATACCAAGTCCAGCGATGAGCTTGCGGGCGCTGAAACCATGAACCAGCCACCCTAAGTCCATAACTTCTTGCAAAGTCAAGGAACTTAGTGCTATTCTGGTTCATAGTTCCTGACCCATGGGGACCAACACACACCTCATAACCATCCCTATCAGTTCCAGTCGATGCATTGAAATCGCCCAAGACTAGAAGTGTATCTCGTCTGGGGCACTGATCAACCACAGACTCGAGTGTCTGTACTGTGTCTGTACGGATCGAATTGAACCGTGTCTGTACTGTGTTCCTGTGTGAATGAATAAGATTATATTGAGCCTTGTCTGTACTGTGTTCCTATGTGAATGAATAAGGTTATATTGAGCTGTGTCTGTACTGTGTTCCTATGTGAATGAATAAGATTATATTGAGCCGTGTCTGTACTGTGTTCCTATGTGAATGAATAAGATTATACTGAGCCGTGTCTGTACTGTGTTCCCGTGTGAATGAATAAGATTATATTGAGCCGTGTCTGTACTGTGTTCCTATGTGAATGAATAAGATTATATTGAGCCGTTTCTGTACTGTGTTCCTCTGTGAATGAATAAGATTATATTGAGCCGTGTCTGTACTGTGTTCCTCTGTGAATGAATAAGATTATATTGAGCCGTGTCTGTACTGTGTTCCCGTGTGAATGAATAAGATTATATTGAGCCGTTTCTGTACTGTGTTCCTCTGTGAATGAATAAGATTATATTGAGCCGTGTCTGTACTGTGTTCCTATGTGAATGAATAAGATTATATTGAGCCGTGTCTGTACTGTGTTCCTCTGTGAATGAATAAGATTATATTGAGCCGTGTCTGTACTGTGTTCCTCTGTGAATGAATAAGATTATATTGAGCCGTGTCTGTACTGTGTTCCTATGTGAATGAATAAGATTATATTGAGCCGTGTCTGTACTGTGTTCCTTTGTGAATGAATAAGATTATATTGAGCCGTGTCTGTACTGTGTTCCTATGTGAATGAATAAGATTATATTGAGCCGTGTCTGTACTGTGTTCCTTTGTGAATGAATAAGATTATATTGAGCCGTGTCTGTACTGTGTTCCTGTGTGAATGAATAAGATTATATTGAGCCGTGTCTGTACTGTGTTCCTGTGTGCACTGAATGAATAAGATTACTGAGCCGTGTCTGTACTGTGTTCCTGTGTGAATGAATAAGATTATATTGAGCCGTGTGTCTGCTGTGTTCCTGTGTGAATCCTGTGAGATGAATGATTATAAGTCTGTGTCTGTACCGTGTGTACTGTGTTCCTCCGTATGTGTTCCTAATGAATAAGATTATATTGAGCCTGTGTCTGTACTGTGTTCTATGTGATCTGTGTCACTGTGAATGAATAAGATTACTGTGTCTAGAAATGAATAAGATTATATTGAGCCTATGTGAATGGATGAGTGTCTGTGTCTGTACTGTGTTGAGCTGTATGGTGAATGAATAAGATTATATTGAGCCGTGTCTGTACTGTGTTCCTATGTGAATGAATAAGATTATATTGAGCCGTGTCTGCACTGTGTTCCTTTGTGAATGAATAAGATTATATTGAGCTGTGTCTGTGCTGTGTTCCTGTGTGAATGAATAAGATTATATTGAGCCGTGTCTGTACTGTGTTCCCGTATGAATGAATAAGATTATATTGAGCCGTGTCTGTACTGTGTTCCCGTGTGAATGAATAAGATTATATTAAGCCGTGTCTGTACTGTGTTACTGTGTGAATGAATAAGATTATACTGAGCCGTGTCTGTACTGTGTTCCTATGTGAATGAATTAGATTATATTGAGCTGTGTCTGTACTGTGTTCCCGTATGAATGAATAACATTATATTGAGCCGTGTCTGTGCTGTGTTCCTATGTGAATGAATAAGATTACATTGAGCTGTGTCTGTACTGTGTTCCCGTATGAATGAATAAGATTATATTGAGCCGTTTCTTTACTGTGTTCCTGTGTGAATGAATAAGATTATATTGAGCTGTGTCTGTACTGTGTACCTGTGTGAATGAATAAGATTATATTGAGCCGTTTCTGTACTGTGTTCCTATGTGAATGAATAAGATTATATTGAGCCGTGTCTGTACTGTGTTCCTCTGTGAATGAATAAGATTATATTGAGCCGTGTCTGTACTGTGTTCCTGTGTGAATGAATAAGATTATATTGAGCCGTTTCTGCACTGTGTTCCTGTGTGAATGAATAAGATTATATTGAGCCGTGTCTGTACTGTGTTCCTATGTGAATGAATAAGATTATATTGAGCTGTGTCTGTACTGTGTTCCCGTGTGAATGAATAAGATTATATTGAGCCTTGTCTGTACTGTGTTCCTTTGTGAATGAATAAGATTATATTGAGCCGTGTCTGTACTGTGTTCCTGTGTGAATGAATAAGATTATATTGAGCCGTGTCTGTACTGTGTTCCTTTGTGAATGAATAAGATTATATTGAGCCGTGTCTGTACTGTGTTCCTGTGTGAATGAATAAGATTATATTGAGCCGTGTCTGTACTGTGTTCCTATGTGAATGAATAAGATTATATTGAGCCGTGTCTGTACTGTGTTCCCGTATGAATGAATAAGATTATATTGAGCCGTGTCTGTACTGTGTTCCTATGTGAATGAATAAGATTATATTGAGCCATGTCTGTACTGTGTTCCCGTGTGAATGAATAAGATTATATTGAGCCGTGTCTGTACTGTGTTCCTATGTGAATGAATAAGATTATATTGAGCTGTGTCTGTACTGTGTTCCCGTATGAATGAATAAGATTATATTGAGCCGTGTCTGTGCTGTGTTCCTATGTGAATGAATAAGATTACATTGAGCTGTGTCTGTACTGTGTTCCCGTATGAATGAATAAGATTATATTGAGCCGTTTCTGTACTGTGTTCCTGTGTGAATGAATAAGATTATATTGAGCTGTGTCTGTACTGTGTTCCCGTATGAATGAATAAGATTATATTGAGCCGTTTCTGTACTGTGTTCCTATGTGAATGAATAAGATTATATTGAGCCGTGTCTGTACTGTGTTCCTCTGTGAATGAATAAGATTATATTGAGCTGTGTCTGTACTGTGTTCCTATGTGAATGAATAAGATTATATTGAGCCGTTTCTGTACTGTGTTCCTGTGTGAATGAATAAGATTGTATTGAGCCGTGTCTGTACTGTGTTCCTATGTGAATGAATAAGATTATATTGAGCTGTGTCTGTACTGTGTTCCCGTGTGAATGAATAAGATTATATTGAGCCGTGTCTGTACTGTGTTCCTGTGTGAATGAATAAGATTATATTGACCCGTGTCTGTACTGTGTACCTGTGTGAATGAATAAGATTATATTGAGCTGTGTCTGTACTGTGTACCTGTGTGAATGAATAAGATTATATTGAGCCGTGTCTGTACTGTGTACCTGTGTGAATGAATAAGATTATATTGAGCCTTGTCTGTGCTGTGTTCCTGTGTGAATGAATAAGATTATATTGAGCTGTGTCTGTACTGTGTTCCCGTATGAATGAATAAGATTATATTGAGCCATGTCTGTACTGTGTTCCCGTATGAATGAATAAGATTATATTGAGCCGTGTCTGTACTGTGTTCCTATGTGAATGAATAAGATTATATTGAGCCATGTCTGTACTGTGTTCCCGTGTGAATGAATAAGATTATATTGAGCGTACTGTCTATAATGAATAAGAGATTACTGTGTTACTGCCGTGTGATTATACTGTACTGTGTTCCTGTGTGAATGAATAAGAATGAATAAGATTATATTGAGCCGTGTCTGTACTGTGTTCTCTGTGTGAATGAATAAGATTATATTGTATGTAGCTGTGTCTGTACTCTGTGACTGTGGTGTCATGTGAATTTGAGATGAATAAGATTATATTGAGCCGTGTCTGTACTGTAATGAATAAGATTATATTGAGCTGTATGTGAATGAATAAGATTATATTGAGCCTGTTTCCCAATGAATAAGATTATATTGAGCCGTGTCTGTTCCTGTCTGTACTGTGTTCCTATGTGTGAATGAATAAGATTATATTGAGCGTGTCTGTACTGTGTTCGTGTGAATGAATAAGATTATATTGAGCCGTGTCTGTACTGTGTTCCTAATGAATAGATTATATTGAGCCGTGTCTGTACTGTGTTCAATGAATAAGATTATATTGAGCCGTGTCTGTACTGTGTTCCTATGTGAATGAATAAGATTATATTGAGCCGTGTCTGTACTGTGTTCCTTGTGAATGAATAAGATTATATTGAGCCGTGTCTGTACTGTGTTCCTATGTGAATGAATAAGATTATATTGAGCCGTGTCTGTACTGTGTGTTCCTGTGTGAATGAATAAGATTATATTGAGCCGTGTCTGTACTGTGTTCCCGTGTGAATGAATAAGATTATATTGAGCCGTGTCTGTAGCCGTGTCTGTCTGTTCCTATGTGAATGAATAAGATTATATTGAGTGTCTGTACTGTGTTCCTATGTGAATGAATAAGATTATATTGAGCCGTTGTCTGTACTGTGTTCCTGTGTGAATGAATAAGATTATATATGATGTGCTGCCTATGTGAATGAATAAGATTACATTGAGCTGTGTCTGTGCTGTGTTCCTTTGTGAATGAATAAGATTATATTGAGCCGTGTCTGTACTGTGTTCCCGTGTGAATGAATAAGATTATATTGAGCCGTGTCTGTACTGTGTTCCTTTGTGAATGAATAAGATTATATTGAGACGTGTCTGTACTGTGTTCCCGTATGAATGAATAAGATTATATTGAGCTGTGTCTGTACTGTGTTCCTCTGTGAATGAATAAGATTATATTTAGCCGTGTCTGTACTGTGTTCCCATATGAATGAATAAGATTATATTGAGCTGTGTCTGTGCTGTGTTCCCGTATGAATGAATAAGATTATATTGAGCCGTGTCTGTACTGTGTTCCCGTATGAATGAATAAGATTATATTGAGCCGTGTCTGTACTGTGTTCCCGTGTGAATGAATAAGATTATATTGAGCCGTGTCTGTACTGTGTTCCTATGTGAATGAATAAGATTATATTGAGCTGTGTCTGTACTGTGTTCCCGTATGAATGAATAAGATTATATTGAGCCATGTCTGTACTGTGTTCCCGTATGAATGAATAAGATTATATTGAGCCGTGTCTGTACTGTGTTCCTATGTGAATGAATAAGATTATATTGAGCCATGTCTGTACTGTGTTCCCGTGTGAATGAATAAGATTATATTGAGCTGTGTCTGTGCTGTGTTCCTGTGTGAATGAATAAGATTATATTGAGCTGTGTCTGTACTGTGTTCCCGTATGAATGAATAAGATTATATTGAGCCGTTTCTGTACTGTGTTCCTATGTGAATGAATAAGATTATATTGAGCCGTGTCTGTACTGTGTTCCTCTGTGAATGAATAAGATTATATTGAGCTGTGTCTGTACTGTGTTCCTATGTGAATGAATAAGATTATATTGAGCCGTTTCTGTACTGTGTTCCTGTGTGAATGAATAAGATTGTATTGAGCCGTGTCTGTACTGTGTTCCTATGTGAATGAATAAGATTATATTGAGCTGTGTCTGTACTGTGTTCCCGTGTGAATGAATAAGATTATATTGAGCCTTGTCTGTACTGTGTTCCTTTGTGAATGAATAAGATTATATTGAGCCGTGTCTGTACTGTGTTCCCGTGTGAATGAATAAGATTATATTAAGCCGTTTCTGCACTGTGTTCCTCTGTGAATGAATAAGATTATATTGAGCCGTTTCTGTACTGTGTTCCTGTGTGAATGAATAAGATTATATTGAGCCGTTTCTGTACTGTGTTCCTGTGTGAATGAATAAGATTATATTGAGCCTTGTCTGTGCTGTGTTCCTGTGTGAATGAATAAGATTATATTGAGCTGTGTCTGTACTGTGTTCCCGTATGAATGAATAAGATTATATTGAGCCGTGTCTGTACTGTGTTCCTATGTGAATGAATAAGATTATATTGAGCCGTGTCTGTACTGTGTTCCTATGTGAATGAATAAGATTATATTGAGCTGTGTCTGCACTGTGTTCCCGTGTGAATGAATAAGATTATATTGAGCTGTGTCTGTACTGTGTTCCTATGTGAATGAATAAGATTATATTGAACTGTGTCTGTGCTGTGTTCCTATGTGAATGAATAAGATTACATTGAGCTGTGTCTGTACTGTGTTCCTGTATGAATGAATAAGATTATATTGAGCCGTGTCTGTACTGTGTTCCCGTGTGAATGAATAAGATTATATTGAGCCGTGTCTGTGCTGTGTTCCTATGTGAATGAATAAGATTATATTGAGCTGTGTCTGTACTGTGTTCCCGTATGAATGAATAAGATTATATTGAGCCGTGTCTGTACTGTGTTCCCGTATGAATGAATAAGATTATATTGAGCCGTGTCTGTACTGTGTTCCTATGTGAATGAATAAGATTATATTGAGCCATGTCTGTACTGTGTTCCCGTGTGAATGAATAAGATTATATTGAGCCGTGTCTGTACTGTGTTCCTATGTGAATGAATAAGATTATATTGAGCTGTGTCTGTACTGTGTTCCCGTATGAATGAATAAGATTATATTGAGCCATGTCTGTACTGTGTTCCCGTATGAATGAATAAGATTATATTGAGCCGTGTCTGTACTGTGTTCCTATGTGAATGAATAAGATTATATTGAGCCATGTCTGTACTGTGTTCCCGTGTGAATGAATAAGATTATATTGAGCCGTGTCTGTACTGTGTTCCTCTGTGAATGAATAAGATTATATTGAGCTGTGTCTGTACTGTGTTCCTATGTGAATGAATAAGATTATATTGAGCCGTTTCTGTACTGTGTTCCTGTGTGAATGAATAAGATTGTATTGAGCCGTGTCTGTACTGTGTTCCTATGTGAATGAATAAGATTATATTGAGCTGTGTCTGTACTGTGTTCCCGTGTGAATGAATAAGATTATATTGAGCCGTGTCTGTACTGTGTTCCTGTGTGAATGAATAAGATTATATTGACCCGTGTCTGTACTGTGTACCTGTGTGAATGAATAAGATTATATTGAGCTGTGTCTGTACTGTGTACCTGTGTGAATGAATAAGATTATATTGAGCCGTGTCTGTACTGTGTACCTGTGTGAATGAATAAGATTATATTGAGCCGTGTCTGTACTGTGTTCCCGTATGAATGAATAAGATTATATTGAGCCATGTCTGTACTGTGTTCCCGTATGAATGAATAAGATTATATTGAGCCGTGTCTGTACTGTGTTCCTATGTGAATGAATAAGATTATATTGAGCCATGTCTGTACTGTGTTCCCGTGTGAATGAATAAGATTATATTGAGCCGTGTCTGTACTGTGTTCCTATGTGAATGAATAAGATTATATTGAGCTGTGTCTGTACTGTGTTCCCGTATGAATGAATAAGATTATATTGAGCCGTGTCTGTGCTGTGTTCCTATGTGAATGAATAAGATTACATTGAGCTGTGTCTGTACTGTGTTCCCGTATGAATGAATAAGATTATATTGAGCTGTGTCTGTGCTGTGTTCCTGTGTGAATGAATAAGATTATATTGAGCTGTGTCTGTACTGTGTTCCCGTATGAATGAATAAGATTATATTGAGCCGTTTCTGTACTGTGTTCCTATGTGAATGAATAAGATTATATTGAGCTGTGTCTGTACTGTGTTCCCGTATGAATGAATAAGATTATATTGAGCCATGTCTGTACTGTGTTCCCGTATGAATGAATAAGATTATATTGAGCCGTTTCTGTACTGTGTTCCTATGTGAATGAATAAGATTATATTGAGCCGTGTCTGTACTGTGTTCCTCTGTGAATGAATAAGATTATATTGAGCTGTGTCTGTACTGTGTTCCTATGTGAATGAATAAGATTATATTGAGCTGTGTCTGTACTGTGTACCTGTGTGAATGAATAAGATTATATTGAGCCGTGTCTGTACTGTGTACCTGTGTGAATGAATAAGATTATATTGAGCCGTTTCTGTACTGTGTTCCTGTGTGAAGGAATAAGATTATATTGAGCTGTGTCTGTACTGTGTTCCTGTGTGAATGAATAAGATTATATTGAGCCTTGTCTGTACTGTGTTCCTATGTGAATGAATAAGATTATATTGAGCTATGTCTGTACTGTGTTCCTCTGTGAATGAATAAGATTATATTGAGCTGTGTCTGTACTGTGTTCCCGTGTGAATGAATAAGATTATATTGAGCCGTGTCTGTGCTGTGTTCCTGTGTGAATGAATAAGATTATATTGAGCCGTGTCTGTACTGTGTTCCTGTGTGAATGAATAAGATTATATTGAGCCGTGTCTGTGCTGTGTTCCTGTGTGAATGAATAAGATTATATTGAGCCGTGTCTGTACTGTGTTCCCGTATGAATGAATAAGATTATATTGAGCCGTGTCTGTACTGTGTTCCTGTGTGAATGAATAAGATTATATTGAGCTGTGTCTGTACTGTGTTCCTGTGTGAATGAATAAGATTATATTGAGCCGTGTCTGTACTGTGTTCCTATGTGAATGAATAAGATTATATTGAGCCGTGTCTGTACTGTGTTCCTCTGTGAATGAATAAGATTATATTGAGCTGTGTCTGTACTGTGTTCCTATGTGAATGAATAAGATTATATTGAGCCGTTTCTGTACTGTGTTCCTATGTGAATGAATAAGATTATATTGAGCCGTGTCTGTACTGTGTTCCTCTGTGAATGAATAAGATTATATTGAGCTGTGTCTGTACTGTGTTCCTATGTGAATGAATAAGATTATATTGAGCCGTTTCTGTACTGTGTTCCCGTGTGAATGAATAAGATTATATTGAGCCGTGTCTGTACTGTGTTCCTGTGTGAATGAATAAGATTATATTGACCCGTGTCTGTACTGTGTACCTGTGTGAATGAATAAGATTATATTGAGCTGTGTCTGTACTGTGTACCTGTGTGAATGAATAAGATTATATTGAGCCGTGTCTGTACTGTGTACCTGTGTGAATGAATAAGATTATATTGAGCCGTTTCTGTACTGTGTTCCTGTGTGAAGGAATAAGATTATATTGAGCTGTGTCTGTACTGTGTTCCTGTGTGAATGAATAAGATTATATTGAGCCTTGTCTGTACTGTGTTCCTATGTGAATGAATAAGATTATATTGAGCTGTGTCTGTACTGTGTTCCTCTGTGAATGAATAAGATTATATTGAGCTGTGTCTGTACTGTGTTCCCGTGTGAATGAATAAGATTATATTGAGCCGTGTCTGTGCTGTGTTCCTGTGTGAATGAATAAGATTATATTGAGCCGTGTCTGTACTGTGTTCCTGTGTGAATGAATAAGATTATATTGAGCCGTGTCTGTACTGTGTTCCTGTGTGAATGAATAAGATTATATTGAGCCGTGTCTGTACTGTGTTCCTGTGTGAATGAATAAGATTATATTGAGCCGTTTCTGTACTGTGTTCCTGTGTGAATGAATAAGATTATATTGAGCTGTGTCTGTACTGTGTTCCTGTGTGAATGAATAAGATTATATTGAGCCGTGTCTGTACTGTGTTCCCGTGTGAATGAATAAGATTATATTGAGCCGTGTCTGTACTGTGTTCCTGTGTGAATGAATAAGATTATATTGAGCCGTGTCTGTACTGTGTTCCCGTGTGAATGAATAAGATTATATTGAGCCGTGTCTGTACTGTGTTCCTTTGTGAATGAATAAGATTATATTGAGCCGTGTCTGTACTGTGTTCCTATGTGAATGAATAAGATTATATTGAGCCTTGTCTGTACTGTGTTCCCGTGTGAATGAATAAGATTATATCGAGCCGTGTCTGTGCTGTGTTCCTATGTGAATGAATAAGATTACATTGAGCTGTGTCTGTGCTGTGTTCCTATGTGAATGAATAAGATTACATTGAGCTGTGTCTGCACTGTGTTCCTATGTGAATGAATAAGATTATATTGAGCTGTGTCTGTACTGTGTTCCTGTGTGAATGAATAAGATTATATTGAGCCGTGTCTGAACTGTGTTGCTGTGTGAATGAATAAGATTATATTGAGCCGTGTCTGTTCTGTGTTCCCGTATGAATGAATAAGATTATATTGAGCCTTGTCTGTACTGTGTTCCTATGTGAATGAATAAGATTATTTTGAGCTGTGTCTGTGCTGTGTTCCTGTGTGAATGAATAAGATTATATTGAGCCGTGTCTGTACTGTGTTCCCGTATGAATGAATAAGATTATATTGAGCCGTGTCTGTACTGTGTTCCCGTATGAATGAATAAGATTATATTGAGCCGTGTCTGTACTGTGTTCCTATGTGAATGAATAAGATTATATTGAGCCGTGTCTGTGCTGTGTTCCTTTGTGAATGAATAAGATTATATTGAGCCGTGTCTGTACTGTGTTCCCGTATGAATGAATAAGATTATATTGAGCCGTGTCTGTACTGTGTTCCTGTGTGAATGAATAAGATTATATTGAGCCGTGTCTGTACTGTGTTCCCGTATGAATGAATAAGATTATATTGAGCCTTGTCTGTACTGTGTTCCTATGTGAATGAATAAGATTATTTTGAGCTGTGTCTGTGCTGTGTTCCTGTGTGAATGAATAAGATTATATTGAGCCGTGTCTGTACTGTGTTCCTATGTGAATGAATAAGATTATATTGAGCCTTGTCTGTACTGTGTTCCCGTGTGAATGAATAAGATTATATTGAGCCGTGTCTGTGCTGTGTTCCTATGTGAATGAATAAGATTACATTGAGCTGTGTCTGCACTGTGTTCCTATGTGAATGAATAAGATTATATTGAGCCGTGTCTGTACTGTGTTCCTGTGTGAATGAATAAGATTATATTGAGCCTTGTCTGTACTGTGTTCCCGTGTGAATGAATAAGATTATATTGAGCTGTGTCTGCACTGTGTTCCTGTGTGAATGAAGAAGATTATATTGAGCCGTGTCTGTACTGTGTTCCTCTGTGAATGAATAAGATTATACTGAGCCGTGTCTGTGTTGTGTTCCTATGTGAATGAATAAGATTACATTGAGCCGTGTCTGTGCTGTGTTCCTATGTGAATGAATAAGATTATATTGAGCCGTGTCTGTTCTGTGTTCCCGTATGAATGAATAAGATTATATTGAGCCTTGTCTGTACTGTGTTCCTATGTGAATGAATAAGATTATTTTGAGCTGTGTCTGTGCTGTGTTCCTGTGTGAATGAATAAGATTATATTGAGCCGTGTCTGTACTGTGTTCCCGTATGAATGAATAAGATTATATTGAGCCGTGTCTGTACTGTGTTCCCGTATGAATGAATAAGATTATATTGAGCCTTGTCTGTACTGTGTTCCTATGTGAATGAATAAGATTATTTTGAGCTGTGTCTGTGCTGTGTTCCTGTGTGAATGAATAAGATTATATTGAGCCGTGTCTGTACTGTGTTCCCGTATGAATGAATAAGATTATATTGAGCCGTGTCTGTGCTGTGTTCCTATGTGAATGAATAAGATTACATTGAGCTGTGTCTGTGCTGTGTTCCTATGTGAATGAATAAGATTACATTGAGCTGTGTCTGCACTGTGTTCCTATGTGAATGAATAAGATTATATTGAGCCGTGTCTGTGCTGTGTTCCTATGTGAATGAATAAGATTACATTGAGCCGTGTCTGTACTGTGTTCCTGTGTGAATGAATAAGATTATATTGAGCCTTGTCTGTACTGTGTTCCCGTGTGAATGAATAAGATTACATTGAGCTGTGTCTGCACTGTGTTCCTATGTGAATGAATAAGATTATATTGAGCCGTGTCTGTGCTGTGTTCCTATGTGAATGAATAAGATTATATTGAGCCGTGCCTGTACTGTGTTCCTGTGTCAATGAATAAGATTATATTGAGCCTTGTCTGTACTGTGTTCCCTGTGAATGAATAAGATTATATTGAGCTGTGTCTGTACTGTGTTCCTGTGTGAATGAAGAAGATTATATTGAGCCGTGTCTGTACTGTGTTCCTCTGTGAATGAATAAGATTATACTGAGCCGTGTCTGTGCTGTGTTCCTATGTGAATGAATAAGATTACATTGAGCCGTGTCTGTGCTGTGTTCCTATGTGAATGAATAAGATTACATTGAGCCGTGTCTGTACTGTGTTCCTGTGTGAATGAATAAGATTATATTGAGCCGTGTCTGTGCTGTGTTCCTTTGTGAATGAATAAGATTACATTGAGCCGTGTCTGCACTGTGTTCCTGTGTGAATGAATAAGATTATATTGATCCGTGTCTGTCCCATGTCCCCATGTGAATGAAAAGATTATATTGATCCGTGTCTGTCCCATGTCCCCATGTGAATGAATAAGATGAGAAAGAGCCGTGTCTGTTCTGCGTTCCGCAGATTGATCCGCAGCTTGATGGAGTCATGCTCTCCCTATCTCGGCTCGCTCCCCTTTCTCACATCTTGCTCAGTGGGACACAGTGGAAACCAAGGCCTTCAAGATTATTAAAATCTCCCACGATGAATTTGAGTCTATGGGCCTCTTCCTTTGTCATCACAGATAGGTCGGTGGTCTTGATCTCTCTTCTTCCATCTCATTTCTGGTCTTGCACCCTCTTTCCGTGGTTTCTCCCCCACAGGTTTCTGCACGATCCACCATCGATCGCCTTTTGGTGAAACTACCTAAATCCAGGATCACTGCTTCCCTCCACTCATTCGTTCCTCTGTTTTCTCATCTGTGGAACCATTTTCTCCATTCTCTTCAAGACATCTGTTCACCACCATCTCAGATTGTCCCCAGTGCAAAACCGTGATATTTTCTACAACAATTTAATCAAGTTAAATTGTTGTAAATTGTATCAAAGGGTGATTTCATGAATTGGACTTTTTTGTCAGGCCACTGACTTTCTGATTACTGGTCAAACCATCATGGCATGTTTACTCCGAGATACGCAATTCCTCCTGCAGGCAAGAAATGAAGCGACTGAACTCGAGCTTCCCAATTGAACTGTAGTCTTAATGAATGTGGATGCTCATGCTCTTGGGACAGCAACGCGATGGATGGCGAGGTCAGGAGGGTAGTTTGGAGTGGGATTGACAGAGGGCAGCGTAGACCGGGTCGAGGAGCAAGCAGACTGCCCTTTTTGCTGGGAAATTATTGCCCTTCCTCATGCCACATCCTTCCCTGACCACCCACCAGCAGAACAAAACCATATCCTTTCTGACACGTCATCCACAAATCTAGCTGCTGTTGTTTGGCTCACAATTCTAAGTTTCAGATCGAAAGTCCATCTGTCTGTTAAAACATGGCTTTATCTTTTTAATGACATTTTCAAGCTTTGCAGACCAAAAGTGCATTCACATATTTAACAAGTTCAAGAGTAATCAGAGATTTCAGACCCTCCCCAGGACTGCTTTTGTGTGATGTTTGTGTACTGGTGTGTTATGTAATTCCTGAGACATTAAAACAGCCACTTTATAACGGCTGCCAGTAATGACTGGGTACCAAGACGTCCCTCTTTGATGCAACCCCGCTTTGATCGGACACCTGACCCTGACCCATGACGTTTTTATTTTTATTTTATTCAGTATTCAATTAAATTTAGAATGGGATTAAAATAAATTAAATTCAAATCAAACGGGAGTCCAAATAGGTACAATCCTGCATTGGAGTAATCAGGAGGAACCCAAACAAGCAAATAGAAAAGATGAAGTTATAAGGAGGAACCTGGATAGGATTCACATTTTAGCTGTTACTCCTCTTCCCTGAAATCCATCCAGGCACAGCCAAGTGAGCCTTATTCAAAAAAAAGAAAAAAGAACCAATATCAAAAATTTGAAATAATTATGGCTGCCAGACCATGCGTCCGATGAAGTTGAAATTTAAAACTTGTATTCCACATCAAAACCTGATCATGTTTGTGAAGTTTCACATTGATTGATTAAGCGGTTTCAGAGAAAACATTATTTAATATTTTTCTTCAATCCGATATGGCTGCCAAACCATGTGACCTCTCAATTATTCCTTAACAAACTTGTACACCCATGGCTTGAGCAACATTTATGTGAAGTTTTCCCTCGATTTGTCCAGCCGTTCTGGAGAAGACTTTTTTTAAAATAGCTTTTAGGGTAAATCCAATAGGACTGCCAAACCATGTGACCTATGACATCATAAGTGTGAAGCTTTTGTTCCTCATGGATATGTGGTGATACTTGTTAAGTTTCACCCCGATCTGTTCAGCCACTTCAGAGATTTTTCAAGTTTTTTTTTTTTTTTTTTCCTAAACAATATGGCTGCCAAATCACGTGACCGATGGTCATCAAATCCTTTTCTGTGGACCATTTTATCCCAAGATGATCCTCAAAAATTTTCATACTGATCAGTTGTGGCGTTCTACATATGCAATTATGACGTGAAAAGGAAGGCACACCCATGACGTCATCAAAAATCACACTTATTCCCCATGAGGATACTTGCTGTGTGCGAAGTTTCAATTTTTTCCTTGGTGCGGTTTCAGAGATACAGAGCTCCAAACTTTTTCCTTTTTTCCAATTTGGCTGCCATGCCACATAACCTATCACATCATAATTATGAAAACATTCCACATGAGTCGTCGCACCAATGGTGAAAATTTCGTCTTAATCTGACAAGCGGTTATGGAGAGAAACGTGAAAGTTCTGTGCGGACAAACAAACAGACAGGCAGACAGACAAACAAACAAGCAGTCATAGACTGGTACTTACGAAATCGTCAACTTGACCTCTGACCTTGTCTAATAAAAGCTGTATCGTTTTTGTATATATATATATATATATATATATATATATATATATATATATATATATATATATATATATATATATATATATATATATATATATATATATATATATATATATATATATATATATATACACAATCCGTAAAAGTTGTATGTATATATATGTATATATATATATATATATATATATATATATATATATATATATATATATATATATATATATATATATATATATATATATATATATATATATACACACAATCCGTAAAAGTTGTATGTATATGTATGTATATATATGTATATGTATTGTTGCGGATTCGCGCCCGCCGGCGTGCGAACGGCCACGTAACTCGAATCGCGGCACGTCGCCCACCGGACGGACAATCCAGTCGTGACCCTCTCGGACTAACGCCGGGAACTAGTCACGGGTGGACCTTTCGGCCTCACCACGATCGTGCCAATCGGCCCCCGCGTGGGATAGGGTTGCTCGCCAAATTCGACCTACCTAAGTACCCACACGGAGGGTAGACCGGGCGATCGCACCTCGCCGCAGGTCGACTTCGGACACGGGCCACTTTAAGCGACCCGTTCCGTACTATCGGGATAACCGAGCGGTGTTATCGTCGGCCCCGACGGTTCGATTAATTATCGGGCGTTTTAGCCCACGACCAACCCTTTACGTGAAGTAAGATGGAGATTCAATAAAGGAAAAGACGAAGCGAAACGGGAAAACAGTTCAACAATAAGCACATTTATTTCGCGATGAACGGAAAGCACACATATACAATTACACCAAAAGCAAATGTAATAGAAGAAGAAACACAATATTACACAAAAAGCAAATATAAAAGAAGAAGACAATGCAGAGCTATCCGACTACCGAGGACATGGCAACACATACAATTTTACTTCACAGACGGCGCCGACAACACATATACCCAAAGCAAAAGAAAAGGACCACCCTCAAGGATGAGGCGGGCCTGGGGCCGAGACCGCGTCGGGCCTACCCGTCTGATGATGAGACGCAAAGTGGCGGTGGCGCCCCAACTCCGCGGGCCTCGCGGACAGTGTCTGGTAGGGGGTGGGAAAGGGGCCCCCTTGTCGCACTATCTGAGCGCGGGGGGAAACAGGAGGGGGTTGTTGATGCTCGGGGGAAAGGAGGATATCTCCCTGTCTCGGGTCCCGCGACGAGCGTCTCCACCACGACCTCGGTCGCGCCGCCGGCCTCTCCCTCCGCAGCTCCCCGACTCCGACACGAGCACCCCCTCGACCGCCTTCGCCGCCGCCGCCTCTCCACAGCTTCGTCCAATCGCCCTCTCCGTCTCCTCTCTTGACTCGTCCCAACTCTTCACTGGCTCCGCGAACTCCCAACTGCGAACTGCCAACTGCCTCGACTGACGAACGCGGCCGTTTATATGCCCCGTGGCTTCGCCCCTTCACCTTTGACCCTTTACCTCCGACCCTTCACCTCTAACTGGCTCCCCATTGGACCGAGGAAAAGTGGGCGTGAATGCTTTTTGATCCATGAATTTGCATATAGCGACCACACTCCAACGCCCTGGAGGCGGGGCCAAATCGCCCCACGCTCACCGATAGGACGGAACAGAAGTGGGCGTGAGTCGTTTTTGATCCGTTTTCTTCGGAAAGTCTGTGATGTTTCTGAACACGCTGCTCGGTGCGCGCCCTGCACGAGTCCAGTATCGGTGCCCACAAGTGGCGCAAGAATGGTGGTGATACGATGGTGGCGAGTTGTGACAGTCTCACCTAAGGGACCTGAATGGTGGTTTGTGAATTTCGTCAACCACAACACTACCCCCTCCCCTTTTTACAGACTCGTCCTGAGTCGTCAAATTTTCGTGTGCCATCATGTGTAGTTTTCCCCTAGTACATTTTAGCTACGGATCCCTGAGTGCGACATTCATGGTATTCGTGTCCCCAAAATAAATAACCTGAGGGCTGAGTAACTACCTAAACAAACGCACTCACACGGACGACTTAAATAAAATTGCCGGCGCTAGGACAGACATGCCGGGGGCGCACTCATATTTAAAGTACATCTTAACCTTAACTTACAAATTTTACACTAAACCATGGCCCAGGATCATTGAACTCTGCAAAAAGAAAGCAGTTAGCAGGGAGCCAGGCTGCTCGAATGCAGTCCCTGGCTCAAACAATGCAGGTGATGGGGAACGTGGCCGGCTGCTCACATGCAGTCCAAGGCCTTCCCTTTTGAACTGAACGCAGTGAACCACAACGGTGCATGGGCTGCACAAACGCAGTCTCCGTGCCAGCTCAAGTGGCACACGCAATGAACACAACGAATGGATGGATGAATGGTTTGAACTGAACGCAAACACGGTGCATGGGCCGCCACTGCAGGCCCGTGTTGTAGCTGCCAACAGGGCAGTTCTCGCAGCTTGAAAACTGTTGCTTTCATCCTGGCGCACATGGCAATGAACAGGGGGGGGGGGGGAAAGCAAAAATTGAACGGGGCTGGTGAACAGGGGCAGTGGGCATGGCATGGCAAAGGCAGCAGGCAAACACAGCCCGCAGAAGAAGGCCGCTGCAGGCAAACACAGCCGGCAGACGAACTGGCCGGCACAGGCCTTGCAGCACCACAGCTGCAGATGATCCGGCCGGCACAGGCCTTGCAGCACAGCAGCTGCAGACGATCCAGCCGGCACAGGCCTTGCAGCAAAGCAACAGCTGCCGATGAAGTTGGCCGGCCTCTGCCTTGCAGCAACGCAGCCAGCAGATGAAGCTGGCCAGCCTTTGCCGTTCAGTGGAGGTTGGTGGAGGGAGTGCGGTGGTGCTGGCCACTCGGAAGGCGGGCTCGGACCTACCCTACAGTCTCCCTCCCAACCTATCGCCTTTGCCTGTCACTGTCTATACCCACTCCCTTAATTTGTCAAACCCCAATTTAGCCCCAACTTTTTTTTTTTTAACTTCCCCACTATAAATCGTCCCCTAACCCCCTTTATCATCTTTGTTCGGCTAACCTATCCTGTCACCTAGCCTACTCCCAACCCCTACGTTCCCTTCCCGGAGGGGAATAAGGGAGAGCTAACGTCCTGTGTCGAGGCCCAACGAAGCCTCAGGATGGCCTCCCCAGACTTCAGCGATCTATAACCAAAGTGGGTCCAGCGGCCCACAACGAGAGCGAGGTGATGGATGGTGCGGAGGGGTACACTTCCTAATCTACCCTATCCATTTAACCGTTAAACTACCCCGGGGCTTTCAACAAGCGCCTCTCGCTTAAACTATTGGTTCTAACAACCCAGATTCCCGTCGCCTGTGTTGGTGTCCTCACAATTTCGGGCCTCGCTCCCCAATTTTCTCTCCGTGCCCTCACACGGTCTCATGGCTGGGACACGTGGCTCCCTTTGGCAGGCACGACCCTCTGCCGATTCTCCGACGATGGCACCCCCGGGCACTACACTGCCTCCGAGCCTACCAGCTCCCTAAACACCGGGGAGTGCCCCCCATGGCACCTCCCCTGAAACGCACACGTGGCAGGCTGGCTTCCCAGGCCCCTTTCCGAGGGTCACCCGTGCCCACAACACTGCCCACGCGGCTAATGGCGCCCCGGGCCCCCGCACCAAGCAGGCGCACCCGTGCCCACTACACTATCCCGGCCCCCCATGGGCCCTTGGCCTACCACGGCCGACTAGCCTGGTGCCCGGGGTACCCACTCAGCGATACTCACCTTTCGCAGCCACGCTCCCAGCCCGTCAACAGGGCTCCTGCACCCCTCCAAACGGGTTTCGAGCCTACACACCCACCAACAACAAAACAACCTCCATTTTGTTAATTTGACTAACCCCCTAACTCACTCTACACTGACCCCGGGGTCCCTTGGGCGGGAGTCACTCCTCCCCCCAATCACTCATCGCACCATGCATTCCCCATTCGCTCCACTCACTCAGACCCGCTGGCCTCACTCACTCAACAAGTACTCACCTCACAACTCACCAACTCTTCAACACACACACCGCTGAACTCTGCCATCCTCCTAACTACATCCCCTAACTAACTCGTGCTCCCACGTCGTCCCTTAAACTACAGCACGTTCCTTTTAACACTACGTAGCTAAGCTACGTCCCCGCTACACATCCACAAGTCTGTCACTGTCTCCTAACTCAAAAAAATCATTTTATTTCCCAACCTAAATCTGGCTACAATCCCTCTAATTCATCCATTCCACGGACTCCATGAGGACTTACCCCTGCCCCATGAAGTCGGTCTAACTAAGCTAACCCTTCCCCCTAACTAGTTTCCATCCTGTGCCCAGGTCAAGGGGGTCTTCCACCCCTTGCCCAGGAATCCTGTGCACCCGAAAGTGAGGCTTGCTTTTTTTTTTTTTTTTTTTTTTATACATGCGCATCACCAGCGCGGCAACTCACAGCTCGCGCACTTTGCACCTGCCCGTGACGTCATGCAGCTGCACGTGTACCTCGTCCCTCCTTGGACGGTACCGTCCGGCAGGGATACCCCTCCTGCCGGATTCCAACCCCGCGTGCAGCCATGACGTCACCGTGCGCATAAAAAAAACACAAGCCCCACGTCTCGAGGGGTTCCCCACGCGAATACATGTGCTTTGCCCGTTGGAGCTTAACACACACGATCGCGTGGAGAACCCGTCCGGTCCAAATCCGTTATCCTGCCTAAACTTTGTCCGTCTGCGGGATCGGCAAATCCACCGCGTGCGTTTCCGGACCGGGACTTCACTCTCACAAGCGAGCACGTGGGGGCCTCGTGCGTTGCACAGCACGGACCGCGTGCTCACTGCTGGGTGAACCCGGCACGGTCCCCAAAACAACTACAGCCGCTACTCGGCTTTCTTTCCTCACATGTCGCCGTCGTCGCCATTCAACACACGCACTCCCGCGTGTCACAACGCTAACACACCTCACCATTACATTCACCCCGGGAGACGCGGCTGCATGTTCACACATGCCCACCGACATCTCCCTTACATACCGCTCTCTCACACACACGGTCTCCCTTGCACTCGGCCGTTCACTCACGCATGCCATTACCCTTGCACACGTGGCTCCCCTCACTCGCGGCCTTCCACTCACTCGTGCCATTTCCCTCACACAAACCACACCACTCACACACGCGGGGGCACTCATCCGCGGTGCCTCATCCACACACCGTCCCTCACTCACACACGCGGGGGCACTCACCCGCGGTTCCTCACTCATACACCGTTCCTCACTCACACACGCGGGGCACTCATCCGCGGTGCCTCACTCATACGCCGTGCCTCACTCACACACGCGGGGGCACTCAACCGCGGTGTTTCATCCACACTGGCCGTTTCATCCACACACACGGCCTCTTCCACTTGCGGTGCCCCCTTTTACACACGGCGTGCTGGGAAGCACGTACTCCGGCACAATCGCCACCACACCACTCACACACGGGGTCGCTTCCACACACGGGGACGAACTCACACCTTGCACCACACACACAGGGACAACCACACTGGGGATTCGTGTCCCCACAAGGGTCTCCGGGGCCTCTATACCCCCCAAGCTTTCCGTGCACCTGTCCACAGCACCCGTCCCCTCAACCTCGCAAAGCACGACCGAACCCACCTGGTCGTGACTCGCCTCAAGGGGGCATACTCCCTCCCCTCGTTCCTGGAGGAGGCTATCCCGCTGCTCGCACTGGGTCCCCACACGCTCCGCGAGCTCACCCTCATCGTCCTCCACTACCTCCGTGTGTGTGTGTGCGTCACTTACCCCGTCTTCATCGTGTAGTCTTCCCTCTATCGTTCCCATCTCCCGTGTCTCTGCCCACTCAGTCACCTCTTCACCCTTTACCTCCCTTGTCTCAACTATTTTTATTTCCTTTGTCGTCACCTCGTGTCTCGTCTCACACGTTTTGGTCTCCCCATTTAATTTTTCCCTTTCGGTCATCGTCACGACCCTCGCCCAACACGTCCCCCGAATTATTTTGTCACCCGCCTCCACCGCGGGCCCGACAGCCGTTGCACTCCCTTCCAGCTCGTTCGCTCCCACACGTGGAGTCGCCATTTTTAGCTCCCTGGTCACTGCCTTCATGCCCGCCTGCAGGCTTCAGCCCATGTTCCGCGTCTCACCCCGCAGCTTTATCGTTTCTTCCTTCACCTTTGTTTCCATTCCGTTCATTTGCTTGTTCATTCCGTTCATTTGCTTGTTCATGCCTTTTATTTCGTTTGTGTTTGTAGCCATCTTTTCGTTCATTTGTTGTGTATTCGCATCCATCTTCGTTTTCAGTTCCGCATTCATTTTTGCCAGCATGGTGAATAGCTGGGCCATGTCGGGTGCGCTTGGGTGAGCCGATTCGGCAAGGATCGGGGGGGGGGGTTTTGGTGGAGAGGGGGAGGGGAGGTGTCATACACCGCGGCCGCTGCCGCACCTATTTCGGGCTCTGGGTTCAGTTGGGCGAGTTCGTTTTCCTGTACAACCAACATTTCCTGCACGGGGATTTCATCCTGGACCATGGATTCTACACATTTTACATCCATTTCTAATACCCCCGGCTCCCGCTCGCCTTGAGACGCCATCTTGCTTCTCGTAAAGGGTTAATTTGAATCGCTCGTAATTTGGAGGGAATCGGGGGTCGCTCCTCTCACCCCTGGACCGATTCCCGTGAATTTAGCCGGAGACAGGAGAGCCCGTTTTCCCGTTCTCCGATACCAGTGCCGCGAGGAGGGCGATGAGTTTGTATCGCACGACCTGACACCAGTGTTGCGGATTCGCGCCCGCCGGCGTGCGAACGGCCACGTAACTCGAATCGCGGCACGTCGCCCACCGGACGGACAATCCAGTCGTGACCCTCTCGGACTAACGCCAGGAACTAGTCACGGGTGGACCTTTCGGCCTCACCACGATCGTGCCAATCGGCCCCCCGCGTGGGATAGGGTTGCTCGCCAAATTCGACCTACCTAAGTACCCACACGAAGGGTAGACCGGGCGATCGCACCTTGCCGCAGGTCGACTTCGGACACGGGCCACTTAAAGCGACCCGTTCCGTACTATCGGGATAACCGAGCGGTGTTATCGTCGGCCCCGACGGTTCGATTAATTATCGGGCGTTTTATCCCACGACCAACCCTTTACGTGAAGTAAGATGGAGATTCAATAAAGGAAAAGACTAAGCGAAACGGGAAAACAGTTCAACAATAAGCACATTTATTTCGCGATGAACGGAAAGCACACATCTACAATTACACCAAAAGCAAATGTAATAGAAGAAGAAACACAATATTACACAAAAAGCAAATATAAAAGAAGAAGACAATGCAGAGCTATCCGACTACCGAGCACACGGCAACACTTATACAATTTTACTTCACAGACGGCGCCGACAACACATATACCCAAAGCAAAAGAAAAGGACCACCCTCAAGGATGAGGCGGGCCTGGGGCCGAGACCGCGTCGGGCCTACCCGTCTGATGATGAGACGCAAAGTGGCGGTGGCGCCCCAACTCCGCGGGCCTCGCGGACAGTGTTTGGTAGGGGGTGGGAAAGGGGCCCCCTTGTCGCACTATCTCAGCGCGGGGGGAAACAGGAGGGGGTTGTTGATGCTCGGGGGAAAGGAGGATATCTCCCTGTCTCGGGTCCCGCGACGAGCGTCTCCACCACGACCTCGGTCGCGCCGCCGGCCTCTACCTCCGCAGATCCCCGACTCCGACACGAGCACCCCCTCGACCGCCTTCGCCGCCGCCGCCTCTCCACAGCTTCGTCCAATCGCCCTCTCCGTCTCCTCTCTTGACTCGTCCCAACTCTTCACTGGCTCCGCGAACTCCCAACTGCGAACTGCCAACTGCCTCGACTGACGAACGCGGCCGTTTATATGCCCCGTGGCTTCGCCCCTTCACCTTTGACCCTTTACCTCCGACCCTTCACCTCTAACTGGCTCCCCATTGGACCGAGGAAAAGTGGGCGTGAATGCTTTTTGATCCATGAATTTGCATATAGCGACCACACTCCAACGCCCTGGAGGCGGGGCCAAATCGCCCCACGCTCACCGATAGGACGGAACAGAAGTGGGCGTGAGTCGTTTTTGATCCGTTTTCTTCGGAAAGTCTGTGATGTTTCTGAACACGCTGCTCGGTGCGCGCCCTGCACGAGTCCAGTATCGGTGCCCACAAGTGGCGCAAGAATGGTGGTGATACGATGGTGGCGAGTTGTGACGGTAAAGGTCGTGGCTGTTGTCGTGAAGCGGCGTTGTGGTTGGTGGTTGTTGTGTGATGGCTGTTGAGACGTGGTTGGTGGTGGTAGTAATGGCGGCTGGTCCAAAATAAAGATAGTAAAAGAAAAACGGCTATCTGAAAGGGTCGCAGCCCGCATGAATGACATTTATTCCCTCTAAACAACGGGTTTGGGCCTAACTACACATAGACTTACAGAGATATCTCACCTAAGGGACCTGAATGGTGGTTTGTGAATTTCGTCAACCACAACAATATACACAATCCGTAAAAGTTGTATGTATATGTATGTATGTATGTATATATATATATATATATATATATATATATATATATATATATATATATATATATATATGTATATATATATATATATATATATATATATATATATATATATGTATATATATATATATATATATATATATATATATATATATATATATATATATATATATATATATATATATATACACAATCCGTAAAAGTTGTATGTATATGTATGTATATGTATGTATATATATGTATATGTATATGTATATATATATATATATATATATATATATATATATATATATATATATATATATATATATATATATATATATGTGTGTGTATCGTTTTTGGCCCTATCAATTTTAGAAATCAGGCCTGTGTTGACCTTTTGACCTTAAAATTAATTGATTATTGAATTCATTGACGTGATATGCAAATCCTTTCAAAGTTTAAGTCAATCGGATGAAAATTGACAATTTTAGAAACTATTTTAGAAAAATGGCCCATGTTGACATTTTCACTGATGTTGACCTATTGGCCAATATTGACCTCAAAAATAATAGGTGGATCAATTCAGTGACCTAATATGCAAATGCTCTTCAAATTTCAAGTTAATCGGATTAAAATTGAGGATTTTAGAAATTCGGCCAATGTTGACCTTTTGGTCTGTGTTGACCTTTTGAATAACTTCAATATGGTGACCTCAAAATAATCGGTGACTGAATTCAGTGACCTGATATGTAAATCATTTTTTGAAATTTCAAGTCAATCAGATGGAAATTGAGGATTTTAGAAAATTTGCCCCAAATCGGCCTTTGGTCTATTTTGACCTTTTGGTCTTTGTTTACCTCAAAATTATTAGGTGGTTGGATTCAGCTACCTGACATGCAAATGCTCTTCAAATTTTAAGTCAATCGGATGAAAATTGAGGATTTTAGAAAATTTGGCCAATGTTGATCTCAACATTAATAGGTGGTTGAATTCAGCATCCTGTTATGCAAATGTTCTTCAAATTTCAAGTCAAATGGATGAAAATTGACAATTTTAGAAACAATTAAAAAATTCGGCCGATGTTGGGTTGACCTTGTAGCCTCTGTTGACCTTTTGACCGATGTTAACCTCGAAAGTAATATGTGGTTGAATTCAGTGACCTGATATGTAAATCCTGTTCAAATTTCAAGTCAATTGGATGAAAATTGAGGATTTTAGAAAATTTGGCTCAAATTGGCCGATTGGCATCGGTGACCCGTCGCAGGGTCATTAATGACATTAATCATAATGTGACGTAAATCACATGAATCAAATTAATTAATCCCAGGGTCGGTCACATTTATCACGTTCATCATAATGCGATAGGTTAATCTTAATTAATCATAATCATAATGTTAATCATAATCATAATTAACCAATTTATGACGGGTTAATCATAAAGCAACATTAATCCTAATGATAATGTCACCCGTCGCATGGTCGGTGACATTAATTACCCACATACCTGTTGCAGGGTCGGTGCCATTAATCTCCAAAAATTTCAGAACGATCGGTTGAGCGATTTGATTGAGCTGGAGGTGAGCAGACAGACAGACAAACAAACAAGCAGTCATAGACTGGTACTTACGAAATTGTCAACTTGACCTCTGACCTTGTCTAATAAAAGCTGTCTCTTGAGAAGGTAGCGACACAAACCAGAAGTTTCTACGATGATTCTGTACCAAACCATCAAAAATCGAATGTTTGACCTCACTGTGACCTTGACCTTTGACCGATTTTGACCAAAATCTAATCAGCACTAGCCATCACCCTCCTGAATCACGTGGTGTAATTTGACATTGGTAGCTTCTTCCGTTCTCGAGTTATCGTGCCTACAAACAAACAAACAAACAGAGGACAGAAGTCATCAATATACTTAGGAAATGTTTGGATTTCGTAAGTAACAAACAAACAGACAGAGACAAAGAAGCAGACAGGTTGACAGACAAACGCTATAGACCAACATACTTGGTGAAATTTTTTTTCACCAAGTATAAATCACGCGTGGAGTGACACTTGGCGAAACGGAACGGCACTCGGAAAAGCGCATACCTCCGTTAGCCTGAACAGTTTACATTTGGAGTCTCATTGATCGGTCGGATCTGAATCCGGACCTTAACCAAAAAACAAATCTGCTTGTTCTTGTCACCGAACCAATTCATCCACCTAGTTTAGTCATAACTCGTCCACAACTTTTTGAGATATCATGCTGCACATAGTTTTTTGGCCTCATCTCTCAATGGGAAAGAATCACTTTAAAATTTCTCATATCTGGATCAGGATTCGAATCTTCACCAAAGTTGCGTCGATTCTTCCTTGTCACACACCCAACCTGTCCACAAAGTTTCTGCGGAATCCATCCATAACCGTTTCAGATATTATGCTGTATATCGCTTTTGGCCCAATCTTTCAATGGTGAAGAATCACTTTTAAAATTCTCAGATCCGATTCTGGATTCGGATCTTCACTAAAATGAAACATTGCTGTCGTTGGACAGTCACCAACATGAGCAAAAAATTTCAGAACGATTGATGAAAACTGTGGCCACAAATCATGTGACAGACACACACAGACAGAGAAATGCGACAGACTAACATACTTGGCAAAAAAAATTTTTTTCGCCAAGTAACAAACGGACAGAGACAAACGCTACAGACAAACATACTTGGCGAAAAATTTTTTTCGCCAAAGTTACAATCAAACAGACGGGGGTGAAAACAACCTCCATCCACCTTCGTTGGCGGAGGTAACTTGAACGGCACACGGTTACATACCTCCGCCAGTCTCAACAGTTTACGTTTTGTATCTCACTGACAGCTGGATCTGCATCCGGACCTGAACCAAAATCGAATCAGCTTGTTCTCACTGTACACCTCCAGCAGGGCATCAGGTATAGCCCCTCGTTTCCCATCACATGCATCAAGTGGAATTGCCTCTTTACGATCAGCGATTGAAATGTTCGTCTGTTCAAATCTTCTCTGCAGCTTTCCCTTCAGGTCCTTCAAAATCAGCACTGCTGACAGTAATATTCTCTGGGGTCGTATAATCCAGCATCAACATATCAACGAGGCATATTCAGAAGAAGTTTCAGACCTCCTTTGTCCACTAGCACTCGGAGAAGGAGATGGTCAGCTCTGCTGTCCTTCAAGCTCCAAACGTATGTTTTTTATTTGAATGGTCACTGACAGTTGTTCTTAAGCGGTGAAAATGAGATGTGCCAAATTCAGACCAAATAATGTGCTGGATTTCCCCAAGAGGCATACAGCGATACAGCACCTTCAGATTTTCTTGTATTTTTCAGATTTTCTTGCATTTTCAAAGTGCCTTGAGGCCCAGAACGCTACAAGATGACTCGCACTTCACATGTCCAAATCGTTCCTCTCTTTTACGTGAGGATTTCCAGAGCTGTACCACATCAGAAACTGGAATGGCACTCGGTGGAGCGCATACCTCTGCCAGGTATACGCTGAACAGTTTACGTTTTGTATTCCACTGATAGGTCGGATCTGCATCCGCACCTAAACCAAAATCTAATCAGCTTGTTCTTGTCACCTACCCAACTCATCCACCTAGTTTCGTCATTACTCGTGCACAACGTTTTGAGATGTTGTGCTATGTATCCTTTTTGGTCCCATCTCTCAATGGTGAAGAATCGCATGAAAAATTCTAGTATCCAGATGCGGACGTTTCAGATGCGGACAGATGCGGACGGACGCCAATCCCTGTAAGAGAACTCATGTTGATATCCAATTTATTTTCCTGGTTCTAGATGTGAAGCAGCTCCAGGCGCCATAACCGGTGGACAACAATTCACACTGGATTGCAATGGCAGAATGAGTTTGTATGTACTTCTAATCTGCTTTCAGAAGAGGACGCTGCTGTTTTGTGAGCAAGCGATCGATGTTCAAATCGTTTTTCAATGTTCGACTTTGGGTCGTGAAGTATTTCGTGAAAATGTATCATTTTTGATCACTCTCCGAAATGTTATGAGGACCAGTCGCCCTCCTCACCCCACTGTTCGTGCGCCCGAGATATGTATAGGAAAGACCATGTCGTCACCGGACGATACTTCAAGTAGTTTCTGACTTTATAAGGTACTTTTATCCCACAGGATTGTGCAGAGGCATCGCACTTTACACATTTATGCTGTCAAGTCTGGGTTCGATTCCTGACCCGACTAGATACTGCAGTAATAGTGGTTCACAGGCCAGGTGTTGCATCACCAATTGTGCCGTCGGTCGCATGGACTGTGAACTGGGTGTCTTGTCTGTTTGTAGTGGAGTAACCAGTGGGGGAGGGGGGGAGGGGGCTCAGGTAAATCTGAACCTGGCATCATTCCTTGGTAAATCTGAACTTCTCACAACACCTTTGTCTTTAGTACAATGGAGGACAACAGTCCCTTTGGTCTGGTACCCCAGTTTCACTCCTCTCTTTCATGGGGTGCACGATGGGATGCAAAGTTTTCAACATCATTGGCATCTCCCAGAAAGAAGCAGAAGCAAATTGCCTGCTACTCTCTCATGGTAGACAGGTCGATGGCCTCCTTATTTTCCATCACGATTCCTCAGGTCTTGCGCGCTCTCTCTCTCTCTCTCTGTTCTTTCATTCCTCCATCGCTCCCAGTCGACATTCCAAGGTCATTGTCGTCGTCTTCGTTGTCCTCTTCGTCGTTCTCATCGTCGTCGTCATCATTGTCCCTGTCGTCATCGTCCTCATTGTCCTTTTCGTCATCCTAATCATTATTCTCATTGTCCTTGTCGTCATCATCGTTGTATTCCTCATCGTCATCCTCATCATCACTGCCGTCGACCTTGTCGTCCTCATCCTTGTCCTTGTCATCCTCATCATCATCCTTGTTATCCTCATCATCCTTGTCATCCTCGTCGTTGTCTTTGTCCTCGTCATGCTTGTCATCGTTGTTGGCATCCTCTTCATCGTCCTCATCGTCATTGTCATCCTCATCATCCTCGTCGTTGTTGTCATCCTCTTTGTCCTCGTCGTCCTCATCCTCATCGTCATCATCCCCGTCATCGTTGATGGCATCCTCTTCATCGTCCTCATCGTTGTCGTCCTCATCGTCATTGTCATCCTCATCATCTTCCTCATCGTCATCCTCATCATCGTCATCCAGGCCTGGTGTTGGTTGGCTTAAGATCTTTGGGTCTTGAGTTCAAGCCCCCGCTGTTTTATTCAATTAACAATAGGTCAGGTCGACTCAGGCTGTCATCCTTCCAAGGTCAGCAAAATGAGGACCAGGTTACTGGTAACAGGGTGGCATTGCATCAGCGACACAGCTGTGCACCCAGAAAATGATGCAGTCAAGCAGCCACAGGCTGCATACGAATACATACATAAAATCATGTTCGTACCATGCCCTATGCAGAGCATTGTTGCTGCCAAAGCAGTTACTCGACTAAAATCCTGGTTGGGTCCACCACTCTGGAAATCAGGGCAGGAATTTGTAATTTGTTCATGCTGTTGGCAATATCGGCTACTCTTTGTGGAGGACATTGTGGGATCTTTAACATTCTTCAACTAATGCCGGCAGACAAGATGTCCAGTTTAACGTCCATTCGAGGTCGGGCACACCCATTGATGAATCACCCTACCTGTGAAGCACCAGGATGACAGTGTATAGCTGGGTCGGGATTCAAACCCAGGCGAGACAGCTTTGAGGTGAACGTGCATAAGCTCTCGGCCATCCCGCCAGCCCTCTGCCAGATTCCAATAATTTTTTCCCCTGCAATCTATTCATTGTGAAATCACCAAAATCCACTTCCTTTGTTCCTCCCTTCACTAACTTGCAGAACTTCCTTCCTCAGTTTGTTCAATCCCACGCTTTCCATCAGGACTTCACATTGACAGTACACCCCCCACTCATGATCTTTTCTATCTCCATTAACACTCTCTTTCCTCTCTCTATCTACTTTCAGGTTGATACGTTTCCTATCCCCTTATGTCTCCTCCTCCTAGTTGTCCATTCTCTTGTTACATTTGCGTGTTGTCCCACTTCCCCATTGTTAGTGCGTTAACGTCTACCTTCTGTCACATACCTCGCTCTTCCATTAGCCAACACATTATATGCACAGAAAAAAAAATCAGAAAGATTTGTCACTGTTTATGAAGGATTCTTGAGTGTAAGAACTTGCTGCTCTCATCAGCTGGTAATGTGGATATTACCATTTTCATGTCTCTTCATGTAACCTCTTTCATTGAAATGAGTGAAATGGATAAAAACCCACTCAGTGTTGAACTCTCATGCTCTCACCCACCCCTTCTCCATAGTTATATAAATGTCTAGTTACAATTTTATCAAGTTGCTAAACGCAAATAAATCCGTTTTGTTGGGATCTGCGGAAGTCAACAAGCTGGTGGACATAAAATGTCTCAGCAGAGACTGTAGTGCTCTCGACAGTACTGAATGTGATCCAATTATGCCACGGTACAGGTTCCGACAGGTGGCAGCCTTTCACTGGAAATTGTCAAACTCGAGAAGAATTTGCACTTGGTAAAAAGTTTTGGAATTTTCAAAATTGCATCAAAAGGAAGGATGCCCCTGGAAAAATAAAATTAAATAAAACAAGCTGTTAAAAGTAGAGGAAAAGGATATTACTGGGTTGGCAGGATAGCTTACGTGGATGCACACACAGAGCTGTTTAGCTTGGGTTTGAACCCTGACCCAACTAGAAACTGTCGACATTGGGTTTGAACCCTGACCCAACTACAAACTGTCGACGTGGTGCTTTGCATGCATCAATGTGTGTGTGTGTGTGTTGTCTCTCAGATGGACATTAAACTGGACATTCTTGATTGTGTAATCGTCTCCCTGAGTCTGTCCAATCATGCTCCTCCCTCTACTCCTTTAAATGGTTAGCCATTCCTATATCATGTTATCCCCTATTCCTCTTACTGATCTTTTCTATTTCACTTATTCTCTTCGTTTGTCCATAAGCATTTCCCCACATTTACCCTGTTTGTCAGCTTTGCATGTCTGCTTATTTGTTCTTTGTCAACTCATCCCACTCACTTCCCTTTGTTCCATTTGTATGTCGCTTCTTGTGCTGCAGAACGTGTTCTTTTCTTCCCTATTTCTCTGTCCTTCCTTGTATGCCAACACCCATTTCTCCATCATCATCAACATCGCTACTCCATTATTCAGCACTCCGATGACCTTCGACCTCTGTTAAATAAGAGGACGAAACCCTGAATATGGAATGGTGTTAAGATGATTCTTTCAGTTGTTTTTTTTTTGGTATTGTTTGTGTGTCAAAGATACAGTGAATAATGCATGCTATTGTAAATAAATCCGATAACGTTGTGGCTCATTCCATATCAGTACCATCTCTCTTGCTCCACACGACCTCATCAGCATCACAGCGAATGCTACTCCCATTGCAATGTACGTTGGTGAGTGGTGGATCCAGCCACAAATTTGGATGCAGCACAAGTATTTTCCATTTCCTGTTTGCGTGTATACAGTACTGATCATGGGGCTGCTGGTTATGAACTTCCCATCTCCAAGATGATTGAAATTCCATGACATGGTTGAAAACAACTCCACAATAGGGAGTTTTGCATAGCAGTAGGTTTTAAACAAGTATCCTGAAACTTGCTGGTAGGTAATGTGTAAAACAGATTCTCCAGTACAGGAAAAGCCAGGTGTGTGTGTGTGTGTTTTTGTCTGTAATTGGTTTTTATTTTGATTAGAAAACAAAGGAACTGATATTTTAGGTCCCCCGCCTTTTGGGTGGTATGAGGAATAGATTTGTGTAATATGAAAGTTAAATCTTGCAGCAGTTTTTGAAATATCGTGTACACAATTCAAGTTACAGAGATGGTTGCCATGGCAACATCATTCAGCCAATCACTGCCGTGGTCCAATCAGGTTGAGATAATGTCATGAGGAGTTGGGTTCTAACAAATCTGCAATACGAAAGGTAAATGTTCAACGGTTTTTGAAATATCGTGAACAAAAAAGTACAAGGACGGATGGTCGGTCAGTCAGTCAGATGGAGCTCATTTGAATGTACCCCTTCTCTGACCTCGTCAGAGGAAAAATGCTATGTCAAAGACAAGTAATACCACCGCACCAGAACATTAATGGCTGTGCATGTATCACCCCCAAAAGAGATAAATAATTCAAACGGACCTTGCCAGATTGGCGGGGGACAATAATGCTGATCCCATGGCTATTTTCTAATGTGAGATGGAGAACAGCTTAAATAGCCTTGGAAATTAATTGCCATAAGAAAGGTTTCCACGAAGTTTCATGAATAGATTCTGCCGAGTTTCGTGAAGCACATCACTGGTTTTAGATTGGTTTAAAATGTCTAGACAAACGGATGGGGAGATGATGATGCTGCAACATAAACTTCCATGAATGTATTTCCTGGTTCACAAAAATATGTGTGCCGAACACCCTCAAAACACGTTTCGAGAGGCCCTCATGGAGGAGAGGAGTGAAATATGATACTTTCAGTTTTGTTTGTAATATACTGTAAAAACAAATGGTGCAGAGGATAAGGGGAGGAATAGTAAGTAATTATTTAGTTAGTTACTGTATTTCCTTAAATAAAAGTGTTTACATGGTGGTTTTGTATTCGTGTAAATATGATTTTGGCGAGGTCGATCATGTAGAAAGCATTTTCCTACCACTCATCCTCACCCTTCATCCTCAATTTAAACCCTCTTTGAATGGTTGGCCATTGGTTGCCGAGCTCACGCCATGTCCAATTAACTTTAAAAGGCAATGACCCTTAATGAGAACCATTGATCTTGAAGTGGCAGCGACAGATTCAGACTGTGGAGACCCGTGGGAAGTTTAAGACTGGAGGCCCATGGGTCATCCTATGAAAATACTTCTCACTCCTCCTGACCGACTACAATTTGGACTTCTGAGCATAACTCATGTTTTTATCACTTATAACACAAATCTGCATCATATAACAATGTTATTGAGTATTTTAGAATATATGCTTACAGATACAGAAAGAAATTCGAGGGGGAGCACTCGGTAGAGTGCAAAACCTCCGCCGCCAATACTGCTGGGTCACTTAAGTGAACCTGATATCCTATTTATTGTAGGTCAAAACGGATCAGACTCAACTGAACCACGATTGAATAAACTAAACTAGATCGATGCGCATGAAGAAATGCCAAAAAAATAAAATCGAAATTTTTTTTGAAAAAAAAAGTTGAAAAACTTCTGGGGTTTTTTTCTCTAACAAATTTTGGTGGGGGGGGTGGAAATCACTTAAAACATGTAGAAATGTTAAAAAAATTCAAATATTTTTCAAATAAAATCGAATTTTTTTTTGAAAAAAGTTGCAAAATTTTCTTATTTTTTTTTTCTGTAACAAATTTATTTTTTTTTGGTTGGAAATCACTTAAAACATGTATAAATGCAAAACCAAAAATTCAAATATTTTTTCAAAATGGCCGCCATAGCGGCCATATTGGACTTTGGACTGAGTCCAAAATCTAATGGGCATGATCCTTGGACCATACCTAATCCCCCCACCAAGTTTCGTCGAAATCTGTCCAGGAGTTTTTTCCGTAATACTGTTCACAAACAAACAAACAAACAAACAGACAGGGGTGAAAACAGTAACCTCCGTCCATCTTCGATGGCGGAGGTTAAAAAAGTTTTGTGGAGGCCCCCATATTGTGTAAGACCCTGGATAACTGCCCAGTCTGCCCAGCCCTAAATCCGGCACTGTGAAGGGGAAAGCCGAGATGCATGTGCATGCTGTTTGAAACCAGTGGACCATGAAAATCAAATGTGGACCTTTTAAAACGTCGCCAACCAATGAGGGAGAGGAGTGACGTCAAACGGGGGTGTTTTCATTAAACGGCCCGAAGCAGAAAACGTGTTGTTGGTCTGCAATTGTGTGTGTGTGTGTGTGTGTGTGTGTGTGTGTGTGTGTGTGTGTGTGTGTGTGTGTGTGTGTGTGTGTGTGTGTGTGTGTGTGTGTGTGTGTGTGTGTGTGTGTTTGTTTATATGATTATCTGTTCTCAAACATTTATCAACATCATGACCTCACCATCACATTGCGCAGTGACTGCACGGTGATACCACTGTTGTGCTGTAGATTGGAGAACGGACTATAATTGGTTCACGGGCGCCAGCAGTGACCACTATTTTCGTTGTGTCTGTGTGTCTGTCTGTCTGTTTGTGACTCTCTCCAGAGCATAGCTCCGTGACGTTTGATGCGATCTTGATGAAATTTGGACACAAGCTAGATATCATGGTCTTGTTGTGTCTTTTTGTATGAGGGGTGTCCCACGCCCCTTGTGGGCGGAGCCACGCCCACTTGAACTATTTATTTATTTATTTATTCTCGATTTTTTTTCTCGCAATTTCATTTCCTCGAAGCTGTGCGTAATGTCCATAAGTACAACATATAAAAAAATCCGATTTGATTTGGTCAATTTTGATGGAAGAGATAGCTTTTTATGGTCGGGCTTCCTCAAAAGCTTCCACTAACTCAATTGTACCTATCGTGGCATTGTTCAATAATGCCACAAACCATCGTCGCCTCCCGGCTTGTCATCTTTATTACAAATCGCACAATTATAGTACGTCTTCATGATGGTGCTGTTTGTTGAAAGGGAATAGACGATGCTTGTTGGTCACAAATCATACAGCAGTGGCTGCAATGGGACAAAATTTGTTTTGTATTTGCTATATCAGAGCAAAAAGGCAAAAGGTTTACCAAGACAAGCAAAGCGATTATCGTATGTAGCTTTGATTGGTTGCTTTATGCAGCTTACTTTGGCAAGAAGAACAGAATGGTAACTGATGAAAGTCCAAGCCGCAGCTCGGGATAGTTGATTCGGTGAGAGTTGATTGGTTGAACCCTCCAATTACAGGTGACAGATGTGATTGGGCCTTTCGTATCTACACTTTATCCTTACTCTGCATGGGGGTTGTAATCTCAGAAAACACATTGCAGAGAGGGATTCGGTGCAGAATGAAGTATTAATTCAATGGGAAAAGGGGTTTAAGTTCCAGACCCCTAAAGAAAACCAATATGAACACCAGCAGGCTCCCAGAATAAAGACAGAAAATTTGTCGAAAGAGCTTCATTTTATCATTAAAGCCACCAGATTTTACCCAAACTCGCATACAAGACCCTTCACTTCGCTGATGGGAATACTAATCTTTGCTGTGATGACTAATCTATCAGGCAAGAACAAAAAAGGATCCTGGGAAATCCTGTCCTCCGTGTAGGGATATATAATCAGTCACAAGTTGGCGTTTGCAGTTTCTCCACGTCTGCCAATGTACCCACACATAAAGGTTCCTTTTTTATTTTTTGCATCACAAACCTTCCTGGGAGCTCCCTGAATCCACCGTCATCGGTTTCATTGAAATCCATGAATCTGTTCTTCAGTTATAGAATGACAAACCGACAAACACGGCTCCTTTTATAATCATAGATGTGCATTCTAAGTCACACAGCTTGTTTATAAATTATTTTAACATTTTTACAATATTTTAACTTACTGTAAATGTTTACAAAGAGGGTGGCAGCGGCTGATCCAAGAGTGTTCATTCACATGACTCACTCCCCGAGTCGCTCACAGATTTGAATTTGGTCCACAGGCCGTGCAGACCGATGAAAAAGCCCAATAATAAAAACCTCACAGTTTATTTTAAAACCTGCTAATCTGATGTTTTTTCCACTGTTTACTTTGGAACTTCCGGTCAGTAGTGAGTCCCAATATGGGGGCCGCATGTCCTCATCAGCCAGTCGTTCCTCCAAATTATAGAGTTCAGTGGTATGAACCTGTGGTTGAGATGATGTCATGGGAGTGGTGGGGCGAAAAAAGCGTTTTTTTTGGGGGGGGGGAGCAGGACCAATTGAGTGTAAGAGGGCACCAACTAACATTTAAATTTTCCTTTCTAGATATTTATTCAAGAAAAGAACAACGGTTAAGTGTTAAGTGAAGCTGTATCTATTCATTAAAAACCAAACATGATTTTCTGATGCTGTGGACCTTTAAGTTTTGAAGTGTTTTAAATATTGCTGATTAACAAGTAATTTTCTAAATAATTAGCAATTTGTTGATTACTTAGTAATTGTAGTAATGAGAGTACTCTTTGAATATTCCTTATTCAATTATATTGTATTTTGGGTCACATGACTTGCCATTTCGTTGGTCGTTGTTTGAATAAGTGAATGATGAATCTGCAACATTTTCGTTTGTCTTTTGGCTTGTACGTCTATCATTGTAACCTTGTGCGCTTGAATATAAATCTCTTTCACAAACCACATCATGAAATAAAGCTTATGTTTATTATTTCTGCATGCAGGATACATTCGGGTAGTTGCTTGCAGTGTGCAAATGAGAGTGGAATGCGCAAGTGAGGCAGTGAACCCAGTACAAGGTTATTTTCCTCTTCCAAGGTCACAAATCATTCTTTCAAAACTGGAGAGGGGCATCATGGTTTGTACAACTTTATGTATGTCGTACCAATGATGTAACTTTTTGTGCTTGTATTCTAAGTTATTGAAATCAAACACTTGCATGGATGATATATTATTGAATTTTTTTTTCTTCTGTGTTTTGCTTTGAGGGAATGGAATTGTTGATACAATTACTGTTGCTATGGGATTTAGAATTTAGTACATCCATGAATATTAATGTTTTGTCATATGAGTTAAGTCGAGAACAGAGGAATGCGAATGGCAATAATCGTTGTTAAAGACGGCACATAACTCGCAATTCATCACAGGTTGAAGCAGTCATCATGCTTGGACTACAGGACTTGGTGGCAAGCAGGGATTTGCCCATGCAAGTGCAATGTTGCCCGAACAAATAATGGCATAGACATACATGGGCAGCCGTGCTGTTGACCCTTGAGAGACGATGAGCATGCCTGGTATACTTGATATAAAATGATGACTTGGACAGATGGACAGAGTGAAAAAATCATTCATAGAGTGAGTGACACTTGGCGAAATGGAATGGCACTCTGTGGAGCGCATACATTTTGTATCCCACAGTTTATCCACATGAACAGTTTACAATTTGTATCCCACAGATAGGTCGGATCTGAATCCGGACCTTAACCAAAATCGAATCAGCTTGTTCTTGTCCCCGAAACAACTCATCCACAACTTTTTGAGATATCATGCTATACATATTTTTTAGCCCCATCTCTCAATGGTGAAGAATCACTTGAAAAATTCTCGAATCCGGATCTGGATTTGCATATTCATCAAAATCGAATCAATTAGTCCTTATCACACACCCAAACATGTCCACCAAGTTTCATCCAAATCTGTGCACAACTTTTTGAGATATCATGCAATATCATTTTTAGTCCCATCTCTTAATGGTGAAGAATGAGTTAACAATTAAATAACTCTCGTGTCCAGATCCGGATCTTCACCAAAGTTTAATCACTTCGTACTTGTCACACACCCAACTGTCCACCAAGTTTCATTTGAATCCATCCATAACCTTTTGAGATATTGTGCTATAGATATCATCTTTGGCCCAATCTCTCAATGGTGAAGAATCACTTAAAAAATTCTCATATCTGGATCTGGATTCGGATCTTCACCAAAATTAAACATTCCTATCCTTGACCAGTCACCTATATACACAAAACAATTCAGAACGATTGCTTGAAAACTGTGGCCAAAAACGTGCGACAAACACAGACAGACAAACAGACAGAGACAAATGCTGCACACCAACATACTTGGTCAATTTTTTTTTTCACCAAGTATGTTGGTCTGCAGCATTTGCAAACAATTCTTGTTGAATTTTGCTTTTGTGCATTTACTTAGGCCTCAGTCACATTTGCTCTACGGCGAGGATACGGCGGCCGTACGCCCTCTGAATTGACAGAAACGTGCGGCGGCCGCAGAGAAACTGAGGTGGCCTCAGGGAGGCCCTATGTCGTTTGGCTATATTTTACAGGCCGTAGGGTCGCCGTGGAATTATAGCGTGGAGTTATAACTTTTTTTCATTTCTACGTTCGCCGTAGCAATTCGACAAGCCAAGCAATGATGTAGATGTGTTCCACGTCGACCGTACATAGGGCGTACGGTGGGCTTGCGTTATTCGTGCTGCTGCCGTAAGCTCTTCTCAATGAAAAATGAATTTTCCCAACCCCCAAAAATTTACGGCGGCCGCACTATTTCCACAGTCACCGTACGGTGGCCTTGCGGTCTGTGTGACTACCTGTGGGCAACGCAGGGTCGACGCACGGTTCCCCTACGCCCGCCGTGCACCTACGTACGGCCTCCGTGGCAGTCTGCATCAACCTTGCGTCCACCATGCACTACCGCTAGAGATCGGAGTATAGGTGTTTGCCTATACCGTGGTGCCCCCAGAATCCCAATTTAATTCGTTCCAGGAGGCTGTTCGGATTGCAAAAAGTTCGGATTCCAAAAATATTTTCCAATAAGAAATAATGGAGTGAATTAATCCGTTCATGGACCCAAAGAAAACCTACTTTAAAGACACTTTAAACTGAAATTCCCCATGTTTAAGGTAAAATAAGATGAGTAAATGACCTTTGGTGGCGGTGTATTGTATGTAAACTGGTACATTCACCACATCCAAAGGCCCACACAGGCTCGAGCTCCGGCCTAGGTTCTGATCACTCGCGCACTCTGCGAGAGCGCTGCCCCCAGGGCAGCTCATCAAACATGATGCCCGCAGAACCACAATCACTTTCATCAAATGCATCGGGCTGACATAATCATGGATATTCCAAATTACAACCGGTTTTGCTGTGAAATTCAATCCTTGCCCGACAGTCCGTCACACCACATTCAATCCTTGCCCGACAGTCCATCACACCACGTGATCCGATTGCTTTTTTGTTATTCATTAAAACACAAGATGATTAAAAAAACAAACATCACAAATGGAGGTGAAAACACGAGGTAGGGCCTGTCACATTGGGCTCGGCGGCCGGAAGGTCTACAAAATGTACGGGCACCAGCAATTATAAAGCGGCCGCAGTATTTCCACGGTCACACAATGTAGCAGTCACATATGTTTTTGGCAGCGTCTCGCGGGGCGAACGCTGCTCATGGAGAGCTCGGCGTTGTGCCTTTTCTTCTTCTTCTTCTTCTTCTTCTTCTTCTTCTTCTTCTTCTTCTTCTTCTTCTTCTTCTTCTTCTTCTTCTTCTTGTTGTGAAGACAAAGCCTTAATCTCTCGGATTCGGCTCTTGTATATACAATATCCAGATCGCTTTAAATACTGAGCACATGTACACATCCTCACATAGACGGTGCCTTTTGAGAGCGTCTATCATGAACTTTTAAATATATTCAGACATTTGCTTTAAAGTTTCGAAAAGTTGACGTTACTATTTAAAGATTATTCCATTTATCGTATTGTAATTTCGTAAATACATTATATATTTCGTAAATACACGATATATCGTAAATACATTATGATGGGTTTCGCTATTGACTTAATTAAGGCACGTGACGAAATATCGGAAGTTGCTTTTTTTTTAGCCGACAAAACCTTTAGGTTTTGGACGCTGCTCTTGGACACATTTGTCCTTGTTATTTTTCGGGGAGCCGCACGGCGTATTTATAAATTGTGGAGACCGAAAACATGGGTGTGCTGTACGGTCTTTGATTTGATGTTGCACGGTGACCTTAGGGCGTTCCTGCGGCGGCCATAGAATTTTGAAGGCAGACGCAAGGTGCCCGCAAGGCGACCGCAGGGGGACCCGAAGCCGGACGGTTACGAATGGGTTATTTATTTATTTATTTTTACCAGTTCTTTTGTTTCGGCTTGTCAAATTTCTACGGCGAACGTAGAAATGAAAAAAGTTATAACTCCGCGTTATAATTCCACGGCGACCTTACGACCTGTAAAATATAGCCATACGGCGTAGGGCCACCCTGAGGCCACCTCAGTTTCTCTGTGGCCGCCGCACGTTTCTGTCAATTCAGAGGGCGTACGGCCGCCGTATCCTCGCCGTAGAGCAAATGTGACTGAGGCCTAAAGTATCGATCGACACACGAGAGATGCTTTCACGAGGACTTCCACCGCTGAACTGAAGGAACAAAGCGCAAAGATGCGGCTCGAACAGGTGGGGGAGACACGTGAACAAACATGAACGCCACGTTGTGTTCGGTTTTTTTTTTAATGTATTAGGTTTTTAGGGCAAAATTTTCTCGAAAAAATTGTTCGGATTCCAATTTGTTCAAACAATGGGACGTTCGGATTCTGGGGGCACCACAGTATATTATAGTTCTAGTATATTCAGTTATATATATTGTTATATTTTTATTTCAGTAAAAAAAAAGAACTGGTATATATACCCACTCGTTACCATCCTTCTGGCCACACGTTCGCCTTAGGGCCCCCCCCCCCTGCGGTCGCCTTGCAGGCATCTTGTGTCTGCCTTGAAAATTCTATGGCCACAGCAGCGACGCCCTAAGGTCACCGTGCGACATCAAATCAAAGACCATACGGAACCCCCACGTTTTCGGTCTCCACGATTTCTAAATACGCCGTGCGGCTACCCAAAAAATAAAACCATATGTGACTGCTACATTGTGTGACTGTGGAAATACTGTGGCCGCCGTATAATTGCTAGTGGCCGCAGATTTTGGAGACCCCACGGCCGCCGTGGCAAATGTGACCGAGGCCTAAGTTAAGGATTGGTTTCAAGTAAATTGGGTAAAATGTGTGAATTGTAAATAAGAGTTAGTTTTCTCTAAGCAACATTCTGGCACAAATCCAGTATGTCCCATGTTGGGTTAAACTGCATGTTTACTCTAACCGGTCTGAGCTGTAATGGGTTTCATGACTCAGGATGTGGTTGCAGCATTCTTCGTGTGCTGCGGGTCATGACCAGCCAGGCCAAATAAAAATTCATATTATAGGAGGAGTGCAGGATTGTAAACATTGAGGCCTTAGTTCTCAAAACCATTAAAAAGCAGGATGACTCTAATAGCAGAGAGAGAGCTTAACCATCGGGATATTCAAATAAACGAAAAAGAAAATATCAGAAAAACATTCCAAAAGCATTTATTAATAAAACAAGTGGTGACAACAAATCCCACCCATTTAAGGCATAAAGTTATGTTGGGGATCAAATTTATATTTGATACATTCTTAACCTGAATGTTGATTATAAGGAATATTTTAGTCTTAGTTTGAAGTCAATTAAACCATTTTTGACGAAGTTATGACTGTAAAATGTTTTTGACCTTTCAAGGCCATGTAAGGTCAAAGGTCATGGTGTCAAATGAAAGCCAATAAAGGACTTGATATATGTCTTCCATAGTAAACACGCATATTCCAAACCTTATTACCCCCCCCCCCCCAGAGGGAGGGAGCGGGATATTGCAATCGTCCGGTTTGTTTGTCTGTCTGTTAGCAACTTTACGACAAAACGGCTTGAGCAAACACTATCAAATTTAATCCACAGGTGGGCAATGAACCTTGGACGACCCCATTAACTTTTGGGTCCAATTGAATCAAAGGTCAAGGTCAAGGTCACGAAAAGATCAAAATCGTTTTTCCCTCATAACCGTCAAAAATGATCTGATTTACTTCAAACTAAGCTTATAGTGAACCTTATTCTATTTGTCACTTATGATCCTACCCATTCTAGAGTGAAAAATGCATATTTGTGAAGATCGGTAGGGTCCGAAGTTTTGGGGGTCATGGTCATCGGTCAAAATTACAAATTTTCCATTAAAACTAAAACATTGTTACGAAAATACAACTTTATGGCGAAACAGCTGGCTCAAACACTGTCAAATTGTATCCACAGGTGGGTAATGAACCTTGGACGACCCCATTCACTTTTGGGCCCAATTCGGTCAAAGGTCAAGGTCAGGTCACGAAAAGGTCAAAATAGTTTTTCACTCATAACTGTCAAAAATGATCCGATTTACTTCAAACTAAGCTTATAGTGAACCTTATTCTATTTGTGACTTAAAATGCTGACAATCCCTTTGTGAAAAATGCATAGTTGTGAAGATCGGTAGGGTCCGAAATTTTAGTCATAACTTCCTCAAAAATGGTTTAATTGACTTCAAACTAAGACTAAAATATTCCTCATTCTATTCCTTATAATCAACATTCAGGTTAACGATGTATCAAATTTAAATTTGATCCCCAAAATAACTTTATGTCTTAAAGGAGCGGGATTTGTTGTGCCTGGCACCACTTGTTACTTCACGAAATCTTCGATTTTGTCAAGTCTGTTGGTCTGTTCCGTTTGTTGGTTTGTTTGTTTGTTTGTCCGGTTGTCTACAGCCCAAACGACTGGACCAGTCGTTTTTAAATTTTTACACCTGATAGGCAATCCACCTGATAGGCAATCCACCTGAGATGGTCCGCGTCCAAACCCCGTCTTCATCGGACTAAATGTCGCGACGTGACGTCACACAACGTGAAAACACATTTTTGGACATAACTCAGTGACCGGAAGTCGTAGCGACTTCCGGTTGACGCCAAATTAAACTTCATTCAAATATCTAAATGATTACTAAATGCATCTTATTACAAATTACGCATAGTTTTCGCAAGCGCATGACGTCAAAGTTTTGTCTATTGACGTCATTTTAAAAAAATATTTACGCTCGTGTGCAGCCGAAACTACTGAAGCAATCGTTCTCAAATTTTAACACGTGATAGCCAATCTTGCTGAAATAGTCTGGGATCAAATCACATCATAATCGCACTTAACGTCACGATGTTACGTCAAAAAATGGTGAAAACAAGCTTTTGAACATAACTCAGTAACCGGAAGTTGTAGCAACTTCCTGTTGACGCCAAAACAAACTTCAATGGAATATCTAAATGTTTTAAAATGCATGTTAGTACAAATTGTGCACAGTTTTCGCAAGCGTATGACGTCAAAGCTATTGGCGTTGGGGTTGGGCACACATCGACTTTTTCTCTGTTGTCCCGTTAAAAGGAGTGTTTTTTTACGGCCATTTCTCATGCTGATCACGAATCCATTGAAATTTTTGACCTAGGATGATGTCTAACAAAGACATCATCCAAGGTCAAAAATTTCAACGGATTTGTGATCAGCGTGAAAAAATGTCCTTAAAAAAACACTCCTTTTAATGGGACAACAGAGAAAAAGTCGATGTGTGCCCAACCCTAATATTACATGCCCGAGTAAGCCATAATTATCAAATTTTAATTGAAAAGTGGGTAAATTTGGTGGCCATTTTGAATTTTTGCATTTTACCAACCAAAGACATCATCCTATGTCAAAAAGGTCAACGGATTCGTGATCAGCGTGAAATTTGGCCATAAAAAAACACTCCTTTCAAAAAAAGTATGGTTGTATGCCTAACCCTATTGGCGTGATTTAAAAAAAAATTCTATTCGTTCTACAGGTCACAATCCTTAACCGATTTGGATGAAATTTTAACAGCTGATAGAAATCCACGGTGCAAAAATATATGTGACTTTTGGTGATGTTCAAGATCAGGATCTGGATTCTGCATCACTTTATATTATCGCCCATTATAAACCAATGGGTAATTTTGTGAATTACACATGGCTATTTCTCAAACAGTTTTGCACTTATTATATTGAAACTTATACTGTCTATTTGTGCATCTAATATTAACGTGTACAAAGTTTGATCGACATTGACCCAACGTCAAGGTCAGGGTCACCCAAAACATGAAAAACACACATATAAAATACATATTTTTGTTTTACAACATATTTCAAACCTGATAACGGGATCGTAAAGCTGGTTGAAAAGCAATGTTCCTCGGTATTTTCAAATATTTTCTACAATCAGAATGAAGGCAACAAGCACCGATGATAAGTTGTCACATGGTGGCTTTAAATGAGTTGTGAAAATTTTCAATCTGCTGCCGTTACCATAACAACGCACGCTTGATAATTGTTATTTGTGACGTCGCGTCATTTTATTAATGTACGAACAAATAAACACCACACATTCCATGACATTACAGCTTGGACCACCACACGGGAAGGTCAACTAATTTGCCAAGTCTCGTGTTAAGCACGATTTTTCATTTGTCTGTTTGTTAGATTTCGTAAGTATATTAATCACTTCCGTTTCTGTTTGTTTGTTTGTGTTTGTTTGTGTGTTTGTTTGTGTGTTTGTTTGTAGGCACGATAACTCGAGAACGAAAGAAGCTACCAATGTCAAATTACACCACGTGATTCAGGAGGGTGATGGCTAGCGCTGATTTGATTTTGGTCAAAATCGGTCAAAGGTCAAGGTCACAGTGAGGTCAAACATAATTCCGTAAATTCATGTGGAGAAATGGAGTATTTTTGCTTCGCTCGACGTTACGAGTTCGTTTTAACTTCGATTTTAATTTTGTCTTCGGTTTTTGCGATCGCTTCGGACGCTTAAAACTTGGTTGTCGAAATTCTGGTAAAAATCGGATGTTTTGGAGACGTTTTAAGATTGTATAAGAAAATATTTCACTCGACGCGTCACGTGTCGTCACGTGATGTAGCGCGCTCGAGCAGACGCGTCATTGAGTCACGTAAAGGTTTTCCGTATGCGCGCTGATGGTGTTTTCAATAAAGATGGTGTTTAAAAGTTATTTTAACCCAATAAAGGTTATCATCGCATGCCTGACTCGCTAAGCCGTCGGATTATGTAAAGATTGTTGGTGGATGGCTGAATTTTACGGTTTTGTGACTGATAAAATAATATAAAATAATTGCATGGAGAAATGGAGATTTTTTGCTTCGGTCGACATTACGATTTTTGATGGTTTGGTACAGAATCATCGTATAAACTTCTGGTTTGTATCGCTACCTTCTCGAGAGACAGCTTTTATTAGACAAGGTCAGAGGTCAAGTTGACGATTTCGTAAGTACCAGTCTATGACTGCTTGTTTGTTTGTCTGTCTGTCTGTCTGTCTGTCTGTTAGCAAGTTTACGGCAAAACGGCTTTAGCAAACACTCCTCTTCTTCTTCTTCTTCTTTCGGCTGCTCCCGTTAGGGGTCGCCACAGCGGATCATCCGTATGATCCGCATAGTGATTTGGCACATGTTTTACGCCGGATGCCCTTCCTGACGCAACCCTGGTCGCCTCTTACGACACAGGGATATGATACACCTATTTTAACCGGGGTATACACCGGCCCAGTATACTGGTACTCATTTCGCCGACCTCGGAAGGATGACAGGCTGAGTCAACCCCCTGGTGTATTAATTCAGTGGCCCAACGGGGCTTGAACTCAGGACCTTTTGGATCCCAAACCGCTGCCCTAACCACTGCGCCAACACCAGGCTATAGCTTTAGCAAACACTATCAAATTTAATTCACAGGTGGGCAATGAACCTTGGACGACCCGTTTAACTTCTGGGTCCAATTAGGTCAAAGGTCAAGGTCAGGTCACGAAAAGGTGATAATCGTTTTTCACTTATAACTTCGTCACTAAACGGGCGGGATTTGTTGTGCCTGGCACCACTTGTTTGATTTATAATGGAAAATATGTAATTTTGACCGATGACCATGACCCCCAAAACTTCGGACCCAACCGATCTTCACAAATATGCATTTTTCACTATAGGAATGGGTAGGATTAAAAGTGACAAATAGAATAAGGTTCACTATTAGCTTAGTTTGAAGTAAATCAGATCATTTTTGACGAAGTTATGAGTGAAAAACGATTTTGATCTTTTTGTGACCTTGACCTTGACCTTTGATCCAATTGGACCCAAAAGTTAATGGGGTCGTCCAAGGTTCATTGCCCACCTGTGGATTAAATTTGATAGTGTTTGCCAAAGCCGTTTTGCCGTAAAGTTGCTAACAGACAGACAGACAAACAAGCATAGACTGGTACTTACGAAATCGTCAACTTGACCTCTGACCTTGTCTTATAAAAGCTGTCTCCAGAGAAGGTAGCGACGCAAACCAGAAGTTTCTACGATGATTGTGTACCAAACCATCAAAAATCGAATGTTTGACCTCACTGTGACCTTGACCTTTGACCGATTTTGACAAAAATCTAATCAGCGCTAGCCATCGCCCTCCTGAATCACGTGGTGTAATTTGACATTGGTAGCTTCTTCCGTTCTCGAGTTATCGTGCCTACAAACAAACAAACAAACACACACACAAACAAACAAACACACAAACACACAAACAGATGATGGAAGTCAACAATATACTTACGAAATATTTAGATTTCGTAAGTAACATACCGGACGATAACAATATCCCGCTCCCTCCCTCCCGGGGGTGGGGGGGATAATTACACAAATGAAGACGAAGTGGAACTGCAAGAACATACATGGCATGCAGGGGAAAATAGTTTTTGGCATTGTTGTTTCATTGCAAGGAATTCAATTAATTTTGTTCCATGTCTTGGTCTCAAAATGGTGTAACAAACGGTATAACCATTTCAAATGCTTATGACCATTCTTTTGAAGTATCATACATACACTCCACTGGAATTACACCTGTAAATTTCAACAATTTATTAACAAAACTTCGTTAAGTGCAAAAATACAAAGTGCAAACAATTTGGCAGCTCACTGCACAAAGCAATAATAGCACTTTGACTTGATAAGTCTGTAAAACTCCTAGCCTTGACATTGCTTGTTATGGTCATCCTTTATTTTCAATTCCATGTGTGATGACGAGGCACTATTGCTTTATTCATAACAATGGATTCGGTGTCCTAACCTCTGAGGCAGAATCAGGATACTCGCTGTGACACGTTAATTATTCACAACACCAACGGCACGGAATGACAGTCAAACTCATGGAAAACACATGGAAATAATGGAAAGTGCTGAAAAGTTATTATTTCTAACATGTAAATGATGATTTAAAATTGGCAAGAGGCGTTTATTCGTAGGATTGAAAGTGTCATCAAAATTTAAAATCTGCGTTTATGAGGGCGACATCTTCAATAAGGACATTTCCCTTAACATCCATGCAGATATTCAGCTGAAAAAGCTTTAAACAATGCAAGAACCTGACTGGGAGCCACAATAAGCTGACAATTCAGTGGTTGAAAGAGCCTGGTGTTGGCTTAATGGTTAAGGTGGCTGGCTTAGGACCGAAGGGTCCTGAGTTTGAGCCCTTATCGGCCGTTGAATTAACACCAGGTGAGGTTGACCTAGCCTGTCATCCTTCTGAGGTTGGTGAAATGAGTAGCAGTGTTGTACCAGTAGAGGGTACAGTGAAACGAGTACCAGTGGAGGGTAACTTGTGTCGGAGTGGTGACCTGTCCAGGACTGTACTCCTTGCCAACGAAACTGCCTTGGCAGCTCAATGTGCCTTTAAAGCACAAAAGGAATGGTATTATTATTATTATTATTATTATTATTATTATTATTATTACTATTATCTGTGGTTGAATGCTCCCAGCAGTCCTGACCACCCACACAAGCTAGAGAACTGCATTGTTAAACATAATGGCAAAAAAGAAAATAACTCCTGATCATTTTCCCAACACTTTGCAAAAACAAACATTTATGCATTTTGACAGTATTCAAGTTGTTGACCGATTGTTTAGTCCGAATCAGCAATTTTACCACTCTAGAAACTGCTCCGACTTTGAAGTTGTGCGAAAATATTCATGGTGAAAACTTTTTTCTTTTAATCATCATTAAAAAATAAATTTTTTTTTTTTTTTTCGAAAACATCAAACTTGTGAAATAAAAATAATAATAAATAAAGAAAAAGTTTCCTTTGCATCAAGATGTATATTGTCTGTGTATAAATATAAAAAAAAGCCAAACTTCATCTGTTGCGACATTGCCCTAACCAGCAGTGGTCCCCTTTTCACACCCTGTTGCTTTCAGGAAAGGCACCCTGTCAACAGCAGCTTCCTAGCAGCCACCACATATGAGCCACAGCACAACCTCAACTGCTGCCTGATAACACCAAGTTACGCAAATTATTCATTAACATTAACTATGTATACACAATTACTTGATGGATCTTCATCATTTTATTTTCCATTAAATTTTGACCGATGTCTCCGTGCCAATCACATCTTCGATGAACGAGTATTCCTTATGAAGCATGTGGGCTTCTTCTCCTTGAATTCATAAGAAATACTAGTTCATCGATGATGTTATCGGATGTATGGGCATGGCTCACACAAGAACATGGTGTGCCGGCCTACTCTGCAGGTGCTCCAACTTCTGTTTGTGGTCTCCTTGAGCAATAGTTTCTTTCGACCAATCTATGCCGACACATGACCACAAAGATATGTGGTTTAGGCGAGATGATTTAACCTTATCAATTATTTATTTTCCACTTCAGATTGGGGAATTGATCAAATAGCGATATGAAGACAGCTCATGGCTTGTTTGTCACTGAGCGGTAGGAATTTTGTAACAAAACGAACTTTCAGTGGTCGATAACTTTTCAGTTGCATTTAAAATTATTGTTGGCATGACTTGAGTATAAGTGTGTGGATAGAATCATAATATAAACTTCAGCTGAGAAAACAATGGCCAATAATTAATTATTGTCAAGGATGAATCGTCCACCAAATACTATGCTCAAGCTATATAGATCCAAAACAGTTTGAAAAGTAAGAGTCAGTAAAAAGTGGGATTGATCATATGTTCTTGAGCTTGGTAACGAGTGTAGAGGAATCTTTTTCTTCCTTTTCAATTATTTTTGTCCTCAAAACATGTGCGAAACATGCCTGCAATCATTTTATTTGCACTTTATCGGATATTTTGAAAATACCCATTCCTGAATTAATTGTAAATAAATAAGACATCATTCATATTTTGAACCCAGTATGAAGAATGTTGTACAAAATGCATAGATTCAGTACAAATCACAAACTTTATTGAAGCAGTAAAACATATTTATGACAGACAATAGACTTTAACTTTATATTTAAAAAAAACGAGTGGAAAATATATTCACATAAAAGATTACATACAAACAGGGGCCAACTTACTCCATTCCTCTTGACCATTTTAGTTCACCAGGCTGTTGATAGATTTCTATCCATACCATATTCCTGATTGTATTACAGAACTTGCTGCATGACTTTGTTCACTGTGTCTGTGTGTTTCTGATCTCCAGGCCAATCTCTGACTGGTGAAGTCCATTAAAGTATGACGGCAGAACCATCATAATACCATATTTGTGGTCCTTTGTTGCAATGATAATGTCAAGGGCCACCCATAGATAGCGACTCCAGATTGAGCCTCACTGCTGGATGGTTCTGCGTCCTCGTCCTGGGCACTTTATCCATGATCCTGGTCATACCCGGGGCACTCTTGATGGAGTGATGTCACTATTCAGCAATTACCATAAAGCGAGAATGCAGAACCATTGTTTTCTGCACAGAGGTTTTCTGTTCCTGAATGGCGATGTAATGACAACAGACTTGAGTTTAAAGGCAATGGTGGGTATAGAGGTCTATTCTGATGGCCAAAGTGCATTAATGTAGCATTTTTATGAATGGCTTTTTCATAACACGTTTTGGCAAACACGGATTCCACCTGAAACAAAAGAGAAAGAAAATTGTTCAGGAGATCATTTATGTACTGAGAAAAGAATATTGTGAAACACAATGGTCAATCAGACTCTGTCGTATAATGGTGGGAGCATCCGCTCTGAATCTGGGAGGTCAGTGGTTTGACCCCCAGCGGAGCAATACCAAAGACCGCATAAAAATAGTATGTGCTGCATTCATAAGTAGGACATACATGAGAATCCCAATATTCCCATTGGCAGTGATGGTCGAAGGTTTGGGTAGAATGCACCCATCTACGAACCCATTCCACAACTTCCAAGTGAAAAACAAATTGTACAAATGTCACACAAATAAAAATACAAAACTAGAATATCTTGGTTGGATGTATCCAACCCCTTAAAATAGCAATTGCAAAATTATCTCAGGTGTAACCAATCACCTTCAAAATCACACACCAAGTTAATTAGCCTCCACATGTGTTGAATTGTAGTGATTCTGATTATTTCAGAATAAAATCAGCTGTTCCTGAAGATTTCCTCTTCTGGGTAGTGCATTTCATTGCAAAGACAACGATGAGAACCAAGGAGCTTTCAAAAGACCTCCAGGATAAAGTTGTGGAAAGGCACAGATCAGGGGATGGGTATAAAAATATGTCACAGGCCTTGAATATCCCTTGGAGCACAGTCAAGACAATCATTAAGACGTGGAAGGTGCATGGTAACACCAAGACCCTGCCTAGATCAGGCCGTCCATCCAAACTGGATGACCAAGCAAGGAGGAGACTGATCAGAAAGGCCACCAAGAGGCCAGTGGCAAATTTGAAAGTGCCACAGAGCCTTATGGCAAAGACTGGTCATGATGTGCATGTGGCAATAATATTACAAGCACTTCACAAGTCTGGCCAATACGGGAGTGCATCAAGAAGGAAGCCATTACTCAAATAAGTCAACGTTGAGTTGCATTTTAGGTATGCAAAAAAACCTCTGGAGATTCTGAAGCGATCTGGCAAAAAGTTTTGTGGTCTGAGAAATCCAAGATGGAACTTTTTGGCTTAAATGCAAAATTTTACGTTTGGCGCAAACCCAACGCAGCACATCCACATATAAAGAACACCATCCTGACTGTGAAGCATGGTGGTGGCAGCATCATGTTATGGGGAACGTTTTTCATCAGCAGGGACTGGGGCACTTGTTCGGACAGAAGAGAAAATCCATCCATCCATTGGGACCATACTCTGTGCAGAGCATTGGTGCTGCCAAAGCAGTCTCCTTGGCTCTTGGGCACAATCCTGGACAGGTCGCCACTCAGGCACAGGATACCAGCAAGCTGGCACTCATTTTGCCGACCTCAGAAGGATGACAGGCCAAGTTAACCCCACCTGGTATTAATTCAACAGCTGAGCAGGATTTGAACTCAGGACACTTGGATCCCAAGTCCACCACCCTAACCGTTAAGCCAACACCAGGCATTAGGACTGTATTTATAAGGGAAAATGGATGGAGCAAAATACAGAAAAATCCTACAGAAAACCTGCTGCCCTCTGCAAGAAAGCTGAAATTGGAACAGAAGTTCACCTTTGAGCATGACAACAACCTGAAGCACACAGCGAAAGCTACATTGGAGTGGCGAAGGAACAAAAAGATAAATGTCCTTGAGTGGCCCAGTCAAAGCCCCGACCTAAATCGAAATGAAAATCTGTGGCATGAATTGAAGATTGCGGTCCATCAACACTCCCCACACAACTTTACTGAGGATGGACTTGACCACTTTGTACAGAAGAATGGGCAAATATTTCCCAATCAAGGTGTGCAAAGTTGGGAGAGACCTATTCCAACAGACTCACAGCTGTAATTGCTGTCAAAGGTGCTTCCACCAAGTATTACCTCAGGGGGGTGGACACTTATCCAACTAATATATTCTAGTTTTGTATTATTAATTATTTTTTTTTAATATGTATAATTTGTTTTTCACTTGTAAATTGTGGGTTACGATGTGAAAATAAAGGGGGAAAAGTCTGATTAAATGCAATTTAATTCCAGGCTATAAGGCAACAAAAGGTGAACATTTTGAAAGGAGGTGTAGACTTTCTATAGGCACTGTATATACTCTCTGGGTATGCTTACACATTGTGGGCATTAATGAACCGTGTTTCCACCATTGTCTCAGGTCGCTCACCTGCTTTTGATTTTTTCATTTATTTATTTTAATTTATTAATGTTTTCATTTACGGATGCTTTCTGACGGTTTTGATTTTTCGGCTTCGATGTTCGTTGGCACACAAATCACAATGCTTCCCCATTGTCTCAGGTCACTCACCTGCATTTTTTTTGATTTATTTATATTTTCATTTATGGACACTTTCCAATGGTTCTGTGATTTTTCCTGGAGTATTGGCTCCGATATCCATTGGCATGCGAAATTTAAGCTTTCTGCCTCACCCAGAAGGTACCGAACATTAATATCAGTCTGTCAGTGAGTCATTTGGTGTCAGTGAGTCAGTAGTGGAGCAGATAACTGCAAATTTCAGGAGAATCGTTCATTTCCGGAAACAAGCACCAAATTTGGCACACATACTCCTTGGGGATTGCTCTTTTGATAAAACCCATTGGCCACCTAAAAATTCAAGATGGTGGCCATTTTTCAAGATGGCCACCATTGAATATACAGAAATATTGCATTTTGCAATGAAATCGCAAATACTTGTCCTATTTGAATGATCTTGGTGTCAAATCATACATTTTTCACGATGTGGAATCTGAATTTGGAACCATGGACTTACTAGCTTCCTTGTACCATAATATCAGTCCCGGGATCATAATATTCTGCTAAATTAGAGGTTCATGTTACGTCTGACTCGGCTAAAATGCATGGTAGTGTATATCGCAGTAGTGTTAGAGGTTTAGTATGTGTAGCATCTTCCTATACAAGGCTTCCAAACTGGACATGACACGATGTGGTGGGGGGGGGGGGGACGTTGAGAGACTTGCAGCGGAAGGTGTAGAGTAGTAGCTCAACAGAGCGGATTTCAACGCACAGCCAGGGCACACTGGTGGCACCGCTGCTGTGAAACTCAGCATGGGGTTCAGTATCAGCTGAATAATTAGTTTAGTGTAGCTAAATAATTAGTTTAGTGTCCTAAATGCTGTCTAATAAGCCCTGCATCAGTTTGCTACTGTAGATTACATGTAGTTTAACATAGATGTTTAGTTAGATAGCCGCGCCTGAATTGACAGGGTGTGCCAGTGCGGGAGAGCCGAGCCAAGGGTAACGGAGCTTTACATTGCTTTGCATGTAATTACCTGGATGGTCTACAGATCGCACGGGACTTAAATTTACTGGATGAATGATCGGGCTCGGTGTAGGTCATATATTTTTATTCCCGAACCTAGTCGTATCCCATACCTTATTGTGCATGATTGTGATCACGGTGATAAAAGGATAACCCCTCGGCCTTGATTCACTGAATACAGATAATTATCATACTGTGATTATCTGTAATCATATAACATACTGTTGTATCATACTGTGATTATCTGTTATCTATTATATCTGTTACAGATAATTATCATACTGTATTCACCAAGATGGCAAATACAGATCCAGGACCGTCCAAATTCCGGACTGACTGGAGCAATTGCTGTCTTTGCCAGAAGAAGAAGAGTGAAGAGCTCAAGTCACCACGTGCACAACAACCACAAGAACATGATGGCTACACTATGATTGCGACTAATATTCCCCTCTTTCACACAATTAATGAGATGCCTATTGTTCTGGATCCAGCCAGACTTGATGATGGTGGTGGCATTGAAGAAACTCTGAGGAGGAACAAGGCGCAGTATCACCAAAGTTGTCACCTTATGTTCAACAACACGAAACTGGGGAGAGCCAGAAAAAGAAGAGCAGAGAGTGCTCAGCCAGTAGAATGCCAGACCAAGCTGCGTAGAACCAGCCTTGAAGGCCAAACGTGTTTCATATGTGATAAAGAAGCCCCATCCTCTGAACTCAGACAAGTTATGACGATGAACCTCAATAACAGACAAAATGAATGTGCCCAAACTTTAAATGACGGAAAACTTCTTGCAAGACTCAGCGATGGAGATGCTATTGCACAGGAGCTCAAATACCATTTTGCATGCTTGACAGACCTGTACAATAGAGAGAGGACATACCTCAGAGCCACCAAGAGACTGGAAGAGGAACGTGCACCCAAAGAGGATGCCCACCCGCAGGCATTCTCAGAGCTAGTCACATACGAGGTGTGTTCAAAAAGTATCCAACCTTAATTTTTCGTGCGTAAACAAATGAAGCTAGGGAAGCGTGGTTTAGTGCACGTATGTAGGCGATCCTAATCTGTATGCGTGAATATTTTCCCGGCTGCAGAAGCTGTCAGTCACCGACAGACCGCCGATGAGTGAGGAAGTGTAAGTGAGCGCCATCGGATTTTCGTTTTTGACAAAATGACGGAAAAACTTGAACAACGCTACTGCATCAAATTTTGTGCAAAGCTTGGCGATTCCCAAGTGGAAACGATCCGCAAGATTCAACAGGCCTTTGGGAACGAAGCAATGGGCACCACACAGATAAAAGAGTGGTACAATCGCTTCAAAGATGGTCGCACATCAGTGGAAAGTGAAGCACGTACTGGTAGGCCCTCAACATCCCGAAATGAGAATGTCATTGACCAAGTGAGGACCCTGCTGATGCAGGATCGTCGAATCACGATCAGGGAACTTGCAGACGAGGCGGGCATCAGCATTGGATCCGTTCATTCCATTGTGACTGAGGATTTGGGCTTAAGGAGAATCTCAGCGAAGTTCGTGCAAAAGCTGCTAACGATCGAGCAGAAGCAACTCCATTTGGAGATCGCACAGGACAGCTGGAGACTGAACAGCGACCCAACTTCTTCAACACAGTGATCACTGGCGATGAGACCACAGTGATCCATCATTTTGTTGATAGATTATCTTGCGAAGACATATGCTGGACCACAAGTCCACATTTGATGGAACCTTCAATGAGGGGTGCATCGAGCAGGCCATTCCACTCACTCTTCTTCAGTTTGTGGCCATGCTTGAACACGGAGCGGACATCAAATCTCAACTGAGGTTTGGCACATCAAAGACAGATCCAGCAATTGCTCAGCTGCTTCAGTACAACTGCTACGCAAGGTACAAATAAGGAGCAGCAACTCACAGACACTCCAAAGACAGAGCGACCCCATTCCCTGTTTACATGGGGATGTCCGTCTTCACAAAGACCAGAAAGAGAAAGTTGGTGGAAATTCTTAACGAGCATGGCATCAGCATTTCATATGACAGGGTGCTACAGTTATCTGCACAGCTGGGAGATGCAACAGTCAGCAAGTATGTGGAGGATGGGGTGGTCTGTCCACCAGTTCTACGAAAAGGGCTGTTCACCACATCAGCCATGGACAACATAGACCACAATCCCACTGCAACGACAGCGACCACTTCTTTCCATGGAACCAGCGTCTGTTTTCCAGCACCCAACCAAAGAAGACAAAGGTGAAAAATTTAGCAGAATATTATGATTCCGGGACTGATATTATGGTACAAGGAAGCTAGTGAGTAAGTCCATGGTTCCAAATTCGGATTCTCCATTGTGAAAAATGTATGATTTGACACCAAGATCATTCAAATAGGACAAGTCCTTGCGATTTTATTGCGAAATGCAATGTTTCTGTATATTCAATGGCGGCCATCTTGAAAAATGGCCGCCATCTTGAATTTTTAGGTGGCTAACGGGTTTTATCAAAAGAGCAATCCCCAAGGAGTATGTTTTGCCAATTTTGGTGCTTGTTTCCAGAAATGAACGATTATTCCAGTTATCTGCCCCACTACAGTAAGTGGTTAGGTTTCAGATGAAAAAGCCAAATATATCGAACAAAGTTTCAAATGGAGAACCTCGCCACCACGAGAGCATTTATATTGCATCAGATGTGGCAATCAATGCGAATTGCTGCTCCCAGGTTGCCGGCTCGATGACAGAAGATGCCATTTGCACTTTTCCACGTCCATCCCTACCCCGTTTAGAATCCTATGTGAGCACGGGCAACTTGCTAGTTAGGATAATTCATTAACTCTCGAAAACCACTTGTTGCTACGGTGAGAAGTTACCAGTTTTTGTGTATTTGGCCATCAAACTGACGAAACAATCATCACGATGCTTATCTGAGTCCTTAATACCATGCCTGCCATCTGTCAATCATATTCACGTTATGATGGCGTGATTAACAAAGAGGGAGCGATTGACTTCTTCGCCCACTGGTCCCAGGACCGGACTGGGCTTTGCTACATGACAGTGAACATGACAGTGTGGAGATCATTTTCATGCATGAGGAAGTGGACATGAGGATGCTGTTGCACAGCATCTACCCCTTGAAGTTTTCTTACGCTGTCATCATCAAGTCTCAAGACATTGACATAATTGTCCTCCCCATTTCGTCGTTCAGCAAGATGCATACCAGACTGTACTGTACTTCTATCCAGAAAGAGACCATAACACCAGAACACTGGATGTTGAAAATAAATCAGTGGACACTGGTACCAATGTCGCTGAAGCACTTATTGGACTCTACACCTTCATTGGCTGTGATATGGTCAGTGTGTTCTTTGGTAAAGGCAAATCCAAGGCCATGAAACTGAAGATGTCTGAACCAAAGTTCGTTGAACTGTTCAGATCAGTCAGCACCATGTTTGAAATTCCCTTGGATGCTTCTGTTGGTACATCTGCAGAGAAGTTTGTTTGCTCACTGTATGGCATAGTCAACACTCACGGTGTCAATGAAGAATGGGTTTCACTGTTCAAGGGTGGAACACACGATGAACAGACACTCCCCAAATAAGGATTATGTCATGCAGCATCTGCTTCGCTCCAATTTATCAGACAGGGATCCATCTGTGTTGTCTGAAGCAGTATCCAGCGGTACCTAGTCCAGCTGTACATTGGTGGAAGGTCACTCGTGATGACCTTCTCATTGATTGGATGACATTACCAGCAGCCCCAGATGTAGTCGCTGAACTTGAACTAACCTATTGCAAATGTCAGAGAACGAAGTGTAAGAAAGTTCGGTACTGTCTAAAAAGCGGTGTTTTGTACACCAATTTATGTCGGTGTGTGATCAGTGAAAACATGGTGTCCAATTCGGCCAATGACGAGGATAGCTCCAACTTGGAAACTGATAGTTTCTAGGCATGATTTAGCATTCATTTCATGTATTCATTCAATACAAGGCTGGGTAAGACCCCTCCCCCTCCACCCATTTGAGTCGTGAGTTACGGTCATTGGAGCTGAAAACTGCCCTGCCACACTTTTGTTTAGTGCATACAATAACCCTACCTTTGATAGGATTGACCCACAAGATGGCACCTTGTTGATAACTGTGTTTTACCGTGCGTGACCACCATCTCAATATGACTCACAGTATTTCACCCTCTCTCGTTTTATAATGAGGGTAAATTTGCGAATTTCCCTTGAGGGATGTATTCTGTAGTATAGTTATACCACTTTGTGCAGCATTGTCGTCACACTATTTACATGTTCAACAGTCGTATGGAAGTTATCTATGCTGTTATTGATGAGGAAAGGCTCAAAAGTGTGAAACTGCAATCTTAGTTGGGTAGGTTACATTTCAAGAAATTTCTGCAAAATTACACCAGACGTGGCACATCACCACGCTCCAATTTTAAGTATTTTACACCTAGACTTGAATATTGGCTCATCCTTGATAGTTGCGGATCATTAATATATGGTGTTTCACTTATTTAGTGGATTGTGTTGTTCATACATCCTCTGAAATTCTCATTATACCCCCGTTGCTCGGGAGCAATCCAATCCGAACAACTGATCTGACTGGCAATTGCCAAAATCCGTATTTTTCAAAAACAAGCAAGATTGATGCAAGGCACCAAGTGTATCCTATAACGTGGATGACTTCACTACAGATTTAAGCCTATTTAAAAATTTGTACCACAGGGTTGCCACAAAAGTTCACAAGAAGGCCTCGCACCACTTTCATCTCATGGCCTATTTTCGGAAAATTCTATTTTTGTTGCATTTTATAGCACAAAAACATGGCAGTATGGTCCAGCAAGATCAAATATGCTTGAAGTATATCCCAATATTTTTCACGTGGACAGTGTGCTGCGGAAGAAGGTATCACTGTGGAAATATCACCACTTTAAATGCCCACTGTAGGTGGGCCGAGATGGGCTCTCCCGCTCAGAGCGCCCGGAGGGTGGAAGTGCCAATGTTCGTGCATATAAAAGAGAATCACAAGAAGTAACAAACATTTATCTTTAAGGATATTATAATTTTTTTGCCACTTCCTTTTCATCTTCATTATGGCAAATATGCCACCCTCCCTCATTTCCAATGAAACTTGTTTAGTTTATTTTCAAAATCCCAGAATGTTCCAATACCATGTCTCATCATATGGGATCTGGCATTAAAGGCCAACTCCACACATGGCTTACTCACTCCCTCTACTCTCGTAGCCGATATGTGGCACTCAAAGGAATCCTTTCATCTCCTCTGCCTGTCAAGACTGGAATGCCCCAAAGCAGTGTCCTTGGCCCGGTCCTTTTTCTGATCTTCATTAATGATCTCTCTGACTCTCTGGAATATTCCCTTTATCCATTTTCTGATGACTCCACCTTCTGCTGTGACATCCCTCAGCTTTCAGATAGGCAGGCTGCAGCCTCTTCCCAATCTTCACACCTTGACAAAATCTCAAACTGATAAAACACTTGGAATGTCTTTCAATCCAGACAAATCTCATAACCTCACTCTCACTCTCTCGAAAACCCTCCCATATTCTTTTTTAAACAATCCTCTTGAGGAAGTTTGTCACTGAAACTCCTAGGTCTCATTATCAGCCATGATCTTTCTTGGGCAAACCACATTTCAAAGTTGGCCTCCAAAGCCAGACATTGACTGGGCATCTTCCATCGTACAAAGGCCTTCCTTGGCACACCTGAATGCCTATCCACCTACAAGGCCTTCATCCACAACCTGATGGAGTACTGCTCTCCTCTCTGAGCTGCCCCCTGCAGCACACCTTGCTCAGCTCAACACCGTGGAAACCAAGGCCTTCAAGATTATTGGAATCTCATGTGATGAAGCTGAGTCCATGAGCCTATAACTTTCCCATCGTGGACAGGTTGGTGGTCTCTGTCTTCTACCGCCGACTTTATGGTCTTGCATCCTCTGCTCTTTTCATGCTTTGTACCCCCCCCCCTAGTTTCCTGCAGGGTGCACATGGTCCACCATCAACCCCCTTCTGGTGAAACTACTTAAATCCAGGATCACTGCTCACCTCCACTCATTTGTTCATCTTTTTCCCACCTGTGGAACCAACCTCCACATTCTCTTCAATCTCATTCTTCCCTGCAGGTATTCAAGGCAGCTGCTCAGCACCACCACAGATCATCCCCAATTCAAAATCATGATCTGTTCTACCCTCAATAACCCCCCCAACCCCCTCAACCCCAATACACACCTCCTTCCAAACTTCCAGTTTTTCTTTTGTGAGAGATTCCTTTTGTATCCATTCAGTCCACCCCATGTTTCCTTTTCTGCCCTCAATCCCTCTCCACACCCACTGTTTGTCCGAATCTCCCTCTATTTTGTCCTTCAAATCTGTTGCTGGTGTTTCTCCCACCACCCTCTCTTCTGCTCCTTTTGTCCTGTTGCATCCCGATTGATCTGTTCAATGTTCTAGTTGTTCTATGTCCAACCATTCACCCCCCCCCCACAACCCACCAAAAAAACGCCCAAAAACAGAATTGCTTTGCTATCAATATATCAAAAAGCTTGACATTCTGCTGCCTGCCCTAGCTGGAGGATATGGAAAAAAGGAACTTGCACTGCAAATACAGACCAGGAATGGTCTCAATTTATTACTTGCTTCAGGAAGCAGCTCAAAAGAGAACTTTAGCGAAATATATAAAATCTTTAATATCTTCAACAAAGATGAGATAGCTGGCTTTATATTCCCTCCACTACAGAGGACCCTCAGCTAATGATGCTTCCTTGCAGCCTTGTGCTGCATAAGAAAGAAAAAAAAGATCCACATCAAAGAATAACCTATGCCGGGAAAACATTTCGAGCAGTCTTGATTTTTGAAAACAATATTTAAGTTTACTGCCATCAAAGCTTCTATTGTCTCTAACAATGAAAAGCTATGTGATGCACAAAAACAATCTTTAGTATTCACTATTCATAGAAGGTTTGGAACAAGACTAGAGAAAGGAGTTAATTACAAACAAAGTATGCAGGAAGAAGATGCGATAATACTCCTTTGAGGTGTCTGTACTTCATTTTGAGAAGAAGGCGGCGTTAATTACCTTTCTATTTTCAGATAGTTAGAAGCCAGTAACGATGTACCGTCTCTCTTTCATATGTCTGCCCATCAGGTACCAGCATCAAATTTTAGGAATGATATAAAAATAAACCTCCTTCTTAGAATCTTCAAGATGTTTAAAATACAGTAAGCATAATGTGTGTTCAATAATTGTTCAATCAATCAGCCAGCCTATAACAGCCAAAATTTTACGAATTCAAATCAATGAATGAGAGCACCAAGTTGTGAATTAACTTGTCTCTCAAAAACCAAAATCGATCAAAATGTGTACCTTCTACAATCTATCGAGCAAATGCATATGTTGATTGTAATGTCTTGACCTGCCTGCAGGTATGGTATCATAATGATCAATCACTTATGAGGAATAGCAGGATAGCTTAGAGGTAGGTATACCTACTCATCTTCGAGCTGTCTGGCCTGGGGTTTGAATGTTGACCCAGCTATAAACTGTCACCCTGGTGTTTCAGAACGATGGCATCAACGTTTGCGCCATTCCTCGGATGCACATTAAACTGGGTGTCCCATCTCGCAGCACTGGTTGTTGGTGGATGTTAAAGATCCCACGGTGTCTTTCATGAAGTTGCCAAGTTATCGCCGACACCCTGTGACCAAGTCTTAAATTCCTGCCAGTCGGACGTCAGGCCTCTCAAGCCGGTTCCAGAAAGACTTGGGACAAATCCATCCCCCCCCCCTTCCCCACCCCTGCTGACCACAAAAGGTGGGAATAATTTGGGCCGTTGAAGAAGAACAAGGAGAAGAATTACCCATGTAATAACTGTTTTGTTGTCGTTTTAACCCTTTTTCATCTGGATAATCTTCTGAATTTCCTTTTTCTTGCTTTATTTTTTCTCTCCTTTTCTACTTTTGGTTCAAGTTTTAACTGGTTTTTTGTTTGTTTGTTTGTTTGTTGTAACCTCTAACTCCTTCAATTGCAGTTTAGATTTGTGCTTATATCTTTTCTTCTCTTTATATTTTTCTTCCACTTTAAAATATAAATTACGAATTCAAACAAAATTGGAACTTGAATTTTAGCTGCAATTGGAATTTACCCAAAAACGTAATTACTTGATGTCATATGGGCATTTCAGCAATCCCATACAACACACGGCTGCATCCATATAAATAACTGTGAAATTTACTGAAGTTGCACTTTCCATTTAAAGTTGCGTGTTTTTTTTTATACAAGCAAATAAAATGAAAGATTTGTAAATGATTGAATGGAGTTCGGTTTTGAGTTAAAATGCTTGGCAAATGTTAGCATGACCATATAATCATAAGGTACTCACCAACACAGTCACAAGTTTTCGCGACTGAGGTTGTTCATTGGGAAACTCTTCCCCAAAGCACAGCACGACTTGGAATCTGGGTTCAGGTCCCCGCATTTCATTGTATGCTTTGAGTTCTGTGGAAGTAAACATATAGAGTGCAATTAATGAAAAGGAAATAACAAACAACTTACCCATTCAGGATATCTGCTGATCGAGGTGAAAGATGAAGCTTTTGGGTCCATCTATTTATCGTGTGCACAAATGTGGCATAAATATTAGTAATGCATGTACCGCTCTGAAACTGTGCGTACGTAATACGTAGCAGACCTGTTATATTATAACATGCCCACCTTGCAGAAATTCACATCTGTCGAAGAGCTTCAGGTCACGCTGGCGTTCCAGCTTATTGGGCTGCTCACAATGTGCAGCGCAAGGCCCTGACCAATAGACACGACCACGACAGAGGCGACGTGCATGTAGGCCATCACATCTGGCGCTAAGCTCAAGGCCACCACGGGCATGCCGCAACACTGCAGCTGTGTAAAGACGTGCAGAATCACCAGGTGCTACCTCCGCCGAAGGAAACAGTATGCAGGCGTGACCCAGTGTTTCAGGAGGTCCAGGTGGGGTCAGGTGTAAGCAGTCCACTCGTGGGACCCGTGTTTTCTTCACTACGATTCCACGGTAAATGAATGTAAAGTCAATCTCAGCAAAGCAATCTGCAGCACAAAGAGAATAATTTTCACGAGTTTTTAATTCAGCAAAGAAGAACATTATAAATAATCATTATTATTATTATTATTACATCAATATTATCATTATAATAATAATAATAATTATTATTATTATTATGAGCAGGGATCCGTGGAACATCCGTGCAATGTAAAATGTGACTTCAAGTCCTCAACTCTCACCCTCTCACCCTACCAAACCCAAGTCCTCACACTCCCCCTTCCAACCTGAAGGTATCAATCCCCTTCCCACTCCAATGATTCCAACACCCCCACCACAACACTTCAACCCCTCCCTCACCGAAAGTCTTCAGCCCCCCCCCACACCACCCACAACTAAACCTAAACACCACCCCTCCCCCTCCTAAACCCCAACTCTGTCCTCCCCTTCTCATCCTCCTTCCACTCATAAAATCAAACAGGCATTCCCACATCGATCATTACGTATTTCTTCATTCTGTCAGCGAAACAGCAGAATTTTCACTCTTTCCTCTCCCCCATCATGGTATCACTGACTTCACAGATACCGCGATCAACAAAATGGCTCCTACATGTCATGGCCCATCACAGTCGCCTGCCCAACTCGCAATCCCACAAGATATGCGGAAACCCCGTTCAAAGGGGTATCTTTGAAGGACCTGAAGGACTGACTGGAAGGTCAGTTTCTATGAATAATTTTGCTTTGAAGAACTGACTGGAAGAGGGGCCTTGTTGTCCCTCTCTGGAAAGGGAAGGGTGATCGCCAAGACTGCAACAACTACCGAGGGGTGACGCTGCTCTCAGTGCCCGGCAAGGTCTTTGCTTGGATAATTATTGATAGGGTTCGCCACCATCTGCTTGAGCACCAGCGTCCAGAGCAGTCAGGCTTTACACCAAAGAGGTCAACGATTGACCGTAACCTTGCACTTCGTGTCCTCACCGAACGCAGACGAGAGTTTCGGCAGGGGCTGCTTGCAGCCCATGTTGATCTCTGTAAAGCGTTCGATTCAGTGAATCGGGATGTCCTCTGGAGGATTCTTGATCTTCGTAGGGTGCCACCAAAACTGATCGATCTCATGTCTGATCTCTACTCTGGTACTGAGAGTGCTGTGAAGTGTGGTGGTACCATCTCTGACTTATTTTCAGTTGTTACTGGAGTTCGTCAGGGGTGTGTACTGGCCCCCACACTTTTCAGCACTTGTATGGACTGGATTTTAGGGAGGATGTCGGAGAGATCAAGCTGCGGTGCATCGTTTGGGAATGTCAAGATCTCGGACCTTGATTTTGCAGATGATGCAGTCATCTTTGCGGAGACTTTAGACATCCTTTTGGGGGCCCTCGAGGTGCTGAAAGAGGAGTCGGAGCCGCTGGGATTACGGGTTTCTTGGGTCAAAACTAAGATCCAGGCTTTCGGTGACATCTTGGATGCTGCTGTCTTGTCTGTGTCTGTTTGTGGTGAGGATGTTGAGGTCATGGAGAGATTCACCTACCTTGGCAGTGATATTCATGTCTCTGCTGGCTGCGAGTCAGAAGTCAATCGACGTCTGGGTCGGGCCTGGGGAGTCATGGATTCACTGGATCATGGTGGATTCACTGGATCATGGGGTGTGGCGCTGCCGGTACCTGTGCGGGAGGACGAAAGTCCGAGTCTTCAGGTCCTTGGTACTTCCAGTCTTGCTCTATGGATGCGAGACTTGGACTCTGACCAAGGATCTGAGACGGAGACTTAATTCCTTTGGTACCAGGTCTCTTCGGAGAATCCTTGGCTATCGCTAGTCGGATTTTGTGTCCAACGAGCGGTTGCTGAGAGAGACTCGGATGAGATTTGTTACCTGCATAGTCCGTGAGCGTCAGTTGCGGCTGTATGGACATGTGGCTCGTTTTCCTGACGCTGATCCTGCTCATCAGATTCTCTCAGCGAGGGAGTCTCATGAGTGGAGGAGGCCAGTGGGCCGACCACATGCCTCGTGGTTGCAGCAGATTGACCATCATCTCAAGGAGATGGGGATGGGCCTGGCATCTGCCTGGGGGATGGCCAGACGGAGGCCCCTGCAGTACCGGCGGAAAGTGGACGCAGCGACGCGCTGTTCTGGCACATGCTCCCATACCTGACCTGACCCGTGGAATTGCACATCTCAAGTGAAAATGAGCAGCCTAATTGTGCCAATAAATGACCCTAAACCAATGATCTTCTTCCTGATCCATATATACCCATGTTAAAAGTAAATAATGACATGTTTTCTTTCAAAATCTCACAAGATTCCGAGAAGTTATCAGACAAAGACCTACATGACATGGGTTTTATGGTCCCTGGTCAAGTCGTTTCAGAGAAAATAGTCAGAAATAAGAGGAAGGACCTGTGGAATCTTCATGGTAAAAGCCCTGTTTGAGAGAATGTGACATAGTTATTTGAGCAGTGTATAGCTAATAGACTGCTGCCTTGATCGCCGAGGGCAGTACCTTATATGTTTCGATGATTCCGCTGTTTCAATGACACACTGTAATGAAGGCCCGTGATGCCTATCTGCTCCAACCTTTCGTTCCATATTTGATAATCTTTTAACAGTCACTGTGGACATTTTACACTGGGGGGAAAACTTATAGGAAGGGCATGGTGATTGTGAATATGACAGCGCCGATGATGTCTTTGGCTTCGCATAGCACCAAAATGGTGGCCATACGATTTCTTTTGCTTGAAATTGTGAGTAGAGTCAGGCCAGTTGTCCAAGCAATGGGTGGAATGGAATGTTACACACTGATGAACGAACAAGCATATTATCACATTAAATTATTATTATTATTATTATTATTATTATTATTATTATTATTATTGGGTCGTCGATCGAGTCGAAATTTTTTTTTTCGAAAAAAACATTTTTTCGATTAAAATTTTTTTTTTCGATCTACCCTTATTTGTTGGTCATGGTGTCGGTCTGTCCGTGTGTGTGTGTGTGTGTGTGTGTGTGTGTGTGTGTTTGTCGGGGGTTTTTGACCCCCTTGCAGTTGTTCGATCTTGATGAAATTTGGGTGGTAGAACCAGTTTATGACCTCGTTGTGCCGCGTAGGTACTGGTTGTTAAGCCCCTTTGGTTGCCAAGCAACGGGACTTTGAAATTTTTTCGAAAATCAAAAATTGGCCCACGAGCGACTGTGGGCAGTACATTCAGCCATATTGTCAAAAATTTCCAGCCGGATCCTATGAAAACTGTCGGAGAAGATAGACTTTGAATGAAACCTGGTCGAAAACAATAAAAAAAATGAAGTTCGTTATATCTCAGAGACTATGAGTCAGATATACATGAAACTCGTATGGTGGGTTCATAGTATGTCCTAGTTATGTGTGAGAAAGAACCGTTGCTCAGGACCCCTCCATTGCCTAGCAACGGCCAAAAAAAATCTCCAAATGTGGGGGTATTTTAACGAAAAAACAATCTGCAGCATTAACCCTTGAAGCTAGAATCATGAATTTTCTTGTGCTTAATCCTCAGGTCATTCCCCATCGAACAGGCCCTTCGCATCAGGTTCTATAGGTAGTCGACTACCCATGCCCACCTACCGGCTTGTTATTATTAATATTATTATTATAACAATACAACAGTCTTCAGCAAATGTTGCCCTCTAGTAAAATTAATTTGTGATCGTAACGAAATATTTTCTTGAAGCCAATAATCTATACTAGTAAATGTAAGTGCGTGTGCGTGTGCGTGTGTGTGCGTGTGTGTGTGTGTGTGTGTGTGTGTGTGTGTGTGTGTGTGTGTGTGTGTGTGTGTGTGTGTGTGTGTGAGTGTTTCTCCTCCATAATTCCAACATGATAAAACTGAGCTGCTTGAAACTTTGCATGCATACTAAGAAAACTCCAAGGAAGTGCATGACTGAAAATTGGGTGTTTGGGTTAATTAAAACATTCCTTTTGAAGATAATTAATGGCCTTGTTTAATTATATCCTTTATCAGGTGCATACTTGGCCACCTCGCTCTCTGGTGTCTTAAGGCGTATCCTGGGTTACCTAACTGGGGTCTGAAGAAACCATGTTTTTTGGCCTGTTCAACCATGCCTTGACTTGGACCAGGCCGCAATGATTTGTTAACGATAAAGTTTGTTTTTCTGTCCACTTTCCTCACTCATATTATCGAATGCCTGTCCATCATAGCTACGTATCATTGGGGACATTGCGATGCTTATAAATGCCTGGAGAGGCAGTGTTCATTGTTTTATTTCATTTCTGCACATGCGACAACCACAAGAATCTCTTAAACTAAACTGAGCTCCAGAATCGAACTTAGCAGCAGTTCCCACTCCTAAAAAAAGTGTTCATTTGTCCAATTCGGACATATTTGACATTTTGGACATCTCCAGGAGGTGCATTTTTAATATGACGGTTCAGTGATTGCTAATAATGTGCCAAGCGAGCCGTTTATTAATTATCAACCATTTCGTTGGAGTGCTTAAGCCACTTGGCGAGTGCACTGCAATATTCACACTTTCATTGAATACTGCATATCGAACGACTTGAACAAAGTTCAGGAGCCACTCGCCTGCATTGGCCACGTGGTGTTCTGCGGTGCAACAGGCGATGGCTGGCTCGCTGAAAATGTGAAATTATATTTTCCACGATGTTTCCCCTTTTTGTATGATCTTCCTTTGGATGACCCATCATTTTGGCATAAAAAATACGAATAAAAATTAAACGTTTCGTTTTTAAAAGTTTCTTCAACCTTTTCATGAATTGCTTGGTAAAGCCACTTGGTGCACGTTCTTCAAGGTTCAATCAATGGCGATACCGTGGTTCGATACCGGAGGTCGTAAGTCAAAATAAATTATGTGATCACAAATGATAAAAAAATATTTTCAGTTGTTATGAAGTAATGAATCACCACATCATAGCAGGAAAGCAGAGAGGTATGCACACTCACTCTAAGCTGTCAGAAATGCGAACGGGATTCTCCAAAATGTCTCGAAACGGTCGCGGTGGTTCTCAATTTCCTCGCGAGAGTCGCAGGACGTCGCTCTGGTGTCACTTGAATTTTGAACATGTTCAAAAAATTTGTGCGACAAATTTTCTCTCAAAATAGTCGCAGTCGCGGTTGTCTCGAACCGGTCTTGAACCCTTCTCAATTTAGTTTCCGTGAGTCAGAAGGTGCGACAAATGTGAGAACTTTGTGAGGGATTGGTGACCTATGAAACGAAATTGTTACTGATTGGAGAAAAAAATGATAATCTGTCCTAGGACCCGAGAGTTTCGTAATTATATCGCAATTTGTTCTCAATAACGTGAGTCATATGCAAATGTCAGATATTCGTGAGAGATACGCAAAAATTAATTCAGTGCGATTCCAAGTGAAAATTATCGCTATTTTATCGCAATTTTGCATCTCCAACTAGTCGCGAGCTGTCACAGACCAGTGAGATACAGGCTTAACTCTCGCTCGCCTCTCCCCTAACCCTCTCTCTCCTCTCCCCTACTCTCTCTCTCTCTCTCTCTCTCTCTCTCTCTCTCTCTCTCTCTCTCTCTCTCTCTCTCTCTCTCTCTCTCTCTCTCTCTCTCTCTCTCACCCCTTGCCCTCTCTCTCACCCCTCTCCCTCTGTTGAAGGAACTAGCATGTATGAATCAGATTCGGAGTGAGCTGACCGGTGCAAAGGTCGCTGCATGTACGAGCATGCATGTAAGCAGGCAGACCTATGCCAGGTAGATAGCGTGGGTTTTTTTAATGCTCCCACCCCAGGTCACTAAAATATCCATCTTCGTGTGAGTGTGTGTGTGTGTGTGTGTGTGTGTGTGTGTGTGTGTGTGTGTGTGTGTGTGTGTGTGTGTGTGTGTGTGTGTGTGTGTGTGTGTGTGTGTGTGTGTGTGTGTGTGTGTGTGTATGTGTGTGTGTGATTCGTTGTTATGTCCATATGCGGGTTTCAGAAGGTGGAAAGGAGTCCCCCCAGGTCTGGAAGTATCCACCTCCATTTTGGTAAGGGTGGTCATGAATCATGGACCAAGGTGTGAAGTTTTGTTCTCAAAGTTTTGTTCCAAGGGCTCTTTTGAGGATCATCACTGAGCCCGGAGAACTTTCAACTGCAGTTTATTTGTGGTAATATTCCCAGGGATGGTTTTTAAGATCTCTGCAAGGTCCTTCTTCATCATTCGCGTTGCTTCAATGATCACTGGTACAATTTCGGATCACTTCAACATCCAGGGTCTTTTGACTTCTTTTGGGCATTTTGGTATTTGGTCATTTTCTTGATTTCTGCGTTGTTTAGGCCAAAATCGCTGGGTACTGAAACCTCAATTTCAGTGTGTGTGTGTGTGTGTGTGTGTGTGTGTGTGTGTATGTGTGTGTGTGTGCGTGCGTGCGTGCGTGTGTGCGCACGCGCGCGCGAGAGAGAGAGGTAAACGAGAACATTCCACATTGTACGAATGCCTTTCTTAAGGCCCCGTCATACCTTGACGATTCAGCCAGTGTATGCCGACGTATGAAAAATTTGTCTAAAACGCTGGCACACGTCGAATACGTTATGGGTAAGTTTTGTATATGTTAAGAGCATGCTGAAGCACGCTGGCATACGTCGTAGTACGCCGAGTTCGTCGACAAATTTTAAGCATGCTCAAAATTTTTCGACGTATGCCAGCGTATGACTCACACATTCCACATACGCTGGCCATAAGTTGTAGGCACGTTATGCGATCGTTGACACACGTCGCCACACGTTACTTGTAAGTTACTCATAAGTCGAAACACGTCGAGGTAATGTTTAGCATACCCGAAACTTATTTCTAACCTATGAGTAACGTGCTTTGAACCTATGTGTAACGCATCTCCAACGCATATTGACAGATGTAGAAATATTTGACGTTTTCCGGACGACCACAGAACTTACTGAACGTGTTTCTAACTTACAGCTACCGTATAATGGCGTATTGGCAGCGTTTAGGGGAATTGGTATATACAAATGGGCTTCACAGGAGGAACCCATCAGTGTTCCAGACTCAATGGTTTTTTTTTTTTTTTTTCTTCGGCATGACGGTGATGGTGACACTTTGATTTCTAGTGCGGTTATGATTTAAATTGTCGAGCGGCAGCCTTTTAATAGGCTACGCCACGTGATCGTCGGCGATACGCTGCCGTGCGCTATGCATAAGTTAGACTATCGTTGAGCATAAGTTGTGAACGCCGACAACATGCTAAGCATTCGTTGGTATAAGTTATCTATAAGTTTTCGAAACGTTCTGTGTACGTTACTAATATGTTATGCATACGTCCAACTCGTTATTAATACGCCCAAAACTGAAAAAAAACATCAATAGTTCAGCGGACGCCAGCGTTTTACATACATTTTGATACGTTGCCATACGCTGGCTAAAACATCAAGGTGTGACAGGGCCCTTAGACAGGAATATTCCGAAGAAGCTATTCTATGGTGCAGTTGCAGGTGAAATTATAATTAGCACTGTGAGAGCAACCACACACAGCACTTAACTTATCAATAGATTAAAACAACTAGTTTTTAATATATACTGCTTGGTCCATTGGATATTATTGTTTCCATTTCAGATTTTCACACAACTGTGCTTGAAATAATAATGCTGTGCTCCAAAGAATAAGAAAAGCATCAGGAATAATAATAATATTTTACAAATTGAAATGTCCCTCACCCCCACAGCCAAAATTAATGAGACTTGATGCAAAACTTGGGAAATTTTGCAGCATTTCTTGTCATCAGGTGGTAGCTTTGTGATTGGACAGATCCCAAGTGTTATGTGCTGCTGGTGTAAAGTTTTTTCCCCAACATTACAGTGACAGTTCAAACTAGAAAGGCACTCAGTAAACACATACCTCTGCCATACAATGCCTGATCTGCGAGAACATATTGGGCCCAATACATTTTTGAAATATCATGCTATATATCATTTTTGGTCCAATCTCTCAATGGTGAAGAATCAATTTGAAAATTAAAAAAATTATAGTCTCTGGATCTGAATTCAAAT
>NC_140967.1:69568274-69580774 GCF_056783735.1 Eptatretus burgeri
AGAATAATAAATGGTGTTTGACGATGAAGATAAGGAAATGCAGCTGTAAACTTCTTTCATAAGTTGCACATGGCTATAGGTGGCATCATTTCCTGGCTGTACAGCTGTGCCTCTGATGTAGTGCCCCTTGTAGGTGATCAAAGCAGGAATTAGGAATTTGTTCAGGATGCCGGCAATCGTTCACCGACTCTTCACAAAGGGCACTGTGGAATCTTCAACATCCACCAACTAATGCCAGCAGACAGTGTTATGGTGTAAAAAAACCAATGCCAACAATTTCAGTTAAGTGAGCTCCAGAAGATGTTTATTCCATTGCTTGTACATGCTTATCCAACATGGTGTCTCACTTCGTGCCATCAAGTAACCACGCCCACTCACTTACAACAATGCAAACTATCCAAACTAACACGTCATCAATTCAAATAAAAGCAATAACAACCAAACATAACATTTTTTCACGAAGGATACTGTGGGATCCTTAACATCCACCAAATAATGATAGCAGATGAAACACCCAGTTTAAGGTCCATCCGATGGATGGCACAAACATTGATGAATTGCTCTGCCTGCGAAACACAGGAATGACAGTTTATAGCCGGGCCGGAGATTCAAACCAACGTAATAAAACTCAGAGGTGAGTGCGCATACATCTTGGCTATCCTGCCAGCCTGGTTATTAACTTTGAGCAAACTATCCTGCCACACAACAACGGCCACTATCTCTTTTTTTTTTAAATGCCAAGACATTCTTAACTGGCCTTGACACTTCGGGTCCTTAAATCTGCTTCATTGAGTTGATAAAACATTTGTCTCTTCTCCTCCAAAAAAAAAAAAAACCTTATTCATGGGCCATGTTCAATTTGTTTGTAAAGGTGGTGAAAATCGCACCATTTCCCAATAAGGGTAACAAGGTTGATGCTCTCACAGACCACATCTGCTGATTTTGAAAAGAAGGTTTTTCCCATTTCTTGAAATACAACTTTTAACTGATAAATCACTTTCCCCAACATGTTAACTTTTCTTTAAGCTCCTCCACAAGTCTAAACTAAATTTTCTTACAAGTCTCATGAAGCTGTGCAATTTTTTATTTTGCTCAAAAGTAGATTTAATCAGGCAGACAGCTCTCAGATAAATGACCTGTAAAATAGCACAGAAGCAAGAGATGACAAGGCAGACAAACGTATTTTTTTGGAATGAGGGAACTGATGCCATCAGAAACAGCAGCAGTGAAATCAATAGGTTCACATATTTTCTGCATTGGCAGGATAGAGGTTCACATGTTGGATGTTTTTGCTGTGGAGATGAAGCATGGGTACAGCAAGACAGGGTTTAGGGATCTTGGTCTTTTCCACAAAAGCGAAGTTGGTCTTCCTTGGCTTGAACCTTCATGGCATGAGCAGTATTCATCCAGATTATCATGTCCCATTGAAGGAAAAAATGAGGAGCATGTTCCAGAGATAGACTTGACCAACTTCCACTAAGCTTTTGTGGATGGTGAAAGACCTGCGAGTTTGGACTACAGGTGGGTTTGTTGTTGAATTCTGGCATGTGTAATGATGGAAACACAATGGCTGTGAGCTTTGTGTCGAGAGTGCAGGGTTGGCTCTCCAAGAGGAAAGGAAAGGATAAGTTGCTTTCTGGCAACTACATCATCACATTTAATCATTGCACCAGGGATCAGATGTTGGGCAGAATTGCTGGGAGTGTGAAGGTGAGAGAGAAAGAGAGAAAGAGAGTTTTTTTTCATGCCCATGAAGTCCAAAGAGAGAAAGACAGATGTTGAGAAATGAGTCCCAGGCACTATTTATGACCGTAGATGAAGAGATACGAGTGGGAGAGCAGTCATTGGTAAAGATGGTGGATTGCCAGGCAGCTCAATCTGTCTAATTAACCGCAGCAGTGCCTTTATGGATCTCTTAAGACCGCCAATGGAGATTGCCTACTCTTTCAAAAGGGTTGATCTCAAATCCTCAGGCACATATAGAATATATAGCCACTTATCTTTTGTTATAAAAACATACCAGAGAAGGTAGAGAAAGTTCTGTGTGGCCTTGACCCTGCCTCCGTGACCAGCCCAGATGGCATCAATTCTCAAATCCACTCTTGCTTCCGTTCTCTCTGCCATATTCAGCCTGTCCTCCTTTAGCACACCTCCGCTTTCTATGGAAGTCAGCAAACATTATTCTGGTCCACAAGAAAAGTGAAAAACTAAATGCTACCAAATACAGGCCAGTGAGTTTGTTTCAAATTACAACCAATGTCATGCAATCCATCATTGCTTCTGATGTCAAGTCTTTTCTTTTTTCAAAGTCTGATCTCTAACAATCAGTTTGTATTCCATCCTGGTGAGTCACTCAAGAGATGCTTTTGCTCTGCTCTCAGAAATGGTTGGAGGTCCTCAAACTCAAACAAGAGGTTAGGACCGTCTCCCTGGACATATCTCTGGCATTCTGATTTGCTTGTGAAAATCTCTGCCTGTGGCAAAGAAGGCCACATTGATCCCTGGATTTGTGACTTCTTCCAGTCATGCAGTCAACATGTCTTCCACTCATGCAGTCAACCATGAATGGAATCCTCTCCTTCCCTCTCCCAGTGGAGGTTGGAGTATCCCAAAGCAGTGTTTTAAGGCCAAATTTTGTACCTCATCTACACAAATGACCTCTCTGATGCTCTGGAAAAGCCTCTGTTCCCTTTTGTAGATGACTCCACATTGCGTCATACAGTACCCCCCAACCCTCTGCTCGGCAGACAGCAGCTGCATTTCTCTCAATTGACCTGGAAATGATCAGAAACTGGTTTGAAAATGGAGCATATCCTTCAATCCTGGAAAAATCTTAGTCTCAACCTTTTATTTCACTTCAGAAGGATCATCAGCCAAACCCACCTACAGTGCCTTCAGAAAGTAGTCAAACCTCTTAACTCTTTCACATTTTGTTGTGTTACAGCCTGAATTTAAAATTGGATTAAATTGAGATTTTTTTCACCGATCTACACATCTTCTTCTTTCGGCTGCTCCCGTTAGGGGTTGCCACAGCGGATCATCCGTATGATCCGCATAGTGATTTGGCACATGTTTTACGCCGGATGCCCTTCCTGACGCAACCCTGGTCGCCTCTTACGACACAGGGATCTGGTACACCTATTTTAACCGGGGTATACACCGGCCCAGTACACTAGTACTCATTTCGCCAACCTCGGAAGGATGACAGGCTGAGTCAACCCCCTGGTGTTTTAATTCAGTGGCCCAACGGGGCTTGAACTCAGGACCTTTTGGATCCCAAGCCGCTGCCATAACCACTGCGCCAACACCAGGTTTGTTTTCACCGATCTACACATAATAACCCATAATGACAAAGGAGAATTTTTATTTTAGCAATTTTTACAAATTAATTAAAAATGAAAAGCTGAAATGTCTTGAGTCAATACTCCTGGCTCTGGGGGGGGGGGGGGTGGGTGTTTGTGTACATGACTCTTTTAGAGCGTCACCATATTTTTTTTTTGTTCTATATGCCAAGACCTTCAAAAAAAGTTTGGGTAACACCTCCAGATCAAGTACGTTTTCTCTGTCGGGTCCATCTTGGATTCGCAGTTGGCTACCAGCAAACCATAATTGAACCAAAATGCCCGTATTGGGTTTCGATGGAATAATTCATTATTAAGCATCCATAAATTATTAATTTTGATTTACTTCAATTACTTATGCATTGCTTAACACATTTTAGCATGATTTATTCTCTTAAAACTTGGTTCACAGTAGAAAATGACCATATTTTACGTAATTTTAGTCAAAAATAGCTTTCAACTTGAAAGTAGCTCAAAGTTTGATGGTCTCTGAATGACTTAATATTGTAAGTAGAGCTATAAAATTTGGCCAAAAGTTTCATTATTAAGTTCTCTGAGCAATTCGATTTTCATATTCTCACAATGGGGCTATGTGATGACCACAGAGCTCATTATAAACCAGTCACCCCTACCCCCAAATGGCCACTTTTGCGGTATTTCATCAAATGATGATATCTCCTTAATTAAATGCCATGGAAAGTTGATATTTTTTATACTAAATATAGGTTATTGACTCCAAGGAATTCATTGGTAACATTTTTGTATTTTTTTAGCTGATCTAATTAGCATAATCCCAAGATTTTCCTCAAAATGACTGCCAAAATAATGAAAAGTAGACATGATTTAACATTTAGGCTTTAATTAATGGTCTAAAACAGTGATGTGCATATGCTTCAACCCTACAGAGACACACTCATCTTAATTAGATGTAGGGAAACTTGGGGCACAACCACATACCGGGGCAAGGTCAAGTACCAAAAGATTTCCATATTTTATTTCCAGCCATCACACCATGTTTAGAATGATATGGGCTTTTCCTCGATAAAGGTAATACTGTGATGACAATGCTGTTTGGGTCCATTTGACCTTGACCCCATTGTTCGAGGCCAATCACCATGTAACCAAAATATTCCATATGTTATTTCCCATTTATTCATCCCATTTAGTATTCATTTATTCATATTCATTCATAATTACATATATGTAACTGAGCCATCAGACCATTTTTTTAAAGAAAGATAAGGACATTTTTTTATACAAAGGGAACACTGTTGAGGGTCTATTTGACCTTGAATCCTTCACTCAAGGTCAAATATCAGGTGACCAAATGATTCCCCATGTGTGATTTCCTATTAGTGTAAAATACATACCTAAGCCCTCAGACCATTTTAAAGTAAATTACAGGGATATGAAAGTCTATGATGTCATTTTGGGGGATACCTAAGTGAGGTAAACTATGATGTCACTTCCTCTTGGCAACTGAATTTTCAAGAAAAAGAAGAGAAAACAATGCTGCAAACAAAAGGTAAGATTTTAATGGATCACCTTTGATGTTAAGTAAATATAATGGTCAAAAGTTGTCAATGAAATATCAAAGAATAATTTATGTGTATTATGTAGTGTATGTAGCAATATTGGTTCTAGCAGTATGTAGCGTAGGTAGTGTAGCACTTCGAACATGTTATAAATCTTGAATGTTGGATGAGTGATAATTCAAGAAAATGTATCAACAACACATTAGAACAATTTTACCTGGACTTTTGAGCTAGTTTGTAGTAATGTACAATGTACATGTAACTAGTATTAGAATGCAATGTGTTTACTGTAGCTTTCTAGAAAACTATCCAGGTACATGTATGTATGTCGTAAATTATGTAGTGTGTGTAATAATAATAGTACTTGCGGTATGTAGCATATGTAATGTAGCATTGAGAACAAGTTATCTTGAATGCTGGATGAGTGATAATTCAAGAAAATATATAAACAAGTCAGGAACATATTGAGCTATTTGGCAGCAATGTGTATGTAACTAATAGTATTGATGTATGTGCACCACTGTATTAATGGTTGTGCAAAAACCAGAACTTATTTCAATGTGTAAACATTAAAATTCTTAAATTAATATTGCTTTTGACTTGTTTTAATAGATAAGCAATAGGGAGTGGGAAGGATATTAAGTTAGAGTTTGATATTGAATATTGTTCTGGATTCCGAATTTTCAATATTTTGGCAGCAATTTTGGAATTATTAATAAGTAGATCAACTCCAAAAACTCCAAAAATGTAACCAATGAATTTCTTGTTGTCAAAAACCTATATATACATGTAGTATCAAAAATCAACTTCCCATGCCATTTAGTTGAGTGGATATCATCATTTGATGAAATACCGTAAAAGTGGGCATTTGGGGGCAGGGGTGACTTTGGTTTACAATGAGCTTTTTTCAATATTTTGGCAGCAATTTTGGAATTATGCTCAGTAGATCAACTACAAAAACTACAAAAATTTTATCAATGAATTGCTTGGGGTCAATAACCTATATTTAGTACAAAAAAATCAACTTCCCATGCCATTATGTCGAGGAGATATCATTTGATGAAATGCCGTAAAAGTGGCCATTTGGGGGTAGGGGTGACTTTGGTTTACAATGAGCTCTATGGTCATCACACATAGCCCCATTGTGATAATATAAAAATTGAATTGCTCAGAGAAGTTGATAATGAAATTTTTGGCCAAATTTTATAGCTCTACTTACAATATTAAGTCATTCAGAGATCATCAAACTTTGAGCTACTTTAAAGTTGAAAGATATTTTTGACTAAAATTAAGTAAAATATGGTCATTTTCTACTGTGAACCAAGTTTTAAAAGAACAAATGATGCTAAAATATGTTAAGCAATGCATAAGTAATTGAAGTATATCAAAATTAATAATTTATGGATGCTTAATAATGATTTATTCCATCTAAACCCAATACGGGCATTTTGGTTCAATTATGGTTTGCTGGTAGCCAACTGCGAATCCAAGATGGACCCTACAGAGAAAACGTACTTGATCTGGAGGTGTTACCCAAACCTTTTTTGAAGGTCTTGGCATATAGAACAAAAAAAAATAGGGTGACGCTCTAAAAGAGTCATGTACACAAACACCACCCCCTCCCCCCCAGAGCCTATACGACAATGAATATTCAACTGTTTTTCTATGAGACTCCAAATTGAGCTCAAGTGCATCCACTTTCCATTGATCATCCTTGCGATATCTTTACAACTTGATTGGAGTCCATCTGCGGCCATTTCAATTGATTGGACATGACTTAGAAGGAAACACACCTTTCGATGTAAGTACCACAGTTGACAGTGCATATTGGAGCAGAAACTCCACCATGAAGTCCAAGTAACTGTCCATAGAATTCTGAGACTGACACATAATTGTGAGGAGGCATATATCTGGGGAAGAGTCTAAAACAATTTCTAGAGTGTTGAAAGCTCCCAAGAGCACAGTGAGTTCATAAGGAAAGGGAAAGAATATGGAACTACCCAGACTCTTCCTGGAGCTGGCCGTTCGACCAAACTAAGCAACCGGGCAAGAAGGGCCTTGGTCAGGGAGGTGACCTTGGTCTAAGAGCATGAGGCAAAATATTCTGTGGTCTGATAAGACGAGCATTTAACTATTTGGCTTGAATGCAAAGTGATACCTTTGGTGGAAACCAAGCACATTTTATCACTCATCTAACACCATCCCTACCGTGAAGCATGGTGGTGGCAGCATCATGCTATGGGGATGCTTTACAGTGGCAAGGACTGGCAGACTTGTAAGGAGAGAGAACAATGAATATAGCCAAATCCAGGCAAATCCTTGAGGAGAACCTGCTTGAGAGTGCAAAAGACCTTTGATGTATGTTCCAACATGACAATGACCCCAAGCACACAACCAAAGCAACACTGGAATGGTTCAGAACAAGAATGTGAAAGTCGTTGAGTAGCCCATTCAAAGGCCAGACTTGAATCCCATGAAGAATCTGTGAAAGTCTTGAAGATTGCTATTTACCAATGCTCCCCATCAAACTTGACAGAGCTTGAGCAAATCTGCAAGGAAGAATGGGAGAAAAATCCCCAAATCCAGATGTGCAAAGCTGATACAGATATACCCAAGAAGACTCGAAGCTGTAATCACTGCGAAAAGCCATTCTACAAAATATTGACTCAGGGGGCTGATTACTTCTACGAATTAGACATTTCTACATTTCATTTTTTAAATAAATTTGGAAAGATTTCTAAAAACATGTTTTTACTTTGTGATTATGGGGTATTTTATGTAGATAGGTGACAAAACACATAGCTTTAATCAATTTTAAATTCAGGCTGTAGCGCAACAAAATTTGACAAAGTCGAGGGGTGTGAATACTTTGTTTGTGGAAACATGGGCCTCGGTGAACCGGTTGAAATGGGGTAAACCTCCTGTGATCTGTGGCATCCATGCTGAACTTCTCATGGCTGGTGGAAATGCTGTACACGTGTTCTTGCATGCATTTATGTGCTGGTGGGAACAGGCCGAATCTCAACTTACTGGAAGAGGGGCTTTGTTGTCCCTCTCTGGAAAGGGAAGGGTGATCGCCAGGACTGCAACCACCACTGAGGGGGTGACGCTGCTCTCAGTGGCAGGCAAGGTGTTTGCGTGGATAATTCTTGAAAGGGTTTGCCACCATTTGCTTAAGCACCAGTGTCCAGAGCAGTCAGGCTTTATACCAGAGGATGATGATTGACCGTATCCTTGCTCTTCGGGTCCTCAACAAACGCAGACAAGAGTTTTGGCAGGGGCTGCTTGCAGCTAATGTTGATCTCTGTAAAGCGTTTGACTTGGTTAATCGGGATGATCTCTGTAGGATTCTCAGTCTTCGTGGGGTGCCACCAAAATTGATCAACCTGATGTCTGAATGATCTCTGGTAATGAGAGTGCTGTGAGGTGTGATGGTTCCATCTCTGACTTATTTCAAGTTGTATACTGGCCCCCACACTTTTCAGCGCTTATATAGACTGGATTCTGGGGAGGCTGTCGGAGAGATCAAGTTGTGGTGTATTGTTTGGGAGTGTGAAGATCTCTGACCTTGATTTCGCAGATGATACAGTCATCTTTGCAGAGACTCTGGATATCCTTTTGGGGGCCCTCGAGGCGCTGCATGAGGAGTTGGAGCCGCTGGGATTCCGGCTTTCCTGGATCAAAATTAAGATCCAGGCATTCATTGACATCTTGGATGCTGCTGTCTTGTCTGTACCCAATTGTGGTGAGGATGATGAAGTCACAGAGAGATTCACTTACCTTGGTAGTGATAATCTTGTCTCCGCTGGCTGTGAGCCAGAGGTCAAAGACATCTGGGTCAGGCATGGGGAGTCATGGATTCAATGGACCATGTGTGTGGTGCTGTTCGTACCTGTGCAGGACAAAAGTCCAAGTTTTTAGGTCGTTGCTGCTTCCAGCCTTGCTCTACGGAAGTGAGACTTGAACTCTAGCCAGAGATCTGAGACAGAAACTTAACTCCTTTGGTACAAGGTCTCTTCGGAAAATCCTTGGCTTTCGCTGTTCGGGCTTTATCTCCAACGAGCAGTTTCTGAGAGACTCAGATGAGATTTGTTACCTGGATAGCCTGTGAGCATCAGCTGCGGCTGAATGGACATGTGGCTTGTTTTGCTGACACTGATCCTGCTCACCAGATTCTCTCAGTGAGGGAGCATTGTGAGTGGAGGAGGCCAACGGGCCGACCATGTGCCTCGTGGTTGCAACAGGTTGATCGGCATCTCAAGAAGATGGGGATGTACTCGACACATACCTGGGGGATGGCCAGACGGAGGCCCCGGGAGTACCGGTGGAAAGTTGATCCAGCAACGTGCTGCTCCGGTGCATCCTCTCATACCTGAACTGACCTTCATAGTCTACAATGCCTTTTCCCATAGCTCAGGAGTGCTATGCCTTCTGCTTTGGGCTGATGCCCCTACCCAGCATCACATGTCTCTCCTAGATTCTGTGGAATGTAACCTCTCCTAGATTATTTTAACATTTATAGAATATCCCATGATGAGGCAAAAGCACAATGTGTGCTGCTTTCTCATCATAGGTCGGTGGTCTGTTTTTCAACTACCCCTTCTCCAATATTGCACGCTCTGCTCTTTCAGTCCTCTGACCATCCATATCTACTCCAGGGTGTGATGCATTCCAGTAACCCTCTCCTGTTTAAACTTCCCAAATCCAGGCTGACTGTGCACCTCAACTCTTTTCTTCCTTGCTTCTGCTGTTTATGGAACCATCATAGGTCGGTGGTCTGTTTTTCGACTACCCCTTCTCCAATATTGCTCACACTTCTCCAATCAATGGCTTGATATCCGATCATCAAGTTGGTTTCAGACCAGGTCACTCTACCCTGGATATGCTGCTTCTGCTCTCCCAACAATGGATGGAGGTCCTCAATGCCAGACATGAAATCCAAGGCGTATCCCTGGACATATCACGTGCTTTTGACACGGTCTGGCACCCTGCCCTGCTCACCAAACTCTCTTCCTATGGTATCCAAGGCCATCTCCACTCATGGCTCGCAGACTTCCTCTCCTGTCGCAGTCAACGTGTGGCCCTAAATGGAGTTCTTTCATCCCCTCTTCTTGTCCAGGCTGGAGTTCCTCAAGGTAGCGTTCTGGGCCCTGTTCTTTTTCTGGTTTTCATCAATGATCTCTCCAACTCTCTGGAAAATCCTCTATATCTCTTTGCTGATGACTCCACCCCTCTGCCGTACCATCTGTCATCCCTCAGACTGGCAAGCAGCAGCTTCTTTGCTCACTGCAGATCTGGATACAATCACAAACTGGTCCAACACGTGGAACATGTCTTTCAATCCAAACAAATCTCACATTCTCACTCTGTCTCTTTGAAAGGACCGTTTAGAACCCCCCCCCCCATACACTTTCTCAACAATCCTCTGGAAGAAGTCCTTTCTTTCAAGCTTCTGGGTCTCACTATCTGCCATGACCTTTCCTGGGAAAGCCACATTTCAAACCTCGCCTCCAAAGCCAGTCACCGACTGGGAATCCTCCGTCGTGCAAAGTCCTTCCTCGGCCCATCTGAGCTCCTGACCACTTACAAAGCTTTCGTCCGCAGCCTGATGGAGTACTGCTCTCCCCTCTGGGCTGGTGCTTCTGCCTCCCACCTTTCTTGGCTTCACGCTGTGGAAACCAAGGCATTTCGGATCATTGGCATCTCCCGCAATGAGGCTGAGTCTTTGGGCCTCTCACTCTCTCACCGCAGGCATGTCAGTGGTCTTTCTGTCTTCTACCGTCTCCTCTCCAGCCTCGCCACCACCCCCCCCACCCACTCTCTCTGCGATTTGTCCCCACCATATTTCCGCAGGGAGCTCAAGGTCCGCCAACAACCCCCTTCTGGTAAAACTACCAAAATCACGAATCACTGCTCACCTTCACTCTTTCATTCCACTTTTTCCCCGCTCTATTCAAACTCCCTCACTCTATCACTCTATTCAATAAACTCCCTCACTCTATTCAATCCCACTCTTCCCTCCAGGCCTTCAAAACAGCTGTTCACCACCACCTCTTATCATCCCCCATCCAAATCCTCGATCTTTTCTACCCCCGATAATCAACCCAAGCCCACCTCCTTCAAATTCCCTGCTTTCCTTCCTGAAAGTTCCTGTAATGTCCATCTTGTATTCCCCATGTTCCCCACCCCATCCCTCTCCCTTCCACAGATCTCCTAATGTCTCTGTTCCTCCACTGTTTTGTCCTTCCCACTCCCGCCCCTCTTGTCTCATGCCCCCTTTGCTGTGCGTTGTGTGTTAGCTCTCACATGAGCCTCGACAAGGTATACAATTTTTTTTAATAAAAATGCTGCAGAGGTTGTGTGTCATTCTTCCCTCTTGGGCTTCAAGCTAGCAGTGTCCCATCATCACTCACCATCTCAAAGTTTTTCCCATGATCTTTATTACCTTTATTAACCCTTCCTAAAACAGCCATCTTATATCCTAGTTTCAGTGTTTCCTCACCTCCTCTTTTACTGTTTATTCATTCCCTTGAAGTTTGTCTCACTTTCAGATCAACTTCACTCAAAACAAAATAACTAAACAAACAAAACAAGATGTCGTGCAAAGCACGATAATTGCAAAGTCCATAAAACAAATTTGACCTCAAAAATAATTGGTGGTTGAATTCAATGACCAAATATGCAACTCCTCTTCAAATTTCAAGTCAATCGGATGAAAATTGACAATTTTAGAAATCCGGGCTATGTTGTCCTTTTGCCCTTTGTTGATCTTGAAAATAATTGATGGTTGAATTCAGTGACCTGATTTGCAAATCCTCTTCAAATGTCAAGTCAATGAGACAAAAATTGAGGATTTTAGAAATGCCTCCTTAGTTTGTTAACCTTGGGACTACATTGATCTTTTGGTCCATGTTGACCTCAAAAATAATTGGCTGGTTGAATTCAGTGACCTGAAATATATAAATCCTCTTCAAATTCCAAGTCAATTGAATGAAAATTTAGGATTTCAGAAATACCACCTCAGTTGTTAACCTTGAGACTACATTGATCTTTTGGTCAATGTTGACCTCAATAATAATAATTGGCTGGTTGAATTCAGTGACCTGAAATATAAATCCTCTTCAAATTTCAAGTAAACCTGATGAAAATTGAGGATTTTAGAAATCCCACCTAAGTTGTTGACCATTGGCCTATGTTGACCTTTTGGTCGATGTTGACCTCAAAAATAATGGCCTCGTCGAATTCAGTGACCTGAAATATAAATCCTCTTCCAATTTCAAGTCAATCAGATGAAAATTGATAATTTTAGAAATCCAGCCTATGTTGACCTTTTGGCCTTTGTGGACCTCAAAAATAATTGGTGGTTGAAATCAATGACCTGATATGAAAATCTTCAAATTTCATGTCAATCAGATAAAAATTGAGGATTTTAGAAATGTCACCTAAGTTGTTGACCTTTGGCCGATGTTGAATTCAGTGACCTGAAATATAAATCCTCTTCTAATTTCAATTCAATTGGATGAAAATTGAGGATTTTAGAAATACCATCTTAGTTGTTGACCTTGTGTCTATGTTGACCTTTTGGTCGACGTTGACCACAAAAATAATTTACTGGTTTAATTCA
>NC_140967.1:69593274-69648274 GCF_056783735.1 Eptatretus burgeri
CCTGATTGGACAGGGCCTTCATGCGGTCCGCCTTGCTGGGCGGGGTCTCGCCAGAGGCCGGCAAGGCCCGCCCACACCACGTGTCTGGGTTTGGGAACGTGGAAGCCTAGATGGAACTACCACAGCGAACGTCAGGATTCTGACTTGGAAAACGAGTCTCTGGATAGGTGCTCGTCATGCTGTGGTAAGCGAGGTGAGGGTGCGAGGCAAGCGAGATGAAGTTTGTGGTTCAAATAAAAGGGGAAATAAAATAAAAGGGGAAAAATGATTTATTAAGCGAACTAAAAGCCCATCGCAACGCACCCCTGCATTTCCCACTACACACAAGGAAGGGATCTATCTGCACGAATATGAATGGAATAACTGACTTGGGACACCTGTATGTTGTATGCATATAGTTCTGAGAACTGTAACACTACCCCCCTCCCTTTTGCTAGACTCGACCCGAGTCATTGGCATTCGTGTGCCATGCAGGTGTAGGTCCCCCTCGTACATTTTACCTACGGATCCCTGAGTGCGACATTTTGAATACATGTCCCAAAAATAAATAACCTACTGCGTTGCGTAACTAAACTAACAGACTCATTCGGACGATTTAACTACATTGCCGGCACTAAACAAACAACAGGTGGGTTAGGATTTTATAATTTTTTTTTATTTTTTTAATAATTTATGTATAATTTATAATTTTATAATTACGTGTGCCCCTAACCCCCTTATCGTCTTTGTTCGGCTAACCTGTCCTGACTGTCCATCCCCAATCCCTAAGATCCCTTTGGAAAAGATTAAGGAAGAGAAAAGTGAATCTGTCTCGAGGCCCAATGCAGCCTCAGAATAACTCCCACAGGTTTCAGAAATTTCCAAGGTGAGTCCAGCAGCCTTCTAACAGCGAAGGGATGGATAGTGTGAAGGGGTACACGTTTCCTATCTATCCTAGCATTTATTAAACGTTAATCTATCCCCGGGGCTTTTCAACACGCCTGTTTCTTTAAACTATCAGTTCCAGCAACTACGATTCCTATCGCCTGTGTTGGTGTTCGTTATTAATTTGGGCCTGGCCCGCAAATTTTCTCTCGTGCTCTTGCACAATTTCGTGGCTGGGCAGCGTGGCTCAACTGGCAGGTATACCCATCAGCCAAACTCTATCTTCGGCACCCCCGGGTCGCTGCGGCTGTCTCTGAGCCTACCTACTCCTTATGAATGTGGGGAATGCCCTTCCTGGCATTTTCCCCGTCGATGCCCATGTGGCATTTTGGTGCTCCGGGTCCCATTTCTGTGGGCTACCCGTGCCCATTACACTAACTAGGTCGCTTGGACCCATGGCCTACTCTGGCCGTCTACTTCGGTACCCGGGGTGCCCTCTAATCAGAACGCATATTTCCCCAGCCATGCTCCCAGCCGGTCAATGGTCTCCTGCACCCCACAAAAAGGTTTCGTGCTTTCGTTCGACACCAACAACCAAACGACATCCTTTAGGTTAATTTAACTAACCCGCTAACTGTTATTACACTAACCCCGGGTTCCCTTGGGTGGGATTCACTCCTCCCCCCAATCATTTGTTCGCACCATGCATTCCACATTCACTCCATTCACACTCGGCCTGCTGACCCACATTCATTCATTATGTTCCTTTCTCTCTTTTTTTTTTTCACACCAATACTGATGCTCGACTCGCTACGTTCCCCTAATTAGCTCATGCTCCCCGTCATCTTTTACTCAAATGCATGTTCCATTTAACTCTACGTAGCTAATCTACGTCCCCATTACACGTTCCATGTCTGTCCATGTCTCCAATATATTCTAAATTCTAACCTAAATTCCCCTAACTAATGTTAAGGCGCTGTCACACCTTGACGTTTTAGCCAGCAATTGCAACGTATAAAAATGTATGTAAAACGTTGGCGTACGCTGAAGTTTTGAGATTTTTTTTAAAGTTTTGGTCGTATTCATAACGTGTTGGTCGTTTGCATAACATATTAGTAATGGGCACAGAACGTTTCGTTGTCTTATAGATAACTTATACCAATGAATGCTTAGCCTGTTGTCGGCGTTCACAACCTATGCCCAACGATAGTTTAACTTAGGCATAGCGCGCTGCATGTATCGCCGACGAACTCGTGGCGTTCTCTGTTAAAAACCTGCCGCATGCCGATTTAAATCATAACCGTCTGAAAATTGGAAGTGTCAGCATCGCAGTCACACCTTGACGGTTTAGCCAGCGTGTGCCGACCTATGAAAAATGTGTCTAAAACGCTGGCACACGTCGAATACAGTATGGGTAAGTTGTGTATACGTTAGGAGCACGCTGAAAAACAATGAAGTACGCTGTCATATTCCGTGGTACGTCAAGTACATCGTGAAATTTCAAGCATGCTGAAAATTTTACGACGTACTCGACGTATGGCTCACAAGTTTCGCATACGCTGGCATAAGTTCTCGGCACGTTCCGCGATCATTGTCACACATCGGACACACGTTACTTGTAAGTTAATCATAAGTCGAAACATGTCGAGGTAATGTTTAGCATACCCGAAACTTAATTTTTAACCTATGAGTAACGTGCTGTGAACCTATGAGTAGCGTGCTTTGAACCTATGTGTAACGTATCTCAAACGCACATTGTCGTATGTAGACAAATTTGATTGACGTCTTCCGGACGACCACAGAACTTACTGAACGTGTTTCTAACTTACAGCTACCGTATAATGGCGATTTGGCAGCGTTTAGGGGAATTGGTATATACAAATGGGCTTCACAAGAGGAACCCGTCAGTGTTCCAGACTCCATGTTGAGTAGATGTCAATGTCAGTAGTATCAGTAGTAGTAGTAGTAGTAGTTGTAGTATTGGTAGTAGTAGTATGTCCATGTCAGTAGTAGGAGGTGAGCATGATGGGGAGGGTGTGGGTGATGATGGATCCTCGTTGCGTCCACGAATAGGAGACTACTTTGCACCATTGTTCGATGTTCTTTTCGGCTAATTTTTTTTCTCATTCCCACGATGAACTATTTTTTTTGTTTCAGTTTTTAAAGTATTCAAAACGACTTGGACAAATGCATAATGTACTAGTAATGAACACAGAACGCTTTGATAACTTATAGATAAGTTATACCAACGATTGATTAGCGTGTTTTAGGCGTCCACAACCTATGCCCAACGATAGTCTAACGCAGGGGTCGGGAACGTGTGGCTCGCGAGCCAGGTGTGGCTCTTTTGATGATTGCATCTGGCTCGCAGATAAAATTGGAGCTTGAAACTTTCAAAGCCCAATATTTCTCGCGGAAGCTTCACCCATAGTTTGAATGGCGTCGTGCTTCATTCACGTGCAGGGCTGAACTTGGCAGAAGGAGAGAAGAAAAAACGCCTCCGAATTGGCTGAAGCGGTTTTTGTTTCGTCCAGTCATGCGGACGAGGCGACTCGTGATTTCGGTTCCTCCAATGATGTGCCGCCGCCGACACGCGTAGCGGAATTCATCTCGACCAATCACGCGCCACCGCTGAGGTGACAGCATCCCAGAGTCGGCCGGCCGCGCCGCACCTCTCGAGTATATAAGCCCGTGCACAGGCCAGCCAGACTCACTATTTGCCAAGCCTCAGTTGGGTCAACATCTCCCTCTCTCTCACTTGCTCAAAGCTTACCCTTCGACGAAGAAGATAGTGAAAAGAAAAAAAGATGAGGAGTTTCGTACATTTCAGGACGAATGGGCCGAAGAATTCGCCTCTGTGGAGAGAGCAGGTTCTGTGGTGTGTCGAATTTGGAATCACAAAATTGCATCGATGAAACGGTCGAATATAAAGCTGCACTTCGACACACGCCATGCTACCTTTGCATCAAAATACCCTGCGGGAGACAGCAGAAAGAATGCGTGCCAAGAGCTACTGAGCAGGGTGCAAGCCAGCCAGCAGCAGCAACTCCGCGTATGGACCCGGCAAGGTGACTATAATTCCGCTCGCTTTGCTGGATCTTTCGCAATAGTGAGGAACGGAAAACCATTCACAGATGGCGAGTATGCCAAAACGTTCATGCTGGATGTAGCCAATGAATTTTTTGATGATCTTCCGAACAAAGACAAGATAATCAAACGGATACAAGACATGCCTCTGTCGGCAAGAGCTGTTCATGATCGTATCATCATGATGGCAAACCAAGTGGAGGAGACGCAAGTGAAGGACATAAATACAGTGCCGTTCTTTTCCCTGGCTTTGGATGAATCAACAGACATAAGCCATTTGTCGCAGTTCAATGTGATTGCAAGATATGCTGCTGGTGATACACTGCGCGAAGAAAGTCTTGCTGTTCTGCCAATAAAAGGGTCCATAAGAGGTGAGTATTTATTCAAGTCTTTCATGGAGTTCGCTCAAGAAAAAAAATCTACCTCTGGATAAACTTATCTCAGTGTGTACTGATGGTGCTCCGTGTATGGTGGGGAAAAACAAAGGATTTGTGGCGCTTCTCCGTGAACATGAAAATAGACCCATCCTAAGTTTCCATTGCATTCTACACCAGGAGGCACTTTGTGCTCAGATGTGTGATGGGCAGCTTTGCGAAGTGATGTCACTGGTCATTCGTGTGATCAATTTTATTGTTGCACGAGCCTTAAATGGTCGCCAGTTTAAAACACTGCTGGATGAAGTTGGAAATAACTATCACGGTCTGCTTTTGCACAGCAATGTGCATTGGTTGTCAAGAGGGAAGGTGCTTAGCCGTTTTGCGGCTTGCCTGAACGAAATCCGGACTTTCCTTGAAATGAAAGGGATTGAGCATCCTGAGCTAGCCGAAACTGAGTGGCTCCTCAAGTTTTACTATCTCGTGGATATGACTGAACATCTGAACCAGCTCAACGTGAAAATGCAAGGCATTGGAAATACAGTGTTTTCCCTTCAACAAGCCATGTTTGCTTTTGAAAACAAGCTGGAGCTCTTTATCATGGATCTTGAAACAGGTCGTTTACTACATTTTGAAAAACTGAGACAATTTAAAGATGCATGCACTGCAAGTGAGCCCACTCAAAACTTTGATCTCCACCAGTTAGCTGGCTTCACATCCAGTCTCCTACAGTCATTCAAAGCACGCTTTGGAGAATTTCGTGAGCACACTCGTCTTTTTAAGTTCATCACCCATCCAAACGAGTGTTCACTGAACACAGCCGACCTGAGTTACATTCCTGGTGTCTCCGTCAGAGATTTTGAAGCAGAAGTGGCTGACCTGAAGGCCTCAGACATGTGGGTGAATAAGTTCAAGTCACTGATTGAAGATTTGGAAAGAATCGCACGACAGAAAGCGGAGTTGGCGAGCAAGCACATGTGGACAGAAATGAAAAAACTTCAACCCGAAGACCAGCTGATTATCAAAACTTGGAACGCGCTTCCTGTCACACACCTCACACTGCAGCGTGTGAGTATTGCTGTATTGACCTTGTTTGGATCTACGTATGCATGTGAGCAGTCATTCTCACATCTTAAAAACATCAAGTCCAACCTACTATTACATCTAACGGATGAAAGCCTCAACGCTTGCATGAAGCTTAACCTCACCAAGTACCAACCAGACTACAAAGCCATCAGCAAATCCATGCAGCACCAGAAGTCCCATTAATGGTGAGTATTATAACAACATTATTTAAAAGAATAAATTCAGAGGCTTATTATACTCACATTTTAGTTGAATTCAGTCTTAAAATATATTACATGGCTCTCACTGAAATAGATTTCCAAATATTTTGCTTTCATGGCTCTCTGAGTCAAAAACATTCCCGACCCCTGGTCTAACGTATGCATAGCGTGGCAGCGTATCGTTGACGATTACGTGAGGTTTTCTATTCATAGGCTGCAACTTCACTTTTAATAAATGCCTGTCACTCGCCTATTGTTTTTGGACGCTGGTGCTCGGCAATTGAAATCATTTCCATTGAACGAGTAAAATCGTTTCCACAGCACTGCAGTAACGGCACCAGCAGCAGCAGGCTCAGTGCCAGCCTCATGCCAGGCTCAAGCGGATCCCTGTAGAAGGTGTACTGCTTGGTTATCCTTGGACCCACTCTGGCTAGCAGCTCGTCGAACATCGCTAGGGGCATTCGCATGAAGTTGATGAAGGATGCATGGTCCTCGTTCTGGAGTTCCACCATGAGCTGGTCATATATGCCGTAATGGCGTCACCTCCCGATCCATGGTCTGACCCAGTTCCTTCTCCTCCGTTCACGTCTTCTTCTCCCGGCTCTATTTGCACGAAACTGGTGCAGTGTCAACTCGATGAGGTCATGTTGAGGTTGGAGGACAGGTAAGTATTGTCGTCTCAGCCTTGCCGTATCCTCCATCTCTCGGAACGACGTGGACATGTACTCACCACGAAGTCTAAAAAAAAAAAAGACGGGTTCCTCCTGCGAAGCCCCTTTTTATATACCAATTCCCCTAATCGCTGCCAATACGCCATTATACGGTATCTGTAAGTTAGAAACACGTTCAGTAAGTTCTGTGGTCGTCCTGAAGACGTCAAATACGTCTACATACGTATTTGTGCATAGGACATGCTGTACAAATAATTCCCAAGTACATTACTCATAGGTTATAAATAAGTCACGGGTACCCTAAACATTACTTTGACGTGTTTTGACGTATGAGGAACTTTCAAGTAAATGTTGCGAAGTGTGAACAACGTTCGTGTAGCGTGCTTACAAAACGTTACTCATAGGTTAGAAATGTTTCGGGTACGCTAAACATTAACTCGACGTGTTTCGACTTATGAGTAACTTACAAGTAACGTGTGTCGACGTGTGTCAACAATCGCATAACGTGCCTACAACTTATGGCCAGCGTAGTGGAACGTGTGAGTCATACGCTGGCAAACGTCGTAAAATTTCAAGCATGCAAAAATTTGAGGACAACCCAAAAGTACAACGTTTAAAGCCAGCGTACTACGACGTATGGTAGTGTTTTTCAGCGTGCTCTTAACGTATACAAAACTTACCCATAACGTGTTCAACGTGTGCCAGCGTTTTAGACAAATTTTTTCATAAATCGGCATACGCTGGCTAAATTGTCAAGGTGTGACCGCGGCTTTACCGGACCCCATGGAGGACGAATCATGCCCCCATGAGGCCGGTCTATCTAATGCTAAACCCTTCCCCTAACTAATTCTCCTTTGCCCCCGACGAGGATGTTGGCTACATCCTGGCCGGGCATCGCGTACTCGTGGCAAGGCTCGACGAGCCTTGCATCTCCAGGGCGGCGGATTACAGTACACTTGTCCCTTCCGTTTGGCCAATACATGAGGCCGTAACGTCGCCCCGTTAATTACCTTACATATATTACTTTCGGGCAATCCACCATGTTTCGGGCATCCACCATGTTTCGGGCATCCACCATGTTTCGGGCATCCACCATGTTTCGGGCATCCACCATGGATTGCTTTCGGGCAATCCACCATGTGAGCCACCGTGCGCTACTCACCTGGCCTTCGTGCTGCGCGATCCCTGATGACGTCACTCGCACACGGACTGCTCTGCGAGGCTTGCCGCGCAGATGGGCCCGGCCGTGTCGTCCCCGGGACTCGCTCTGCGCGTCCCGTGAACAGTACTCACGGCGCACACAGCACGTCGGGCCCCGCACTCGTGCTCACATGGGGATACGTGCTTTCCAAATTCACTCGACCCAATTTGTCTTCTTTTTTTGCTGTCCACGCTCCGGTCTTGTACCAGGCGCCGAGAGTTTCAGCGCCGGCTTCCCTTCACGCAAACGTCCGCACTTGGGCCGTTCGCAAAACACGGAACGGATCTCGCACGCAGCGTCGCGCGGAGCTGGTGTGGTTTCCGAAATAACTCCGTCCGTGACATGACCCACGACTCCAGTCTGGGTCGGTCCGTGTCCCATTTTCTCACGTGCACTCACACGTGTTATGTCATTTGCACGATTCACACGCTCTGACACACACTCCGGGACAATCATACTGAATGCTTGGGTTTGCCCAAGAGACCCCGGGGTTTCGATCCCCCCAAAGCTCGGCATGCGCTCTTTCGCACCGTGCGACCACTCCACCTCGTACGGCCTTTCCGGACTCACCTCGTCACGGCCTGCCTCGAGGGAGCATAGCGTCTCCCCTTGTTCCTGTGGGAGGTTAACCTGACCCTTGCACTGGGTCTCAAAACATTCCACATGCTCAGTCTCAATGTCCCCTACCATTTCTATTTGTGTGTGCTCCTCTTTTATTTTGTGCAATTCCTTCACCTCTTTTAATTTCTGCGTCTCTTTCATTATGCTCAATTCCCGGCTCTTCGTCTCCACCTGTCCGAGTTTACAGGTTTCCCCCTTGATTATCGTGGCTTCACTCGTCACCTCGACATTGCCCGTCGTCATCGCGATCCGAACAGCCTCCCCACCCCCCCCCCGATTTGGTCATTTCCTCACCTTCAATCCCGATCCCATTTGAAAAATAACGAACCATGTTTTTCATTTCGCCCTTCACCTTTTGCCAGCTCTGCCTTCATTTCCTCCTGAACTGCCTTCAGTGTTTGCATATTCCAATCCATGCGTTTTTCCATGTTTTGCAGATTCCCATTCATGTGTGTTTGGAAGTTTATTCCCATGTTTTGTAAATGCCCCTTTATTGCTTGCGTATTCGTATATATATATATATATATATATATATATATATATATATATATATATATATATATATATATATATATATATATATATCTCCATATATATCACCACCATCTGGCCCATGTCAAACGGCATTGGTGAAGCCGATCCGCCATGATCGGGCGTGGATCTGACAGGGCTCGCTAAGTTCTCTGTGGGGGAAATTTGATGCAGGGGGAGCCCAAGCATTGTCGCTGTCGCAGTTGCCCCCAATGTTACCTCTGGGTATGGCTGAAGGGAAAGATCTCCCTCACAACTGTCGTCCTGAGCCACGGATTCTTCTAACATTATCTCAGAACCCACCTGTACCAGCTCGTCTTGGTCGGCCATGGTTCGTACCGATAATTAACGAAAATTTTGAATCCTGCTCTTAATTTTGGAGGTAAAGGGGGAGGTTGCCAAGAAGACCCCTGGTCCGAATCCCATAAATTTCTCTATGGGGGGAGAGGGGCTCGAGATTCCACTCCTGACACCAAACTTTTGCGGGCCAGGGTCTGGCGGAGAACGACCACGGGGTGGGGGAAACTACGTCCATTCCCACCAGACTCCCCGGAATTGTAGGACGTCGCTCACGGATAATTCCGTGACGCGGGAGGTCGCTTAACCCACTGTGAACGCCAATACCTCAACCGCGTGGTGAAGGGTCCTCCTATCTAGAATCAACTTACCGAATTAACCCCGCGGTTTCGACTACCGGGGAACCACGCCCTCGGTACGCCTTACCCGAACCGGACCACTCGACCAAATACCGAGTACCTTTCCGGATCGGATGCAGTCGAGCAGCACTGCCCAGGATATACCGGCTAGAAGGAACGGATTATCGGGTATAAACACCCGGCTAAACTCAGATCCGAACCATGCTGGACCAATGGAGGAAAAGACAAAGACGAGCTGGGAACATTTCTACAATCATATATTTAAAATAGGTGAGGAAAAGCATGTGGCACAGGAAAAAAGGTTTATTGGTGTGTTACGCAGGGGAAGATGAGAGAGGTGTGGTGCAACAATTATGCAAGTAACTTATATTATAAAAGCAGACACAGTGCAGACTTGACACGAAATTAATAAAAGCAATGACAATCACAACAATAAAAATCTTAAACAGGCCTATCTAATGGACAGGCACCACACACTCAGACAAAATAAACTCAATGGAAGGCAAATAACTTTTGCAGCAAGGGAGGGAGGGAGTTGAGGTCACAGTTTAGGGAACCTGAGCGTTCTGGCGAAAGGGTGCTCCATGGTGCGGCACCTGACAAAGGTCGTGCAGTTCGGTCCACAGCGGCACGTGTGGAGATCGCGTCCGTCAAGGAGCTTGAGTGGAGAGAACGGAGTCCGAGGCGAGAAATGAAGCAGTCGACAGGACCAGGCAAGAGACCCGGTCGAGGTCAGGTGTGCATGGACCAGCAGTAGGGCCGTCGAGGTGGGACGTGGTCAGAGCCAAGCAGCGGAACACCTTCACAATGACCCCGTCAATAACAACTGCATCCTTCCAATCCTCCCGCTCCAACGAAGTCCTTTTCAACCCTACTCTGTGGATTGCTTCGTATTTTCATGCGGTCCACCTTCCTGGGCGGGGTTTCTGCAGAGGCCGGCAAGGCCTGCCCACACCACGTGTCTGGGTTTGGGAAGGTGGAAGCCGAGATGGAACTGCCACAGCGAACGTCAGGATTCTGACTCGGAAAATGAGTCTCTGGGTAGGCGCTCGTCATGCTGTGGTAAGCGAGGTGAGGGTGCGAGGCAAGCGAGATGAAGGTACCGTGGTTCGAATACAAGGGGAAATAAAATAAAAGGGGAAAAATGATTTATTAACCAAACTAAAAGCCCATTGCAACGCACCCCTGCAATTCCCACTACACACAAGGAAGGAATCTATCTGCACGTATATGGATGGAATAACTGACTTGGGACAGCTGTATGTTGTACGCATATGGTTTCGAGAACCGTAACAATACATATATATATATATATATATATATATATATATATATATATATATATATATATATATATATATATATATATATATATATATATATATATATATATATATATATATATATTGTTGTGGTTAGCAAATTCGCAAACCACCATTCAGGTCCCTTAGGTGAGGTATCTCGGTAAGTACATGTGTAGTTAGGCCCAAACCCGTTGTCTAGTGGGAATACATGTCATTTATGCGTGCTGCGACTCTTCAGCATAGCCGTTTTTCTTTTGCTATCTTTATTTTGGACCAACCGCCATTGTTACCACCACCAGTCACAACATCAACCACCAACCACAACGCCGCTTCACCACAACCGCCACGACCTTCACCTCGCAGCCGTCGCATCGCCACCGTTCTTGCGCCACCTGTGGGTACCGGTGTTGGACTCGTGCAGGGCGCGCGCCGAACAGCGTGTACAAAATCACGGATTTTGTGCTTCAAAAACGGATCAAAAACGACACACGCCCACTTTTTGCCGTCCAATCGGTGAGCGAGGGGCGAATTGGCCCCGCCCCCAGGGCGATCGATATATGCAAATTTATGGATCAAAAAGCCTTCACGCCCACTTTTTCTCGGGCCAATGGGGAGCGAGGTGAAAGGTCGAAGGGAGGGGGTCAAAGATGAGAGGGCGAAGCTACGGGGCTGATAAAAGGACCGTGTTCGTCAGTCCGGAGAGTCCAGAGGCGGAGAGTAGGAGAGTCGAGAGGCGGAGAGGCGGAGAGGCGGAGAGGCGGAGAGGCGGAGAGGCAGAGAGTAGGAGAGTAGGAGAGTAGGAGAGTAGGAGAGTAGGAGAGTAGGAGAGTAGGAAAGTCGGAAACAGAGAGTCAAGACTTCGCGGGCGGTGGAGTTGGCAAGAAGGAGCTGGTCGTCGTGTGCGTTGGAGTCGGAACGGAGGGGACGGAGCTGTGGAGAGGCGGCGAGGGCAGACGAGGGGGTGCTCGCGTCGTGCAGGGAGCTGCACCCCAGGGAGGCCGACAGCGCGACCTGGCCGAGGTGGAGACGCTCGTTGCGGGGCAATAAAAATCCTCTATACCCCGAGCATCAGCAACCCCCTCCTGTTTCCCCCCCCCGCGCTGAGATAGTGCGACCAAGGGGGCCCCTTTCCCACCCCCTACCAGACACTGCCCGCGAGGCCCGCGGAGTTGAGGCGCCATCGCCGCTCCGCGTCTCATCACCAGACGGGTAGGCGCGACCCGGTCTCGGCCTCAGGCCCGCCTCATCCTTGAGGGTATTATTTTCCTTAGAATTGTATAAGTGTTGCCGTGTGCTCGGTAGTCGGTATTAGCTCTGCATTGTGTCTTCGCTTTTATATTTGCTTTTTGTGTAAATTGAATTGTGTTTTTCTTTTCTGTGTGCTTTTGGTGGAATTGAATATATGTGCTTTCCGTTCGTCGCGAATAAATGTGCTTTTGTGTTGAACTGTTTCCCGCTTCGCTTCGTCATTTCTCTCATTGAATCCTCATCTTGCTTCACGTAAAGGGTTGGTAGTGGGCTGAATACGCCCGAGAATTAATCGAACCGTCGAGGTCGACGATAACACCGCTCGGTTATCCCGATAGTACGGAACGGGTCGCTTAAGTGGCCCGTGTCCGAAGTCGACCTGCGGCGAGGTGCGATCGCCCGGTCTACCCTCCGCGTGGGTACTTAGGTAGGTCGAATTTGGCGAGCAACCCTATCCCACGCGGGGGCTGATTGGCTCGATCGCGGTGAGACCGAAAGGTCCACCCGTGACTGGTTCCCGGCGTTAGTCCGAGAGGGTCACGACTGGATTGTCCGTCCGGTGGGCGACGTGCCGCGATTCGAGTTACGTGGCCGTCAGCACGCCGGCGGGTGCGAATACCGCAACACTGGTGTCAGGTCGTGCGATACAAATCCATCGCCCTCCTCGCGGCACTGGTATCGGAGAACAGGAAAACGGGCTCTCCTGTCTCCGGCTAAATTCACGGGAATCGGTCCAGGGGTGAGAGAAGCGACCCCCGATTCCCTCCAAATTACGAGCGAGCGAAATTAACCCTTTAAGAGAAGCAAGATGGCGTCTCAAGGCGAGCGGGAGCCGGGGGTATTAGAAATGGATGTAGAATGTGAAGGATCCATGGTCCAGGATGGAATCCCCGTGCAGGAAATGTTGATTGTGCAGGAACACGGACTCGCCCAACTGAACCCAGAGCCCGAAATAGGAGCGGCAGCGGCCGCGGTGTATGACACCTCCCCCCCCCCCTCTCCACCACAACCCGCCGACCTTTGCCGAAACGGCTCACCCAAGCGCACCCGACATGGCCCAGCTATTCGCCATGCTGGCGGCAATGACAGCGAAAATGGATGCAAACGCAAATGAATTTATAAACGAAATGAAAAGCATGGGCAAGCAAATGAAAAAAGAAATGAAAGAACTACGGGGTGAGACGCAGAACATGGGCCGATGCCTGCAGGCGGGCATGAAGGCCGTGAGCAGGGAACTTAAAATGGCGACTCCACGTGTCGGAACAAACGAGCTGGAAGGGGGTGCAACGGCTGACAGGCCCGCGGTGGAGGCGGGTAAGGAAAAAGTAATTCGGGAGACAAGAGACGAGGTGAAAGTAATTGCGAGGGAGAGAAAAGAACAATTAATACGGAGAGCAAGGATGAGGTACGCGGAGATCGTGAAAGAGCAAGGAGTGAAAAACAGGGAAGGACGGGAGCGACTTAAAGAGAAAGCAAGGTTGACCTACATAAAGATAAGGAAAAGACGCCAGAAAGAAGCAGAGACCAATAAACACGATGAAGACGGGGTAAGTGACGCACACACACACGGAGGTAGTGGAGGACAATGGGGGTGAGCTGGCGGACTGTGTAGGGACCCAGTGCGAGCACCTGGATGGCCTCCTCCAGGAACGAGGGGAGGGAGTATGCCCCCTTGAGGAGAGTCACGACCAGGTGAGTTCGGTCGTGCTTTGCGAGGTTGAGGGGAGGAGTGCTGCGAACGGGTGCTTGGAGAGCTTGGGGGGTATAGAGGCCCCGGAGACCCTTGTGGGGACTCGAATCCCCAGTGTGGTTGTCCCTGTGTGTGTGGTGCAAGGTGTGAGTGCGTCCCCGTGTGTGGAAGCGACCCCGTGTGTGAGTGGTGTGGTGGCGATGGTGCCGGAGTGCGTGCTTCCCAGCACGCCGTGTGTGGATGAGGCACCGTGTGTGAGAGAGGCCGTGTGTGTGGATGAAACGGCCAGTATGAGTGAGGCACCGCGGGTTAGTGCCCCCGCGTGTGTGGGTGAGGCACCGTGTGTGGATGAGGTACCGCGGTTGAGTTCCCCCGCGTGTGTGAGTGAGGGACGGTGTATGGATGAGGCACCGCGGTTGAGTGCCCCCGCATGTGTGAGTGAGGAACCGCGGATGAGTTCCCCCGCGTGTGTGAGTGAGGCACCGCGGGCGAGTGCCCCCGCGTGTGTAAGTGGTATGGTTTGTGTGAGGAAAATGGCAAACGTGAGTGAACGGCCGAATGCAAGGGAGACCGTGTGTGTGAGAGAGCGGTATGTGAGGGAGATGTCGGTTGGCATGCGGGAGCACGCAGCCGCGTCTCCCGGTGTGAATGTGATGGAGTGGACTGTGTGCGTCGTAACACGCAGGTGTGCGTGGGTTGAATGGAGACGGAGACGGCGACATGGGAGAAACGAAAGCCGAGTAGCGGCTGTGGTCGTTTCGGGGACCGTGCCGGGTTCACCCAGCAGTGAGCACGCGGTTCGTGCTGTGCAACGCACGAGACCACCACGTGCTCGCTTGCGAGAGTGAAGTCCCGGTCCGGAAACGCACGCGGTGGATTTGCCGATCCCGCGGACGGACAAAGTTTAGGCAGGTAAACGGATTTGGACCGGACGGGTTCTCCACGCGATCGTGTGTGTTAAGCTCCAACGGGCAAAGCACATGTGTTCGCGTGGGGAACCCCTCGAGACGTGGGGCTTGTGTTTTTTTTATGCGCACGGTGACGCCATGGCTGCACGTGGGGTTGGAATCCGGCAGGAGGGATATCTCTGCCGGATGGTACCGTCCAAGGAGGGACGAGGAACACGTGCAGCTGCATGACGTCACAGGCAGGTGTAAAGTGCGCGAGTTGCCGCGCAGGTGCTGCGCATGAAAAAAAAAAAAAACAGCAAGCTTCATTTTCGGGTGCACAGGATTCCTGAGCAAGGGGTGGAAGACCTCCTTGACCCGGGGCACAGGATGGAAACTAGTTAGGGGGAAGGGTTAGCTTAGTTAGACCGACTTCATGGGGCAGGGGTAAGTCCTCATGGAGTCCGTGGAATGGATTAGTTAGAGGGATTGTAGTCAGATTTAGGTTGGGAAATAAATTGATTTTTGGGACATTTGAGGACAGTGACAGACTTGTGGATGTGTAGAGGGGACGTAGCTTAGCTACGTAGTGTTAAAAGGAACGTGCTGTAGTATAAGGGACGACGTGGGAGCACGAGTTAGTTAGGGGATGTAGTTAGGAGGATGGCAGAGTTCAGCGGTGTGTGTGTTGAAGAGTTGGTGAGTTGTGAGGTGAGTACATGATAAGTGAGTGAGGCCAGCGGGTCTGTGTGAATGGAGCGAGTCTGGAATGCATGGTGCGATGAGTGATTGGGGGGAGGAGTGACTCCCGCCCAAGGGACCCCGGGGTCAGTATAAAGTGAGTTAGCTGGGTTAGTCAAATTGAAAAATGGAGGTCGTTTTGTTGTTGGTGGGAAAGTAGGCTCGAAACCCGTTTGGAGGGGTGCAGGAGCCCTGTTGACGGGCTTGGGAGCGTGGCTGCGAAAGGTGAGTATCGCTGAGTGGGTACCCCGGGCACCAGGCTAGTCGGCCGTGGTAGGCCAAGGGCCCATGGGGGGCCGGGATAGCGTAGTGGGCACGGGTGCGCCTGCTTGGTGCAGGGGCCCGGAGCGCCATTGGCCGCGTGGGCAGTGTTATGGGCAAGGGTGACCCTCGGAAAGGGGCCTGGGAAGCCAGCCTGCCACGTGTGCGTTTCAGGGGAGGTGCCATGGGGGGCACTCCCCGGTGTTAGGGAGCTGGTAGGCTCGGAGGCAGTGTAGTGCCCGGGGGTACCATAGCGGGAGATTCGGCAGAGGGTCGTGCCTGCCAAAGGGAGCCACGTGTCCCAGCCATGAGACCGTGTGAGGGCACGGAGAGAAAATTGGGGGGGCGAGGCCCGAAATTGTGAGGACACCAACACAGGCGACGGGAATCTGGGTTGTTAGAACCAATAGTTTAAGCGAGAGGGGCTTGTTGAAAGCCCCGGGGTAGTTTAACAGTTAAATGGTTAGGGTAGATTAGGAGATGTACCCCTCCGCACCATCCATCCCCTCGCTCTCGTTGTGGGCCGCTGGACCCACTTTGGGTTAGATCGCCGAACTCTGGGGAGGCCATTCTGAGGCTTCGTTGGGCCTCGGCACAGGACGTTAGCTCTCCCTTATTCCCCTCCGGGAAGGGAACGTAGCGGTTGGGAGTAGGCTAGGTCACAGGATAGGTTAGCCGAACAAGGACGATAAAGGGGGTTAGGGGACGATTTATAGTGGGGAAGTAAACATAAAAACAACAAAAAAATAAGTTGGGGCTAAATTGGGGTTTGACAAATTAAGGGAGTGGGTATGTACAGTGACAGGCAAAGGCGATAGGTGGGAGGGAGACAGGTAGGTAGGTCCGAGCCCGCCTTCCAAGTGGCCAGCACCACCGCACTCCCTCCACCAACCTCCACTGAACGGCAAAGGCTGGCCAGCTTCATCTGCTGGCTGTGTTACTGCAAGGCCTGTGCCGGCCCACTTCATCTGCCGGCTGGCTGTTTTTCTTCAAGGCCTGTGCCGGCCCACTTCATCGGCAGCTGTTGTGTTGCTGCAAGGTCTGTGCCGGCTGGATCGTCTGCAGCTGCTGTGCTGCAAGGCCTGTGCCATCGGCTGGCTGTTTTTCTTCAAGGCCTGTGCCGGCCAGTTCATCTGCCGGCTGTATTTGCCTGCAGCGGCCTTCTTCTGCGGGCTGTGTTTGCCTGCTGCCTTTGCCATGCCATGCCCACTGCCCACGTTCACCAGCCCCGTTCAATTTTTGCTTTGCCCCCCCCCCCTGTTCGTTTCCATGTGCGCCAGGATCAGAAAGCAACAGTTTGCAAGCTGCAAGAACTGCCCTGTTGGTAGCTACAACACGGGCCTGCAGTGGCGGCCCGTGCACCGTGTTTGCGTCCATCCATTCATCCATCCATTCATCCATCCATTCGTTGTGTTCATTGCGTGTGCCACTTGAGCTGGCACGGAGACTGCGTTTGTGCAGCCCATGCACCGTTGTGGTTCACTGCGTTCAGTTCAAAAGGGAAGGCCTTGGACTGCGTGTGAGCAGCCAGCCACGTTCCCTGTCACCTGCATTGTTTTGAGCCAGAGACTGCATGCGGGCAGCCTGGCTCCCTGCTAACTGCTTTTCTTTTGCAGAGTTCAATGATCCTGGGCCATGGTTTAGTGTAAAATTTGTAAGTTAAGGTTAAGATGTAATGTAAATATGAGTGCGCCCCCGGCATGTATGTCTTAGCGCCGGCAATTTTATTTAAGTCGTCCGTGTGAGTGAGTTTGTTTAGGTAGTTACGCAGCCCTCAGGTTATTTATTTTGGGGACACGAATACCATGAATGTCGCACTCAGGGATCCGTAGGTAAAATGTACTAGGGGAAAACTACACATGATGGCACACGAAAATTTGACGACTCGGGACGAGTCTGTAAAAAGGGGAGGGGGTAGTGTTGTGGTTACCAAATTCGCAAACCACCATTCAGGTCCCTTAGGTGAGGTATCTCGGTAAGTACATGTGTAGTTAGGCCCAAACCCGTTGTCTAGTGGGAATACATGTCATTTATGCGTGCTGCGACTCTTCAGGATAGCCGTTTTTCTTTTGCTATCTTTATTTTGGACCAACCGCCATTGTTACCACCACCAGTCACAACATCAACCACCAACCACAACGCCGCTTCACCACAACCGCCATGACCTTCACGTCACACCTCGCAACCGTCGCATCGCCACCGTTCTTGCGCCGCCTGTGGGTACCGGTGTTGGACTCGTGCAGGGCGCGCGCCGAACAGCGTGTACAAAATCACGGATTTTGTGCTTCAAAAACGGATCAAAAACGACACACGCCCACTTTTTGCCGTCCAATCGGTGAGCGAGGGGCGAATTGGCCCCGCCCCCAGGGCGATCGATATATGCAAATTTATGGATCAAAAAGCCTCACGCCCACTTTTTCTCGGGCCAATGGGGAGCGAGGTGAAAGGTCGAAGGGAGGGGGTCAAAGATGAGAGGGCGAAGCTACGGGGCTGATAAAAGGACCGTGTTCGTCAGTCCGGAGAGTCCAGAGGCGGAGAGTAGGAGAGTCGAGAGGCGGAGAGTAGGAGAGTAGGAGAGTCGGAAACAGAGAGTCAAGACTTCGCGGGCGGTGGAGTTGGCAAGAAGGAGCTGGTCGTCGTGTGCGTTGGAGTCGGAACGGAGGGGACGGAGCTGTGGAGAGGCGGCGAGGGCAGACGAGGGGGTGCTCGCGTCGTGCAGGGAGCTGCACCCCAGGGAGGCCGACAGCGCGACCTGGCCGAGGTGGAGACGCTCGTTGCGGGGCAATAAAAATCCTCTATACCCCGAGCATCAGCAACCCCCTCCTGTTTCCCCCCGCGCTGAGATAGTGCGACCAAGGGGGCCCCTTTCCCACCCCCTACCAGACACTGCCCGTGAGGCTCGCGGAGTTGAGGCGCCATCGCCGCTCCGCGTCTCATCACCAGACGGGTAGGCGCAACCCGGTCTCGGCCTCAGGCCCGCCTCATCCTTGAGGGTATTCTTTTCCTTAGAATTGTATAAGTGTTGCCGTGTGCTCGGTAGTCGGTATTAGCTCTGCATTGTGTCTTCGCTTTTATATTTGCTTTTTGTGTAAATTGAATTGTGTTTTCCTTTTCTGTGTGCTTTTGGTGGAATTGAATATATGTGCTTTCCGTTCGTCGCGAATAAATGTGCTTTTGTGTTGAACTGTTTCCCGCTTCGCTTCGTCATTTCTCTCATTGAATCCTCATCTTGCTTCACGTAAAGGGTTGGTAGTGGGCTGAATACGCCCGATAATTAATCGAACCGTCGAGGTCGACGATAACACCGCTCGGTTATCCCGATAGTACGGAATGGGTCGCTTAAGTGGCCCGTGTCCGTAGTCGACCTGCGGCGAGGTGCGATCGCCCGGTCTACCCTCCGCGTGGGTACTAAGGTAGGTCGAATTTGGCGAGCAACCCTATCCCACGCGGGGGCTGATTGGCTCGATCGCGGTGAGACCGAAAGGTCCACCCGTGACTGGTTCCCGGCGTTAGTCCGAGAGGGTCACGACTGGATTGTCCGTCCGGTGGGCGACGTGCCGCGATTCGAGTTACGTGGCCGTCAGCACGCCGGCGGGCGCGAATACCGCAACAATATATATATATATATATATATATATATATATATATATATATATATATATATATATATATATATGTATATACTAGTACGTGCCCGTACATGCGTGGCCGTACGTGCATGGCCGTACGTGCTTGGCCGTACATGCAAAAAAAAAAACTTTCAAACCGCGTGCCAGAAACAACAACCACACAGGCCATTCCTTCGCTCTCGCGGGCCCGTACGTGCGTGGCCATACGTGTGTGGCCGTACGTGCAAACCCCAAAAAAACTTTCAAACAACCACACAGGTAAGGCCTTTCCTTCGCTCGTAAATGACGACTGGATTGGGGCATTGTATTTATCTATAAATGCGCATAAGAAATCGAGAAATTATTAGAATACAGTAAGTCATCACGATCCGGAAGTGGTGCGTGCCCGTACGGAATGTTCACATGCATTCCATGAATTATCGCTTTCATTGAAGTAACAACTGCTGTGATACTTACACACACAGAGTTAATTAAAATCCAAATTTAAATCAAGTTTACCTCCCTGTCTTTGTTTGCCATGACATTCACTGCCATTGATCATTGCCACCCCGACGCCACGGTAACTATGGCACCCTTTCCCCATTGGCCACGCCGACGCAGCAACGCGTCTTGTCATTGGTTTGGTAAATTAATGGCCATAACTTGGGAACCTCTTGTCCGATTAATATCAAACCTTGAAAGGCACATACTCAGGTCCCCAGCAATATACCTGGGAAGTTTCAATTCGATCAGACCAGTGGTTGTCGAGAAACAGCGGTCACAGACACACACACACACACACACACACACACACACACACACACACACACACACACACACACACACACACACGAAGAATATATATATATATATATATATATATATATATATATATATATATATATATATATATATATATATATATATTCGTTACACATTGCTGGAATAGATCGCTATAATTATAATAGATCGATATATATATATATATGTATATATATATGTATATATATATATATATATATATATATATATATATATATATATATGTATATATATATATGTATATATATATATATATATATGTATATATATATATATATGTATATATATATATATATATATATGTATATATATATATATATATATATATATATATATATATATATATATATATATATATATATATATATATATATGTATATATATATATATATATATATATATATATATATATATATATATATATATATATATATATATATATATATATATGTATATATATATATGTATATATATATATATATATATATATATATATATATATATATATACATATATATGTATATACATATATATATATACATATATATATATATATATATATATATATACATATATATATATATATATATATATATATATATATATATATACATATATATATATATATATGTATATATATATATATATATATATGTATATATATATATATATATATATATATATATATATATATATATATATATATATATATATATATGTATATATATATATATGTATATATATATATATATATGTATATATATATATATATGTATATATATATATATATATATATATATATATATATGTATATATATATATGTATATATATATATATATATATGTATATATATATGTATATATATATATATGTATATATATATATGTATATATATATATATATGTATATATATATATGTATATATATATATATATATATGTATATATATATATATATATGTATATATATATATATATATATGTATATATATATATGTATATATGTATATATATATATATATGTATATATATATATATGTATATATATATATGTATATATGTATATATATATGTATATATATATATGTATATATATATATATATATATATATATATATATATGTATATATATATGTATATATGTATATATATATATATGTATATATATATGTATATATGTATATATATATATATATGTATATATATATGTATATATATATATATATATGTATATATATATGTATATATATATATATATGTATATATGTATATATGTATGTATATATGTATATATATATATATATATATATATATATATATATATATATATATATATATATATATATATATATATATATATATATACATATATACATATAGGAGGTGTGTTCAAAAAGTATCCAACCTTAATTTTTCGTGCGTAAACAAATGAAGCTCGGGAGGCGTGGTTTGGTGCACATATGTAGACGATCCTAATCCGTATGCGTGAATATTTTCCCACTTGCCGAAGCTGTCAGTCACCGACAGACCGCCGATGAGTGAGAAAGTGTAAGTGAGCGCCGTCGGATTTTCGTTTTTGACAAAATGACGGATCACTGTGGTCTCATCGTCAGTGATCACTGTGTTGAAGAAGTTGCGATCGCTGTTCACAGTCTCCAACATGTCCTGTGCGATCTCCAAACGGAGTTGCTTCTGCTCGATCGTTAGCAGCTTTGGCACGAACTTCGCTGAGATTCTCCTTAAGCCCAATTCCTCAGTCACAATGGAATGAACGGATCCAATGCTGACGCCCGCCTCGTTTGCAAGTTCTCTGATCATGATTCGATGGTCCTGCATCAGCAGGGTCCTCACTTGGTCAATGACGATCTAATTTCGGGATGTTGAGGGCCTACCAGAACGTGCTTCACTTTCCACTGATGTGCGACCATCTTTGAAGCGGTTGTACCACTCTTTTATCTGTGTGGTGCCCATTGCTTCGTTCCCGAAGGCCTGTTGAATCTTGTGGATCGTTTCCACTTGGGAATCGCCAAGCTTTACATAAAATTTGATGCAGTAGCGTTGTTCAAGTTTTTCCTCATTTTGGCAAAAACAAAAATCCGACTGCGCTCACTTACACTTCCTCACTCATCGGCGGTCTGTCGGCGACTGACAGCTTCTGCAGGCGGGAAAATATTCACGCATACGGATTAGGATCGTCTACATACGTGCACCAAACCACGCCTCCCTAACTTCATTTGTTTACGCAAGAAAAATTAAGGTTGGATACTTTTTGAACACATCGAAGCCTGGTGTTGGCTTAGTGGTTAGGGTGGCAGCTTGGGCTCCCAGGGTCCTGAGTTCAAGCCCCATTGGCTGCTGAATTAACACCAGGGGGTTGACTCAGCCTGTCATCCTTCCAAAGTCGGTGAAACGAGTACCAGTGTACTGGTCCCGGTGTATGCCCCGGTAAGAATAGGTGTACCATATCCCTGTGTGTCGTAAGAGGCGACCAGGGTTGGCGTCAGGAAGGGCATCCGGCCATAAAACATTGCCTCAAGAAAAAGCCCAACCCCTGCACAGCAGGGAAAAATGGCAGTAAAACTTTTTGAACACATCTCGTATATGTTGGGAGGAAGGAATAAGTAAAGAAGAGTACAGGCTCACATAAGGAATTCAACTTTCAGAGGGAATTAAAAGCACCAACATTTTTACATATGTAATATTTAGATGATCACTTTGGTGTGCACAAAAATAACTCCAAGGACTTCACATACAACTTATGGTTGCCATTCCCACCACGCACCGCCAGTATGCTGGTTGTTTAGGATGCGGTAGACCTTGTAAGGCTCAGAGATGTCCAGTTGACTCCTTTCATTCACCTCCACAAATTCCGGGCTTTTGTTCAATGCACAACGCAGGCGCGTTTTCCACGTTGGGGGATCTGCTGGTTCTCCCTCATGAAACTTTCCTTTGTACAGAGCCCAAGCCTGATTGGTAAAAATGTGATGATCATTAACGCCTTTAGCATTCCACAAAGTCAGGTGCAAAGACATTTAAACCATTCCAGTTTTGCCTGGAGTATCAAATTACAACGCATGACTGTCAAGCTATGTTCAATGAATTATCTACTCCACGCACTTACAAGAAAGGGTGGTCGAAGCGGTTAGTAAAGCTCACCTTAATTTTACTATTTATATCCATGTCTGTAATGCGTTTTACAGAAGGCCCTGCAAGACAGCCCTTTTGTAATACTTGAATACTTATTACAGACGGCCTGGGGAAAAGCCATGGTAGACCAAATATCAGATGAACAGATGAAAACTTTAAATCGACTGGAGTACTGTGGTCTCAAATTGTATTGAATAGAACAGAACGGTCAATGTTGAGGGAGGCCTTTGTCTGCAGTGTAATAAATACGTTGGTTAAATCAATTCAAGTCATACATTTGGTACCAAATGCTGGTTGCAACGTGATGAGAGGAGTTGCTATGTCACTGATGTAGTGCCCCTCTTGTTCCCCTCCACTTGTAGATGTGAGCAGGAATATAGAATTTGCCCATGGTACCAGCATATAACTGCATACTCTTTGAAAGGTACTGTAGTATCATGATTATGAGATGCTACAGATGGGCCAGTGGCTTATTATCCCCTGTGAAGGACTGCCCACTCAATGATGCAACACTGGCTGCAAACCACCAAAATATCAGTTTACAGTTGGGCTGGGAATTTTGAGACAATACTGTATTTTTCTGACATCCCACCCTTGTTTGACTATTAACTAATTGATAGGTTGTGTATTTTTTTTCTTTCTAAATGGTAACTTCACTTTGGCTCTTTTAAAGTATTGACTCCCCAGAGAATTAAAGTCTACGTAAACTTCCCTTTTTGTACATGATCCAGGCTCATGGAAGAGCCATGACACAGAACAGATCAGGACACATCACATAGGGAACAGCAGGAGAAAGGGGAAATGTCAACAGCGGGGTGGAGGGAGAAAGTAGATGGAGACAGACAAATAAGGATCGCAGGTAACAAGAAGGATACAAAAGCAAATTTTGAGGAGAGTGTGTAGTGGGGGGGGGGGGGGGGGGTGGTTTCACAGGTGGAGAAACGATCATGGTTTTGGATGGGGGATGACTGGAGATGGTGCTGAACAGCTGTCCACCCTTCTGGTGATATAGTAAGTTCCTTGAATTGTGGAGCTCACTATCTGTCAGAAGGGACGTTCAACTAATTTTACTGCCTTTTTAGCAGTCCCAAAATAATGTCACCTTCTTGTGAGGTCGGCCATGCGGAAAATCCAGCCCAAGTCTTACCCAAACCGGCTCACCCGGCTTGATGTTCGCCTGAAGGCGATAATATGGGCAGAAAATTTAAATTTTTACTGGGTGCTGGCTGTGACTCGCCTACTCTTCGTTAAAGCCACCATGGGCAATTTAACGTCTCACAACTAATACCAGCAGATGGGACAACCGGCTGACTGTCCTTTCGACAAACTCTCCTCTATACATTTCTATATTCACGACAAAGTTCTCGTGATGTCTATCAAGAAAAAAAAAAGTCAGACTTTAGCCCCCTTCCATTTATATACATTCAAATTAAAGTTGTACCTTGAATATCGCTGCATCGTCTTCTTCACTGTAGTCTTGCTTCCCCGCGTGCTTCCAGGGAATGCGGAACATGCTTCTGGAATTGTCCTCCCAACATAGGCCTGGGTAGCATGCGCTATTGATCTGCTCGATGAGCCATTCCTTGAGGCGCTTTGGAGATGTACCTGATCCCTCCATGTGTGACTCGTATCTCTGTGTTGCTGCCTGCACTGCCCAGATGGGACATATAACTCATTATAGGAGACAAAAAACGCCCTGATTGAAAAAGTATAATTCCCATTTCCTCGTTAATTTCTCGATAAAGGTGTGCCTTGTTTTCGTTTTGCATGAGAAACATTCTGAACTCACCTATGAGTTTGGAATGCTGTTGGGGATATATTTTTCAAAACCGAGCATTCAGCTACAAGACTTTTCTTCAACATGGATACTATTTTAGTTCAAGAGCGAAATTCTCATGTCAAGATGTACATCTTACTCCAAGATTATATTTTTCACATCTATATCGATTACATTTCACTCCAAGACACAATTTTCATTTCAAAACGTACTGTTATGTTTGTGGGGTATATGGAGGAATTTCATCAGGAAAGATAGGATCGTATATAGTTGCTTGGTCTGTGGATGTGTAGGAGACATCTTGACATAAACTAAGTAGGGAAACTGTGAGCTTAAGTGTTACATGTCACCATATGAGGGGTGGTGCTGTGTTAATTAGGTAGGAATTAAGGATAATTTCCCCCAGAATGTAAATGCCCCAATGACCTTTTCCTATGTATTTGTATTTCAAGACCAGCGATAAAGGGGGATCGTGTCCTTAAAACAACAACTACCGAGCTGTGCGTCCAAGCAGGCAGAAAGCCCGCCTCCAGGGGTGACAGCTGGTGAACCACGCCCCTGGAGTGGATGATTAATGGGCGTGACGTGAGTAAGAAGAAGAAGAGCGCATCTCGGCAAGAGAACGGAGAAAGCTGCTCATTGCAGGGGCAGAGTTAGATTAGTCAGTCTCACGTGGGGGACAAGAAGGAGTCAAATGCTCGGAGCAGGACAGAAGCGAGAGAGGCAGGATCGGCAGTCGAAAGAGAAGGACATTACGGCTGGCTTCACCTCAACGTGGTGAAGAAGCACGCAATTCTTGTGTTCATTCTGAGGCGAATCGGCTCGTGTGGAGGAGCAAGATGCCAATCATTGACTGTTGGGCTGAATAATGTGGGACCAGCACCAAAGCCTCGTGTCAAGTCATCAGGGGAAAGAGATGGCGCCATTCTGCAAAGCAGTGGTGTCGGTGAGGACGATCGACACAAGAAGCTGCACAGCGGTCTCTGAGCCTTGGCATTGAGTATTGCCATCTGAATTATCTCCCGTACGTTTGCCCACCCAGAGAGCGGCTGTGCGCCATTTTGGGCACATTTTCCCACGCAGTGACGGAGTGGTTTGGAGACATTCAAGATACCGAAACTCACTTATGAACCCGAAGCAAAGTGCCCAAATAAAGGAGGGAATTTTCTTTGTTTTATTCTGTCCTCTTGTTGTATACAAGTCTGTGTGGAGGCGACTCAAAATTTAGATTTAGGTTCCCTCACATCTTGATTTATTTCCATTATAATTGCTCATTTTCTGTTGATTAAAACACAATTTATTTAATTTGCTGGTGTCCGTGTATCTGTTGTGGGTTCTAGTACAACCCATGTGTCTCCCTCCGTTCTTTGCCACCCTTTCCTTCCCGGACATGTCATAATCTCCGAGAATTTTGGTTGTAAGCCTCCAAGAGAAGTTTGACCATCCAGACTGGAAGGGGAAAACCCACCGGACACAACAACTGGTGTCAGGAGTGTGATTATTTGAGCCCCCCTTCTCCACACCACACCAATTAGCATCGGGGTGGGATTTTTGAATCCATTGGGACCACGATGTTTGGTATTGGGAGAAAAGAATGCTTGGAAATTTAAGGGAAATATTTTGTTTTCTGAGGAGATATTGAATGCACGGGGGAAATGGCGGATGCGCACGAGATGGCAATGATGGTATAAGAAAGTGATCATGAAGGAAGTGAGATGGGAGCAGAGCTGAGTGATGAGGATAGGTTAGGAGCCTCCCCCATCCCAAGCATCAGTCCCCCCTCCCCCACAGTGGTAGAGGATGAGATACAGAGAGCGGGTGCAATGACTCTTCAGGTCATGTCAAAACAATTAATGAGTGAACAAATGAGTGAATTGAGGAGACAAAATGAATAAAGGGATGAAAAATTGAACAAACAAATCAGTGAAATAGAGGGTAACATAAGGGGAATGAACGAACGATTGGAAAACAAAATGAATAAGCAAATGAACGAGTTTAATAAGGGAATAACACAGGAACTTGGGGTACAAATTAATGGAGTCGGGAGAAGGAATGAACGAATAGAGGGCGAAATTGTTGAACAAAGGAATGAAATGGAGGGGGGGGGAGTTGGAAGAAGAAATTGGGTCAACAAATAAAATAATTGACAAAGTAAATGAGGACGTGGAGGGCTTCCCACCTGAGTGGATGCCATAATACAACAGCATGTAGAGGAATTTGGATCTTGTCAGTGCCAGGGCGGTGGTCAAGTGCAAAAGTTGGAAACTCATGCAACAGAACAAGAGGCTTGTGGGAGCTTGTGAGCTGATAAAGGCTTGTGGGAGCCACGATTGAATGGGGAAAGAATGGACGAGATGTTACAGGAGCAGCTGAATACTTGGGACACCATCATCAAGGGAGAGGAGAAAGAACCAAAAGTTTATGTTAATCTCAAAGGTGACGTGGATGGTTCTGTTGAGACCGTGCTTAGACTGACTGAGTTGTACGAAGTTGGGTTTGACTTGATCCACTTTGACATTGGGGATGTTGCTGAACAGAGTCGAGCAGATTTGGCAGAGCCAATGTTTGAACCACTAGCAGGATGTGTAGAAGAGAGTTGCAGCAATTGTGGCTTCCTGTTGGTTGAGCAGGAGGCTCATCTTGAATTATGCCAGAGAGTCAAGTGCAGGCTTTGAAGAGAAACATGTCCACATTTGCGTCTTGGGCACCCACAGAGAACAAAGTGCCAACACCTTCTGGAATGTCGCAGGTACTTCCTTCCTTTCTAGCAACTCTGTTCTCAGCTGGATGTTCTGCAATTTGCTCCACAAGATTTTGCACAAAGGATACCCCAATGTTCCGCAGGATTCCTCGCTTGCAGTTGTTTGTCTGGGGGAGATTGGTCGCATGTGGAACCACCATCATGACCATTGTGGTTGGCTTGTGGCCATCTACGTATTGTCGAACATTAGGAAAGTTTACCTTCACATTGGTGGCTTGTTTTTCCACCTGGCTTGACGGTGATGGATGGGGAGCTTGGCGCTGCGGTAAAGACTGGCATTGGCGCCGTTTTTTGGCTGACAGTAGAGCTGTTTGCCTATATGGACAGTGATTTCAGCACTTTTGAAGCAGTTTTTGAATCCTTGGATCTATCGTGAGCTACTCATTGCAGGGGCAGAGTTAGGTTAGTCAGAGTCTCAGGTGGGGGGCCAAGAAGGAGTCAAAATGAAGGCTCGGAGCGGGACAGAAGCGAGAGATGCAGGATCGGCGGTTGAAATAGAAGTGCATTATGGCTGGGTTCCCCTTGATGCCGTGAAGAACACCACATGATTTTTGTGTTCGTGCTGAGGCAAATTGGCTCGCGTGGAGGAGCAAGATGCCGGTAATCGACTGTTGGGCTGAATCATGTGGGACCAGAACCAAAGCCTCGTGTCGAGTCATCGGGGGAAAGAGACGGCGCCATTCTGAAAAGCAGCGGTGTCGGTGCGGATGATCGATGCAAGAAGCTGCACGGCGGTCTCTGAGCCTTGGCATCGAGTATCGACGCTCGAATTACCTCCCGTACATTTGCTGCCCAGAGAATGGCTGCGCGCCATTTTGGCACATTTTCCCATGCAGTGACAAAGCGGTTTGGTGACTTTTCAAGATTTCAAATCTCACTTCTGGACCCGAAGCTAAGTGCCGAAATAAAGGAGGGATTTTTCTTTGTTCTATTCTGTCCTCTTGTTTGTCTTTAAGTTTGTGTGGAGGAGCCTCAAAATTAGAGTTAGGTTCCCTCACATCTTGATTTATTTCCATTATAATTGTTGATTTTGTTTAATAAATCATTATTTATTTAATTTGCTGGTGTCCATGTATCTGTTGTGGGTTCGAGCACAACCCGTATGCCTCCATCCTTTGCCGCCATGCCATAATCTCCGAGAATCTCAGCTGTAAGCCTCCAAGAGAATTGTTTGGCCATTCGTCCAGGTAGGAGCAAACCCACTGGAAACGACAGCACATTTGGGTCCAGGACAATTATTATTTTTTTTAATCAAGACATACGTTTTAGTCCAAAGTCACCAAGCATTAGACGTATTGTACTGAGACATTATTTCAAGCCACAAAACTGGTACAGTGCAAGTTTCAGGTGACAGATCCAGATGGACATGACCTCACAAAGTGGTGATGTCACAGTTGGCGCACGCATTTGGGAAAATTTGTGAATTGACAGGGAATGCACGAAAGGAATGGCTAAGAAGCTGTCTGTGTCACAACTTGTCTTCCATCTTGTAGTGGGTGGCCCGACAAGGCTGCACTGCAAATTATACATCAAATGCTCAAAACTGGATCGTGTCGTGGCACAAGCCGAGCACACTTTCACAATCATCTTTGCCCTGTTGATTCACCATAGAATAACAAGTACACACAACACAATCAGGATTAAGTGCATCATAAACAGGGATCTGCAAACTCAGCTGACTCATTTAGAGGGGTTGTTGTTGATGTTAGAGAATGCATATCCTGATGCAGTGCCTCTGCCCATTCGACTCAGGAATTTGTGATTTGTTCAGGATCCTGGCGATAAGTCGCCCCCCTCTTTGCAAAAGACACCACGGGACCTATACCATCCACCAACGAATGCTGGCAGATGGGACGGGCGAGCTTAATGTCCATCCGAGGGACGGAACATACACATTGATGCCTACATGCGACACACCATACACCAGGAGATTCGAACCCAGGATAGACATCCAACAAGTGAGTGCGAATACTTCGAGGCTATCTTGGCAGCCCAATATCAGGGGTTGGTAGCTGTTCAAAGGATTATCTGGCAGTGGTATTGTCGTAGAGATAAAATTCCAATGAGGACTTTGTACAGGCTTGAGCATGGTCGGAGGGAAGAGAGGGATGTGGCCGGGGGCGGGGAGTGGGTGTGAGGTAGGGGGTAAGGGGTGTGGGTGGGAGAAAGGGGGTGAGGGGTGGGAGGTAGAGGGGTGAGGGGTGGAAGGAATGGGGAGGTATGGGGGTGAGGGGGTGGAAGGTAGGGGGAGGGTAGGGTATAAAATTCTCGCCATATTTACATGTAACAAAATACAGAGACCAATTATTAGGAAGTACCCAAAAAATAAAATGGACTCTTACCATTTAGGACCACGAGACAATGTTTTTTTTATTTTTTTATTTTTGCTAAATTGTCTAACCCTCCTGGAAGACTTGCACGTTTTATGGTATAGCCCATGCTGTTGGACAAGGACATTGGGAGACGCAGTGTACCGAGACATAAATTACAAGAGTATTGTAAGATGATGCACAAACCAACACCGGACTTAACTCGGAACAGCACTCGGTGGAGCGCATACCTCGACCAGTCTGAACAGTTTACTGTTTGTATGTATATATACATATATACACATACACATAAACATAAACGTAAATATATGTATGAAAATATACACACACACACACACACACACACACACACACACACACACACATATGTACGTACATATGTACTTTTTTTGGTGTCAGATAACTTTTTAAACATCCCTCGTTCTTCGGAGTTGAACGTTAACCAACCATTACGAACCTGGAACTTTAACGAGCCGATCAAATGAAAACGCGAAAGAAAAACAAAATCGGACAAGAAAACACGAGGAAACTGGACACACGCTCAGAGCTTTCATTCGGTTCAATTTACCTGCAACTTAATTATCTCTTCCAGATCAACTTAATTGTCTTTCATTCAATGCACCAACCTCCATTCTCACAATCAACTTGAACTCCAGGTTTACGTCCACATCGCTTCATCCCTCCACATTGAATACATCGACGGGGGAAATAGCTTACTATATGCGAGAGACAAACACCGCCGTGAGATGTTGAACATGCACAACCACAAGGTCATGTGGATCGACAGTCGCGGATCTACGGTCATTCAAAGTGTTCCAATATACAGTGTTACCTCCGCATGCAGGCAATGCACCAGCAGAACGACAGTTTCACCAAAATCTAAGATCAGATAACTTAGATGTGAGCACTTGCTGTCCCGACACAACTACACGAACTCAGTGATACCACCACCAACCACAAACCAGGCTCGACTTTAAGTGGATCGGACACATTCATACCGGTAAATCGGAGGTTGAAATGTGATCGATTGAGTCTTTTCGGCAGTCGTCACTCAACTGAAGTGAGGAATATAGATCAGTGAGCCGAAGTCTCGAACCCGTGCTGTTGGTGTGTTTGAAGATCGTTGTTCGTCAGGTGCGACTCCCAAAGGTGAAGACGATACGGAAGCAGCGTTTCGGGTGGAGGTTTCCTCCAAAAAGGCAAGAATCGTTACCCGACCCCTGCGGTAACAAACTTCATTTTGTCATTTACAAACATGTCAGTTGGGCGGAGCACTTGTGCCTTACACGTTCAAACCTCAGTTACCAAGCGTGCGCATACAAAGTAGACCTTTTGAAAAGCACACACACGATCTAGGTGCTCCGAAGGTTTTCGAGAAATGAGGATCTTTCATGATGGAAAGTAACTGAATCAGAAGCCGAAGTTGTCCAGCCGAACTATCATAATTAACTCGACCAAGAAAAGAATCACAATTAAAAACAAAAAAATCCCAGGACAGGAAATACTTTTCCGGAATAAAAAAAGTTTTGAAAGATTATTCCAAGAACACAAACCGGAGTAAACTTAGCATCCATCATCCGAGAAATGATGGTGCGAAGTTACATATCAAGTTTCAAAATGAAATCGTCATCTTCCTCGTTTTTTTGTGTTTTTGCCAAAGATCTTAATCATTGAAGGAGAGAAAGGAAATAGATTTAATAGAATACAGAACAAAACTTCAAACTCAACATCTAAGCTATCAGAGGGTGGTGATCACATAAAAATGGAAAAAAGCTACTTGCAATCGCGCACCGTCCTTTAGTCCTGTGTAATGGTCAATTTCTCGCCATTATCCACGGTGTGCTCTCGAAATATTACTCCGTCCAGAATAGTTTGGCTGCTCTTTGGAGTTCGACCGTGGTAAGCAGAAAAGTGCACATTCTGCAATGATTTCCACAATTCATCTTTTGATTTGGTTGCTGTGTATGCACATGCATGAGCGTCTTGGGTGTGTGTACATACTGCATATGTGTGAGAATACATACATACATATACATATATATATACATAAATATATATATATATACATATATATATACATACATATATATATACATATATACACATACATACATATATACATATACATACATATACATACATATATATATATATATATACATATATATATATATATATATATATATACATATATATATATATACATATATATATATATATATATATATATACATATATATACATATATATACATATATATATATATATATATATATATATATATATATATATATATATATACATATATATATATATATATATATATATATATATATATATATACATATATATATATATATACATATATATATATATATATACATATATATATATATATACATATATATATATATATATATATACATATATATATATATATATATATATATATATATATATATATATATATATATATATATATATATATATACATATATATATATATATATATACATATATATATATATATACATATACATATATATATATATATATATAGATATACATATATATACATATACATATATATTGTTGCGGATTCGCGCCCGCCGGCGTGCTGACGGCCACGTAACTCGAATCGCGGCACGTCGCCCACCGGACGGACAATCCAGTCGTGACCCTCTCGGACTAACGCCGGGAACCAGTCACGGGTGGACCTTTCGGTCTCACCGCGATCGAGCCAATCAGCCCCCGCGTGGGATAGGGTTGCTCGCCAAATTCGACCTACCTAAGTACCCACGCGGAGGGTAGACCGGGCGATCGCACCTCGCCGCAGGTCGACTTCGGACACGGGCCACTTAAGCGACCCGTTCCGTACTATCGGGATAACCGAGCGGTGTTATCGTCGACCTCGACGGTTCGATTAATTATCGGGCGTATTCAGCCCACTACCAACCCTTTACGTGAAGCAAGATGAGGATTCAATGAAGGAAATGACGAAGCGAAGCGGGAAACAGTTCAACACAAAGCACATTTATTCGCGACGAACGGAAAGCACACATATTCAATTCCACCAAAAGCACACAGAAAAGAAAAACACAATGCAATTTACACAAAAAGCAAATGCGACAATGCAGATCTACTACCGATTACGCGAGCACACGGCAACACTTATACAATTTTACTTCACAGACGGCGCCGACAACACATACCCAAAACCAAGGAAAAGAATACCCTCAAGGATGAGGCGGGCCTGAGGCCGAGACCGGGTCGGGCCTACCCGTCTGGTGATGAGACGCGGAGCGGCGATGGTGCCTCAACTCCGCGGGCCTCGCGGGCAGTGTCTGGTAGGGGGTGGGAAAGGGGCCCCCTTGGTCGCACTATCTCAGCGCGGGGGGAAACAGGAGGGGGTTGCTGATGCTCGGGGTATAGAGGATTCCTACTCTTCCTCGAGTCCCGCGACGAGCGTCTCCACCTCGGCCAGGTCGCGCTGTCGGCCTCCCTGGGGTGCAGCTCCCTGCACGACGCGAGCACCCCCTCGTCTGCCCTCGCCGCCTCTCCACAGCTCCGTCCCCTCCGCTCCGACTCCAACGCACACGACGACGACCAGCTCCTTCTTGCCAACTCCACCGCCCGCGAAGTCTTAACTCTCTGTTCACTTGACTGACGAACGCGGTCGCTTATATCAGCCCCGTGGCTTCGCCTCTCATCTTTGACCCCATCCCTTCGACCTTTCACCTCGCTCCCCATTGGCCCGAGAAAAAGTGGGCGTGAATGCTTTTTGATCCATAAATTTGCATATATCGATCGCCCTCCAACGCCCTGGGGGCGGGGCCAATTCGCCCTCGCTCACCGATTGGACGGCAAAAAGTGGGCGTGTGTCGTTTTTGATCCGTTTTTGAAGCACAAAATCCGTGATTTTGTACACGCTGTTCGGCGCGCGCCCTGCACGAGTCCAACACCGGTACCCACAAGCGGCGCAAGAACGGTGGCGATGCGACGGTTGCGAGGTGTGACGTGAAGGTCGTGGCGGTTGTGGTGAAGCGGCGTTGTGGTTGGTGGTTGTTGTTGTGACTGGTGGTGGTAACAATGGCGGTTGGTCCAAATTAAAGATAGTAAAAGAAAAACGGCTATCCTGAAGAGTCGCAGCACGCATAAATGACATGTATTCCCACTAGACAACGGGTTTGGGCCTAACTACACATGTACTGACCGAGATACCTCACCTAAGGGACCTGAATGGTGGTTTGCGAATTTGGTAACCACAACACTACCCCCTCCCCTTTTTACAGACTCGTCCCGAGTCGTCAAATTTTCGTGTGCCATCATGTGTAGTTTTCCCCCAGTACATTTTACCTACGGATCCCTGAGTGCGACATTCATGGTATTCGTGTCCCCAAAATAAATAACCTGAGGGCTGCGTAACTACCTAAACAAACTCACTCACACGGACGACTTAAATAAAATTGCCGGCGCTAAGACATACATGCCGGGGGCGCACTCATATTTACAGTACATCTTAACCTTAACTTACAAATTTTACACTAAACCATGGCCCAGGATCAATGAACTCTGCAAAAAGAAAGCAGTTAGCAGGGAGCCAGGCTGCTCGCATGCAGTCTCTGGCTCAAAACAATGCAGGTGACAGGGAACGTGGCTGGCTGCTCACACGCAGTCCAAGGCCTTCCTTTTTGAACTGAACGCAGTGAACCACAACGGTGCATGGGCCGCACAACGCAGTCTCCGTGCCAGCTCAAGTGGCACACGCAATGAGCACAACGAATGGATGCATGAACACAAACACGGTGCACGGGCCGCCACTGCAGGCCCGTGTTGTAGCTGCCAACAGGGCAGTTCTCGCAGCTTGCAAACTGTTGCTTTCTGATCCTGGCGCACATGGAAATGAACAGGGGGGGGGCAAAGCAAAAATTGAACGGGGCTGGTGAACGTGGGCAGTGGGCATGGCATGGCAAAGGCAGCAGGCAAACACAGCCCGCAGAAGAAGGCCGCTGCAGGCAAACACAGCCGGCAGATGAACTGGCCGGCACAGGCCTTGCAGAAAAACAGCCAGCCGGCAGACGATCCAGCCGGCACAGGCCTTGCAGCTAAGCAGCTGCAGATGAAGCTGGCCAGCCTTTGCCGTTCAGTGGAGGTTGGTGGAGGGAGTGCGGTGGTGCTGGCCACTTGGAAGGCGGGCTCGGACCTACCTACCTGTCTCCCTCCCAACCTATCGCCTTTGCCTGTCACTGTACATACCCACTCCCTTAATTTGTCAAACCCCAATTTAGCCCCAACTTATTTTTTTGTTGTTTTTATTTTTACTCCCCCACTATAAATCGTCCCCTAACCCCCTTTATCGTCCTTGTTCGGCTACCCTATCCTGTCACCCAGCCTACTCCCAACCCCTACGTTCCCTTCCCGGAGGGGAATAAGGGAGAGCTAACGTCCTGTGTCGAGGCCCAACGAAGCCTCAGAATGGCCTCCCCAGAGTTCGGCGATCTATAACCAAAGTGGGTCCAGCGGCCCACAACGACAGCGAGGGGATGGATGGTGCGGAGGGATACATCTCGTAATCTACCCTAACCATTTAACTGTTAAACTACCCCAGGGCTTTAAACAAGCACCTCTCGCTTAAACTATTGGTTCTAACAACCCAGATTCCCGTCGCCTGTGTTGGTGTCCTCACAATTTCGGGCCTCGCCCCCCAATTTTCTCTCCGTGCCCTCACACGGTCTCCTGGCTGGGACACGTGGCTCCCTTTGGCAGGCACGACCCTCTGCCGAATCTCCCGCTATGGCACCCCCGGGCACTACACTGCCTCCGAGCCTACCAGCTCCCTAACACCGGGGAGTGCCCCCCATGGCACCTCCCCTGAAACGCACACGTGGCAGGCCAGCCTCCCGGGCCCCTTTCCGAGGGTCACCCGTGCCCACAACACTGCCCACGCGGCTAATGGCGCCCCGGGCCCCCGCACCAAGCAGGCGCACCCGTGCCCACTACTCTATCCCGGCCCCCCATGGGCCCATGGCCTACCGCGGCCGACTAGCCTGGTGCCCGGGGTACCCACTCAGCGATACTCACCTTTCGCAGCCACGGTCCCAAGCCCATCAACAGGGCTCCTGCACCCCTCCAAATGGGTTTCGAGCCTACATTCCCACCAACAACAAAACGACCTCCATTTTTCAATTTGACTAACCCAGCTAACTCACTCTACACTGACCCCGGGGTCCCTTGGGCGGGAGTCACTCCTCCCCCCAATCACTCATCGCACCATGCATTCCCCATTCGCTCCAAACACACAGACCCGCTGGCCTCACTCACTCGCCAAGTACTCACCTCACAACTCACCAACTCTTCAACACACACACCGCTGAACTCTGCCATCCTCCTATCTGCACCCCCTAACTAACTGGTGCTCCCACGTCGTCCCTTATACTACAGCACGTTCCTTTTAACACTACGTAGCTAAACTACGTCCCCTCTACACATTCACAAGTCTGTCACTGTCTCCTAACTCAAAAAAAATCATTTTATTTCCCAACCTAAATCTGGCTACAATCCCTCTAACTAATCCATTCCACGGACTCCATGAGGACTTACCCCTGCCCCATGGAGTCGGTCTAACTAAGTTAACCCTTCCCCCTAACTAGTTTCCATCCTGTGCCCCGGCCAAGGGGGTCTTCCACCCCTTGCCCAGGAATCCTGTGCACCCGAAAGTGAGGCTTACTGTTTTTGTTTTTTTTCCCATGCGCAGCACCTGTGCGGCAACTCAGAGCTCGCGCACTTTGCACCTGCCCGTGACGTCATGCAGCTGCACGTGTTCCTCGTCCCTCCTTGGACGGTACCATCCGGCAGAGATACCCCTCCTGCCGGATTCCAACCCCACGTGCAGCCATGGCGTCACCGTGCGCATAAAAAAAAACACAAGCCCCACGTCTCGAGGGGTTCCCCACGCGAACACATGTGCTTTGCCCGTTGGAGCTTAACACACACGATCGCGTGGAGAACCCGTCCGGTCCAAATCCATTTACCTGCCTAAACTTTGTCCGTCCGCGGGAACGGCAAATCCACCGCTGGCGTTTCCGGACCGGGACTTCACTCTCGCAAGCGAGCACGTGGCGGTCTCGTGCGTTGCACAGCACGAACCTCGTGCTCGCGGCTGGGTGAACCCGGCACGGTCCCCGAAATAGCTTCAGCCGCTACTCGGCTTTCTCTCCTCTGTCGCCGTCTCCGTCTCCATTCCACCCACGCACACCTGCGTGTTACGACGCACACAGTCCACTCCATCACATTCACCCCGGGAGACGCGGCTGCGTGCTCCCGCATGCCAACCGACATCTCCCTCTCATACCGCTCTCTCACACACACGGTCTCCCTTGCACACAGCGACCTTGCACACGGCCGTTCACTCACGCGTGCCTCACTACTCACACAAACCATACTACTTACTCGTGGTGCTCCATTCACTCGCGCGGGGGCACTCATCCGCGGTGCTTCACTCACACACGCGGGGGCACTCAACCGCGGTGTCTCATCCATACTCCGTGCCTCACTCACACACGCGGGGGCACTCAACCGCGGTGTTTCACTCACACTGGCCGTTTCATCCACACACACGGCCTCACTCACACACGGTGCCTCACCCACACATGCGGGGGCACTCACCCGCGGTGCCCCATCCACACTCGGCGTGCTGGGAAGCACGGACTCCGGCACCATCGCCACCACACCACTCACACACGGGGTCGCTTCCACACACGGTGCCGCACTCACACCTTGCACCACACACACAGGGACAACCACACTGGGGATTTGTGTCCCCACAAGGGTCTCCGGGGCCTCTACACCCCCCAAGCTCTCCGTGCACCTGTCCACAGCACCCGTCCCCTCAACCTCGCAAAGCACGACCGAACTCACCTGGTCGTGACTCGCCTCAAGGGGGCATACTCCCTCCCCTCGTTCCTGGAGGAGGCCATCCAGCTGCTCGCACTGGGTCTCCACACGCTCCGCGAGCTCACCCCCGTTGTCCTCCACTACCTCCGTGTGTGTGTGTGCGTCACTTACCCCGTCCTCACCGTGCAGTCTCTCCTCTATCGTTCCCTTCCCGGCTACCGTCACTGCCAACTCTTCACCCTTTACCTCCCTTGTCTCCACTATTATTTCCGTTGTCGTCACCTCGTGTCTCGTCTCACACGTTTTGGTCTCCCCATTTAATTCTTCCCTTTTGGTCACCGTCGATTCCTCTGTCACGACCATCGCCCAACACGCCCCCTGAATTATTTTTTTACCCGCCTCCACCGCGGGCCTGTCAGCCATTGCACCCCCTTCCAGCTCGTTTGCTCCCACACGTGGAGTCGCCATTCCCAGCTCCCTGGTCACGGCCTTCATGCCCGCCTGCAGGCATCGGCCCATGTGTGGTGAATTGAGGTGAATTGAGGGACATGACGCGGGATCACATGTTGTGCGTCTCGCGTATCAGGGGAGGTCTCTGCGGCACGAGTGGTTGTCCCCGGGGCATTGCCATTTACATCGGCTGTTCACTTGATGCTCGTTAACTGAAGGTGCTCATTGACTGGTGAGAATGGAGATTATATCGAACTCCGTGCTTACGCGAATTTATTCTGCAATGATTAATTGCACATGTATACGTTACTGCTTATGTACTCCTAGCTGAACCTGTATTCCCCGGTGTGCCCGTAGAAGCGGCTCCAATCAAATGGAATAAAGCCTAAACTCTGAAGGTTCATCTCTCGCTCTCATTTCAATTTATTCCATTTGATTTTCTCGGCTCTCTCAACCAAAGATGGACAAGATCTACAAACCAGAGAGGTTCGACGCAGACCCAAACGCGACTGACGCAGAAATGAAATGGTCGTATGGGTTCTGTTCCTTCTCACACTATCTGACCATCATCGAGGAGGGAGCTGACAAATTTGCCGCCCTCGTGAATCATGTCTCGCCCAGCGTGTACAGGCTCTTCTCGGAGTGCGACACTTACGAAGCAGCGATCGAGGTGCTGCAAGCGCTCTACGTGAAGCCCAAGAACGAGGTATACATACGACATCTTCTCAACACACGCAAGCAAGCAGCCGGGGAGACAATCGATCAGTTCCTGCAAGCTCTGAATCAGCTGGGAAAAGACGGCAGCTTCCGGGCCGTAAGCGCCGAGGAACACCGAAAGGAAGCCACACGGGAGGCATTCATCCAAGGACTCAGATCAGCCCACATACGGCAACGCTTACTAGAGAAAGCGCAACCCACTCTTGACAAGGTAGTCGATCAGGCACGAGCGATGGATACGGCTCAGCAGCAATCTGAGTCATTTGGGACACCGATGCTGCTAATGAACGCTGCTACGGTGGGAACTCAAGGAACCCCACTGGCACAGACACAGCCAGACATAGGGGATGGAGAAACACCCGAGGAGCCGGATACCCAGGCCACGTCAAACTCCTCAGCAACTGCTCCGGTTGGTAAATGCTTCTTTTGTGGGTACAAAAGGCATCCTCGTCAAAAATGTCCCGCCAGAGATGCCACATGCATGAATTGCGACAAGAAAGGGCATTATGCCAGGGTATGTAAATCTACTCTAAGGAGAAATAAACCCACTTCTGCGGCTCTCTACTCGCAGAATAAATTGACTGCAGCCTCCCCGGGGAATCTATCCAAGGCTATCATCAACGTACGAATTAACGGGCATATGGCTGAGGCACTGATTGATACCGGTAGCTCTGAAAGTTTCGTCAACAGCTCGCTAGTGAAGGGCAGGAAATGGGTAATCCACCCGACTGACAATACGGTATGCATGGCCGCCACCTCACTACAATCCCGCGTACGAGGGTACTGCAATGTTGAATTGGACGTAAAAGGGTACACGCATCGTGATGTAAGGGTACTGGTGCTTCGTGATTTGTGCGCAGACGTAATTCTGGGTCATAATGTCCTCAAGCAGCACACGAGCGTCGAAATACCCTTTGGAGGAAGCAAGCCTCGTCTAATTTTAAATGCGTTGACCACCGCGGAGGTGACATCCCCCCAGCTGTTCGCTAACTTGTCGCCAGTCTGCAAACCGATAGCGATCAAATCGCGGCGATATACCACTGCTGACATGAATTTCATCACTTCGGAAACCAAGCGATTACTGGAAGAGGGAATTATAGAACCGAGCGATTCGCCATGGCGCGCACAGGTGTTAGTAACCAGCAGTCAGAACCATAAGAAACGAATGGTTGTCGATTATTCCCAAACGGTCAATCGCTTCACCCAACTCGACGCCTACCCCCTGCCGCGCATAGATGAGATGGTCGAACGCGTGGCCAATTATAAGGTATTCAGTACCATCGACTTGCGAAGCGCCTATCATCAAATTCCCATCCGAGAGGAAGACAAACCTTACACTGCATTCCAGGCAGGGAGGCGCCTCTACCAATTCAGGAGAATACCTTTCGGTGTCACGAATGGGGTAGCTTGCTTCCAACGGGTTATGGACGACATCATCTCAGATGAAAACCTCAAAGACACTTTTGTTTACGTGGATAATGTCACAGTGTGCGGTAGGGATCAGAGGGAACATGATAGGAATCTGGACAGATTCTTGAGCATTGCTAGAAAATATAATCTGACTCTCAACTACGAGAAATGCGTATTCTCGGCAAGGTCAATTGACCTTCTCGGCTACACAATAGCCGACGGCACAATTAAGCCTGATCCTGAGCGATTGCGCCCGCTCCGTGAGCTTCCACCACCTCAGGACTTGCAGACAATGCGCCGGGTGATCGGGATGTTCGCTTACTATGCGAGATGGATTTCGCAATACTCCGAGAAAATACATCCCCTAGTGCATTGCAAAAACTTTCCACCAGATGCCGCTGTTGTAAGAGCTTTCCACAACCTCAAGGATGATATCAGTAAGTCCGTGGTTTTATCGATCGACAGCTCGGTGCCCTTCGTGGTGGAAACCGACGCTTCAAATCACGCCATAGCTGCTACACTTAATCAGTCTGGGCGGCCGGTCGCGTTCTTCTCGAGAACTCTCTCTAGAAGCGAACAGAGACACTCAGCGAGAGAGAAGGAAGCGTACGCCATCGTTGAAGCGCTGCGGAAATGGAGACATTATTTACTGGGAAACCACTTCACGCTCGTTACGGACCAACGATCCGTGGCATTCATGTTTGATGGGAAAAAATAACGGGAAAATTAAGAATGAAAAAATTATGAGATGGCGGATAGACCTAGCTTGCTACAGTTACGACATTGTTTACCGGCCCGGGAAAGAAAACCCTGCTGCAGATACCTTCTCCCGGGTCTACAGTTCGGCAACAATCAGTCAGGCTTTGCAAGACCTCCATGTGTCTCTGTGCCACCCAGGGGTAACCAGGATGGCACATTTCGTACGCAGACAAAATCTTCCCTATTCTGTTGAAGATATTAAACAAATGAATGCTTCATGCCCTGTTTGTGCTGAACTAAAACCCAGATTCTATGGCGCGGAATCTGGCAGACTGATCAAGGCCACTTCCCCCTTCGAGAGACTAAACATCGACTTCAAAGGGCCCCTGCCGACCGAAACAGACAACAGATACATATTCACCGTTGTTGATGAATATTCAAAGTTCCCTTTCGCGTTTCCGTGCTCGGATATGACCTCGGGCACTGTCGTGAAATGTCTCTCTGACCTCTTCGCTATGTTTGGGAGACCTTCGTACATACATTCAGACAGAGGGCCGTGTTTCATGTCGGCCGGGCTAAAACAATTCCTATTAGAGCACGGCATAGCAACTAGTCGAACGACGGGTTACAACCCACAGGGAAACGGGCAGGTGGAACGGTATAATGGAGTTATTTGGAAAGCCGTAACTCTGGCGCTGAAATCAAGAGGACTGGGCCCCGAGCGGTGGGAGGTTACCCTTCTCGACGCTCTGAATTCCATACGCTCTTTGCTCTGCACGTCCACAAATGCCACTCCTCACGAACGAATGTTTACTCACCAACGACGTTATGTTGACGGTCAAACGGTGCCCAACTGGCTGACCCATCCCGGTACAGTGTTCATGAAACGCCCGGTACGACAAAGCAAGTATGAACCGCTGGTGGAGGGGGTCGAACTCATTGACACTAATCCAGAGTATGCTCATGTCAGGCTCCCGGATGGCAGGGAGACCACTGTGTCGGTTCGCCATCTGGCTCCCTCAGGTACTCCTCCCGCAGGTACACCACCTTCTGGCACTTCTCCTTCTGACTTTTCCAGGAACTCCGCCGGGCGACGGGGCTGCCGCGTTCCACCCGAGAGCGATCGAGGAGTCATCCCCGGCACAAGTCGAGGCTCACCAAGAGGATCGGGAGTCTCCCTCAAGTGAAACTGCCGTTTACTCCCGGAGAGGTCGACGAATAAGGCCCCTCGACGACTCAATCTGTAAAGGGGATTATCGGCATTCTCGCTGCTCATGCTCCCATATGCTCATTATATCATATATCGATGCTCATTTCCATGCTCCTACAACTCAAAATAATCACTGCTTGGCATGTATGCTTCTGTAGATCTATTAGTCCGCGTTGCTTGAAATGTATACTCCTATAGTGCTAAAGCAATCATGGTGTGTAAGATGGGCCCCTAGTTACATTTTAAAGGTGAGGAGAATGTGGTGAATTGAGGTGAATTGAGGGACATGACGCGGGATCACATGTTGTGCGTCTCGCGTATAAGGGGAGGTCTCTGCGGCACGAGTGGTTGTCCCCGGGGCATTGCCATTTACATCGGCTGTTCACTTGATGCTCGTTAACTGAAGGTGCTCATTGACTGGTGAGAATGGAGATTATATCGAACTCCGTGCTTACGCGAATTTATTCTGCAATGATTAATTGCACATGTATACGTTACTGCTTATGTACTCCGAGCTGAACCTGTATTCCCCGGTGTGCCAATCAAATGGAATAAAGCCTAAACTCTGAAGGTTCATCTCTCGCTCTCATTTCACCATGTTCTGCGTCTCACCCCGTAGCTCTTTCATTTCTTCCTTCATGTTTGTTTCCATTCCGTTCATTTGCTTGTTCATTTCGTTTTTCATTTCATTTGTGTTTGTATCCATCTTTTCGTTCATGCCTTTCATTTCGTTTTTCATATTCGCATCCATCTTTTGTGTATTCGCATCCATCTTTTGTGTATTCGCATCCATCGTCGTTTTCACTTCATTCATTTGCTTGTTCATGTCTTTCATTTCGTTTTTCATTTCATTTGTATTTGTATCCATCTTTTCTGTCATTGCCGCCAGCATGGCGCATAACTGGGCCATGTCGGATGCACTCAGCTGAGCCGTTTCGGCAAGGGTTGGGGAAGGGTTTTGGTGGAGAGGGGGGGGAGGTGTCATACACCGCGGCTGCTGCCGCACCTATTTCGGACTCTGGGACAAATATATATATATATATATATATATATATATATATATATATATATGTATATATTTACATACATACATATATATATATATATATATATATATATATATATATATATATATATATATATATATATATATATATATATATATATATATTGTCGCGGATTCGCGCCCGCCGGCGTGCTGACGGCCACGTAACTCGAATCGCGGCACGTCGCCCACCGGACGGACAATCCTGTCGTGACCCTCTCGGACTAACGCCGGGAACCAGTCACGGGTGGACCTTTCGGTCTCACCGTGATCGAGCCAATCGGCCCCCGCGTGGGATAGGGTTGCTCGCCAAATTCGACCTACCTAAGTACCCACACGGAGGGTAGACCGGGCGATCGCACCTCGCCGCAGGTCGACTTCGGACACGGGCCACTTAAGCGACCCGTTCCGTACTATCGGGATAACCGAGCGGTGTTATTCGTCGGCCTCGACGGTTCGATTAATTATCGGGCGTCTTAGCCCAGGACCAACCCTTTACGTGAAGCAAGATGGGGATTCAATGAAAGAAATGACGAAGCGAAGCGGGAAAACAGTTCAATAATAAGCACAGTTATTTCGCGATGAAGGGAAAGCACACATATACAATTCCACCAAAAGCACATGGAAAAGAAGAAGACAAAAAGCAAATGCGACAATGCAGATCTATCCGACTACCGGGCACTCGGCAACACTTATACAATTTTACTTCACAGACGGCGCCGCCAACACACATTCCCAAAGCAAAAGAAAGGAGAACCACCCTCCAGGATGAGGGGGTAGGCGGGCCTGGGGCCGAGACCGTGTCGGGCCTACCCGTCTGATGATGAGACGCGGAGCGGCGGTGGTGCCTCAACTCCGCGGGCCTCGCGGACGGTGTCTGGTAGGGGGTGGGAAGGGGGCCCCCTTTTGTCGCACTATCTCAGCGCGGGGGGAAACAGGAGGGGGTTGCTGATGCTCGGGGAAAGGAGGATTTCACAAAATCGCGGGTCCCGCGACGAGCGTCTTCACCACGACCTCGGTCGCGCCGCCGGCCTGTCTCTCCGCAGTTCCCCGAATCCGACGCGAGCACCCCCTCGTCCGCCTTCGCCGCCGCCGCCTCTCCACAGCTCCGTCCTCTTCACTCCGACTCCGCGAACTCCCAACTGCACTGAACTCTTCCTCCGCTTCCAACTCAACTCTTCCTCCGCGAACTGAACTCCTCGACTGACGAACGCGGCCCCTTATATCTTCCGTGGCCTCGCTCCTTCATCTTTGACCCTCTGCCTCTGACCTTTCACCTCTCTTGCTGGCTCCCCATTGGCCCGAGGAAAAGTGGGCGTGAATGCTTTTTGATCCATGAATTTGCATATAGCGACCGCCCTCCAACGCCCTGGAGGCGGGGCCAAATCGCCCCTCGCTCACCGATTGGACGGAACAAAAGTGGGCGTGAGTCGTTTTTGATCCGTTTTTCTGCGGAAAGTCCGCGATGCTTTTGAACACGCTGCTCGGTGAGCGCCCTACACGAGTCCAGCATCGGTGCCCACGAGTGGCGCGAGATGACGGTGATGCGATGGTGGCGAGTTGTGACGGTAAAGGTCGTGGCGGTTGTGGTGAAGCGGCGTTGTGGTTGGTGGTTGTTGTTGTGATGGCTGTTGAGACGTGGTTGGTGGTGGTAATAATGGCGGTTGGTCCAAAATAAAGATAGTAAAAGAAAAACGGCTATCCTATAGAGTCGCAGCCCTCATGAATGACATTTATTCCCTCTAGACAACGGGTTTGGGCCTAACTACACATATACTTACCGAGATATCTCACCTAAGGGACCTGAATGGTGGTTTGCGAATTTGGTCAACCACAACACTACCCCCTCCCCTTTTTACAGACTCGTCCCGAGTCGTCAAATTTTCGTGTGCCATCATGTGTAGTTTTCCCCGAGTACATTTTACCTACGGATCCCTGAGTGCGACATTCATGGTATTCGTGTCCCCAAAATAAATAACCTAAGGGCTGAGTAACTACCTAAACAAACTCACTCACACGGACGACTTAAATAAAATTGCCGGCGCGAGGACAGACATGCCGGGGGCGCACTCATATGTACAGTACATCTTTTCCTTAACTTACAAATTTTACACTAAACCATGGCCCAGGATCACTGAACTCTGCAAAAAGAAAGCAGTTAGCAGGGAGCCAGGCTGCCCGTATGCAGTCTCTGGCTCAAAGAATGCAGGTGACAGGGAATGTGGCTGGCTGCTCACACGCAGTCCAAGGCCTTCCCTTTTGAACTGAACGCAGTGAACCACAACGGTGCATGGGCTGCACAACGTAGTCTCCGTGCCAGCTCAAGTGGCACACTCAATGAACACACGAATGGATGGATGAATGGTTTGAACTGAACGCAGTGAACCACAACGGTGCATGGGCTGCACAACGCAGTCTCCGTGCCAGCTCAAGTGGCACACGCAATGAACACAACGAATGGATGGATGAACACAAACACGGTGCACGGGCCGCCACTGCAGGCCCGTGTTGTAGCTGCCAACAGGGCAGTTCTTGCAGCTTGCAAACTGTTGCCTTGATCCTGGCGCACATGGCAATGAACAGGGGGGTGCAGAGCAAAATTGAACGGGGGCTGGTGAACATGGGCAGTGGGCATGGCATGGCAAAGGCAGCAGGCAAACACAGCCCACAGAAGAAGGCCGCTGCAGGCAAACACAGCCGGCAGATGAACTGGCCGGCACAGGCCTTGAAGAAAAACAGCCAGCAGATGAAGTGGCCGGCACAGGCCTTGAAGCAAAACACGGCCAGCCGATGGCACAGGCCTTGCAGCAAAACAACAGCTGCCGATGAAGTTGGCCGGCCTCCGCCTTGAAGCAAAACACGGCCAGCCGATGAAGTTGGCCAGCCTTTGCCGTTCAGTGTAGGTTGGTGGAGGGAGTGCGGTGGTGCTGGCCACTTGGAAGGCGGGCTCGGACCTACCTGCCTGTCTCCCTCCCACCTATCGCCTTTGCCTGTCACTGTACATACCCACTCCCTTAATTTGTCAAACCCCAATTTAGCCCCAACTTATTTTTTTATTTTTACTTCCCCACTATAAATCGTCCCCTAACCCCCTTTATCGTCTTTGTTCGGCTAACCTATCCTGTCACCTAGCCTACTCCCAACCCCTACGTTCCCTTCCCGGAGGGGAATAAGGGAGAGCTAACGTCCTGTGTCGAGGCCCAACTCAAGCCTCAGAATGGCCTCCCCAGAGTTCAGCGATCTATAACCAAAGTGGGTCCAGCGGCCCACAATGAGAGCGAGGGGATGGATGGTGCGGAGGGGTACACTTCCTAATCTACCCTAACCATTTAACTGTTAAACTACCCCGGGGCTTTCAACAAGCGCCTTTCGCTTAAACTATTGGTTCTAACAACCCAGATTCCCGTCGCCTGTGTTGGTGTCCTCACAATTTCGGGCCTCGCCCCCCAATTTTCCCTCCGTGCCCTCACACGGTCTCATGGCTGGGACACGTGGCTCCCTTTGGCAGGCACAACCCTCTGCCAATTCTCCCGCTATGGCACCCCCGGGCACTACACTGCCTCCGAGCCTACCAGCTCCCTAACACCGGGGAGTGCCCCCCATGGCACCTCCCCTGAAACGCACACGTGGCAGGCTGGCTTCCCAGGCCCCTTTCCGAGGGTCACCCGTGCCCACAACACTGCCCACGCGGCTAATGGCGCCCCGGGCCCCCGCACCAAGCAGGCGCACCCGTGCCCACTACACTATCCCGGCCCCCCCATGGGCCCTTGGCCTACCGCGGCCGACTTGCCTGGTGCCCGGGGTACCCACTCAGCGATACTCACCTTTCGCAGCCACGCTCCCAAGCCCGTCAACAGGGCTCCTGCACCCCTCCAAATGGGTCTCGAGCCTACTTTCCCACCAACAACAAAACGACCTCCATTTTTCAATTTGACTAACCCAGCTAACTCACTCTACACTGACCCCGGGGTCCCTTGGGCGGGAGTCACTCCTCCCCCCAATCACTCATCGCACCATGCATTCCCCATTCGCTCCATTCACACAGACCCGCTGGCCTCACTCACTCACCAAGCACATGCTTCCACTTCACTCACCAACTCTTCAACACACACACCACTGAACTCTGCCATCCTTCTAACTACCTCCCCTAACTAACTCGTGCTCCCACGTCGTCCCTTAAACTACAGCACGTTCCTTTTAACCTACGTAGCTAAGCTCCGTCCCCTCCACACATTCACAGGTCTGTCACTGTCTCCTAATCTCTTTAATCAATTTCCCCACCTAAATCTGGCTACAATCCCTCTAACTAATCCATTCCACGGACTCCATGAGGACTTACCCCTGCCCCATGAAGTCGGTCTAACTAAGCTAACCCTTCCCCCTAACTAGTTTCCATCCTGTGCCCAGGTAAGGGGGTCTTCCACCCCTTGCCCAGGAATCCTGTGCACCCGAAAGTGAGGCTTTTTTTTTTTTTCTTTTCATGCGCAGCACCTGCGCGGCAACTCAGAGCTCGCGCACTTTACACCTGCCCGTGACGTCATGCAGCTGCACGTGTTCCTCGTCCCTTCTTGGACGGTACCATCCGGCAGGGATACCCCTCCTGCCGGATTCCAACCCCACGTGCAGCCATGACGTCACCGCGCGCATAAAAAAAAAACACAAGCCCCACGTCTCGAGGGGTTCCCCACGCGAACACATGTGCTTTGCCCGTTGGAGCTTAACACACACGATCGCGTGGAGAACCCGTCCGGTCCAAATCCGAAATCCTGCCTAAACTTTGTCCGTCCGCGGGATCGGCAAATCCACCGCTGGCGTTTCCGGACCGGGACTTCACTCTCGCAAGCGAGCACGTGGCGGCCTTGTGCGTTGCACAGCACGGACCGCGTGCTCACTGCTGGGTGAACCCGGCACGGTCCCCGAAACAACTACAGCCGCTACACGGCTTTCTTTCTTCTGTCGCCGTCGTCGTCGCCATTCAACACACGCACACCTGCGTGTTACGACGCTCACACTCCATTCCATTACATTCACACCGGGAGATGCGGCTGCGTGCTCCCGCATGCCAACCGACATCTCCCTCACATACCGCTCTCTCACACACACGGTCTCCCTTGCATTCGGCCGTTCACTCACGCATGCTACCTCCCTCGCACACGTGGCTCCACGCACTCGCGGCCTTTCACTCACTCGTGCCTCACTCACGCATGCGGGGGCACTCACCCGCGGTGCCTCATCCACACACCGTGCCTCACACACACGCGGGGGCACTCACCCGCGGTACCTCATCCACACTCCGTGCCTCACTCACACACGCGGGGGCACTCACCCGCGGTGCCTCACTCATACTGGCCGTTTCATCCACACACGCGGGGGCACTCACCCGCGGTGCCTCATCCACACACGGCGTGCTGGGAAGCACGTACTCCGGCACCATCGCCACCACACCACTCACACACGGGGTCGCTTCCACACACGGGGACGAACTCACACCTTGCACCACACACACAGGGACAACCACACTGGGGATTCGTGTCCCTACAAGGGTCTCCGGGGACTCTATACCCCCCAAGCTCTCCGTGCACCCGTTCGCAGCACTCCTCCCCCCGACCTCGCAAAGCACGACCGAACTCACCTGGTCGTGACTCACCTCAAGGGGGCAGACTCCCTCCCCTCGTTCCTGGAGGAGGCCATCCAGCTGCTGGCACCGGGCCTCCACCCAGTCCACCGGCTCACCCCCATTGTCCTCCACAACCTCCGTGTGTGTGTGTGCGTCACTTACCCCGTCTTCATCGTGCAGTCTTCCCTCTATTTTTTCTGTCTCCCGTGTCTCTGCCAACTCTTCACCCTTTACCTCCCTTGTCTCAACTATTATTTCCGTTGTCGTCACCTCGTGTCTCGTCTCACACGTTTTGGTCTCCCCATTTAATTTTTCCCTTTCGGTCACCGTCGATTCTTCTGTCACGACCCTCGCCCAACACGCCCCCCGAATTATTTTTTTACCCGCCTCCACCGCGGGCCTGTCAGCCGCTGCACCCCCTTCCAGCTCGTTCGCTCCGACACGTGGTGAAATGAGAGCGAGAGGTGAACCTTCAGAGTTTAGGCTTTATTCCATTTGATTGGAGCCGCTTCTGTGGGCACACCAGGAAATACAGGTTCAGCTAGGAGTACATAAGCAGAAACGTATACATGTGCAGTTAACCATTGCAGACTAAATCCGCGTAAGCACGGAGTTCGATATAATCTCCATTCTCACCAGTCAATGAGCACCTTCAGTTAACGAGCATCAAGTGGACAGCCGATGTCAATAGCAATGCCCCGGGGACAATCCTCGTGCCGCAGAGAGACCTCCCCTTATACGCGAGACGCACAACATGTGATCCCGCGTCATGTCCCTCGATTCACGTTAATTCACCACATTCTCCCCACCTTTAAAATGTAACTAGGGGCCCATCTTACACACCATGATTGCTTTAGCACTATAGGAGTATACATTTCAAGCAACGCGGACTAATAGATCTACAGGAGCATACATGCCAAGCAGTGATTATTTTGAGTTGTAGGAGCATGGAAATGAGCATCGATATATGATATAATGGGCATATAGGAGCATGAGCAGCGAGAATGCCGATAATCTCCTTTACAGATTGAGTCGTCGAGGGGGCCTTATTCGTCGACCTCTCCGGGAGTAAACGGCAGTTTCACTTGAGGGAGACTCCCGATCCTCTTGGTGAGCCTCGACTTGTGCCGGGGATGACTCCTCGATCGCTCTCGGGTGGAACGCGGCAGCCCCGTCGCCTGGCGGAGTTCCTGGGGGGGAAATGTCAGAAGGAGGAGTGCCAGGAGGGGAGCCAGTACCTGAGGGAGCCAGATGGCGAACCGACACAGTGGTCTCCCTGCCATCCGGGAGCCTGACATGAGCATACTCTGGATTAGTGTCAATGAGTTCGACCCCCTCCACCAGCGGTTCATACTTGCTTTGTCGTACCGGGCGTTTCATGAACACTGTACCGGGGTGGGTCAGCCAGTTGGGCACCGTTTGTCTGTCAACATAACGTCGTTGGTGAGTAAACATACGTTCGTGAGGAGTGGCATTTGTGGACGTGCAGAGCAAAGAGCGTATGGAATTCATTGCGTCAGGAAGAGCAACCTCCCATCGCTCGGGGCCCAGTCCTCTCGATTTCAGTGCCAGAGTTACGGCTTTCCAAATTACTCCATTATACCGTTCCACCTGCCCGTTTCCCTGTGGGTTGTAACCCGTCGTTCGACTAGTTGCTATGCCGTGCTCTAATAGGAATTGTTTTAGCCCGGCCGACATGAAACACGGCCCTCTGTCTGAATGTATGTACGAAGGTCTCCCAAACATAGCGAAGAGGTCAGAGAGACATTTTACGACAGTGCCCGAGGTCATATCCGAGCACGGAAACGCGAAAGGGAACCTTGAATATTCATCAACAACGGTGAATATGTATCTGTTGTCTGTTTCGGTCGGTAGGGGCCCTTTGAAGTCGATGTTTAGTCTCTCGAAGGGGGAAGTAGCCTTGATCAGTCTGCCAGATGCCGCGCCAAAGAATCTGGGTTTTAGTTCAGCACAAACAGGGCATGAAGCATTCATTTGTTTAATATCTTCAACAGAATAGGGAAGATTTTGTCTGCGTACGAAATGTGCCATCCTGGTTACCCCTGGGTGGCACAGAGACACATGGAGGTCTTGCAAAGCCTGACTGATTGTTGCCGAACTGTAGACCCGGGAGAAGGTATCTGCAGCAGGGTTTTCCTTCCCGGGCCGGTAAACAATGTCGTACCTGTAGCAGGCGAGGTCTATCCGCCATCTCATAATTTTTTCATTCTTAATTTTCCCGTTATTTTTCCCATCAAACATGAAAGCCACGGATCGTTGGTCCGTAACGAGCGTGAAGTGGTTTCCCAGTAAATAATGTCTCCATTTACGCAGCGCTTCGACGATGGCGTACGCCTCCTTCTCTATTGCCGAGTGTCTCTGCTCGCTTCTAGAGAGAGTTCTCGAGAAGAAAGCGACCGGCCGCCCAGACTGATTAAGTGTTGCAGCTATGGCGTGATTTGAAGCGTCGGTCTCCACCACGAAGGGCACCGAGCTGTCGATCGATAAAACCACGGACTTACTGATATCATCCTTGAGATCGTGGAAAGCTTTCACGACAGCGGCATCTGGTGGAAAGTTTTTGCAATGCACTAGGGGATGTATTTTCTCGGAGTATTGCGAAATCCATCTTGCATAGTAAGCGAACATCCCGATCACCCGGCGCATTGTTTGCAAGTCCTGAGGTGGTGGAAGCTCACGGAGCGGGCGCAATCGCTCAGGATCAGGCTTAATTGTGCCGTCGGCTATCGTGTAGCCGAGAAGGTCAATTGACCTTGCCGAGAATACGCATTTCTCGTAGTTGAGAGTCAGATTATATTTTCCAGCAATGCTCAAGAATCTGTCCAGATTCCTATCATGTTCCCTCTGATCCCTACCGCACACTGTGACATTATCCACGTAAACAAAAGTGTCTTCGAGGTTTTCATCTGAGATGATGTCATCCATAACCCGTTGGAAGCAAGCTACTCCATTCGTGACACCGAATGGTATCCTTCTGAACTGGTAGAGGCGCCGCCCTGCCTGGAATGCAGTGTACGGTTTGTCTTCCTCTCGGATGGGAATTTGATGATAGGCGCTTCGCAAGTCGATGGTACTGAATACCTTATAATTGGCCACGCGTTCGACCATCTCATCTATGCGCGGCAGGGGGAAGGCGTCGAGTTGGGTGAAGCGATTGACCGTTTGGGAATAATCGACAACCATCCGTCTCTTATGGTTCTGACTGCTGGTTACTAACACCTGTGCGCGCCATGGCGAATCGCTCGGTTCTATAATTCCCTCCTCCAGTAATCGCTTGGTTTCTGAAGTGATGAAATTCATGTCAGCAGTGGTATATCGCCGCGATTTGATCGCTATCGGTTTGCAGACCGGCGACAAGTTAGCGAACAGCTGGGGGGACGTCACCTCCGCGGTGGTCAGCGCATTTAAAATTAGACGAGGCTTGCTTCCTCCAAAGGGTATTTTGACGCTCGTGTGCTGCTTGAGGACATTATGACCCAGGATTACGTCTGCGCACAAATCACGAAGCACCAGCACCTTTACATCCCGATGCGTGTACCCTTTTACGTCCAATTCAACATTGCAGTACCCTCGTACGCGGGATTGTAGTGAGGTGGCGGCCATGCATACCGTATTGTCAGTCGGGTGGATTACCCATTTCCTGCCCTTCACTAGCGAGCTGTTGACGAAACTTTCAGAGCTACCGGTATCAATCAGTGCCTCAGCCATATGCCCGTTAATTCGCACGTTGATGATAGCCTTGGATAGATTCCCCGGGGAGGCTGCAGTCAATTTATTTTGCGAGTAGAGAGCCGCAGAAGTGGGTTTATTCCTCCTTAGAGTAGATTTACATACCCTGGCATAATGCCCTTTCTTGTCGCAATTCATGCATGTGGCATCTCTGGCGGGACATTTTTGACGAGGATGCCTTTTGTACCCACAAAAGAAGCATTTACCAACCGGAGCAGTTGCTGAGGAGTTTGACGAGGTCTGGGTATCCGGCTCCTCGGGTGTTTCTCCATCCCTCATGTCTGGCTGTGTCTGTGCCAGTGGGGTTCCTTGGGTTCCCATCGTAGCAGCGTTCATGAGCAGCATCGGTGTCCCAAATGACTCAGATTGCTGCTGAGCCGTATCCATCGCTCGAGCCTGATCGACTACCTTGTCAAGAGTGGGTTGCGCTTTCTCTAGTAAGCGTTGCCGTATGTGGGCTGATCTGAGTCCTTGGATGAATGCCTCCCGTGTGGCTTCCTTTCGGTGTTCCTCGGCGCTTACTGCCCGGAAGCTGCAGTCTTTTCCCAGCTGATTCAGAGCTTGCAGGAACTGATCGATTGTCTCCCCGGCTGCTTGCTTGCGTGTGTTGAGAAGATGTCGTATGTATACCTCGTTCTTGGGCTTCACGTAGAGCGCCTGCAGCACGTCAATCGCTGCTTCGTAAGTGTCGCACCCCGAGAAGAGCCTGTACACGCCGGGCGAGACATGATTCACGAGAGCGGCAAATTTGTCAGCTCCCTCCGCGATGATGGTCAGATAGTGTGAGAAGGAGCAGAACCAATGTGACCATTTCATTTCTGCGTCAGTCGTGTTTGGGTCTGCGTCGAACCTCTCTGGTTTGTAGATCTTGTCCATCTTTGGTTGAGAGAGCCGAGAAAATGAAATGGAATAAATTGAAATGAGAGCGAGAGGTGAACCTTCAGAGTTTAGGCTTTATTCCATTTGATTGGAGCCGCTTCTGTGGGCACACCAGGAAATACAGGTTCAGCTAGGAGTACATAAGCAGAAACGTATACATGTGCAGTTAACCATTGCAGACTAAATCCGCGTAAGCACGGAGTTCGATATAATCTCCATTCTCACCAGTCAATGAGCACCTTCAGTTAACGAGCATCAAGTGGACAGCCGATGTCAATAGCAATGCCCCGGGGACAATCCTCGTGCCGCAGAGAGACCTCCCCTTATACGCGAGACGCACAACATGTGATCCCGCGTCATGTCCCTCGATTCACGTTAATTCACCACACGTGGAGTCGCCATTTTGAGTTCCCTGCTAACGGCCTTCATGCCCGCCTGCAGGCATCAGCCCATGTTCTGCGTCTCACCCCGGAGCTCTTTCATTTCTTCCTTCATGTTTGTTTCCATTCCGTTCATTTGCTGTGTATTCGCATCCATCTTTTCGTTCATGCCTTTCATTTCGTTTTTCATTTCATTTGTATTTGTATCCATCTTTTCGTTTATTTGTTGTGTATTCGCATCCATCTTTTGTGTATTCTTATCCATCCTCGCTGTCATTGCCGCCAGCATGGCGAATAGCTAGGCCATGTCGGGTGCGCTTGGGTGAGCCGATTCGGCAAGAATCGGGAGGTTTTGGTGGAGAGGGGGAGGGGAGGTGTCATACACCGCGGCCGCTGCCTCACCCATTTCGGCCTCTGGGTTCAGTTGGGCGAGTTCGTTTTCCTGTACAATTAACATTTCCTGCACGGGGATTCCATCCTGGACCATGGACTCTACACATTCTACATCCATTTCTAATACCCCCGGCTCCCGCTCGCCTTGAGACGCCATCTTGCTTCTCTGAAAGGGTTAATTTGAATCGCTCGTAATTTGGAGGGAATCGGGGGTCGCTTCTCTCACCCCTGGACCGATTCCCGTGAATTTAGCCGGAGACAGGAGAGCCCGTTTTCCCGTTCTCCGTTACCAGTGCCGTGAGGAGGGCGATGAGTTTGTATCCCACTCCTGACACCAGTGTCGCGGATTCGCGCCCGCCGGCGTGCTGACGGCCACGTAACTCGAATCGCGGCACGTCGCCCACCGGACGGACAATCCAGTCGTGACCCTCTCGGACTAACGCCGGGAACCAGTCACGGGTGGACCTTTCGGTCTCACCGCGATCGAGCCAATCGGCCCCCGCGTGGGATAGGGTTGCTCGCCAAATTCGACCTACCTAAGTACCCACACGGAGGGTAGACCGGGCGATCGCACCTCGCCGCAGGTCGACTTCGGACACGGGCCACTTAAGCGACCCGTTCCGTACTATCGGGATAACCGAGCGGTGTTATTCGTCGGCCTCGACGGTTCGATTAATTATCGGGCGTCTT
>NC_140967.1:69653274-69708274 GCF_056783735.1 Eptatretus burgeri
ATGATGATATCGCCAGCAAGCTGCAGAAGGAGATTCATTGTCTTCGTCGACACATCAAAATGTATGAGGAAGCCCCTGGGATGGACACGGTGGACTGGAAGACTTACGAAATCCTTCAGTATGTTGTGAAGTGGAGATTGAAGGAATCTTTCCCAAACCTTCTCATCACACCGAGGACGTTTCTCACCATGTGTGTGAGCATTGCAGCATGTGAGAGGAGCTTCTCCAAACTGAAACTGATAAAGACCAACCTCAGATCCACAATGACCCACTCCAGGTTCAGTAATCTAGCCATCCTCTCCATTGAGCGTGAACAAGCCGAATCAATTGACTTTGAAGCTGTGAGAGACGAGTTTGCCTCACTGAAGGCACACCAACTGCACGTTTAGTAATCCAATGACCATTTATAAAGGCAGAAAACAAAACTTTAACTGTTTACTTGCACATGTACTATACCTAATTTGATTTGTAATACAATTATTTAACTGGGCTTTGTGTTTAATTCAGCTTGTGAGCAACGAGGGGGCGGAAATTTGATATCTCACGCCGAGTGACATTTTTTTCTTGATACGCCACTACCTCTGGCTGTACGTTTTCAATGGTCTTTTCCTGTTTATGACTTTAACAGAGTGTGGTACATAACAATCAGAATATGTATTTATGAGAACGGTTGCTGTGTGTAGCTCGAAGCCATGGAAGTTTAAGCAATTTCAGGAAACTCCAATTGGCAGGTTCCGAGTAATTAGACTCATGAAGATAACCGAGCAGTTAAGAGGAGATTTATTATCCTAATCCGTTTAACCATCACGATGTTAGTGTGATGACAAAACGAACAGACTCATGGCATTTCACAAGTCTGCTGCATGAAAGCATAAGCTGAGGTTTGTGGTTGCTAGATGAAACCCAATTTACGCACATGTGGACGAATGGGAGTGAGAATTAAACCAATTCTAAAAAAACATTTATTCACAAGAAAAGCAAAAAGGAAAGGTTTGAGCTCAAACAAATAACATCAAAAAAGAACAGCACTCGGTAGAGGGCATACCACCGCCAGACTGAACATTTTACATTTTGTATCCCACTGATAGGCCAGAACTGCATCCGAACCTGAACCAAAATCGAATCCGCTTGTTCTCGTCAACTAACCAACTCATCCACCAAGCTTTGTCATAATCCGTCCACAACCTTTTGAAATATCGTGCTGTACTAGTGTATCGTTTTTGGACCCATAACTCAATGGTGAATAATTATTTAAAAAAAAATTCTCGTATCCAGATCTGGATCTTCACCAAAATCTAATCAATTCGTCCTTATCACACAACCTGCCTGTCTACCAAATTTTGTCCGAATCAGTCCTCGACTTTTTCAGATATCCTGCTCACAAACAAACAAACACAAAAAGACAGGGGTGAAAACACAACCTCCGTCCACCTTCGGTGGTGGAAGTAATAAAGACACCCTAAGGACAATGCGCTTTATCTAATTTCCTTCCCTCGCTCTTTCACCTATGTTATCACTTATTATGGAGCAAACAATGCAAAGGGGAGGCAGCGATGATGATGGGGGTAGAGTGGATGGTTCAGGCCTTTTCTTTTTTCAAGAGCTCACGGGTTAGTTTGGCCCTGACCTGCCATCTTCCTTTTCCCCACATATGACATGTTCGAGGTGGGTCGCTCAGGTGTGGTTGCAGAATGGCTCTGGAACCGGGCGACGTCGCTCCCTTTCGGATCAGAGCACAGGTGCATGAACTTCAGCCCTCTGTTATCCCCAGCTGACTGGCTTGTTGGAGGACTTCTGCAGAATTCCGTGCCGAGTCTGGCGGAGGATCCGGTGCAGAATGTTGTTGGCTGCTTCAGGCAAGATAATTAAAATGATGCCGCATGATATCACTCATCTCCCTTATTTGCTGGCAAGATCTGGAAGGGTCCTCCAGGTGTGAATCTGATTGGCTACTGGTTAAAACTCACATGCTCAAGTCTCAGTCGACTCAAGGTGTACTCGATGTATTCAAAGCAAGTGGCATGGACACTAAAATACTACTTTTATGAAAAAGACTGTGCTGACCCCAAATCCCCAAAATTTAAATAACTAGTGCGGGCTCGTAGATGCAGCTTCATTCCTTCGCTCTCGTAAACGACGACTATATTGGGGAATTGTTTCAATTAGATCGGACCAACCGTATCATAAATGGCCATAACTTGGGAAACACCTGGGAAATGTACTCAGGTCCCCAGCGTCAATTGTGACGTCATGTCAAACGAAGAAGAAGAATTGTGATGCCACCCCTCTCTCTCGCCCCCCCTCTCTCCCCCCTAGTCTCACCCCTCCTCACCCCCCTCCTCTCTCGCCCCCACTCTCACCCCCTTCTCACACCCTCTCTCCCACCACCTCCTCTCTCCCCCTCTCTTGAATTGTGACGCCTTCACTCTCTCACCCCCTCTCCCTCCCCTCTCTCGCCCCCTCTCTTGCCCCCCTCTCTCTCGCTCCTCCTCTCTCGCCCTCTGTAAATGTATTCACAAATGTCTACCAAATGTCTACCTTTGCAACACTGAAAAAAGCAATAAAATGGCCGTAACTTGGGAACCGCTTGTCCGATTAAAATCAAACCTTGAAAAGGCATATCCGCTCCCCCTCCCCTCGTTACAAAATAATAGTAACATACAAAAAATAAGTCAAGAAAATTCAAACCTTTGGATTAATTAATATTTGAACAATTAATTCAAACGTTGGGGAAGAACAGCTTTCAAACCTTGGGAAACAAAGAATAAATAAATAAATAAACATTAATTGTGATGTCATAGCACCGTGTCCTGTCATTGGTTGACAGATGTTATTGGTTGACAGACAATATATAGGTCGTTATTGGTGGACAGACATTGGTCATTGTATCACGTTATTCTTTATGACTGCCAATTATTGTGCTATTATTATTATTATTTTGGGAAAAAATGGCATGATAAGGTGGAAGGACACTTCAGCTGCGATATATACACCTTTCCAACACTGAAAAAAAGCAATAAAATGGCCATAACTTGGGAACCGCTCGTCCGATTAATATCAAACCTTTAAAAGGCACATCCACGGGTCCCCGGCAATATTCCTGTAAAGTTTCAATCAGATTGGACTGGCAGTCGTCGAGAAACGGTGGTCGCAGACAGACAGACAGACAGACAGAGACAAGCCAGTAGGCAACGAGGGATTCACGAGGATTGAAGCGCTGGATATGATGCTTTTCCTTCTGACCGATCCACCGACGAAGATTCATTGCCAAGACGTATTGGTTCACATACAATTGTTCCTCTGCCTGGCAACATTTTTCCTATTGCGTATTTTGCCAACTGGCACTCCTCATAAAAAAATGACGTTAAATAGACACCCTATTTTTGAAGGACTACCATTTGAAAAATAATCGGTTTGCTGGTTTGTGCTGTGGAGCCTTGCATTGCAGACACACACACACACACACACACACACACACACACACACACACACACACACACACACACACACACACACACACACATACCCCGATAAACTTCTCTCAATGCTCTTGTTTGACCACACCTCCTGAGCCACACAATATTTTTCATAAGCCACGCCCACTTTCCTACACCACTCCCACTTTTCATCAACCACGTCCACTTTCCCTAAGCTCCGCCCACTTTCCTAAGCCCTTCATAAAAAATGACGCTGAATAGACACCCGATTTTTGAAGGACTACCATTTGAAAAATAAAACCTCAATCAAAAATCGGCTCGAGGAAAATTTTCTAAATATCTCAAAGTGTTTAATTCCGAAGTCTCGTTTCTCCACATTCAAAACTGAAGGACAAGTATTGAAAATACTGTACGCGGTTTTTCGGCCGCTGCACAGCAACGGGTGGTGGCTCAGCAACGAAATTCAAACGCTCATATTCCCAGACCATATGGCACTTGTTGGAAAAGTTTCATCGAAATCGGTTCGCTGGTTCGTGCTGTGGAGCCTCGCGTTGCAGACACACACACACACACACACACACACACACACACACACACACACACACACACACACACACACACACACACACACACACACACACACACACACACACACACACACACACACACACGGAAAACCCGACAATAAGGGATATCTAGCATATATAGCGAATCCAACAGACACGCAGAGATTGCTGGAATTATAGATAGCTATGACACTGAGCATTTTACTTCATATGTTCAGGTGTGAGAACACCCACCAAGCACAGACGACCATACTCAGAAAGGCAAAAAGCACACCCAAAGCTACAGCCTGTTGTGGCCCAGATTCTGAGCGGTTGGAGAAAACAAAAGCAACAGTTCACCAAAAATCATAATCTCCAAAATCCAAAACCAGGCGAGCAGTGACAATAAGGTAGGTGCATTGCAACTTTGCATTGGTGATCAACAAGACGGTGCTGTGAACAGCAGAGGCAGCTGCTTCTAGTTTGAAACAAAAGGCAATTGTAAAGCAGAAGACAAAGCAGTATCAGAAGACAAAGCAGTTGCAGAAGTAGACACTACAAGCAAAGGGTAGTACACAGTGGTGCTAAGAAATGGCAGTTGATTTAGTGTCTATGCATAAAGAGCAGCAATTTAGATTCACGACGTTTTTCTTGCTGTAGGAACACTTACTGGGAATCACCAGCACCATGAACAGTCCAACGGAAGCACATCAGGATTGTAGAAACAGTCCGCCACAACCAGTCACTTCTCATAGCTGATTTGGTCCCCAGTGAAGCAGAATAATTGATTCCACTGATAACTTCCACTTAAGTACCTGAGCAAATCTTTGGTCAATGAAGATTTGTGCTGACCACCATGGTCATTTGAGTCACATGCCGGCTATACCTTGTATTCTTTTTGTTTTACGACGATTATCAACCAAGTGCACTTTTCTCAATTCTTGACTCAATTAACCTTGCAAATACGAAATTCCATGACAAAACAATAATAATTGTGCATGTTGTAAATTTGAAGTCTCATCACAATAATAATACCATGAGCCATTGCACTCATTCAAGTGAAAACATCACAACAAAATGCTGCACTGAAATTGTCATTTTTGTAACAAAACAATATTTTGAAATGAAAATCAATTCAATAATGTGCACTCCTGTCACAAAATGTCCAAACTGGAGAGGCATTTTTAGCATGCCTCAAATGAAACCTCTTTACTTCCGCCACCTAACATGGATGGAGCTTGTTTTCAGCATTGTCTGTCTGTTTGATCTCTCAAAAAGTTGCAGATGGATTCGGACGAAATTTGGTGGACAAGTTGGTTGGGTGTGTGTCGTGTGACAAGGACAAATTGATTAGATTTTGGTGAAGATCAGGATCTGAATAGGACTTCATTTTTAGTGATTCTTCACTCTTGAGTAATAGTGCTAAATGGATATATAGCACGATATATTAAAAAGTTGTGAACAGATTCAGACGAATTTTGGTGGACAGGTTGGGTGTGTGACAAGGACGAATTTGTTCGATTTTGGTTAAGATTCGAATCCGAATCCAATGCAGGAGAATTTTTTTTTAAGCGATTCTTCGTCATTGAGAAATGGGGCCAAAAAAATGATATATAGCACGATCTATACTGTACGATAAAAGGAGCTTTCAAAAAGTTGTAGATAACATATGACAAGAACAAGCCAATTCGATTTTAGTCCAGGTCAAGATGCAGATCGGACCAATCAGTGGTGTACAAAACAAACGGTTCAGCCTGGCGGAGGTATGCGCTCCACCCAGTGCCGTTCTCGTTGAAAACATCTTGAATGTAATACCAAATTCGAAATCGAATTTACATGAAATAATTTTTTTCTAAAAACAGAATAAATGCTTCTAACTGTGGAGTATGTGCAAGGTGGGTATATTTTTCCACATTTTCTCTTCCATGTACCTGAAGACATCATATACGAGTGTTGACTCCGACTCCAATAAAACAAGAGACAGAAATCAAGACGTTCTCAATCAATTTTCGAGCTGTAAATCCACCATTTGGAAGCACAGATGCATGTAACACCCAAATAAATAAATAAATAAATAAATAAACAAACAACAAGAACATCAAATGCAATGATTACAGTAAGTACAGGAGACAGGTACAAATACAAAAGTACAAGTGAAACATTCAAATCGGGACATCAGATAATCCGATTATTGGCCAATGTTCTGAGATGCTCTATTCCTGAGATATGATCAGGGGCGTGACAATCCAACAAGAGTCCATCAAGATAAGTCCTGGTGCGTCCTTGACCGTGACGCAACCGCTGCGTGGGATGCCAGGTCAACACCTGTTGGAGTGGTTAAATGTCCTTCAGATCAAATAATATGTCCAGCTAGCCACAATCTCTGTGCTCGCAACACTTGGCTCGTTGGTTTGAGCTTGGCACACTGGTAAAGCTCATCAGTGATCCGCATCAGCCAATATATCTTGAAGGCCGCTCTAAGAAGGTGAGAGTGTAGAGCATCAATTTCCTGCTGAAAGGTCTCGGTCAACATCCAACTGTCCACCTTGTATTACAATACTGTTTCTACACTACGGTAGAATGAAATATCTTGCTTCCAATCTGGTCATGCAGAGCAGCAGAGTCCAATACTGGATTTAGATGCTGCAGTGCTACCCCAAGCCAGGAAGCGACGTTGCTGGAAGTCATCATGTGGATTAGGAATGGAACTACCCAAGTCAACAAACCATTCAGAGTGGAAGTGCACTCAACTCCAAATTCATTGCGATAGGTGAATTTTTATATACAGGTCCAATAGGATAGTTAGTGCCTTCGTCTTGGTGGTGTTTATACACACTCCCATTTTGGCCGCTGCTCTCACCAGGTTGGTGAACATGCATTGCCCACCATCAGCTGAGGATGAAAGAAGGGCTAAGTCATTCGCATATCCCAAAAGTCAAAATCTCCTCTGTGTGGCAACTATTCGTTCTTCTACACAGCTGAAAACCATCCTCTTCAGTTGGGATGGAGGTGTGGAGCACCTAATCAAGGACGACAAAGAAAAAAGGAGCCAAAGTATCTCCCTGAAGTACCCTGGAGGTTGTTTCAAACATCCCAATAACCCATCTGGTGTAATGGGAGTGGCCATAGTGTTATGGTACGAAGGAGTGATGGCATTGATGAGAGCTTGAGGAACGTTATACAAACTTAGGATCTCAGGAATGCACGCTCTTGACACACTCTCAAAAGTTTGTGGAAATAAACAAAAATCACTGCAAAATCTGTCTGATGGATCAGTGCTTCTTCTATGACTGCGCAGTGCCAAGATCTACTGCACGGTGCTTCCACAGGGTCGGAATCCATTCTGCTCAGGTCGCATGTACAGGTCCAGCACTGGTTGTATGTGTTTCAGCAGCAATGAAACACCCAAATGCAGATACAACTGTAGACCACAATGATCCGCCCTCTCCTCTTTCCTTCAAAATAATCATACTCGACGATATGGCTTTCTGCAAAACATTTTATTTTGAGTTCCGAATTGATAATTATTGAAGATTTTGAAATCTTAACACGTTGAATGATGTAGGTGTTACATAAAGTGATCACATGAATATTCAACGAAGTCACAGTTTCATGGGATTAATGTTGTCGAGTTTTCATTTATGTTCTGAAAACTTACACCAAAAATGTGCAACTAAGTTTCTTAGTTTGGTTAACTCTGGAAGCTCCATTACTTGGTCTCTGTTGGCAGTTGCCCACTGCCATGCTGAACACACAAAGGACATTAACTGGGATACTGCATTTGAACTTCACTGACAGTTACAAATCAATGGTTTGATTGTGTTTACAACTTTGCAATAAAAATAAGGCAAGGAAGTGATCATAGACATGTCTGTGTGCACTTCCTGAGATTCCAAGTTGGTTTTTTTTGTATCCATGATCGAGGCTCGTGGAAAAGCTCAAGCAGAAAAGATGGGAAGAAAAAAAGAAAAGGGGAAATACCATCAGCAAAGTAAAGGTGAGAGTGAGAGTGAGATCAAGGGAAGGGGGAGAAAGACCATTGGGGGTGATGAAGCTTCACACAGCACGAGGAAGGGGAAAGCGGGGATGAAACAGAAAAGGAACAAACCAACCGACAACTCACAAATGAAAAGAGGTGTGGGAGAGGGAGGAGAAAAAAAATCACAATAACCTGGAAAAGGGAGTGCTTGGGAATGGGGTCATTTGGGAGTAGAAGAAATCATAAGTATGGAAGGGGGATGACATGATCACATGGTAAACAGCTGTCTTGAAGCCCTGGAGGGAAGAATGGGACTGAACAGACTGGGGAAGCTGGTTCCACAGACGAGATAAAAGAGGAACAAATGAGTGGAGGTGAGTAATGAGCCTGGAATTTGGGAGTTGACCAAGAAGGGGGTTACTGGCAGATCATGTGCACCCTGCAGAAACCGAGGAGGGACAGAGCCAAGAGAGGGAAGAGCTTAAACAGCTCTGATAGTCTGCACTTCAGTCAGGAACCATTGCCAGTGACAAACTAAACAATGAGACTAATAACTATGTAAATATCACAGGTGAGTCATCAAAACTTGAACACGCCAAAACAAGCTATGCTCACACCAATACCAAAATTAGCAGCTAATAATACACCAATAACTAATGGAATGCACGGAGATGTCTTCAACAGTGTGCAGCCCTCATCATATCAAAGAATTTTCAAATACCTGTGGGGTTATTTCATTCACACAAAACGAGTTTATGGACCCTGACAGTTAAAAGTCATTTCCTTATTGTCAAATCAGTTTGCTTCTTCAATTGTTTTGAGATAAAATAACGAATATCATTGAGCAGGATTGGAATCACTCAAACATAGTGCTAACAATTAACAGATTGAATAGCTTGGCGAGTCACAAACTAAAGCTGGCAAGAGGAAATGTTTGTCCAAACGTTTATCCGGCATGTGCAGAAACACAGCACTGCATATTTTGGAAATCAGGGCCACAATTTTGCATCTCCACATAACACAAGCCACAAGTTGAGCAAACAGAGCGTCAAAACGATCCCTAACAAAGGGAACCGTGAGAGAAAAGCAGAAGCCAATTTAACCATAGAACATGTATTCTAATGTAAGTTCTTGTAACAATACATGCATGCAACAGTGATGACACCACCAAGGTCCATTGCAGACCATCAAAAATAATCACACAACCCAATGGAGCAGATTCTCGACTTTATGGGCAAAGTGTTCAACTGCACAAATGAATTTAGAACAAGATGCAAATGAACAAATCAACAGAAAACATACAATGTAAAAGCACTGGGATATGCTGGTTATGCATCAAATCTCAATCTGAAAATAAAAATAAAGTTGTTCCTTTGGTCAATTGCAGAAACTCAGCAAAAGGATTTAAAAAACAAACAAACAAAAAAAAAACAAACAAACCAGAACATGCAAATAGTTCATGCTCAAAAGCACAAATTAAATTGGAAAATAATTGCAGCAAAAATACAGCAGGGTTAACAAAAAATAATCAAATATTATATATATGTACATGTAAAACAATAAATATAGACACACATATATATATATATATATATAAATAAATACATAAATTATATATATAAATATAAATAAAATATATACAAATATAAATAAATATATACATATAAATAAATAAATCTTCTTCTTCCTCTTTCGGCTTGCTCCCGTTAGGGGTCGCCACAGCGGATCAACCGTCTCCATTTCGCTCTATCCTCCACATCTTCCATTGTCACTCCAACCACCCGCATGTCCGCCCTCACCGCATCCATGAACCTCTTCTTTGGCCTTCCTCTTCTCCTCCTGCCTGGCGGCTCCATCTTCAACATCCTTCTCCCGATATACTCAGTTTCCCTCCTGTGCACATGTCCAAACCATCTCAAATCTCAATAAATAAATATACATATAGAAAAAAAATATATACATGTGTGTATATATATATATATATATATATATATATATATATATATATATATATATATATATATATATATATATACACACATACATACATATACATACAAGGTGTGTTCAAAAAGTATCCAACCTTAATTTTTCGTGCGTTAGCAAATGAAGCTAGGGAGGCGTGGTTTGGTGCACGTATGTAGGCGATCCCAATTCGTATGCGTGAATATTTTCCCGCCTGCAGAAGCTGTCAGTCGCCGACAGACCGCCGCTGAGTGAGGAAGTGTAAGTGAGCGCCGTCGGATTTTCTTTTTTGACAAAATGACGGATCACCGTGGTCTCATCGCCAGTGATCACTGTGTTGAAGAAGTTGGGATCGCTGTTCAGTCTCCAACATGTCCTGTGCGATCTCCAAATGGAGTTGCTTCTGCTCGATCGTTAGCAGCTTTGGCACGAACTTCGCTGAGATTCTCCTTAAGCCCAAATTCTCAGTCACAATGGAATGAACGGATCCAATGCTGACGCCCGCCTCGTCTGCAAGTTCTCTGATCGTGATTCGATGATCCTGCATCAGCAGGGTCCTCACTTGGTCAAAGACTATCTCATTTCGGGATGTTGAGGGCCTACCAGAATGTGCTTCACTTTCCACTGATGTGGGACGATCTTTGAAGCGGTGGTACCACTTTTATCTGTGTGGTGCCCATTGCTTCGTTCCCGAAGGCCTGTTGAATCTTGCGGATCGTTTCCACTTGGGAATCGCCAAGCTTTACACAAAATTTGATGCAGTAGCGTTGTTCAAGTTTTTCCATCATTTTGTCAAAAAGGAAAGATCCGACGGTGCTCACTTACACTTCCTCACTCATCAGCGGTCTGTCGGCGACTGACAGCTTCTGCAGGCGGGAAAATATTCACGCATACGGATTAGGATCGCCTACATACGTGCACCAAACCATGCCTCCCGAGCTTCATTTGTTTACGCACGAAAAATTAAGGTTGGATACTTTTTGAACACACCTCATATATATATATATATACAGTGGGGAGAACAAGTATTTGATACACTGCCGATTTTGCAGGTTTTCCCACTTACAAAGCACGTAGAGGTCTGTAATTTTTATCATCGGTTTTCTTCAACTGTGAAAGACGGAATCGAAAACAAAAATCCTGAAAATCACATTGTATGATTTTTAAATAATTAATTTGCATTTTATTGCATGAAATAAGTGTTTGATCACCGACCAACCAGTAAGAATTCCGGTTCTCACAGACCTGTTAGTTTTGTCTTAAAGAAGCCCTCTCATTCTCCACTCATTACCTGTATTAACTGCACCTGTTTGAACTCGTTATCTGCATAAAAGACAGCTGTCCACACTCAATCAATCAGATTCCAACCTCTCCACAATGAGCAAGTCTTTCAATCCAGACAAATCTCACACTCTCACTATGTCTCTTCGAAAGGACCGTTTACAAAACCCCCCCATCCACTTTCTCAACAATCCTCTGGAAGAAGTCTTTTCTTTCAAGCTTCTGGGTCTCACTATCTGCCATGACCTTTCCTGGGAAAGTCACATTTCCAACCTTGCCTCAAAAGCCAGTCGCCGACTGGGAATCCTCCGTCGTGCAAAGTCCTTCCTCGGCCCTCTTGAGCTCCTGACCACTTACAAAGCTTTTGTCCGTAGCCTGATGGAGTACTGCTCTCCCCTCTGGGCTGGTGCTCCTGCCTCCCACCTTTCTCGACTTCACGCTGTCGAAACCAGGGCATTTAAGATCATCGGCATCTCCCGCAATGAAGCTGAGTCTTTGGGCCTCTCACTCAATCACCGCAGGTTAGTCGGTGGTCTTTCTGTCTTCTACCGACTCCTCTCCAGCCTTGCCCCCCCTGCTCTCTCTGCGATTTGTCCCAACCACATTTCCACAGGGCGCTCAAGGTCCGCCAACAACCCCCTTCTGGTAAAACTACCAAAATCACGAATCACTGCTCATCTTCACTCTTTCATTCCTCTTTTTTCCCGCCTTTGGAATAAACTTCCTCACTCTTTATTTTTTTTTTTTTTTTTTTTTTTTGTATACCTTGGTCGAGGCTCGTATGAGAGCTAACACACAACTCACAGCAAGGAGGCATGAGACAAGAGGGGCGGGAGTGGAAGGGACAAAACATTGGGGAACAGACACAGGTGAACTGTGGAAGGGAGAGGGATGGGGATGGGACGGGGAACATGGCGAGGGGAAGATGGACATTAAAGGGACTTTCAGGAAGGAAAGCAGGAGAATTGAAGGAAATGGGCTTGGGTGGATTATCGGGGGTAGAAAAGATCGAGGATTTGGATGGGGGAAGATAAGAGGTGGTGGTGAACAGCTGTTTTGAAAGCCTGGAGGGAAGAATGGGAAAGAATAGAGAGAGGAAGTTTATTCCAAAGGCGGGAAAAAAGAGGAATGAAAGAGTGAAGATGAGCAGTGATTCGTGATTTTGGTAGTTTTACCAGAAGGGGGTTGTTGGCGGACCTTGAGCGCCCTGTGGAAATGTGGTTGGGACAAATCACAGAGAGAGCAGGGGGGGCAAGGCTGGAGAGGAGTCGGTAGAAGACAGAAAGACCACCGACCAACCTGCGGCGATTGAGTGAGAGGCCCAAAGACTCAGCTTCATTGCGGGAGATGCCAATGATCTTAAAAGCCCTGGTTTCGACAGCGTGAAGTCGAGAAAGGTGGGAGGCAGGAGCACCAGCCCAGAGGGGAGAGCAGTACTCCATCAGGATACGGACAAAAGCTTTGTAAGTGGTCAGGAGCTCAAGAGGGCCGAGGAAGGACTTTGCACGACGGAGGATTCCCAGTCGGCGACTGGCTTTTGAGGCAAGGTTGGAAATGTGACTTTCCCAGGAAAGGTCATGGCAGATAGTGAGACCCAGAAGCTTGAAAGAAAAGACTTCTTCCAGAGGATTGTTGAGAAAGTGGATGGGGGGTTTTGTAAACGGTCCTTTCGAAGAGACATAGTGAGAGTGTGAGATTTGTCTGGATTGAAAGACATGTTCCACGTGTTGGACCAGTTTGTGATTTTATCCAGATCTGCAGTGAGCGAAGAAGCTGCTGCTTGCCGGTCTGAGGGATGACAGATGGTACGGCAGAGGGTGGAGTCGTCGGCAAAGAGAAATAGAGGATTTTCCAGAGAGTCCGAGAGATCATTGATGAAAACCAGAAAAGAACAGGGCCCAGAACGCTACCTTGAGGAACTCCAGCCTGCACAGGAAGAGGGGATGAAAGAACTCCATTTAGGGCCACACGTTGACTGCGACAGGAGAGGAAGTCTGCGAGCCATGAGTGGAGATGGCCTTGAATACCATGGGAAGAGAGTTTGGTGAGTAGGGCAGGGTGCCAGACTGTGTCAAAAGCACGTGATATGTCCAGGGATACGGCTCGGATTTCCTGTCTGGCATTGAGGACCTCCATCCATTGATGGGAGAGCAGTAGCAGCATATCTAGGGTAGAGTGACCTGGTCTGAAACCAAATTGATGATTGGAAATCAAGCCATTGGAGGAGAGGAAGGATTTCATGTCTGAAGCGATGATGGATTCCATAACCTTGCTGATGATTGGGAGAAGGCTGATTGGTCTATAGTTACAGGGATCTGTTTTTGCACCTTTTTATGCAGGGCAGTGATGTTAGCAGATTTCCAAGCAGATGGCAGATGACCTTGGGAAAATGAGAGGGTGAATAGAACAGAGAGAGGGTGAGCAAGAGCAGAAGAGCAGGCTTTGAGGACACGTGGGCTGATGCCGTCTGGACCGGTTGCAGAATCTGACTCGAGGTTTGAAAGCAAGCTCTCCACCTTGTCAGGAGAAAAGGATACAGAGTCCAGGGACAGTTGGGTGCGACTGGGTAAAGTGGGTAGAGATAGTGATGGGTTTGGGACACAAGATTTAGCTGCAAACACCGAGTTTAGACATTCAGCTTTATCACGTGTGGAATCAGCAGTGCGGCCATTTGAGGTAAGGGAGGGGATGGAGGGGGAACATACACCAGAAACAGATTTGATTAAACGCCACCAGGATTTTGAGGAGGGAGAGAGGTTTGAGAGTTCAGACTTGAGATGAGAAAGATGTTGTTTTCTGGCTCTCCTGAGGGTAGATACACACTTGTTCCGAGCTTTATGGAAAGAACTGAGATTGCCCTCAGTTGGGTTTGCTTTCCATGAGGCAAAGGCAAGTTGTTTCAGGACAACTGCCTCGCCACAAGCTTCAGTAAACCAAGGGCGGGAGGAAGGGTAAGACAACTGAACACGAGAGGGGATAAATCTGTGCATGAGGGAGAGCAAGTTTCTTTGAAAGAATTCCCAGGATGAGTTGATGTTTGAGAAAGTAGTGATAGGAGACCAGTCTGTAAGTTTGATGGCTGCTCGGAGACCCTGCCAGTCGGCTTGAGTGAAATGCCAGACTCGACGGCGGTGAGGTGGTTCTCTGATAACAGCCAGAGAGATGTCCACTTTAACAAGGACGTGGTCAGAAGAACCAATTGGAGCGAAGGAAGAGCAGCAGATATTGTCAGGGAAATTTGTCAAAATCAGATCCAGAAGAGATGGAGTACCATTGGTTGAGATCCGGGTCGGGAAGTTGACCGATTGAGTCAGTCCCAATGAGTCACAGAAAGCTTTTGCTGATGTCCCATGGCAGGTGAGAGAGGTACCCACACCTAGCCAACTGGCGTGATGACAATTGAAGTCGCCACATAAGAGGAAGAGAGAGTTTGGATGAGAAGATAGAAGATGGTCCATGTTTTCGGAGAGTGAGGTGTAGATGGAGTCATCACTGTTCGGTGGACGGTACAGTACACATATAAACATGAGGTGGGAGTGGAGGGGAAGCCGAAGCCAGAGGTATTCCTGGGGGTGTGGGGGAGTGAGAGCAGTGCAGGGAGAGTGAGGAATAGAGTCTTTGATGAAGAGAGCAACACCTCCACCAGGACGAGGCTCAGGTCTGTCATACCGTAAGAGGGAGTAACCAGGGAGAGATACTTGGGAGTCAGACACGTCTTGGGAGAGGAAAGTTTCTGTTAGGCAGATAATGTCTGGTTTGTCAGTGGCAACCTGCATGGAAAGATCTGAAAGGTTTGAGCGAAGGCCCCGGATATTTGAGGTCCACACTTTTAATGAAGAGGTAGGGGAGGAGGCTTTGGGTGCAGGAGGTGGAGGGGGCGGGGGAGGGTAGGACGAGGGACGAGGGGGAGGTAAGGAGGGTTGCTGAAGGTGTGTGGGGTATTGCAGAATAGCGAGGGGAGGGGGCCGAATGAGGAGGAGAAAAGGCTCTGTGGTGCTGGGAGAGAGGGGGGACAAGAGACAAGGAAGATGGCAGTTGAGTATTTGAGGAGGTGGAGTGAAGAGATGGAGGTGAGAGGGCAGTGGAGGGAGGCAGGTTGGTGGATGAGAGGGGGGGCAACTTAGAGAAGGAAGAGTGAGGGGGATGAAAGGTGGGAGAAAGGTGAGGGGGGAATTTTTGAAAGAGGTGAGAGGGAGGCTTGGAGGGAGAAGAGTGGGATGGTTGCTTTGAGAGTGAAATTTTGAAAGTGAAAACACTTTGAAAGTGAGATTCTTTCCCATTCTTCCCTCCAGGCTTTCAAAACAGCTGTTCACCACCACCTCTTATCTTCCCCCATCCAAATCCTCGATCTTTTCTACCCCCGATAATCCACCCAAGCCCACTTCCTTCAATTCTCCTGCTTTCCTTCCTGAAAGTCCCTGTAATGTCCATCTTCTCTTCGCCATGTTCCCCGTCCCATCCCCATCCCTCTCCCTTCCACAGTTCACCTGTGTCTGTTCCCCAATGTTTTGTCCCTTCCACTCCCGCCCCTCTTGTCTCATGCCTCCTTGCTGTGAGTTGTGTGTTCGCTCTCATACGAGCCTCGACCAAGGTATACAAAAAAAAAAAAAAAAAAAAAAAAAGACCAGAGAGCTGTCTTAGGACATCAGGGACAAAATTGTAGTCTTGCACAAGGTTGGGATGGGCGACAGGACAATAGGCAAGCAGCTTGGTGAGAAGGCAACAACTGTTGGCGCAATTATTAGAAAATGAAAGAAGTTCAAGATAACAGTCAATCTCCCTCGGTCTGGGGCTCCATGCAAGATCTCACCTCGTGGAGCCTCAATGATCATGAGAAAGGTGAGGGATCAGCCCAGAACTACACGGCAGGACCTGGTCAATGACCTGAAGAGAGCTGGGACCACAGTATCAAAATAAACCATCAGTAACACACTATGCCGTCATGGATAAAAATCCTGCAGTGCACGCAAGGTCCCTCTGCTCAAGCCAGCGCATGTCCAGGCCTGTCTGAAGTTTGCCAATGACCATCTGGATGATCCAGAGGATGAATGGGAGAAGGTCATGTGGTCTGATGAGACCAAAATAGACTTTTTTGGTTGAAACTCCACTTGCCGTGTTTGGAGGAAGAAGAAGGATGAGTACAACCCCAAGAACACCATCCCAACTGTGAAGCATGGAGGTGGAAACATCATTCTTTGGGGATGCTTTTCTGCCAAGGGGACAGGACGACTGCACCGTATTGAGGGGAGGATGGATGGGGCCATGTATCACGAGATTTTGGCCAAAAACCTCCTTCCCTCAACAAGAGCATTGAAGATGGGGCATGGCTGGGTCTTCCAGCATGACAACGACCCGAAACACACAGCCAGGGAAACTAAGGAGTGGCTCCGTAAGAAGCATCTCAAGGTCCTGGAGTGGCCGAGCCAGTCTCCAGACCTGAACCCAATACAAAATCTTTGGAGGGAGCTGAAAGTCTGTGTTGCCCAGCGACAGCCCTGAAACCTGAAGGATCTGGAGAAGATCTGTATGGAGGAGTGGGCCAAAATCCCTGCTGCAGTCTGTGCAAACCTGGTTAAGAACTACAGGAAACATCTGATCTCTGTAATTGCAAACAAAGGTTTCTGTACCAAATATTAAATTCTGTTTTTCTGATGTATCAAATACTTATTTCATGCAATAAAATGCAAATTAATTATTTAAAAATCATACAATGTGATTTTCAAGATTTTTATTTTAGATTCTATCTTTCACAGTTGAAGTGTACCTATGGTAAAAATTACAGACCTCTACGTGCTTTGTAAGTGGGAAAACCTGCAAAATCGGCAGTGTATCAAATACTTGTTCTCCCCACTGTATATATATATATATATATATATATATATATATATATATATATATATATATATATATATATATATATATATATATATATATATATATATATATATGTATAGAAACATATACAACTATACATATATATACCAAGTCGTACAACACCAGGGGGTTGACTCAGCCTGTCATCCTTCCGAGGTCGGCAAAATGAGTACCGGTGTAACTGGGCCCGGTGTATGTCCCGGTTAGAATAGGTGTACCATATCACTGTGTGTCGTAAGAGGTGACCAGGGTTGCGTCAGGAAGGGCATCCGGCATAAAAAACCTATGCCAAATCATTATGCGGACAACAAAACGAATTTCCATACCGGATCGGTCGAGGCCCGGGTTACCAACGACCGTCACCGGTACCGGTGGTCAGCAGGGTACCAGTGGAAATTGTGCTACTGCTGGGCAAATGAGGAGAAGGAGACGGGGAAGGCGAGTCCGGAGGCAGTGGGAGAGCGGGAAGGGTAGAAGTCTGGAGGTGAAAGTTGGAACTCTGAAAGTTGGAAAGTTGGAAAGTTGGGACGATGACTGGCAGAGGGCGAGAGTTGACTGATATGATGGAGAGAAGAAAGGTGGACATACTGTGTGTACAAGAGACCAAGTGGATGGGGAGTAAGGCTCGGAGCATTGGAGGTGGTTTCAAACTGTTCTACCATTGTGTGGATGGGAGGAGAAATGGTGTCGGGGTAATCCTGAAGGAAGATTATGTCAAGAGGATATTGGAGGTGAGGAGAGTGTCTGACCGAGTGATGAGTGTGAAGTTGGAAATTGAAGGGGTGATGATGAATGTCATCAGTGCATATGCCCCACATATGGGGTGTGAGATGGAATATAAAGAAGATTTCTGGAGTGAGTTTGATGAATGTGGTGGAGAGTGTATCCAAGGATGAAAGAGTGGTGATTGGAGCAGATTTCAATGGGCATGTTGGGGAAGGGAAGAGAGAGGATGAGGAGGTGATGGGGAGGTACGGTCTCAACAAGAGAAATGTGGAAGGGCAAATGGTGGTGGAGTTTGCAAAAAGAATAGAAATGGCAGTGGTAAATACGTATTTCAAGAAGAAGGAGGAACACAGGGTGACATACAAGAGTGGAGGAAAGTGCACACAGGTGGATTACATCTTAAGCAGGAGATGCAACCTGAAAGAGATTAGAGACTGTAAGGTGGTGGCAGGGGAGAGTGTTGCTCGACAGCATCGATTGGTGGTCTGTCGGATGATTTTGGAGATGAGGTTGAGGAAGAGAGTGAGGGCTGAACCAAGGACCAGATGGTGGAAGCTGAAGGAGGAAGACTGTTGCGTGGAATTTAGGGAGGAGGTGAGACAGGTGTTGGATGGTGGTAAAGATGTGTGGGATGATTGGGCAACTACAGCAGAAGTTGTGAGGTAGATAGCTTGGAAGGTACTTGGTGTGACATCTGGACAGAGGAAGGAAGATAAGCAGACTTGGTGGTGGAACAAGGAAGTACAGGAAAGTATAAGGACGAAGGGGTTGGCGAAAAAGAAGTGGGATAGTCAGAGAGATGAAGACATTAGGCAGGAGTACAAGGAGTGGCAGCGAAAGGCAAAGAGGGAGGTGGGCAAAGGCCAAGGAAAAGGCATATGACGAGCTGTATGAGAAGTTAGATACAAAAGAAGGGGAATAGGATTTATACCGATTGGCAAGACAGAGGGACCGAGCTGGGAAGGATGTGCTGCAGGTTAGGGTGATAAAGGACGCAAATGGGAATGTGCTGACGAGCGAGGAGAGTGTGTTGATAATGTGGATGTTGTACTGTGGGTGGGTGAGGCCTTTAATCACGAGCTTCAGCTTGGAGGACAGGTGAGCTGAAACTCAGAGCTTGACTCGAACCTTTCCACCTCGTGTGGTCTACAACTTGTCCGGACGCGGCCTCCAGCGAGAGCGGGCTGGATCCAAATCGCCGTGATCCTTCCCGAGCTCCCGCGAATCCTCCCACGCTTCTCAACGCGTGCCGGTGAGACGAGGCGGCGATCCTTCCTGTCGATCGTCGCTTCCCCAAGGATCCAACTCCAAGAAGAGGCCGACGAGTCACACCAAGCTGGGAAACAAAATGGAGAACGAAAAGCTCCACGAACCAAGAAGAAGAGGAAGAAGAGGAAGAAGCCTCCACTCACAGCTCGAGCGCCACTCATGGGCACCGATGCTGGACTCGTGTAGGGCGCACGTTGAACAGCGTGTACAAAATCACGGATTTTCTGCTTCAAAAACGGATCAAAAACGACACACGCCCACTTTTTGCCGTCCAATCGGTGAGCGAGGGGCGATTTGGCCCCGCCTCCAGAACGATCGATATATGCAAATTTGTGGATCAAAAAGCCTTCACGCCCACTTTTTCTCGGGCCAATGGGGAGCGAGGTGAAAGGTCAAAGCAGTGGTAAAAGTCGGAACGAAGGAGTCGCAAGAAGTGAAAGAGTCAGCAGAACGAGAACGAGGAGTAAAAAGTCGGAACGAGGAAGAAGGGAGTCGTAAAGGTCGGAACGAGGCGAAGGAGAGTCGGAACGGAGGGGACGAGCTGTGGAGAGGCGGCGAGGGCGGACGAGGGGGTGCTCGCGTCGTGCAGGGAGCTGCACTCCTGGGAGGCCGACAGCGCGACCTGGCCGAGGTGGAGACGCTCGTCGCATATAATAAAGATCCTCTATGCCCCGAGCATCAGCAACCCCCTCCTGTTTCCCCCCCCCGCGCTGAGATAGTGCGACCAAGGGGGCCCCGTTCCCACCCCTGCCAGGCACTGCCCACGAGGCCCGCGGGTTGCGGGGCCATCGCCGCTCCGCGTCTCATCACCAGACGGGTAGGCCCGACCAGGTCTCGGCCCCAGGCCTACCTCATTCTTGAGGGTATTTCTTTTCCTTGGTTTTGGGTATGTGTTGTCGGCGCCGTCTGTGAAGTAGAATTGTATAAGTGTTGCCGTGTGCTCGGTAGTCGGAATTAGCTCTGCACTGTGTTTTCACTTTTATGTTTGCTTTTTGTGTAAATGGAATTGTGTTTTCTTTTTTGTGTGCATTTGGTGGAATTGTATTTGTGTGCTTCCCGTGTGCCGAGAATAAACGTGCTTTATTGTTGAACTGTTCTCCCGCTTCGCTTCGTCTTTTCCCCCATTGAATCCCCATCTTGCTTCACGTAAAGGGTTGGTAGTGGGCTGAATACGCCCGATAATTAATCGAACCGTCGAGGTCGACGATAACACCGCTCGGTTATTCTGATAGAACGGAACGGGTCGCTTAAGTGGCCCGTGTCCGAAGTCGACCTGCGGCGAGGTGCGATCGCCCGGTCTACCCTCCGCGTGGGTACTTAGGTAGTTCGAATTTGGCGAGCAACCCTATCCCACGCGGGGGCTGATTGGCTCGATCGCGGTGAGACCGAAAGGTCCACCCGTGACTGGTTCCCGGCGTTAGTCCGAGAGGGTCACGACTGGATTGTCCGTCCGGTGGGCGACGTGCCGCGATTCGAGTTACGTGGCCGTCGCACGCCGGCGGGCGCGAAGACCGCAACACTGGTGTCAGGTCGTGCGATACAAATTCATCGCCCTCCTCGCGGCACTGGTATCGGAGAACAGGAAAACGGGCTCTCCTGTCTCCGGCTAAATTTACGGGAATCGGTCCAGGGGTGAGAGAAGCGACCCCCGATTCCCTCCAAATTACGAGCGAGCAAATTAACCCTTCACGAGAAGCAAGATGGCGTCTCAAGGCGAGCGGGAGCCGGGGGTATTAGAAATGTATATGTGTAATAATGTAGAGTCCATGGTCCAGGATGGAATCCCCGAGCAGGAAATGTTGATTGTGCAGGAGCACGGACTCGCCCAACTGAACCCAGGGCCCGAGGTGGGTGCGGCAGCGGCCGCGGTGTATGACACCTCCCCCCCCCTCTCCACCAAAACCCTTCCCCAACCCTTGCCGAAACGGCTCAGCTGAGTGCATCCGACATGGCCCAGCTATGCGCCATGCTGGCGGCAATGACAGAAAAGATGGATACAAATACAAATGAAATGAAAAACGAAATGAAAGACATGAACAAGCAAATGAATGAAGTGAAAACGACGATGGATGCGAATACACAACAAATGAACGAAAAGATGGATGCGAATACACAACAAATGAACGGAATGGAAACAAACATGAAGGAAGAGATGAAAGAGCTGCGGGGTGAGACGCAGAACATGGGCCGATGCCTGCAGGCGGGCATGAAGGCCGTGACCAGGGAGCTGGGAATGGCGACTCCACGTGTCGGAGCAAACGAGCTGGGTGGGGGTGCAACGGCTGACAGGCCCGCGGTGGAGGCGGGTGAAAAAATAATTCGTGGAACGTGTTGGGCGAGGGTCGTGACGATGACCGAAAGGGAAAAATTAAATGGGGAGACCAAAACGTGTGAGACGAGACACGAGGTGACGACAACGGAAATAATAGTTGAGACAAGGGAGGTAAAGGGTGAAGAGTTGGCAGAGACACGGGAGATGGGAACGATAGAGGGAAGACTACACGATGAAGACGGGGTAAGTGACGCGCACGCACAAACGGAGGTAGTGGAGGATAATGGGGGTGAGCTCGCGGAGCGTGTAGAGACCCAGTGCGAGCACCTGGATGGCCTCCTCCAGGAACGAGGGGAGGGAGTATGCCCCCTTGAGGCGAGTCACGACCAGGTGAGTTCGGTCGTGCTTTGCGAGGTTGAGGGGACGAGTGCTGTGGACGGGTGCACGGAGAGCTTGGGGGGTGTAGAGGCCCCGGAGACCCTTGTGGGGACACAAATCCCCAGTGTGGTTGTCCCTGTGTGTGTGGTGCAAGGTGTGAGTGCGTCCCCGTGTGTGGAAGCGACCCCGTGTGTGAGTGGTGTGGTGGCGATGGTGCCGGAGTACGTGCTTCCCAGCACGCCGTGCGTGGGTGAGGAACCGTGTGTGAGTGAGGCCGTGTGTGTGAGTGAAACGGCCAGTATGAGTGAGGCACCACGTGTGAGTGGTGTGGTGGCGATGGTGCCGGAGTACGTGCTTCCCAGCACGCCGTGTGTGGATGAGGCACGGTGTGTGAGTGAGGCACCGCGGGTTAGTGCCCCCGCGTGTATGAGTGAGGCACGGTGTGTGGATGAGGCACAGCGGTTGAGTGCCCTCGCGTGCGTGGGTGAGGCACCGCGGGTGAGTGCCCCCGCGCGAGTGAATGGAGCACCACGTGTGAGTAGTATGGTTTGTGTGAGTAGTGAGGCACGCGTGAGTGAACGGCCGTGTGCAAGGTCGCTATGTGCCAGGGAGACCGTGTGTGTGAGAGAGCGGTATGAGAGGGAGATGTCGGTTGGCATGCGGGAGCACGCAGCCGCGTCTCCCGGTGTGAGTTTAATGGTGTGGACTGTGTGCGTCGTAACACGCAGGTGTGCGTGGGTTGAATGGAGGCGACGACGGAGACATGTAAGGAACGAAAGCCGAGTAGCGGCTGTAGTTGTTTCGAGGACCGTGCCGGGTTCACCCAGCAGTGAGCACGCGGTTCGTGCTGTGCAACGCACGAGACCACCACGTGCTCGCTTGCGAGAGTGAAGTCCCGGTCCGGAAACGCACGCGGTGGATTTGCCGATCCCGCGGACGGACAAAGTTTAGGCAGGTAAATGGATTTGGACCGGACGGGTTCTCCACGCGATCGTGTGTTAAGCTCCAACGGGCAAAGCACATGTGTTCGCGTGGGGAACCCCTCGAGACGTGTGGCTTGTGTTTTTTTTTATGCGCACGGTGACGTCATGGCTGCACGTGGGGTTGGAATCCGGCAGGAGGGGTATCTCTGCCGGATGGTCCCGTCCAAGGAGGGACGAGGAACACGTGCAGCTGCATGACGTCACGGGCAGGTGCAAAGTGCGCGAGCTCTGAGTTGCCGCGCAGGTGCTGCGCATGAAAAAAAAAAAAGGGAAAAACAAGCCTCACTTTCGGGTGTACAGGATTCCTGGGCAAGGGGTGAAAGACCCCCTTACCTGGGCACAGGATGGAAACTAGTTAGGGGGAAGGGTTAGTTTAGTTAGACCGACTTCATGGGGCAGGGGTAAGTCCTCATGGAGTCCGTGGAATGGATTAGTTAGAGGGATTTAGTGAGCTTTAGGTTGGGAAATAAAATGAATTTTTTGAGTTAGGAGACAGACAGACTGGTGAGTGTGTAGAGTTGACGTAGTTTAGCTACGTAGTGTTAAAAGGAACGTGCTGTAGTGTAAGGGACGACGTGGGAGCACGAGTTAGTTAGGGGATGCAGTTAGAAGGATGGCAGAGTTCAGCGGTGTGTGTGTTGAAAAGTTGGTGAGTTGTGAGGCATGTGCTTGGTGAGTGAGTGAGGCCAGCGGGTCTGTGTGTATGGAGTGAATGGGGAATGCATGGTGCGATGAGTGATTGGGGGGAGGAGTGACTCCCGCCCAAGGGACCCTGGGGTCAGTGTAGAGTGAGTTAGCTGGGTTAGTCAAATTGAAAAATGGAGGTCGTTTTGTTGTTGGTGGGAGTGTAGGCTCGAAACCCATTTGGAGGGGTGCAGGAGCCCTGTTGACGGGCTTGGGAGCGTGGCTGCGAAAGGTGAGTATCGCTGAGTGGGTACCCCGGGCACCAGGCTAGTCGGCCGTGGTAGGCCAAGGGCCCATGGGGGGCCGGGATAGAGTAGTGGGCACGGGTGCGCCTGCTTGGTGCGGGGGCCCGGGGCGCCATTAGCCGCGTGGGCAGTGCAGTGGGCACGGGTGACCCTCGGAAAGGGGCCCGGGAGGCCGGCCTGCCACGTGTGCGTTTCAGGGGAGGTGCCATGGGGGGCACTCCCCGGTGTTAGGGAGCTGGTAGGCTCGGAGGCAGTGTAGTGCCCGGGGGTGCCATAGCGGGAGATTCGGCAGAGGGTCGTGCCTGCCAAAGGGAGCCACGTGTCCCAGCCAGGAGACCGTGTGAGGGCACGGAGAGAAAATTGGGGGGTGAGGCCCGAAATTGTGAGGACACCAACACAGGCGACGGGAATCTGGGTTGATAGAACCAATAGTTTAAGCGAGAGGCGCTTGTTGAAAGCCCCGGGGTAGTTTAACAGTTAAATGGTTAGGGTAGATTAGGAGATGTACCCCTCCGCACCATCCATCCCCTCGCTCTCGTTGTGGGCCGCTGGACCCACTTTGGGTTAGATCGCCGAACTCTGGGGAGGCCATTCTGAGGCTTCGTTGGGCCTCGGCACAGGACGCTAGCTCTCCCTTGTTCCCCTCCGGGAAGGGAACGTAGGGGTTGGGAGTAGGCTAGGTGACAGGATAGGGTAGCCGAACAAGGACGATAAAGGGGGTTAGGGGACGATTTATAGAGGGGAAGTAAACATAAAAGTAAAAATAAATAAATAAATAAATAAATAAGTTGGGGCTAAATTGGGGTTTGGACAAATTAAGGGAGTGGGTATGTACAGTGACAGGCAAAGGCGATAGGTGGGAGGGAGACAGGTAGGTAGGTCCAAGCCCGCCTTCCAAGTGGCCAGCACCACCGCACTCCCTCCACCAACCTCCACTGAACGGCAAGAGCTGGCCAACTTCATCGGCTGGCCGTGTTTTGCTTCAAGGCGGAGGCCGGCCAACTTCATCGGCAGCTGTTGTTTTGCTGCAAGGCCTGTGCCATCGGCTGGCCGTGTTTGCTTCAAGGCCTGTGCCGGCCAGTTCATCTGCTGGCTGTTTTTCTTCAAGGCCTGTGCCGGCCAGTTCATCTGCCGGCTGTGTTTGCCTGCAGCGGCCTTCTTCTGCGGGCTGTGTTTGCCTGCTGCCTTTGCCATGCCATGCCCACTGCCCCTGTTCACCAGCCCCCGTTCAATTTTTGCTTTGCCCCCCCCTGTTCGTTTCCATGTGCGCCAGGATCTGAAAGCAACAGTTTGCAAGCTGCAAGAACTGCCCTGTTGGCAGCTACAACACGGGCCTGCAGTGGCGGCCCGTGCACCGTGTTTGTGTCCATGCATCCATTCGTTGTGCTCATTGCGTGTGCCACTTGAGCTGGCACGGAGACTGCGTTGTGCAGCCCATGCACCGTTGTGGTTCACTGAGTTCAGTTCAAAAGGGAAGGCCTTGGACTGCGTGTGAGCAGCCAGCCACGTTCCCTGTCACCTGCATTGTTTGAGTCAGAGACTGCATGTGAGCAGCCTGGCTCCCTGCTAACTGCTTTTCTTTGCAGAGTTCAATGATCCTGGGCCATGGTTTAGTGTAAGATTTGTAAGTTAAGGTAAGATGTACTGTACATATGAGTGCGCCCCCGGCATGTATGTCTTAGCGCCGGCAATTTTATTTAAGTCGTCCGTGTGAGTGAGTTTGTTTAGGTAGTTACGCAGCCCTCAGGTTATTTATTTTGGGGACACGAATACCATGAATGTCGCACTCAGGGATCCGTAGGTAAAATGTACTAGGGGAAAACTACACATGATGGCACACGAAAATTTGACGACTCGGGACGAGTCTGTAAAAAGGGAAGGGGGTAGTGTTGTGGTTACCAGATTCGCAAACCACCATTCAGGTCCCTTAGGTGAGGTATCTCGGTAAGTGCATGTGTAGTTAGGCCCAAACCCGTTGTCTAGTGGGAATACATGTCATTTATACGTGCTGCGACTCTTCAGGATAGCCGTTTTCTTTTACTATCTTTATTTTGGACCAACCGCCATGATCACAACCACAACAACAACCACCAACCACAACGCCGCTTCACCACAACCGCCACGACCTTTACCGTCACAACTCGCCACCATCGCATCACCGTCATCTCGCGCCACTCATGGGCACCGATGCTGGACTCGTGTAGGGCGCACGTTGAACAGCGTGTACAAAATCACGGATTTTCTGCTTCAAAAACGGATCAAAAACGACACACGCCCACTTTTTGCCGTCCAATCGGTGAGCGAGGGGCGATTTGGCCCCGCCTCCAGAACGATCGATATATGCAAATTTGTGGATCAAAAAGCCTTCACGCCCACTTTTTCTCGGGCCAATGGGGAGCGAGGTGAAAGGTCAAAGCAGTGGTAAAAGTCGGAACGAAGGAGTCGCAAGAAGTGAAAGAGTCAGCAGAACGAGAACGAGGAGTAAAAAGTCGGAACGAGGAAGAAGGGAGTCGTAAAGGTCGGAACGAGGCGAAGGAGAGTCGGAACGGAGGGGACGAGCTGTGGAGAGGCGGCGAGGGCGGACGAGGGGGTGCTCGCGTCGTGCAGGGAGCTGCACTCCTGGGAGGCCGACAGCGCGACCTGGCCGAGGTGGAGACGCTCGTCGCATATAATAAAGATCCTCTATGCCCCGAGCATCAGCAACCCCCCTCCTGTTTCCCCCCCCCCGCGCTGAGATAGTGCGACCAAGGGGGCCCCGTTCCCACCCCCTGCCAGGCACTGCCCACGAGGCCCGCGGGTTGCGGGGCCATCGCCGCTCCGCGTCTCATCACCAGACGGGTAGGCCCGACCAGGTCTCGGCCCCAGGCCTACCTCATTCTTGAGGGTATTTCTTTTCCTTGGTTTTGGGTATGTGTTGTCGGCGCCGTCTGTGAAGTAGAATTGTATAAGTGTTGCCGTGTGCTCGGTAGTCGGAATTAGCTCTGCACTGTGTTTTCACTTTTATGTTTGCTTTTTGTGTAAATGGAATTGTGTTTTCTTTTTTGTGTGCATTTGGTGGAATTGTATTTGTGTGCTTCCCGTGTGCCGAGAATAAACGTGCTTTATTGTTGAACTGTTCTCCCGCTTCGCTTCGTCTTTTCCCCCATTGAATCCCCATCTTGCTTCACGTAAAGGGTTGGTAGTGGGCTGAATACGCCCGATAATTAATCGAACCGTCGAGGTCGACGATAACACCGCTCGGTTATTCTGATAGAACGGAACGGGTCGCTTAAGTGGCCCGTGTCCGAAGTCGACCTGCGGCGAGGTGCGATCGCCCGGTCTACCCTCCGCGTGGGTACTTAGGTAGTTCGAATTTGGCGAGCAACCCTATCCCACGCGGGGGGCTGATTGGCTCGATCGCGGTGAGACCGAAAGGTCCACCCGTGACTGGTTCCCGGCGTTAGTCCGAGAGGGTCACGACTGGATTGTCCGTCCGGTGGGCGACGTGCTGCGATTCGAGTTACGTGGCCGTCGCACGCCGGCGGGCGCGAAGACCGCAACAATATATATATATATATATATATATATATATATATATATATATATATATATATATATATATTGTTACGGTGCTGGGGGTCAGCCGCGAGCCGACCGCTCTGACGGAGCCGCAAGTCGAGTCGGCCCGACCGATCGCCCGGAATATAGATCGCTGCCCGGATAACTCCGAGGCCGACGGGTCCTTGTGCAAGAACCGAAATACGCCAATGGGCAGACCACGTGGGGTAGGGTCGATTGCCAATTTTCAGTTTACCTAAATACCCACGTGTTCCAACTACCTGGGTATTCCACCCTCGACGGAACTCGTATGGAACAAGCTGCTTAAGTGAGCCTGTCCCGTGCACGATTCCGAGCGGCTTACTCGCCGAGAACCGTTGATCCGAATGTCCCCCGATTACGGCAAACCAACAGCTTTCTCACTACCAACACACGAAATGCTCAGTCAATGAAAGAATCGACGCGACGATCTGAAAACATTTCACAATTGGGGTATTTATTAATAATAATGGGGAACTCGGGAAGCACGTAAGAGCAGAACAATACCGACTATATGAAATGCAATGCAATCATTTACAGCACACAAAGCACTTAACAGTTTCCTACTTATTAGACGGGCCCACGGACACACATACGCACACACACACACACCCAAGAAATGGTGGCTGATGCCTTTAATAACGGACTCCAGCTCAGAGGACAGATGAGCTGAAACCCAGAACCTATCTCGAACCTCTCCACCTCGTGTGGTCTTCAAGCTGTTCGGACCCGGGCTCCAGTGAGAGCGAGCTGGATCCAATCGCCGTGATCCTTCCCGAGCTCCAGCGAATCCTCTCGCGCTTCCGAACCTGTGCTGGTGAGACGAGGCGCCGATCCTTCCCGTCGATGTGTCGCTTCCTCGAAGAACCACCTCCAAGATGAGGCCGATGAGTCGCACCAAGCAGGGAACCAAGTGGAGAACAAAGAGCTCCACGAACCAAGAAGAGCCAGCCAAGCAACCAGCTCAACTCTCTTCTGATGAACAAAGCCTCTCACAACACGAACCTCGAACTCCGAGCCGAGCAACCAGCTCAACTCTCTTCCGATGGACAAAGCCGACTCTCTTCGACGAACCAAGCCAGAGCCCAAGAAGTGAACCGAGCCAAGCAGAACCCGAAGGCCTGCTGAAAAGCCAAGCCAAAGAAAAAAGCTCTCCCAAAAGCCTCCACCTCACCAAGCAGAACCGAAGATCACTGAACCAAGTCTCAACCCTCGCCAAGCAGAACTCAAAGGCCTGATAAAAGCCAAGCCGAAGGAAAAAGCCTTCAAAAAGCCTCAACCCTAACCCGAGCCAATCAGAAGCCAAAGCTCTACTGAACAACGCCAGCCCAAACAAAGCAGAGCGTGTCTGATTTATTCTTATCGGCCCCCTCCCCCGCTCCCGGCGTGACTCATGCCCTCGTGCTCCATCCCCCGCTCAACCACGGGTGGGAAGGAGTTGTTGACGTCATGAATCACGGGACGGGAGGGCTCTTCTTCCTCTTCGCAGAAGAGGGGGAGGGGCGTCTTCCTTTGTGTTGTGATCGCTCACTAACTATTAAATTAAATCACTCAGTGCACTTAATCGATTTCTGCCCATTAAACAATGGAAGGTGATCTATCTCGGGAACAAGCACTTATCGACATAACTGACTAAAGGAACCTGAATGTTGTGTGCAATTGAATTCCCAAATTCGTAACTATATATATATATATATATATATATATATATATATATATATATATATATATATATATATATATATATATATATATATATATATATATATATATATATATATATATATATATATATATATATATATATATATATATATATATATATATATATATATATATATATATATATATATATATATATATATATATATATATATATATATATATATATATATATATATATATATATATATATATATATATATATATATATATATATATATATATATACACACACACACACATACACAACACAACCACAACCACAAAGACGACAACGACAACGACGACACAACACACATACACACAACCAGTCAAAAGTCTGGACAAACCAACTCGTGGAAGGGTTTTTCTTTGTTTTTACGATTTTCTACATTAGAATAATGATGAAGACATCAAAGCGATGAAATAACACATATGCAATTCTGTAGTAACCAAAAAAAGTGTGAAACAAATTAAAGTATTGTTGCCGCCACGGGCACCGAGACACCAGCTTGTCACTCAGGGGGATGATTAATCCCGGGTTGTCCTCGGAAGAGCTGGACCTGGGGCCACCGCTCACAATTAACGTTGTGGAACGGTGGGTTGTTTTAAAACCACGAACACCACCCAGTTAACCATGAGTTCCAGTGTCCACCGTCTAATTATGCTGTTTAACTAGAGGTCACGCGGTTGCCTGAGCAGGGAGCGCGCCCTCGGCAAAGCACCAATATTATCTGATTAGATTTTAATTAAGGCGGCTGAGCGTTTTAACCGCTGGTGTGTGCCGAATGTTTTTGGTCAAATCTGTGTTAATTACCTCCCAGTCTATCTCGGTTCGGACAATGCTACACCAATGGAAGGAAAGGACAAACACGGAAGGTTGGAAGTCGACAAATGATTCATTAATAATAAAATAAAGAAATAAGAACTTTTTATTTTCTGAGGTGAATAAATGAATAAGTTTCAAAGCAACTGAAATGAATAATTACTCAGGCAAAATCAATCAAAATGCCAGGAAAGAGACAGAGCAGATGCTTATCGGGGGTTGACTTACAGCTAAACACAGACAAGGGTACCCTGCAGATCATTCGGGGGTGGGGGGGGGGGGGAGAAGAGTCATCTCGCTCACCAGAGAGTAGTTGTCCGTGAAGTGAAAACGTCCTGAAATGTGTGCATGCATGTCACGTCCGTCGCCAGCACCCAGCCTTGCCGTGCACCATCTCGCGAACAGCCTTGAACGCCAGTCAACGTCTGGGAGGGCACCGAGATCGTCTGTCGTGGGTTTAGACCCTGGTGCTGCGACACGGGCAGCTCCTCACACTTCACGAAACTGGTGACGTCCAGTGTCTCACACGGTCCGTTGGTGACTGACCCGCACCTCACACGTTGGTGACCGATCCATGCCTCACTTGTTGTCGGCACTGCTCACACCCACACACGCACCACACGTTTGCTTGCTCAAGCACTGGAAAGGACGAATTGTCTCGTTGTTTGCGCTGGTCAGACACCCACACTTCCTGCCACTTCCATAGTCGTATTTCCTATGAAATGTCGTATTTACTTATAATGGAACTACCATGGCTCCACCTTCGGAGTAAGAACATGATGACTGTGTAGTCATCGTTGCACTTCTCAAAGAAGGATATTGAAAGGAAGATGAACGTTTCATGCAACCCAGTGTGAATCACATTAAACAAATACTGAAACTGGTGACTTCATGAACAAAAGTGATCAAGGCCAAAAGAGGAACATAACTGAGTGAGAAGACAGATCAATTATTCGGAAGTCGAAGGCTGACCATTTCTTCACAAGCACTAAACTTGTTTCTGATTTAATCCAATATCAAATGTCACCATTTCAAAGGAAATAGTGAGGAAACTGCTCTCAGAAGCTGCCATGACAAGGAGAGATGCAACTTGAAAACTATTGTTGAAATGAGCAAACATCAGAAATGTCGACAATGGACACAAAAGCATAAAGATGGGATCGAAAAACAATCTTTTCAACTCCAAGAGCAAATACAATGCAAGAAGAAATCCAGGTGAGAGATTGGCCGAATGTTATTATTGAGTGCTGGTCTGCTGGACAGTTCTCTCGAACAGGCCCCTGGCATGGAGACAGCTGATTGATCTCCCAGGAGTGATACTCCATATCCAAGATGGTGTACCGCTGTACCCCTGCCTTCATAAAGTGAGAGACAGGGACAGAGAAAGAGACACAGAGCTGTCCATGGGAACGAACAGTGCTCTGACCGTGGCTGTGCTGCCCTGACAAATCCAGGCAGCAGGGTAGAGTGGGGATGATTTGCCCCCAGACTTGCATTAGCAGGAGGGTGGGGGGGGGGATGGGAGGAGGGGTGGGTACAATCACCACAAAGAGGCATCCCCAATAATGGTTGTGCCAAGTAATTAGACAAGGTAGTGACCTGAAGGTGTTGTGTTTTGCTGGTGCACAGAGGGAGATTTGGTGGTGATAGAAGCACCATTTGTGAAAGAAAATATAATTCCATTCTTCATCACCTCAGAATACCTTCATTAAGAAAGGAGATTTGTGAGTGAGAGATTTGTTTTTCGACATGATCATCCAAAAACCACAACCAGATGAAAGCTGAGATACCTGAAAGAGAAACTTCGGTGGTTGAAATGGATGGCCCGACCTATTCCAATCCCCAGACCTTAACCCGATTAAAATGTTTTAAGATAAGGTCGACAGAAAAGTGAAGATGAAAGGTACAAACAATCTAGGAATGCTCTGGGAGATGGTTCAGGACAAATGGAATAAAATAGACAATGATAAATTACTGAAGTCATGTGACAATGCCTAGAGTACATGCAGTTGTGAATGCGAACAAGAGGATGTGGGGGCATTTTGATGAGAAAAGTAAGAAGAAAAATGCTTATAAAACACGGCACAAACCCATTTACAATGATCAATACACTACAACACATTGGTTATTGAAAATAAGGAAGCAGGCAGGGTTCAGAAGGTTCCAGAGGCCGAATGCAATGCAGCAATCAACGAGAAAGGCATTCGGAAGAGCGCATACCTGACATGTAATGCCTGATTCACGAGAACATATCAAGCCCAATACATTTTTATGCCTCTGCACCAAGGGTGCCGGAGGCATTATGTTTCCGGGTTGTCCGTCCGTTCGTGCGGATTTTCGTTTACGTGATAACTCAAGAAGCAAATTGTAGAATTTCATGAAACTTGGTAAAAAGGTAAAGTAAGACAGGGCAATTAAGTCATTAGATTTTGGGCCAGATGTGATAAAGGTCAAGGGTCAAGGTCAAACTCCGAAATTTTACTGTTTACGCCCTAACTCAAGAAATATTGGACAGAATTTCATCAAACTTGGTACAAAGGTAAAGTTAGACAGGGCAATTAACTGATTCGATTTTGGGCCAGATATGATAAAAGTCAAGGGTCAAATATGTCAATACTCAAGTGTTTGTGTGGGAGAGCGGAGGCATACCCGTCGACTGCGCGCAGTCAAATTACTCGAGTTCAAATATCATTCTATACAGTACTATATCGTTTTGGGGCTTATATCTCAATGGTGAAGATTCACTTTAAATATGAAATCAGTATCGTATCCAGATCCTGATCACCAAAATTGAAGCAATTTGTCCTTGCCACACACCTAACCTGTCCACCAAGTTTCGTTTGAATCCGTCCACAACTTTTTGATATATCTTGCTATATATCGTTTTTGGCCCCATCTCTCAATGGTGAAGAATCACTTTAAAAGATTCTTGTAGCTGGATCCGGATCTTCACCAAAATCGAATCAATTCGTTTTTGTCACACACCAAACTTGTCCACAAAATTTTATCTGGATCTGTTGACAACTTTTTGAGTTATCCTGCAAACAGAAAGACAGAAAGGGGTGAAAACATAACCTCCTTCACCTTTGGTGGCAGAGGTAATAACTGTCTGTTTATCAAATGCACCAATCCAACATAACATCGATTCGCTGATGATTCAGTGTGTCAAATAAAAGCTCACAATGATACGAATATTCCAACAAGCAAGTTCCAAAGCACAGTGTGGCTAGTATAACAACAAAATGGGAGAGTACGGAGAACAACTCACCCCACGTTGTCTTGAGAAACAAGGACATGGGCGGGGGTCTACGAGCGGCAAATTTGATTGGCCATGCTGACATAAAAGGTCGTAATATTTTGTTCGAGTACTGAGAAACGAAAGGTTTTGAAAATGCCAAAAAGGCGTTTTGTGTTCTACAATGTTCAAGTATATAATCCAATGGAAATAAAATAAAGATTCTAAAGGTCGTAGAATTAGTTTTTTCTGAGAAAGTTTACCACCATTGATGTCTTTAACACCACCTTATTTAACACTTTACATTAGTTCTTCATGCCTATTGTTTGTGTCCATTATGACATCTTTGAAAACAGTAAGTTTTCTGTTTGTCTGGTGGTCAACAAAATTCAAAATCATTGGAGTAATTTTTTTTTTTAAATCTCATTCCTCTCTGCGCATGCACAATCGGGACGCATTTAGATCCAAAGCACTGTTAAACGGCAGGTTCATTTTCCAATTCATATTCAAAAATGTAACCTTAAATTGAAATCAAGTTGGTCCTCGATCATAAACTGACGTTTGTGGACAGACAGAAGTGAACCAATTGCTTAACCTGCTTCTTGCTTTGCTTGTGCGGGGTAACAAAAGGGCCGGGAGCGCAACCAGCGACAAGTAACATCGGCCATAAGGAAACATTTAAACTTATATTCAACTGTTATGGCACTTGAGTTTTCTGCTGTGAGCAAAAAGCCAATTGTCAGATTTGTTCATCTTTGCATGGGATCTTACGACAGAAAAAGCTGATCGTAGTACATAACCGTGCTTTCAAAACACAAGCATGTGCTATTGCACGAATGATTAATACCTCGTGTTTCTAAGGCAACTTGCCACCCAACAAAAAAAAAACTCAGATTTATTGTGCAGCAGTTTCCAAACTTGTACGAACAAAGAAAGAAATGCAGGCACATTTATTATTCAACTAGCCATGACTTTTGACACAAATGAGTCTTTTTAGTATGAACATTTGGTTGGCCATTTAAATTTCTTCATTTTTCACCCCCCCCCCCACTCCCTCCAGGCCCACCACCAACTTGCCTAGATAAAATGGCAATAAAAACTGCAGTTTACTAATGACAGCTAAATCCCCCTCGAAAATGGAACAGAAACTATCGTGCAATGCAACATTCATGGACCAGCAAGGAGAATATCCCACCTCAAAGGAGATGCAGCATCTCGGTGCTTTTGCTGGTTTGGTTTGAATTTGGTAACTGCGAAGCTCATAGTACTTAAGAGAGTACGGCCTACAAGATCGCACCACAAAAACTGATCGCTTTTGTCAGGTCAATTCATGAAATGGTTGCTGTGAAGGAAGCGCCTGCAACTGAGGGGAACAGAAAGTCTTGCGCGCCCCCTGCAGGCGCACACTCCAAAGTGACTTTGAAGCATTAGACACATGAATTCCAACTGTCAATGCTCACATTGTCCATTTGTGACATCAGGCAAAAAAACCCCCAAAAACAAAACAGAACTTGAACGGGCACTCGGTGAAGCGCATACCTTCGCCGCCGCAACTTTTTTCCGGGCACATTTGAAAAACGTAATGTTAAAACGTCTATGACGTCACAACCGTCAGTCCGACTGACGTCAAATTTGGTGTGTAACCTCCTTGAAGGCAGTCCAACAAAATGGAATGATAAACACTGAAAAATTAAAAAGTTGAAAAATGACGTCATCTTTTGACGTCATTTTGACGCACTTCCGGGGACGTCACGTCCAATCGGGGACTACCATTCTGAAAGCTCGTAGTTCACTGAACGTTTTTACGTTGGTTTCATGTCAATAGCTCTATTAGATCTGAAGCTATGCCTACTACAAGTATATTTTGACCTTGAGTGTGACCTTGACCTTGACTACAGAGTTAATTGGCAAAACCTGTACATCAATAAACAGATATTTTGGTACTGATCCTAATGCCTGGATTTGGGAGACTTTGCTTGATAAATTATATAGATATTTGAATGTAAAATTTCAGGACATTTTAGTCACAATTGAAAAATGTCATGTTCAAACGTCAATGACGTCATAACGGTCAGTCCGATCGAAGTCAAATTTGGTGTGTGAAGTCCTTAAGGTAAGTCCTACAAAGCGGTATGATCAAAACTGATGAGATCGAAAATTGAAAATTTACATCATCTTGTGACGTCATTTAGACGCACTTCCGATGATGTTACGTCAAATCCGACACTACATATCCGAAAGGTATCTCGTCATGGAACAATATGGCGGTGGTTGCATGTCGATCGCTGTATTATGAGGGAAGTTATGCTCAAAAGAGTGTTTTTGACCTTTTCATGACCTTGACCTTTGACCCGATCGCTCCCAAAATCTAATCAAATCGTCCTTGGATACTCACGAATCATCCCACCAAATTTCATGCAATTTGGTTTAATACTTTCTGAGTTATGCAATTAACAAACAAACACACATATTCACAAATAAATAAATACACAGCGACCAAAACATAACCTTTCGCAGAATGCGAAGGGAATGACGGAACTGTGGACACTTGAATCCTGGATATGCCATACATGCCCCTTCTGCACCCAACTTCCATTTCCTCTAACAACCTTCTATGGTTGTCTTACACACTTTTCTTGTCTTACTCTACCTTTTGCTTGGATTGGGCCAACCATTCACCCATTCATTTGGACCATACTCTGTATAGAGCATTGGTGCTGCCAAAGTAGTCTCCTGGGCTATTTGGGCACAATCCTGGACAGGTCGCCACTTCGACGCAGGATACTCAAATGGCTCAATCATCCCAGCAAGCTGGTACTCATTTTGCCAACCTCAGAAGGATGACAGGCTGAGTCAACCCCACCGGATCTTTATTCAACAGCCGAGCAGGATTTGAACTCAGGACCTTAGGATCCCAAGCCTGCCACCCTAACCATTAAGCTAACACCAAGCATATTGGGCCATCTATTGTGTATATACCGAGGGAGTATCGGCATGTACATATACAGTCTCAGACATGGCAACATTATTTTTTTATTCTGCAATTATATTTTGTTGGAAAATATTTTTCTTACGAAACATATACTCTTTTTATTATTATTTTTTTTTTTGGGGGGGGGGAGGGATGTTCGGAAGAACATTTTTGAACACCCCATGTACAGAGAGACATGAGAGAAGTAAATAGACACCTTAAATTTCTTCATTTCATCTGCATAAAGCAGTTTTATCAGTGATTTGTACTAATATTCGACTATTCCTTTGCAGAAACGAGTTTCTGGGTCTTGTCTGACAATTAATTATGCCTCGAACCCAGGGAGCACAAACTTTCTGATTTTCAAAGAGGACAAATTGTTGGCCGTTCGGAAGGTGGAGTCAGCCAGCATCAGTTAGCTCAGAATGTTGGCATTCCACTTTGTATGGTCAATCGGGTGATTGTGCAATTCACCAGCGAAGGCAAGGAATCCACAGCTTCCCGTTCTGGTTGATCTGGGCCCTCAGAAAGGTGTCTTCTCGCTGTCAAGCGGACCATTGAGAAAACGCCCCGTTCCAAGGCAGCAGATGTTGCAGAGGAGGTCCAAGTTAGCTCAAGAACTGCCGTGCAGTACCTTCATCAACTGGGCTGCTATGGGAGAGTAGCTGGGAGAAAACCTCTTCTTAGACCAGCCAACATTGAAAGGAGAAAGAAGTAGGCTGACGAGATGGCCAACAGACGCTTGGAGTTTTGGCAAACTGCCATTTTTTCAGATGTCTCAATTTATTCAATTTACTGACAGTGGACACATATGGGTTTGGAGACTTCCCAGTCAAGTATTCTTTGAACCGATTGCAGCAAACTGTCAAACACAGTGGTTTTTTAGTGATGGTGTGGGGAGCAATCTGGAGCACTGGTCGGTCAGAGCTTGTGGAGTGTGTTGGCAACATCAACACTATGACACACATTTCTATCCTTGAGGATGGACGTCTCCCAGTCTTCTCCACTGGTCAGATGGTCAAAAACAACACTGTTCATGGAAGATGGAGCTCCATGCCACACTGCAAAAAATACCAAAGCATGGCAGGACAGAAATGGGATCAAGCGACCTCCATGGCCAAGTCGGTCTCCTGACATGAATCCCATTGAACACCTCTGGGCCACATGGATCGAGCTGTGTGGAAAAATTCCAGGAAACCAGCATTATGGGCAGAATTGCTAACCCGTTTGCATGAAGCCTGGGCAGAAATCCCACAAGAGAAGATTTCGGAACTCGTTCGTGCTATGCCTGAAAGAGTAAAAGCAATAAAATCTGCAAATGACGAGTCTACCAAATACTAGTGTATGTATTGAAATGGATCAAATGTACTTCAAATGTTCAATAAATAATTTTTTTTTAAATCGTGGTGTCTATTTACTTCTGTCATGTCTGTGTATATGTCGGTTTGTTTTCGTTTTATGGTTAACTGACAAAAAAAAAAAAAAGAGTAAAAGTAATCTGAATCAAACAAAAAGGTTTTTTTTTTTTTCTCCAGACATTTCATAGCTGTGGCCCTTTCCTCCTGTGACAATTGAGTGTTACTCAAAATTTAAACTTTGTTTTTTTAATAAGAGGAAAATTTTTGTTCTGTTTTGTATAGTGTGCCATGAAGTGCTCTTTGGTCATTTTACAATACACACCAATGTGGCAGCCTCCACCTTAATAATAACTCTTCTTGCTTTAGCATGACCAGACAATTTGAAAAGCGTGATAATCCTCTTTTTGTAAACACTAGTAAAAAATAAAATTAAACGAAGAGTATCAACCAGACAGTCAGCTGCAAACTGCTGACAACCATCTGTTTCAGAAGTGAGGAAGGTGGGTGGAAAAGGTTTCCTGGTTGTTAAATACTCGTACACTGAACTATCAAACATTTTGTTCAATCAATTACCTTTTTTTTTTTACATCGAAACATTTTCATGAAATACAATTGCAGACAAACATGTATGCTTATCTTCCTGCTATATTAATGGAAACTTATACTTTGTTTGGAATGAGCTTTAATTATTGTGCAGGATGTTCTCGCTGTGTGGTTTAAATAATGAAGACAAAATTTTTTAAATCATACTTTGGATGGTGGAACGAAAGGTCCGATCAGGGGTGGTGAGAGGTTTATATTATATGGTTATCCAAGTAACAAAGCAAAAAATTAGAAAAAGACAAAAAAAAACCAACATTATCCTCACGCATCCCAACCACTCCAGGGGTCAAAAATTCTGCCATAATTTCAGCTGCAATAAAGAGATACACCAACACAGAAGGCCTACAACAAATACAGACATCGACTTAATTTACAATGTGTAGAGACTGTATAAAAGTGTGTTTGTTTCCTTTTCAAAACATTATTTTATTCAAAGCAACCTTTTGAAACAAAATAACAAAAACAATATGGAAAAAAAAGGAACAAAATTCAGTTATTCGGTACAAAGTTGGAAATAAACTTGTGACCAACATTTAAATAGTAAAAAAATTGCCTGTAAATATCCCAAAACAGTGAAAGATGAATCACATGCTTGTTCCGCTATTTATGGTGCAATTCAGTCAATTAGCCGTACAGGCGTCCGAGCCCGCATTACGGAACCAGACTGCATTCGTAAAAAGTTCTACATTTATGGGGCTAAATGGGAAGGTGGGAGGACACCGCCAGTGAGAAACTTTGACTGAGTTTGGGGATGTTTCACCATTGGATGGGAAAATAGAAAAATAAGTTAAAAAAAAACAACAATGCCAACAGGTTCACAAACAGTAGAGATACAATAGGGAATCACTGCTAAAAGCACAACCACCAACTTCGAGGGTGGTTAATTTTTTTTTTTTCACAAAGGCAGCACTTTTCATTGAACAAACAGCTCCCACAAACCATCTGTGCCTTTTGATAAAATGGAATGGTCACACATGTCCATCATCTTTGACCTCTTTGGCCATCCTAGTCACCAAACCCTCCAGGGCACTGATGCACAGCCTGCAATGACTGCCCGAGTCTTACGCGCTGTCCAACTGTCCCAACATAAACCGCCCTTCTTGCCGTTTCTGATCCATGTAGCAACGCATCAGCTGTCTTGCTGCATTATCGTCTTCGTAAGGAGATTCTTCAAACTCACGACGCAGCCAGTTCCTCATCTGTGAGCATACATTTGCAATAAAACCCATTAAATGTGACACACACGGACACACACACACACACGTTCGATTTTCTTACTCAAATGAGACAAAATTCCTGTGTATGACAAGACAAAGTGTCAAGTTTTGTGGCAAAGATCCCATTAGATATGTCAATGTCCAAACAGCAAATCCACCCCAAGGTTTAGGAAAGTAATATTTTAAGGGGCCATCCCAGTAACACATTCATTCTACCATCGAGTGAAAGATAAAAGGTAAATAGGAATGAACAAGCACCAAAACAATGTGAACTCGAAGGACACTTGGTAGAGCACATACCTCTGCCATGTCATGCCTGATCCATGAGAACATATCAGGCCCATTCCATTTTTGAAATATGCTAAATATCGTTTTTGACACTATCTCTCAATGGTGAAGAATCAATTTAAAAATTAAATAATTCTCACATCCAGATCAGGATTCGAATCTTCACCAAAACTGAATCAGTTCGTCTTTGTCACACACCCAACCTGACCACGAAGTTTCATCCGAATTCGGACACATTTTGAGATATCCTGCACACAGACAGACAGAGAGACAGACAGACAGACAGACAAACAGAGAGGGGTGAAAGCATAACCTCCTTCACCTTCGGTGGCAGAGGTAAAAATAAAGAGGGGAGAGGAGGCTGGAGGAGCGTTATTTCATTGGAAGAATGAAGAAAGGCATCCAAAGTTGGACAAGATTGGGGTGATAGAATGATTAGTTTTTAATGATGTAATTCCTTCAAACAATGAAGTACAAAACTCAACTAAACAACAAGACACACATCATGGTACTCAAATGGAAGGGTACATTTATATGGGCCATAGTTCACTACGAGGGGAATCCATTTACAAGAAAATACACTCGGAAGTGATGCCCAATACAATGCTCTTCTATGAGCCACAATAATGTAGAGACAAGAATTAAATAACGAAACAGGAAAAACAAAACAATATATCCCCACTCAAAGTAGGAGGGGAGAAACAACAAACAATGTTATGCTACAACAAATACAACAATATAATCAGTAAATAATGGCACAGAAGGTGAAGAAACATTGACGGAAACATTCAATGCCGACACATGAAGAATAAAAAGACGACAAAGAAGTCGGAGAATTGTGAACAGAAGATGAATGTCAGTTTTAAACTGACCGACACCGAGTTGAGTTAAACAAAATTATAAAAAACAAACTGCAGGGTTTATAAGAACATCTCACCCAGCACAGTGGGAAAGGTCTTTTAATATCTTGCTTTGCGTTTTGCACTAAGCAAGCAGTGCTGGGTGCCGCCATATTTGGCTGAATGCTGAATCTCAGTTACTCTGCTCTCAGAGCATGAGATGGCATAAATATTTTGTCCATGCACTGCTAAACACAAGGTTTTTGAAAGTACCAAGAATACGGTTTGTGTGGTAGAGTGTTCAAATATATTTACTTTAATCGAAATAAAATAAAAGTTTTAAAGGCTGCAGAAAAAAAAAAAAAAAACTTTTTCGGAAGTTTATATTACCGCCATTGCAGCACCGTCTTTTACACGACCTTATTTAACACATTAAATTAGTTCTTCGTGCCTGTTGTTTGTGTCCTTTATGATGCCCCGAACAACAGTAAGTTTCCTGTTTGGAATGATTTTCAAGATTGTTTGATTTGATCAAGTTTGTCTGCCAGGCAGGCAGACAGGCTAAAGCAATCACCTTACTCCTCTCAGAGCATGCATCATCAGGACGAGATTCTGCACAATTTGCCAAATTCGGAGCCAAAGCACTGCTAAGCTGCAGGTTCATGTTCAAAATATGTAAAACACCAACCCTTCATGCTCAACTGCCGACAGTGTGGCGAGTTTTTTTTAATTCTTTATTATTTGAGTTAGCTGGTTAGTCATGTGCACAAGTGAAATAGAAAAATATGAAACCTGCTTTCTCGATCAACATGAAATTAAATTGTTTATGTAAATGTCTGAAGGTGTGTTGTTTTGAATGCAAGACAAAGCTACTCTTTGTGGCAAGTTCTTGCAGGGTTGAAAAAAACGATTTCAGGACTAAATGCACAGCTTGCCGCAAGTAACCAAACAAAAGGGCTCTCCAACCTTCTTTTCAATGCAATCTACTTTTGATTTAGAAAATATTTCAAGAGCTATACTAAAACATAAATTGACAAGTAAAAAAGACAAAATGCCACAGCCCCCGTTCTTTTAGTAATTTTGCTGTACGGAGTTAAAAGGCGAGCCCATATTTACGTACAACTAAAATGGCCGCCAATCTACCAGTCGGCCATCTTTGATCAGATCGCAAAATAAAGTGAGGTGCATGTGTATGTCATCATGTACTGTGCTTGTGCCAAGTTTGAACAAAATCGGACATGGCATGTCCGAGACATGTTTGGGGACACATTTAAGTAACAAAACGGACACCAGTCGGCCATCTTAGATCTGATAAAGAAAAAAACATGAAGTGCACATGTTAGCCATCATTTATTATCTGGGTGCCAAGTTTGAACAACTTTGGAAGCATGTCCGAGAAATGATTGAGGACATGTTCAACAATGTGTTTTTTTTACAATTAAAATGGCCACCAGTCGGCCATCTTTGATCGCATCACAAAACAGAATGATGTGCATATGTATACCATCATGTCTTGTCTGTGTGCAAAGTACGAATATAATTTGTCCATAAATGTCAGAGATATGGTTGAGGACATGTTCAACAATGTGTTTTTTTTACAACTAAAATGGCCTCCAGTCAGCCATCTTTGATCGCTTCGCGAAACAAAAGTGATGTGCATATGTATACCATAAAGTGTTGTCTTTGTGCCAAGTACGAATAAAATCGGCCCATACATGTCCGAGGTATGCTTGCGGACGCACACACACACACAAACATGAAAATCGAGACCAAATCCACAAGCCCCCGTTTTGGAGCAAGTCCAACGAGGGCTAAAAATACAAGTACATGAATTGATAAGGGTACAGATTTAGTTATTACCATTCAAATACAAAAAAAAGACATATTTAAAGTGAAGGAAAATTGATCTTTACTTTGACTTCAGTGTGAAACTTGACACTGCATGCTGTCCAGCAGTACTGCATAATCTGGTATGTATCCTGACAGGTCAACTGTGATTGAGTCCTTCAGATGCTCGTCTGTCAGATGGGTTCAAACTTTAGATTTGATTCAGTTCATGTCGGAAAAGGCAGATGCGCAAAGATAGGCGAATTCCGAGAGCAACCTCATTTTCTGGAAGCGTTTGGAGCACAGAAGGTTAAGTTTCGACTTGAAAGCTTTCACTGCACTAATCATGGCAGCAATTGTCTTCTGTTCCCCTTAGTGTAGTAGATAGTAGAAAAATCGTGCAAGTTATGATAAAAGCATCAAATTTGGCATTTCTGTTCTGCAGGGCTTTCTGATCAAATCTGCCCGATTGGCCATTTGAAAATCCAAATCTTGAGAAAAAAAAAAAAAACCAAAAAAATTTGAAGTCACAGCTGGCTGAAATTCTTGAAGCGCAAGTAAACATCCCAGATAGAGAACCAAGGGGAGATGCAGTCATCATTGATGGCTCAGCACTTATCAATGCCCTACCTCCACGCACTTCAAAGATATTTGATGACTATGCTAAAGAAGACATCATCCCAAAGGTGGAATCCTATGGTGCCAGGTACGAGAGGGTGGACATAGTGTTTGATGTGTACAAGAAGTCAAGTCTGAAGTCCGAGGCAAGGTCGAAAAGGGGGAAAGGAATCAGAAGAAGAGTGACAGGAACCAGTAAGACCCCAAGTAACTGGAGAAGCTTTCTTCGAGATGACAGCAATAAGACTGAGCTGTTTCACTTCCTTGCGGAAAAGATGTGTGAAGCACAGATGACAAGCAACAGTCATTGTCACAAAAGGAGAAGATGCCATTAGCAACACAAGGAAGTCACTGGATGCTGTGTCTCCATGTTGTCATGAAGAAGCTGACACTCAAATATTTGTACACGCCAGGGATGCAACGACGGATGGTAGCAAGTCCATTATCATTTAGGCTAATGACACGGACGTACTAGTCATAGCAATATCTGTACTGCCATCCTTACAGGGACTAGGTCTTGAGAACATGTCGATTGCCTTTGGCCAAGGAGCCAAGGCACGATGGATTCCAATCCATGAGGTAGTTTCTGCAATAGGGCCTGAGAAAGCGAGAGGGATCCCATACTTCCATGCGTTCACTGGATGTGACGTCGTGTCTGCCTTCAGCAGTAAAGGCCCTGTCACACCTTGACGATTTAGTCAGCGTATGCCTGACGTATGCAAAATTTGGCTAAAACGCTGGCACACGTCGAATACGTAATGAGTTAGTTTGTATACGTTAAGAGCACGCTGGCATACGTCGTAGTACGCTGGTTTTTTTTCGTAGTACGTTGGCATACGTCTTTGTACGCTGGCACACGTCGGAGTATGCCGAGGTGTTAGACAAATTTTCCATGCTTGAAATTTTTCGACATATGCCAGCGTATGACTCACATGTTCCATATACGCTTGCCCATAAGTTGTAGGCACGTTACGCGATCGATGACACACGTTACTTGTAAGTTACTGATAAGTCGAAACACATCGAGGTAATGTTTAGCGTCCCCGAAACTTATTTCTAACCTATGAGTAATGTGTTGTAGGAACGTTACGCGATTGTTGACATACGTCGACACACGTTACTTGTAAGTTACTCATAAGTCGAAACACGTCAAGGTAATGGTTAGCTTCAGTGTTCCAGACTACATGGGTTTTTTGGGGTTTTTTTTTTTCTTTGGTATGACGGTAATGTTGACGCTTCAATTTCTATTGCGGTTATGATATAATATAATTAATAGGCTGCCACTCAACAATTTAAATCATAACCGCACTAGAAATTTAAGTGTCAACATCACCGTCATACCGAAGAAAAAAACAAACAAAAAAAAAACAGGGAGTCTGGAACACTGACGCTAACCATTACATTGATGTGTTGTCACTTATGAGTAATGTACAAGTTACGCGTTTCGACGCGTGTCAACGATCGCGTAACGTGCCTACAACTTATGCCAGCGCATGCGGAACGTGTGTCATACGCAGAGTACGTCGATAAATTTTCAACATGCTGAAAATTTAGACGTACTCGGTGTATGACGACGTATGCCAGCGTACTACGATGTCTGCCAGCATACTAAGACGTATGCCAGCGTGCTCTTAACGTATACAAAACTTACCCATAACGTATTTGACGTGTGCCAGCTTTGTTCGGCAAATTTTTCATACGTCGGCATACCCTGGCTAAAATGTCAAGGTGTGACAGCAGCTTCACACTTCGATGTCTAGTGCGGTTATGATTTGAATCGTCGAGCTGCAGCCTATGAATAGCCTACGCCACGTGATCGTCGGCGATACGATGCCGTGCTATGCATAAGTTATACTATCGTTGGGCATAGGTTGTGAACGCCGACAACACGCTCAGCATTCATTGGTATAAGTTATCTATATGTGATTGAAACGTTCTGTGTATGTTTCTAATAGGTTATGCATACGCCCAACACATTATTATACGCCCAAAACTTTAAAAAACATCAATAGTTCAGCATACGCCAGCGTTTTACATACATTTTGATACCTTGCCATGCGCTGGCTAAAACGTCAAGGTGTGACAGGGCCCTAAAGGGAAGAAAACTGCATGTCAGACTTAGAACGTCTTTGATGATGTTTCTGAAACATTTACCAATCTCAGCCAGCATCCAACATTGATTCGTGATCTTGACCATTTTGAAGTTTGTATTTTTTTTAAAAAAAATTCAAAATTTGGATTTTCAAATGGCCAATCAGGCAGATTTGATAAGGAAGCCCTGGAGAACAAATGTGCCAAATTTGATGCTTGTATCATCATTTGCACGATTCCTCTCAAAAATTGCTGTTGTCTGCCCCACTACCTTGCAATCCACAGTTCAGGGCATTCAATTTTTCTGTCATATCTGTTAGAAATGCCAAATCAAGCAGACACAATATTTGATAATAGGGTGGTATCTCGTTTGACTCCATGAAAACTTGAATTTCTGGTAAGAGTGAAAGAAAGGCACAGAATTTTTCCTCTGCTAAGCCACCGAATTTCAGAGTGCAGCAATAGATCGCCATACTCGGTTGACAGTTTGTCCAGAAAGGAATTGGAATTTTGTTGCTCTTGAGCCCTTGCACGAAGAGCATAAATAATTCCAATAAGAGGAGACATAACGTGATCAAACCCCAATACTTTGGCACAAAGTGCCTGTTGACAGGGCCGGATTTTCCAATAGGCAACATCGGCCATTGGCCTAGGGCCCAGCAGTAACTGGGGGCCCACCGGGGACTTGTGGGTTCTCTGATCGGCCAAGGAGTAGGCTAGTAGGCCCTATAGTAAAATGAATAAAATAAAATAAGGTAACGAAAAATATAACAGTAAATTTTTAAATGCCCGTTTCCCACCATCTATCTATCTATCTCTATCTATCCATCTGTAGATTATATACATTACATGTTGTATTTAGTGGACTTCATTGTTACAGTATATTACGTGTTTTTGTGTTCTTATTTTGTTATATTGGTATCTCTGATACAAGACTTGAACTAATTTATTATTACTTTATGCTTACAGATTATTCTTGGAATCTTGGGGATTCTCATGAGATAGATTAATTATGTCAGCCCAGAAGAAATACATGAGTGGCTCACAAAAGAGAAAGTTAAAAGAAACTAAAGTTGCACAACTCCAATCACTTCCAAAGCTGACAACCTTTTTAAAACCAAAACCTTTTTTTTACATTACAATATTACTAGATACAGTAGACGAGGCGTAAGTCGGCAGCGTGTAACTCGTCACTTCGCCTAAGTCGGCAGCGTCAAAAAGTCCCGAATTTATCTCATGTTAAGTCCCTATGAATAAAGGGTCATCCCTCTGCAAGTCGTCATCTCTAAGTCGTCACTTCGTCGAAGTCGTCAGATTTTGTCCGTTCCCACGTAATGGAAACTCAAGTAAATTACCACTCCTAACTCGTCACACGGATCTGCTGCCTCGTGAGAAGCCCGATTTCATGGAATCGTGATGCTCGCTCATTGGTTTACACCGTCAGTGATAGGCTATTTATAACTGCGTACACACGTTGATCGCACTGCAGGCAGGACAATGGCGACTAAGCGTAAGCTTACAACTAAAACCTACCAAGAAAAATACATTATCCAGTTTTGCGAGGCAAACCCACTGATGAAGAAAACAGCCATAGCTGAGAAGTTGGACATCAAACGGCAGACATTGAACGATATCTTGAAGAATAAGGGCAAGATATTTGGACAAGTGGAGAAGATCGTGAGGCCGGTGGTAAGTGTGAAACGCGTGAAATGTGTGTCCTTTGAAGATGTCGATGACGTACTCATCATCTGGTTTCGGCAAATGTCGGCTCAGCCAAATATTCGGTTGGACGGTGAAATGTTGCTGCTGAAGGCACGTAAATTCGCTGCGGACCTCGGGCATGATGATGCCGAGACCTTGCCGATGCACTGGATAGACATTCAAAGTGAGGTGGGGAATCGGCAAGGTCAAGAGGTGCGGCGAATCAGGCAGCGTGGATTCGGCAGTGGTGCACGACTGGAAGGATGGCAAATTGAAAGACATCTTGGAAAGGTATCAGCCTCGGGACGTGTACAATTCCTATGAGACTGGGCTTTTCTGGCAGATGCTGCCAGAAAAGTCTCTGGGGTTCGTTGGTCAATCCCATCATGGTGATAAGCAGGCGAAGTTGTTGTCTTACAGTTAGGGTTCATTATCTTTACTTTTGATAAACTGATTCATGAATTCCATCTTTGCTTGATCACTTTCCAACTCATCAATGAACCCCCACCTATGCCCCGAGGATTGTGCTTTCCTTTTGGTACAATAGCCGGCTCTCACACGTACGTGTCCAGGCAACGCACGACTTCATCCTTCACCCCACAGTCATCATGAATGTTCGCATACGCGCAAGTCGTCACATTTCTAAGTCGTCACTTTTTTCTCGGTCCCGATGGTGACGACTTACGCCTAGTCTACTGTGTGTGTGTGTGTGTGTGTGTGTGTGTGTGTGTGTGTGTGTGTGTGTGTGTGTGTGTGTGTGTGTGTGTGTGTGTGTGTGTGTGTGTGTGTGTGTGTGTGTGTGTGTGTGTGTATACTGAACAAAAATATAAACGCACCAAGCGATTGTTACTATTTTACCTCGAACTCATTAATACTAAATCTTCACAACAATTTGGTTATAGAATCCATGACAATTGAGCATTAAATTTCAAAGAGTTCCTTGAGAATTCTGGCAACAGTCTTTGCGCTACAACAGCCGACACAACCGAGGTGTCACTGTCAGAGTTCACACAGTCAGTAGCGGGTGTGTCCACCGTTGGCGTCGCGCAGAGCGGTGCATGGACATCACCAGATTATCCATGGTGGCCTGAGGGATGTTTTCCCATTCCTCCTGGAGAGCCACACGGAGCTGGCGGACGTTCTCTGGGACTGCGTAACGTTGTCGTACGCGTCGATCAAGAACGTCCCAAAGGTGCTCGAAGGGCGACATGTCGGGAGAATATGGAGGCCAGTCGAGGACATTAATGTCCTCCTCACCGAGGAAGTCCATGCAGATCCTGGCAACATGGGGGCGAGCATTGTCGTGCTGAAACGTCACATGGTGAAGGCGCACAAACGGCACGACGATGGGTCTGAGTATCTCGTCCCTGTACCGCTGCCAGTTCAAGTTGCCTTCAATGAAATGAAGCCGAGTGCGCTCTCCATGGCATATGCCTGCCCACACCATAACACTGGCACCACTGTGTGACACCCGACGAAGGACATTGGCGTCAGTGTAGCGCTCCCCAGCCCGACGCCAGACGCGGAGTCCGCCATCAGCCCGATACAGCTGGAACCGCGACTCATCGGTGAACAGCACTCTCCTCCATCATGCGAGGGTCCAGCACAAGTGAACATTGGCCCAGTTCAGTCGGGTCTGACGCCGGACTGCAGTGAGGTCGAGTCCCCGGTGTGGTCGGCGGGCTCGGAGGTTGGCCTCCCTCAAGCGGTTACGCACTGTCTGGGCTGAAATGCGCCTGTTATGCAGCCCGACAGTCTCATCGGCAGTCATCGTGGCTGGTCGGAGTCGATCCCGGAGATGTTGCAGCCTCATGTGACGATCCTGACCGGCGGTGGTCACACGTGGTCGCCGGGCATGTGGGCGGTTCACGGTGCTTCCAGTCTCTCTGAGGCATGTTCTCAGGCGGCTAATGGTGGAGTGGTGGACATTGAAGTGTGCTGCAACGGCCCTTACTGACGTCCCAGCATTCAGCATGCCAATGGCACGCTCCCTCAAGATTTGTGACATCTGTGGCATGTTGACATTTGGCACCAGTCCACATTTTGGGGAGGCCTTTTATAGGGCAAGCTATAGGGAGTGTTTGTGTCCTGGTCACGCTCACTGACCATCACTCTGTGAAGCCCCATGGTGCTCATGGGAAGGATTACTCAACGTGTGAGTCCACACACTCAGAGTGGTCAATTTCAATGGGAACATCTGTCGAGCAAAACAAAGGAACCATTGCTCAAACATATCATCGGTTTGACCATTTTCCCATAATGGCAATCTTGACTTAGATATTTAGGTTGGTGCGTTTATATTTTTGTTCAGTATGTGTATATATATATATATATATATATATATATATATATATATATATATATATATATATGTATATATATATGTATATATATATATATATATATATATATATATATATATATATATATATATATATATATATATATATATATATATATATATATATATATATATATATATATATATATATATATATATATATATATATATATATATATATATATATATATATATATATATATATATATATATATATATATATATATATATATATATATATATATATATATATATATATATATATATATATATACATACATATATACATATATGAGCCTGGTGTTGGCGCAGTGGTTCGGGCAGCGGCTTGGGATCCAAAAGGTCCTGAGTTCAAGCCCCGTTGGGCCACTAAATTAATACACCAGGGGGTTGACTCAGCCTGTCATCCTTCCGAGGTCGGCGAAATGAGTACCAGTATACTGGGCCGGTGTATACCCCGGTTAAAATAGGTGTACCATATCCCTGTGTTTTAAGAGGCGACCAGGGTTGCGTCAGGAAGGGCATCCGGCGTAAAACATGTGCCAAATCACTATGCGGATCATACGGATGATCCGCTGTGGCGACCCCGAACGGGAGCAGCCGAAAGAAGAAGAAGAAGATATATATGTATATATATATATATATATATATATATATATATATATATATATATATAAAAAAAAAATTTGGGGGGGGGGGGCACTGATAAGATTTGGCCGAGGGCCCACAAGCAAGTTAATCCGGCCCTGCTTGTTGATGAAGTGGTCGTTCAAGAAACGAGGGAAATCAGGATCGACTTTACACGTTGCGATGAAACCAGCATTACACCCGGTCGGTGGCATGCCATCGGTTGTTATTGCAACGAGCTTCTCCAAAGGCATAGCCCTTTCTGCAAAATAACTATTGTCCTTGTTGTAGATATGTTTGAATTATTGATCGTTATAGTCATGTTACAGTCTCTATTATTAGGCAAAAGATAATATTATAATGTTAAATGAAAGTCATTATTCACTTCAACAAAGGATGGAAGGAAGGAAGGAACTCTTCCCATAACAGTTATGGGAAGAGTTCCTTCCTTATGTGATGGGAAAAGTCACCCCGAGTGAGGAGCTCGTGACATCACCCCGAGCTGCTTGCCAAGCGCCCTACAGTGGATGGTGGTACCGTTCGTGTCCCGATTGGGATGTACAGTCAGCAATTGCTACAAGGGAGAGCGGCTCGTTCCCCGGCGCCCCGAGCCAGCGGCTCGTGCCCCGATAATCACCACATAATCTGCAGCGATCCTCACCATAACAGTAAGGTGGTGTGTCTGATGTATAAATAACGAATGTGGTCATTATTGGTTAGATATTCATTGGTATACCGTTCTGATGAGGGCAAATAAGCCCAAAATTCGGATCGGTGGTTCCGTTTGATGTTTAACTGACGGATTTTTGGAAAATAAGGCAGACAACAAAAAGGGTGGATTTTTGAGCACATGAATAACCATGAAACAGAAAAAAACATTTGAATGGTTCTCGTGACTTTTTGATGGTCAGTGCGAACCCCGAGTTCCGCTGATACTCGGGCTTCACACAAGCCATGAAAAAGGAAACCGAGTACAAATGGCAACCAAGGTACATAGTTGAATTATGGGGAGCAACTCAACATACAGGTGAAAACAATTTCACAAACTGTTATTGGTGACAGAACCATTTGTTAAAATGCTACTGCAGGAGTTCCAGCATTATGTTATGGTGCATTACATGCATCTTTTGTGATTGACAAAGCCACAATTTTGGAAGCATGGAAAAGGTCACTTTAGAGGCCAAAATAAAAATCAACAGAGCTTTGCAAAAAGTGGACTCTTTTTGAAACATGACTTTTCCTTTTCAGGTGCAATAAAATACTCACTTTATCGCTATAAGAAGGTCAAAGGAATGAAATTGTTACTTTGTGCTCATGAAGCGAGAAGTGGGGTGAAGCAATTGGTTCACTCTGCCAGTCTGCCCGTCCGTCTATCTGTCTTTTCAGTTTATGATTGAGGAATGACTGATTTAAGTTGAATGCTGTATTTTGAACACAAATTGGAACATGAGAAAGGAATACGAGTCTTTCTATTTACTGTCCTGAGTCTGATTTCGTCCCGATTGCACATGCGCAGAGAGGAGTGAGATAAAAAAATTTTTACGTTGTCGGTCTGCCTGCCAGTCAAACAGAATTGAAAATTATTCCAAACAGGAAACTTAGTGTTTTTAGAGACATCATAAAGGACGCAAACAAAAGGCAAGAATAACCAACGTAATGTCTTAAATAAGGCAGTGTAAAAGATGCTGTATCAACGGCGGTAAACTTCCGAATTTTTTTCCTTTTTTTCTCCAACCTTTAAAATCTTTATTTTACTTCCATTAAATTACGTACTGGAATACTGCAGAACAGAAATAACCTTTTTGACACTTTCAAAAGCCTTTCGTTTAGCAGTACTTCGACGAAATATTATGGCATTTTACATTATCGCGACCAATCAAATCAAAGCTTAAGGGATGAAGTGCATTCCTTCGCGCAGTCAGAGTTTTTAAAAAATATTTTTCCGAAGTAACTTTGCATCACAGATAATTAGTACCTACCTCTGTTAGATCTGTGACCTGAAAAATCTGCAGCTGTTGTTGGAAGCCAAGGTTTGGGTTGGCACAGCTTCTCGCAGCTTTCACAGCAAACAGGGCTTCCTCACAGGTAAGCTCAGTCACTGTCATCATGTACGCGACCACAACGGTCACGCTTCTCGATACTCCAGCCAAACTAGCACAAGGGGTGAGAGGGAGTGGATATTGTGACGAGGGAGGGGGGGTTAAGGGGGGGCAGAGGGGAAATTGCCATCATGAACATATACAGTAATCATCACCACTAATTATGTGCCGTACACATTTTGTACAGAAAATTTGATGAACGATCATCATAGAGTATAATGCTGAAAAAAAAGTTTCACTCAGATACGAGCCATATAAAGTCGGGAAAAAGTACAAGTGTTACATTGGTGTACTGCTACAAATGTCCTATAAATATATATGAGAATGACAAGTGTGAAGACGACAATGGTTCACGAGCGGTATTTGACGATGAAGATTGTTTCAGAAGTCAAGGATGAGACAATGTGATAATGTTTGTCCAAGTTATAAAAATGATCAACATGATGTGGTACGAGTGACAGGTTATTCGCTGCAAAATGTCGAAAACCCGGTTTCGTTCAACAACTTTCAAAATTTTACCTTTGCATAACCTTTAAAGGTCACAAAACAATGTTGTGGACATTAAAATAAGGAAACAGGATACGTGCTATAGCTTATTGGAGTTCGTTCGTCGAAGAAGGTCGAAAACCCAGCTTGATTCCCACAACTTTGAAAATTTGACCTTTGTGAACTTTGAAGTCAAACTTTAAAGTCAAACTTTGACTTTAAAGTCAAACAACTTTAAAGGTCAAAAATTTGACCTTCGCTCCAATTGGTTCTTCTGACCACGTCCTTGTCAAAGTGGACATCTCTCTGGCTGTTATCAGAGAACCACCTCACCGCCGTCGAGTCTGGCATTTCACTCAAGCCGACTGGCAGGGTCTCCGAGCAGCCATCAAACTTACAGACTGGTCTCCTATCACTACTTTCTCAAACATCAACTCATCCTGGGAATTCTTTCAAAGAAACTTGCTCTCCCTCATGTTCAGTTGTCTTACCCTTCCTCCCGCCCTTGGTTTACTGAAGCATGTGGCGAGGCAGTTGTCCTGAAACAACTTGCCTTTGCCTCATGGAAAGCAAACCCAACTGAGGGCAATCTCAGTTCTTTCCACAAAGCTCTGAACAAGTGTGTATCTACCCTCAGGAGAGCCAGAAAACAACATCTTTCTCATCTCAAGTCTGAACTCTCAAACCTCTCTCCCTCCTCAAAATCCTGGTGGCGTTTAATCAAATCTGTTTCTGGTGTATGTTCCCCCTCCATCCCCTCCCTTACCTCAAATGGCCGCACTGCTGATTCCACACGTGATAAAGCTGAATGTCTAAACTCGGTGTTTGCAGCTAAATCTTGTGTCCTAAACCCATCACTATCTCTACCCACTTTACCCAGTCGCACCCAACTGTCCCTGGACTCTGTATCCTTTTCTCCTGACAAGGTGGAGAGCTTGCTTTCAAACCTTGAGTCAGATTCTGCAATCGGTCCAGACGGCATCAGCCCACGTGTCCTCAAAGCCTGCTCTTCTGCTCTTGCTCACCCTCTCTCTGTTCTATTCACCCTCTCATTTGCCCAAGGTCATCTGCAATCTGCTTGGAAATCTGCTAACATCACTGCCCTGCATAAAAAAGGTGCAAAAACAGATCCCTATAACTACAGACCAATCAGCCTTCTCCCAATCATCAGCAAGGTGATGGAATCCATCATCGCTTCAGACATGAAATCCTTCCTCTTCTCCAATGGCTTGATTTCCAATCATCAATTTGGTTTCAGACCAGGTAACTCTACCCTGGATATGCTGCTTCTGCTCTCCCATCAATGGATGGAGGTCCTCAATGCCAGACAGGAAATCCAAGCCGTATCCCTGGACATATCACGTGCTTTTGACACAGTCTGGCACCCTGCACGACTCACCAAACTCTCTTCCCATGGTATTCAAGGCCATCTCCACTCATGGCTCGCAGACTTCCTCTCCTGTCGCAGTCAACGTGTGGCCCTAAATTGAGTTCTTTCATCCCCTCTTCCTGTGCAGGCTGGAGTTCCTCAAGGTAGCGTTCTGGGCCCTGTTCTTTTTCTGGTTTTCATCAATGATCTCTCGGACTCTCTGGAAAATCCTCTATTTCTCTTTGCCGACGACTCCACCCTCTGCCGTACCATCTGTCATCCCTCAGACAGGCAAGCAGCAGCTTCTTCGCTCACTGCAGATCTGGATAAAATCACAAACTGGTCCAACACGTGGAACATGTCTTTCAATCCAGACAAATCTCACACTCTCACGATGTCTCTTCGAAAGGACCGTTTAGAACCCCCCCACCCCCATCCACTTTCTCAACAATCCTCTGGAAGAAGTCTTTTCTTTCAAGCTTCTAGGTCTCACTATCTGCCATGACCTTTCCTGGGAAAGTTCACATTTCCAACCTCGCCTCAAAAGCCAGTCGCCGACTGGGAATCCTCCGTCGTGCTAAGTCCTTCCTCGGCCCTCTTGAGCTCCTGACCACTTACAAAGCTTTTGTCCGTAGCCTGATGGAGTACTGCTCTCCCCTCTGGGCTGGTGCTCCTGCCTCCCACCTTTCTCGGCTTCACGCTGTCAAAACCAGGGCATTTAAGATCATCGGCATCTCCCGCAATGAAGCTGAGTCTTTGGGCCTCTCACTCAATCAATCACCGCAGGTTTGTCGGTGGTCTTTCTGTCTTCTACCGACTCCTCTCCAGCCTTGCCCCCCTGCTCTCTCTGCGATTTGACCCCACCACATTTCCACAGGGCGCTCAAGGTCCGCCAACAACCCCCTTCTGGTAAAACTACCAAAATCAAAAATCACTGCTCATCTTCACTCTTTCATTCCTCTTTTTTCCCGCCTTTGGAATAAACTTCCTCACTCTATTCTTTCCCATTCTTCCCTCCAGGCTTTCAAAACAGCTGTTCACCACCACCTCTGATCTTCCCCCATCCAAATCCTCGATCTTTTCTACCCCCGATAATCCACCCAAGCCCACTTCCTTCATTTCTCCTGCTTTCCTTCCTGAAAGTCCCTGAAATGTCCATCTTCTCTTCGCCATGTTCCCCGTCCCATCCCCATCCCTCTCCCTTCCACAGTTCACCTAATGTGTCTGTTCCCCACTGTTTTGTCCCTTCCACTCCCGCCCCTCTTGTCTCATGCCTCCTTGCTGTGAGTTGTGTGTTAGCTCTCATACGAGCCTCGACCAAGGTATACAAAAAAAAAAAAAAAAGGTCAAGGATTAGGACCTTTGGTGCAAAACTTCCTCTGGAACATTCCAGGAACAATACGAGGTGTGTTCAAAAAGTATCCAACCTTAATTTTTCGTGCGTAAACAAATGAAGCTAGGGAGGCGTGGTTTGGTGCACGTATGTAGGCGATCCTAATCCGTATGCGTGAATATTTTCCCGCCTGCAAAAGCTGTCAGTCGCCGACAGACCGCCGATGAGTGAGGAAGTGTGAGCGTCGTCGGATTTT